>NC_141155.1:72232017-72882699 GCF_053477565.2 Lygodium microphyllum
AGTTCATGCAGAATTTCCTTCCACCGCAATTTCATGAGAAAGCTATCAAGCAATGGGATCTACTCCAGCAACAGGATCGTGAGCCTATACCTCAGTATACAGAGCGTTTTTGGAATGCACTCCTCTAGCTACGCATGCTTGAAGACGTACCAGAGGCGACACATAAGCGCAAGTATATGTCTGGACTCCTTAGGCATTACTACGCTGAAGTTTAACATGTTCAAGCCTGCTACCCTTGAAGACGCTATTTCACTAGCTCACGACACTGAGGATAAGTTACGCGGTAGAGACAGACGACCACAACAATTCCAAGCCAATGGTAATTATGAATCTAAACGATTCAATTCCAATTTTAGAAGATTTAATCCAGGTCATTTCTCTTCATCATCTTTCCGCAAGAATTGGGCAAAACCACCTGCATTACCATCCAATGTAAATCAAAATCCTAAGCCTATTCCACAGCCAAATCCAAATGTACCTAGACTTCCCGCCATTGCAAACAATGTAACCAAAGCCAAGCCAATAGTATGCTATAAATGCCACCAGCCTAGACATCTAGCAGCAAATTGTCCTTCAAAGAAGCCACCAGCTCATATCAACTACCTTGGAGCCATGGACGAAGACGAACATGAAGATATGCCTACTCCACATTCTTTATTGACTATGAAATGTTTGGTGCATGGAAAGGAAAAGACTATTTTGCATGATGACGGTAGTACTCATGATTTTATTTCAGCAAAATTGGTAAAAGAATTGAAATTGTAGACCGTACCTACGCATTATCGCATAAAAGCTGCATTTTTAGGCACTAGGTATAATGGTACACAGGAAGTGCAAGACTTAGAGATTCAAATTGGTTCATACACTGAAAGAAGAAAATTTTTAGTTGTTCCATTACAGTCGAGTGACATTATTTTAGGTATGCCTTGGCGACACCAGCATAACCCAGATATAGATTATTCCACACACACAATGAATATTAATTTTCAAGAAAAATCTATTATATTATATGGTATGCATGCATCTAATGTTTTTCCACTGCTTTCGCATACTCAAGCTAAACGTGCATTACGCAAGAGTAGTAAATCCTATCTCATTTGGGTGAATGAATTGCAAGTAAAAGAAAATAATATACACCCTAGGCATAAGGAATTTCTTGCATATTTTAAGGACTGTTTTGCAGAAGACCTACCACCAGGTTTACCTCCTTCACGTCCAGAAGACCATAAGATAGATTTGATCCCTGGCACACAACCACCTTGCAAAGCACCATATAGGCATAACTAGATAGAGCAAAAAGAAATCCAGAGTCAAGTTGAGGAATTACTAAATAGAGGATTGATTAGACCTAGCAGTTTTCCATACGGTGCACCTGTACTGTTAGTAAAGAAAAAGAATAATACTTATCGTATGTGCATTGACTATCGAGCTTTAAATAAAATCACTATAAAGAATAGGTATCCCATTCCTAGAGTTGATGACCTTATGGACAAACTGCAAGGATCTGCTATATTTAGTAAAATTGACGGTTATCATCAGGTGAGACTAGATAAGTCTGACATATTCAAGACTGCATTCAGAACACAGTTTGGTCATTACGAATTTTTGGTCATGCCATTTGGATTGACTAATGCACCTGCTACCTTTAGTAGAATGATGAACCGTATCTTTTTGAAATATCAGTATTGTGTAATTGTCTTCTTTGATGATATTTTGGTGTTTAGTCAAAATGAGAAAGAACATTATGAGCATTTATCATTGGTTTTTCAGTTATTGAAAGAAAATCAACTATATGTAAATCCTGAAAAGAGTGAATTCTTTAAAACGGAAATTGAGTATTTAGGTCATATTGTATCATCTGATGGAATTAAAGTTGATCCTAAGAAAATTGATGCAATATTGAATTGGCCTGTACCTAAAAACGTGCATGAGTTACGCTCATTCCTTGGTCTTGCTAGTTTCTATAGGAAATTTGTACGTAATTTTTCATTACTTGCTTTACCATCAACCAAACTTCTGAAGAAAGGAATAGTTTATCAATGGACCGAAAATCAACAGAAATCCTTTGACTTACTGAAACATGCATTAACCAATGCCCCTGTTCTACAGTTGCCTGACTTTAATAGACCATTCTTTCTAGTATTGACCGATGCTAGTGGATCAGGAATAGGAGCCGTACTTATGCAAGACAATCATCCTATAGCATATTCTAGTTGTAAGCTGAAACCCTCTGAGCTGAAATATTCCATATATGACAAAGAACTATTAGCAGTTGTACAAGCATTAAGACAATGGAAACACTACTTAATGGGTTCAGAATTTATGATTAAGACCGATCAGCAAAGTATTAGACATTTACTTAGCCAACCTCAAATCTCTGACCCCGACATATCAAATGGGCTTCTTTTATTCAAAGTTTTCATCCTATTATTCAATACCAACCTGGAAAAGAAAATGTAGTGGCTGATGCATTGAGTAGAAGACCTGCCATTCATAATATTTCTGTCATATCTTTTGATTCTTTGATTGCTATGAAAGATACATATCACCAGGATATTACTTTTCATTCTGATTGGAATAAATTAGTTCAAAATAATTTCATTCCTATTGATTCATTGTCATATAATGATGGATTTATGTTTTATGAAAAGAGATTGTGTGTTACAATTCCATTCCGATCTTTTGTTTTGAATGAAATTCATTGTCCCCCATATCAAGGTCATAGAGGTATCATATCTACCTTACGTATGGTAACTGAAGATTTTTATTAGCCGCATATGGATGCTGATGTATCTAACTTTGTTTCTGAACGTTTGATTTGTCAAAGAGTTAAGAGACATCATGGTAAACAGTATGGATTACTTATGCCTTTGTCTATTCCATCTAAACCTTGGGAACAAATTTCTATGGATTTCATTACTGGTTTACCAAATACTAAATCTAACCATGATATGATTTGGACAGTTGTAGATAGATTTAGTAAACAAGCATATTTCATTCCATGTAAGAAAACTTTAACAGCATCACAAGCAGCACAATTATTTTTGAAAACTGTTTTTACTAACCATGGATTGCTAAAAGTTATTAATTCAGATCGTGATTCTAGATTTTGTAACAACTTTTGGATTACTTTGTTTGCTAACCTAGGCACAAAGATTGATTTCTCATCTGCATTTCATCCAGAAACTAATGGACAATCAGAAGCCACAAATAGCACAATTCTAGATCTTTTACGTGCATATACTATCTCTAAACCTCAGACATGGGACACTCATTTGCATTTATTACAGTTTGCATATAACAATACACCGCACACATCTACAAAGAAAGCACCGTTTGAAGTCATTTATGGATATAGATTATCTACACCTGTTGTATCTTTGTCAAATAGAATTCAGAGTGCTGATGATATTGCTAGTATGCATAACAGTATATTTGATGAGGTTAAAGATATGATTGCTAAAGCCCAGCAATCATATACCAAAAAAGCCAACAAGAAAAGACAAGCCATGAATTTCAAAGTTGATGACTATGTTTGGCTGAGAATAGAAAAACGTAGACTGCAAAGTGTAGATAGACATCTAGTTGTCAAATTAGCTCCCAGATTCTATGGACCATTTAGGATCATTCATAAAATTAATGATAATGCATTCAAGTTAGAATTACCATCTCATTGGAAAATTCACAATACATTTCACATTAGTTTATTGAGACCATTTAGAGGCCAATTACCTGTACACCCTGTTTATGAAAACCCACCTTTATTAGAGGAAGAGACTGAAATACTTGAACCAGAAGCTATTATAGACACTAACTTTATGACCACTAGAACTGGCCGAAGGTATTCTAGATATCTAGTTAAATTTAAGAACCATCCTGTAGAGGAAGCACAATGGATGCACGCTAAAGACTTAAATGCTTTCCCCACTCTGTTAGCTCCACATTGAGCTAATAGCAATTGAGGTCAATTGCTATTCCATGCCGGGGGTATGATGCCAGGAGGCATGTTTCACAGTGGATTCCGTGAGGTTTTACGGTGGATTCCGTAAACTTTGATGACCGGGGCTCATACACAAAGTGGATTCTTTGTGCGAGAAGTTGATGGGGACGCCTATCCTTTTCGGGCGTTTCATTAATTTAGTGTGTACGTGGGTGATTCCACGTGGGTGATTCCATAGCGGGTGATTCCGCAAAATACATATTAAATTAATAAACGTTTATGAGTTTAGAGTGCGCACTCGTAATAATTTAAGGTTAGGATTTATTTCTAACCAGTTGATTTATTTATGTAGCTGAAGACTGCTAGGTATTCACTTTTGTCGGTTTAATTGTATTATTTTACTAACGATTGTGAATGCTTCAGTTGATGTGTATAGATAGCAGCAGTGGCGGAGGAAAGCATTGGAGTCTAGCGAGTATTCAATCTATGGATTATATTTTGATAGGCGCCACGCCTATATTTTGTCATGTCTATTGAGGCATCGATTATTTATTATTATTTGGTATGCGCCTATGCGCACGGATATGTTATTTTTATTTGGACATTGTATTGGACGTGCCAGACTCTTTGGGCACCGTCCATTAGCTTTATTCCTATTTTTGTAAAAGCAAACTCAAAAGCTAAAAGCTTGATATATTTTTGTAAATTGGGCTATTATTGAGCATGAAGAAGAAATATACATAAAATACATGCTTTGTGAAGCGCTCACACAAGGCATGGGGGGAGATTGAACCCAATTGGTCTCTTGCTCTTGTCGTTCATGCTTTTTACCTTGTAACTTGTGTAAAAAGTAGAGTTCATTGTTCTTGGGGACCTTCCGGGATTCACTACGTGAGCATACAACGACCGATCTACGCACCATATTGATTCAAGGGGGATTTGTGTGGTTTATATAGGCTAATGCATTCAAAAGCAGTCAATGCAACACTACGAGAAGGAATGTGGTTATTGTGTCAACCCCTGGCATGTGGTTACATAGGATAGTGGAGGTCCAAATCATCAATTGTGTGTCAGATTTGGCCATGTCAAGACATGCAATAGTTCTATTGGTCAGAAGGCATCAGATATTAGGCTACTTATTATACTATTACCTTTTAATGAAGCCATCACAATATCATGCTATTTGTTATACTATTACCTTTATTGAAGGGTAATAAGGCTAATGATTATAACTTCATAAGTTAGATTTCATTCCTATAGATTATCTTATTGTGGGAGTTACACACATGTGTAAACAAGCCTATGCCATTGTCCTTAATCATTTTTGTGGAGAATAGAGACCAATATATGTGGGATCACCTCACTAGTCTAAGCTTGAGTGTAAGTTGTTGATGAACAACTTTTAGTGCAATAATTACCCTGCAACACCTACCTACACCACATAAAACATTGAAAAATGTTGGCAGAGGTGAGCAACAACTATGTTATTGCCATTGCATTCTTCCCTTAAGTATACATTTTGGAAGATACTAAAGATTTATGTATGCTTCCTTATAGAACAAGTTTGCCTAGAGAAGTGCCCCATGTTACATAGGAGACCATACTTACTTTTGTAAGTTTGTATCTCTTATTTTGGTTTAAGTAGCATATATTTCATTGCACCTCAACGGGTAATTAGAGTGTGTAGTATACTACTTTTTAAACCAATAAGTAGATAGTCAAAGATAATGTCGGTTATGTAGAGTAAAAGGGACTTTTGCTAGGATGCACACTTTATGGCTTATCTACAAGCACCTTTTAACTTTTCAAGGAACCGTTATTAAATGAGGAAGTATAATCATTATGCACTTCCAATCCTTACCTCAAATAGTAGTGATTGGTAACTAAATATGAGCACATTGTATCTCTAAGACCTGGGGTTACTAAACAAGTCATTCATCAATGTATCTAGGTGGTAAGATACCTTCATACAAGATGTGGTCATCTTAACTTTACGGCATCAAAACTCAATCTATTGGAAAATGTTCATATAAAAAAGATAGATGTGTACACCTTTTCTTCTACTTTCCTAGCGAAAAGTATAAGTCATTAATAATAACTTTTAATAAAATATTTCCAAGGAGATTAGGAGACATATATAGATATACATGTGAATAATATATAGAGAAGTGCCCCATGTTACATAGGAGACCATGCTTACTTTGATAAGTTTGTATCTCTTAATTTGGTTGAAGTAGCATAGTGTTTCATTGCACCTCAAGGGGTAATTAAGTGTGTAGTGTACTACTTTTTAGACTAGTAAGTAGATAGTCAAAGGTAATGTGGGTTATGTAGAGCAAAGGGGACTTTGCTAGGATACACAATTTATGGCTTTTCTACAAGAAATTTGCAACTCTTTAAGGAACTATTATTAAATGAGAAAGTATAGTCAGTGTGCACTTCCAATCCCTACATCAAATCATAGTAAATGGTAACTAACTATGAGCACATTGCATCTCTAATACTAAGGGTTACTCAATAAGTCATTCATCAACGTGTTTAGGTGGTAAGATACCTTCATATAGGTGTGGTCATCTTAACTTTATGACATTAGATCTCAATCTATTGTTTGAGGTAAAGACGCAAGTGCCTAACTACTCGTATATTACTACATTGATAGTATCTACACACCTGTACACAATAGGTGGCAAGTGCCCATCACTGTCACTTCATTCTTTATTCTTTTAGTGATATTTGAATAAGGGAAGGCCAGTCGCACAATGTGACTGATGGAGTTCCCACATCTTGTGTGTCTCTCTTTCTTGCTCTTGCTCCTTCCACCATAGCTCTTGCTTCTCCTCACATGCTTTGAGTCTGAACTCAATTCCTTCAACTAGTATTATATCCAACCATTCAAGGAGCTTCTTCATTCTTTGCTTCATCCTGGATTCAAAGCTTCAACTCAAGGTTTCATGGCAGTCCTTGTTTCTTTCTCTCGAGGTATGCATTGTCTTTCCTTCTTCTTGCTTGTTCTAGCTTGCTTGATGCTTGTTGACAAGCTTCCCAAGACTTAGTTTCAGCCTTGTTGAGTGCTTATTGAGCTAAGGAGTAACCATTTTATCCATTTTGAGTGGATACAAAGCATGTTGTAGCAGTCGTGGATAGCTATGGTAGCTTGACAACACTGTTGTATTTTGGCCATAACTTTTGCATATGGTATTAAATTTAGGCATTCTATAGGTAGAATCAAAAAGCAAAATAAGAGCTACAATTTTGGGCACTCAAAAAAGTTGATTTTGTGTGGTTTTCTATTATTTATTTCACATAGAATAGAATTGTTCTAGTTTGGATAGCAAATACTAAATTTCATAGTGCATGTTTGATGCTTCAAGGATGCTATTTTGGTGTTCGGATCACATGGTTATACTTTTGGACTGATTTGAGTATAGATTTGGATCAATTTTCTCAGAGATTTCATTTATTAGTGAAAAGCTTATGCATAATGCTCATTGATGCATTATGGGATATTCAATGGATGTACCACTACTTTGATTGTTATGTATACTTCTCATTATGCTATGGCATGCTTTTGAGCTGAGATTTGAGCTCCATTACATTGATATTGGCTATGGCTACATACCTTGGTTGTTTCAGTGGTTTATGTAGTTATGGGCTTGAAGTACATATTGGGCTTTATGCTTTTGGATGCATGCTCTATGGATCTTGGATGTCATTTAGATGATGACTTGAGCTTTGCTTACTCATTCGGCATTTGACTTTTGCTTCAGTGGGAGCTATTCGGCTTTATGCATTGTGCCACATTGGCACTTGGATGTACTACAAAGTATTTGGTTTATGTAGTTGAGCTTGAGCTTATTATAGTGAGACAATGGGACTCATTGTGACATGTATATGCTCTCTTGATATTTATTAGATGTAGTTACTCTATTGTGGGCTGATTTGATCTCTTGGCTTGGACCTACTATTTATATCTGTTAGGGTATTGCCAATGGCATTTATATGCTTTTGGATTATGTATTGAGCTTTGCTTAGTGGGTTATGCATCTAGCAGTTATCTTCATTTACCCTTGAGACATGACATTTATGCCTATTGTAGGTATGGTTTCTAACACATTGTAGTTATGACAGTCTTCAATGCCAGTTGTTCTTGGCTTCTTCCCTCTTGGTTACTCACATGTTGGAACACCCAGCTATGGCAGGTCTTAGTGTAAAAATTGTAGGTTAGACCACTCAGAAATGGGAGTGTCAAACCCAAAAACATTGCAGTCGAGGATTGGGATGAACTAAATGAGCTATGCAAGTCCACAATCATTTTATCACTCTCTAAGTAGATTCATTATAATGTTGTAACTAAAAATCATGCTGGATATGAGCTTTGGATACAGATTAAGAATCTTTATAACAAGCAGAGTCCTACATCTCAAATGTATTGATTGAAATAGTTGATGGATCTTTGCATGAAGGAAGGGACTTCTATGTCTACACACTTGAATGAGTTTCACTCCATCATCAGCCATTTAGCTTACTTTGCATCCTTTATTTCTACTTAGTACTCTACTTGAATCGTGGGACATTTTCCTTATGGCTCTTTTTGTAAGGATGGGCTAAAATTATAGGATGTTGAGAGTGTCCTCTTAATAGAAGAGGTGAATAGAAAGAACGATGATGCTTTTCGTATGTTCCATGCATTTATTGTGAGAGGCTAACAGGATGAAAATGGCTGTGGTAGAGACTCTAATAGGTCTCAGTCTAGGACATGTGGATCATCTTGCAATAAGTCTCATGGCCATAAGTCTGATCATCTTACTTGTTATTATTGTGAAAAAGTAGGTCATATTTGGCCACAGTGCTAGGAAAAGGAAAAGGATAAAGTGCAAGACAAGAACGATGATTGCAAAATTGTGCCTAACAAGTCTAGTGTCAAGATTGAGGAGATTGATGTGGTGTAGCCTGATGTATTTGATGATCTTATCACGGCAACTTCTTCTTTGGATGCTTCACAACACAACTAATTGATGCTTTGCCAGGATATACTCAGTGTTGGTTGATAGATTTAAGGGCTTCCTTTCATGTGACCCCTCATAGAGAGTGGTTTCACTCCTATCGCAATATGACTGGATCCGTCTGTTTGGATAATGACCTAGCATTATTATTGGTGATGTCCAACTATGTTTTGGTTTAGGCATTATGTTTGCTCTTTATGATGTATGTCACGTATCGACTCTCACGAAGAGCCTTATCTTTGCTGGTACCTTGGATGATGTAGATTATGTTATCTCTTTTGGTGATTCCTCATAGAAGATTGTTATTATATGTGGTGCTAAGACTAGTACCCTCTATCCTTTGCTTGTATCAAGGTCAGTTGACATGTTTTAACTATGGTTGTAGTTCCACATGTATCTCTTTGGCATCGTTGCCTTGGGCATATGTCTTTGAAAGGAATGAAAATGCTTACCAATTTGTAGTATCTTCCACCTTTAGACTATAAGTATTTTGAATCTTGTGATCATTGTTTATACGGTACGTACACATAGTACGTATAAGAAGTTTAGCATGAAGCACATGGATGAGTCTTTGGCTCTTGTTCATTTGGATATGTGTAGTCCCATGCCCTATCAGTCATTATGTGGTGTGAAGTACTTTGTCATATTCATTGATAATTACTCACATAAGGTTTGGGCTTACCCTATTAAGCAAAAAGCAGATGTCTTGTAAACCTTTCAATGTTGGCTTGCTCTTGAGGACCAACCTAGGTATAGGCCAAAATACCTAAGATCTGAAAATGGGGGTGAGTATATCTCCAAAGCTTTTGAACAATTTTGTGATAAGAGGAGAATTAAGCATCAGTTGATTGTCCCCTACACTCGTACCCAAAATAGTAAATTGCCAAATGCATGAACACGATGATTCAAGAGAGAGTCTGCAATATGCTTAGCTAAGGAGGCTTATGTTGGGGGTAAAGATGCCTTCGCCTAGTCGCCCATGTATTACTACACTGACAATCACTGCCACTGCACAATACAGGTGGCGGGCGCCCGTCACCGCCACTTTATTCTTTATTCTTTTAGTGACAGTTTGAATAAAGGAAGGCCTGGTCACACATTGTGACCGTTGGAGTTCCCATTTCTTGTCTCTCTCTTTCTTGCTCTTGCTCTCTGGTTTCCCGACTCTTGAGCTTGGCTCGTGGCATTCTCAGCTTCCCATCGACTCCCCAGTCGCATTGGGCCTCCTTCCCGGCATCCATAGCTCATTCTCTTGAGCTCCCGTCACTCCCCGGCTTCTCAAGCTTCTTCCCGGCCTATTGAGGCACCATCAAGGCATTGACATTGAGGTATTGCTTCATTATTTTAGAGATTTATTTCAGTCCACATGTCTAGGTAAACAGAGAAGCCACTGTTGAAGCTTCTAATCTTCATATCTCTTTGCCACTGGTTGTGGGCTACTAGAGGCTTGTTCCAAGGCCTCTTTGGCTCATGGTTGAGCCCTCCAATCTCTCCAGACCTGCCACGTGGACCAGCAAGAGTAGCAGCATCATCATGCTGATTTGTGCCTGATTTTGGATAGATCTCATTCAGCCACACACTAGTTACTTCAGCTCTAGCTCCAGCTTGGCATTAAGCACTTGTTTGGGCTCCATTTTAGGCTTTTTGCACATGTATTGATACTTGGCATTGATCCTTTGAGATTAGGCATTGGTTTGGTGGTTGAAAACAGTGTTTCAGGACTGTTATAAATAGTCTACAGACATTTGATGCTAGTGCTACATTCACAGTTTATGCCTATGCTTGTTTGGGCATGACTACATAACTGGTTTGATGCCTATTGCATCCCAATTGATTGGGGGATTGAAGCTACATGTCATGCTATGATTTTGGCCTGATTGTGGGGCTGGAAATACATAGTTTATAACAGTTAATGCATGCTGAATACTCTTGGACTGAAGCTATCTTTCATGCTTTGACATATGCCTATTGGTTTCGGGTGTATGTCTTGGGTTATGCTATGATATATTGATCATCGAGGGATGACTTCGAGCTTGTCATTGGATCCGGATGCTTTTGGAAGCTTGAGCTTATTTCAGCCCGCACACTTATTGACATCAGTCTATGCTTGATAGTGGTCAGTGCTTTGACAGTTATATGCTCTTTGGGTACATGCTTACCCGACACCTACGACTTGATGCATTTGTCTTGGCATAGTGTACCATGTACTTGTTGAGATTTAGTGCTCTCTGAAGACTTGGCTTGGATTCTCATTTTCTATTCCGGAATTTTGTATTGGATGTCATTTTGGTTGTCAGAGATCTTTATTGGGATGTATATCTTGCTCATGGATGCTACCTACAGTTGCTTTGTAGCTGTCATGCTCTTGGGATGCTATTGAGGCATTGTCTTGGTTATCTGTCTTTGGTACTTTGACTTGGTTTGATTGAGTTGTTGAGCTCATTTATCTGCCTTTTATGCCAGTGGGAGCATCTTGTATGCTTGACCGACATTGAGCAAGAGGTTTATGCTATTTGAGCATTTTGTAGATACTTGAGACTTTGGGATCTCTTATACTTAAATGTTTCATGGTTCATGCACTGATATCTTGGAGTTGCTTTTGACCTAAGTTTGGGCTTTGCACTCTTGTGAGCATACACCTACTGGTGTCAGGCCTTGCCACCAGTGTTATGTATACTTTGCCCTACTGTCCAGGGGGTATGCCTACTCACTAACGGATGCTTTGGTGACATGTTTGGGTGTTTGCTCAGGGTCTTGATTACTGTTGGTGCTGATTTATGCCTGTTTATGGCTGGTCATGTCTTGGCTATCATTTATTGACTTGGTGTAGTGATTTGGCGAGCAATTGACTCTCATAGTACCCTGCTGTCATTTATTACAGCAAGCATATAACTCCGGACTAACATGGATTTTTCATGCTAAAATATTCTGAAATGATGTATTTTCACTAGTACTTGGTGGGCAGCAGCTTTGGTTACACTTTTCTCACCATTTTCTCTCGATTTTGGTGATTTTTTGGTCATTTTCTGCAGTAAACAACAAGCAGTTTTTGAACTGTCTGCAATCTTCCAACCTGCATTATGGCGAGTTCGTCACTGATCATGCTATTTTCAACATCACTAAGCTTGATGGTACGAATTACTCTTATTAGAAGAGCCAGATTTGGCAGGTGTTGGTGCAAAAAAATCGCAAATCAAACCATTGAGGTTGAGCGGGCAGCCGCCTACAACTATGCCAGATGTGGAATGGCTTGAGCTTGATGAGTTATGCAAGTCCACTATTGTATTATCTCTCATAGAACACGTTCATTATAATGTATTTGAGGAAGAACAGAGTGCATGGCAGTTGTGGGATAAAATCAAGAATCTCTATGACAAGAAAAGTCCAACGAGTCAGATGTATTGGCTGAAGTAGCTTATGGATCTGCACATGAAGGAGAATGTGACTATGTCTGCTCACTTGAGCCAGTTCCATGCTATACTCAAGAACTTGACTTCGTAGGACATCACTTTTGTAGAGGATGTCAGTCCTCTTTTCTTGCTTGGTACTCTTAATGAGTCATGGATGTATTCTGCATTACATTATGTGCCTCTACTGCTACCTTGAAATTATTTGATGTTGAGAGTGCTCTTCTGCAAGAAGAGGTTAATTGTAAGAATTTGGATGCCTCTCGTGTGCCGCATGCTATGACAGTTAGAGGCAGGAATGATGGATATGGAAAGCATGGCAGTGGCAGTGGTCGTGGACGGGATTCTCAGAAATCTCGGTCCAAGTCTTGCAGGAAGTCACGTAGCAAATCCCGTGGCAGGAATCAGATGCTACTTGTCACCATTGTGGGAAAAAGGGCCATATTAGGCCACAATACCATGAGCTGCGCAATGAAAGGCGCAAAGATTAGGGGAAAGACAAAGTGTAGGATAAGTCTTCTGATCGCAGCATAGTGCCTGCAAAGTCCAGTGTTAAAATTGAAGAGATCAATGTTATACATCCTGAGGATGTTGATGATGATTATATCCTTACAGCTTCTTCTAGTACTTCGCAGATGACAGAGATACACTCTATATATGCACATTGTTGGCTCTTGGACTCAGGTGCATCCTTTCATGTGACACCTTGCCGAGAGTGGTTTCATTCATACCATATTGTTTCGGGTTTTGTGTGCTTGGGTGATGACATGTCTCTTGATATTGTGGGCGTTGGTGATGTTAGGCTAAAATTTCCTTCTGGCAGTAGTTTTGTTATGCAGGATGTACGTCATGCACCTACTTTGACACGCAGTCTCATGTCAGCTAGACAGCTTGATGACACAGATTATCATGTATCTTTTGGAGACTCTGCATGGAAGATCACTCGTGGTAGACTTGTGATTGGGAGAGGTGCCAAGGCTAGCAACCTCTATCCCTTGATTGTATCCGCTTCTTCCCTTGATCATGTTTTTTCTGTGGGTTCTATCCCACATGTATCTCTTTGGCATGCCCATTTGGGCCATATGTCTTTGAAGGGAATGAAAATGCTTTTTGGTTTGCAGTACTTACCGCCCCTTGATTATGCATGTTTTGATTCATGTGAGCATTGTCTTTATGGCAGGCAAACTAGGTCTACGCATAAGAAGTCTGGTAGGCCATGCATGAGTGAGCCCTTGGCATTGGTACATTTCGGATGTCTGTGGGCCCATGCCTTGTCAGTCAATGGGTGGTGCAAAGTATTTTGTTACTTTCATAGATGATTTTTCACGGAAAGTTTGGGCTTATCACATTAAGCTGAAATCCGATGTCTTGGCTGTGTTTCAGAGATGGCTTGCATTGGTTGAGAACCACTCTAGGTATAGGCTAAAATGCCTAAGGACAGATAATGGGGGTAAGTATGTCTCACGTGCTTTTGAACAGCTATGTGATGAGAGGGGTGGCATGAATCATTGCCCATCTACACATAACTTGAATTTTGTAAGTCTTACATCTCTCCAAACCATTCAACATGACTAGTCATATGATTAGATGCACTTGAATCGACATAGCATACATCATCATATGTCCCCTTGAATATAACAACATTCATCACATGATGTATAATAAATAAATGCTCATTTTTCTCTTCATTTTGTTGTAAAGACGATGCATAGTTTCCTTGCTACAATTTACCACTACAAATATCATTCTTCTTAGCATAACAATGGGCTGCAATATGACCTATTTTGCCACAATAATAGCAAACAATAGCAAAATTTTCATAACCTTTGTTCTGCCATCCACCTCTTTCTCTAAACCTTCCCTGTCTCTAAAGTTTCCATGGCCTCCTAAAACCTGCATTTCACAAAATTGTTAATTTTACATGTTTTGCTAGTTATTACAACACATCCCATACCACAACCTCTTGAAGAGGATTTGCCACATTCCCTTCTTGAACTTGAGTAAAATGCCTAGACATATTCACCATTTCTTCAGATAAGTCACCCTACATATTGATCTCTTTGGTAATTATGAAAAAGTCCAACTCATTAAACTTTGGAAATAGCTTCCATACATATACAGAAGTGACAAATGATTTTCAAGTCTTCTCATTATTAAGGCCACCCAAAGTAGATGAAACCAAATCATCATCATCAAGAATTTCATCAATTTCTACTAACGTATCTGCAATACTCCTCACCTTCAAAACATACTCATTGATAGACATTTTTTCTTTCTTCAAGGTATTCAACTCTTTCTTGAGTTGAATCTTTCGTGCCTTTGTATTTATTGAAAACATGTTCTAAAAAATTATCCAAGCTACATGTGAAGTTTCTGCATTTGTAATATGTCCTAGCATAGTATTATCAATGGATATAGATAGCCAATACATCACTTTCTATCTTTTGCATTCCATTCTTTCCATGCCTTTAATTTATCTATACTTTGCAGGGATACTAAACTTTGGCCCCTTTTCTTCACCTAAATTAAACTCATAAAGGACATTTCCAATACGGAAGTTCATTACATGAAACTTCCATGAAGGGTATTTGTTCTTGTCCAGCTTCTCAATGATGGGATTTCAATTATTCTCTACCATTATCACAAAAATGGTACAAAATAGCAAGCAAGTCTTCTACAACCTTTCACAATAAGTGTACACCAATACAACAAGTAACATTTTTCATTGATTGCTCGACAGTACATATAATATGTAACCTATTTTGTAGATAAAACTTATGTTTGCTTCCTGGAAAGCACCTCAAAACATATAGATTCAAAATTTGCAACCTATGCACCCACTTTTAGTCGATACAATCAAAATTGTAGCATATACTAAAAGTGTTATTTGTAACTTTGCGGCTCTAAAATGGAGCCCAAAATAGCCTCAGATGCCCAAAAAAAAATAGTAGGATAGCCGTGGAGGGCTAATCTACAAAATATATAGTGCTTTACTTACACACCAAATCTCACAATAATATGAGATTTTTATTTTGTTTTGCTTTCAGTGCCTCCACAAGCATTATCTAAGAGATAGAGTGGAAGAATGGGAGAGCGTCTTACACATTACTTGCTTGCTCAAAACTTTGCTTCTTCTCCTTCACTTTAGCCTTCAAAATTAGCCTCTCTTACTAGTGTCACTCTGATACCATGTCGTCTCAAGAATCGCACGGTGGGGGGACTTGCTTGAATTGCTGCACCAAATACACACCATACACATAAGAGGAAGCTCACTCAAGAACACAAGAAGAGAGATGGAGGCCAAAACGTTTTCTTGTTGGGTTTCTTCTTCTTTTTCCACTCACAATATAAATGTACATAAAGTATAGATAAGATACAACATAAAGAAAAGTTGCCTACTAAGTTAAAGAGTGCATAACTAACTATACTAATTCATGTGAGGATCATAATGACCACTGATATGCTAAGTGTAGATGTGTGAACTCATCTAGCTAGGCGAACCATCATCAATGTCAGCACATGTTGAGCTTGCCATCTCAACATAGGATACATGGAACCCACCTCTTGCTATCTTAGATATCTTAAAGGAGTGGATGTGAAGATCTTAAGGATTCTTGGGGATGGCAGCCATAGTAGAAATTTGCAAAAAAGAGAGATAGAAGGCGTCAAGCAAAAAGTAACTAAGATTTCTACTCATTCTCTAAGACTCTAAATTTGTCATGTAACCCCCTAAAAGTTGCATAGAAAAGAGTGAGAACATGCTAAATTAACTATTTTACCTCTAGATGTATCAAAAACTCTAGCCATGGCTCTTGCTTATCTTCAAGAAAGCTACCACTAATTGTAGTACTCATTGCTATACTTGTACTTGCTACTTGAGTAATTAGGGTTTTTAAATTTGAAAAGGAAGCTAGATTGGGAAAAAGGAAAGGGAGAAAGGACCAAAGCTTGATGCTCTAATACCAAATGTAACGAAGGAGGTTGAGAGGAGAGGAAGAATGAGTAGAGGAGAGAGAAAGAGAGGAAGAAGAAGAGAAAGAAAGTCTAGGAGAGAAGAGAGAGGAAAAAAAGGAGGGAGAGAAAGGAAGGAAGCCATGGAAACTGAAGGAGAAGGTGAAGAGTCAGCTATTGATTATATATCGATGCCCTAAACTAGGTCTCTTGCACCTTTTATACTTTAATTAGTGTGATTGGATATCTAACCCCTAGTTCCCATACACCTCACTCATTACATCTAGGTAGCGATACCATAAGTGTGATGCTTTTATAAAATCACAAGGGTATTCTTGTAGTGATATGGATCTATATTTATAGACAAAGAAGGCCCATGATGGTAGTCTTATTATATTGGTGCTTTATATCGATGATATACTTATAGCTTGGAGTGCTCATGTTGAGGTAGTCTTATTATATTGGTGCTTTGAGACGATTGTTTACCATGTTTACCGTAGCATAGAGGAGCGGGAAAATGGAGCAAAGGAGGGGGAAAATGGAAAAAAGGAAATAGCAAAAAAGGCACAGGATAAACGAAGGAAAAGACGCCTTGACCGGTAACCAGACCCTGAAAAATTTAAATGTTCGAGCATGACCCCCAGAAAGTCTCAGTGTCACCCCAAGAAAGCAAAAGAGTAAAAAGCGCACCATTAAATGTGGCAGCGCTCCCGAATCCCATATGTACATTATGCAAAATAAAAGAGCTGCCTAAAGTAAATTGCAATCTAACATTCCCAATGCTAACAATATGCAATGTAGTATCATTTCCCAATCTCATAGAACCTAAAATGTTACGATAGGTATGAAACCAATCCCAATGCAAGGTAACATGGAAAGAAGCCCCCCAATCAAGCATCCAACACTAGAGTAAGTAGATGAAGCATTGATCAACTGAGCAGTATCAAGAGATGAAGCAACCAAGATATAGTCATCATTAGACTTAGTCTACACTATGTTCATCTCTTTGATCTTCACACTAGACTTACTAGGGATAATGTTATGATCATTTGACTTTGCATTATCTTGCACTTTTCCCTTGCCTTTTTCATTATACCTATCATTTCACGTGTTATGGCACTATAGTTGAATATGACCATGCTGCCCACAATAGTGGCATGTCAAAGAGGGCTTACATTCGTGGGACTTACTGCGACATTGCCCATGAGATTGAGATTTGCCCCTGTTGGGTTAGGGGTCTCTACCATTGTTACTATTGCCATTTCCATCAATTCTGTCTCTAACAATCAATACATGATAAGTTCAAGCTACATCAATGTTCTTCCTATTGACCTATTTGGTCAGTAGAGCACTGTCTACATCATTAAATTCAAAACCATCCTCAAGGAGATGGGCACTTGTAGCAATGTGAAAGGTGTTCCATTACTCACACAGTATAATAAGCAAGAACAAAGACTTGATGTTATCTTCAAATTTAATGCCTTGCAATACAAACTAGTTGAAAATGGAATGAAACTCATTCAAATGAGTAGACATAGCCATATCCTTCTTCATGCAAAGATCCACAAGATTTTTTAGCTAGTATATTTGAGATGCAATAATTTCTTATCATAAAGATCACAAATCTTTTTCCATAATGCATAAGCACCACCCTTAGTGTCAATGACATTAAATCCTGCTTTGATAATGATAGAATGATAGTGGACTTGCATAGCTCATCAAGTTCTACCCAATCCTCTACACTGCCTCTTCTGCACCAAGATTTGTGATATCTGTGTCTTCCAACTCATCATCATTGTGCAATTTGCTACATGTTTCCAATCTTCAAAAGTACAAATAGAGCCTCGCATATTTTCATTCTTCATTTTGCTAATCATCAATTCCCTATTCCATTCCAATCTTTCTTTCCCGATTACAATAAGCAATTAAATTTTAAGGATATTCTTATTTAGTTGGTCACATGTTCTAAGGAAATATCCTATTCAAAATCTAATTCACTCTAATGCGCCTCTCAATCTTGAAATCCCTTTATTGACAAATACACTTTTCAAAGAAGAGTATCTATCAACACCAAAATGAAGTAGCATGTCTATTTCAGTCATTCTTGACTAATTGTACTTACCTTCTAAGTGATAAAAGTTTATAATCATCACAAAATATCATCTTAATGAAAACATTGATCTATGTTCTACTCCAAATATACTCATCACACAAATCTTTATCTCTTCAATCTCTTTGTACTCCAAAATGTTGTTCATGGCCTTGTCTCTCTCACTTGCTCTTTTTTTTTTGGCAATACTATCAAGTGAACTTCTCTACCCAATTCATCACCATATCTCAACTTAGAATTCTCTTCTCCATCCCCTCAAAATCAATATGTCAATATCTCTCCTTCTCACCAAAGTCATTATGTCAACCTCTATCCATCTTAGTCTATTCATCCCTCATGGCAACAATTAACATCGCAACTTCTAGAACTCTTCTCTTCAACATCTTGGCTACTTCTTAATCTCTTGCTCAACTACCTTATCTACCTTCCTTTGATTCTAAGGCAACACCTTATCAAGAAACTTCCCTTAACATTGACATTCACTTACCTCTTCTTCAAAAAATTACCCATTCACCAAAGGTATTGAATCTCTCATTGGCACCTCAACTAATATTGTTATGAGGGTGACAAGAGCTTGGCAAGGACAAGAATTGGTGCCTTGCAACTTATAAGGGATTAACTTGAAGAAGAAGAAGAAGAAGATGAAGAGCTCGATTTGTTATTGTAAAGAGACAAAGTACAACAATATATTTCTCAATACAAGATTTGATACAATGATTTTATAAGACTAGGTTCACAATACAAGATAAGCAAGATCTTGGTAAGATACTTGATTGAATACAAGGCAAGATAATATTTAGAGATGCAAACTAGAATTGGAGAAAACTTACCTCGCATGAGCCTTAAAAATAGTGTTGGCAAAATTGAAGGGCTTGTAGCCCAAGATCCCTATTTATACTAGAGTTAAGGAAGTTAAAGAGAGGCTTCTAAATATGAGATGGCATAAGCATAGATATAAGCACGATGTAATCATTGATGACATCAACAATAGTGACATAAGAAATGTTGATATAAGTACTAATGCAAGTGATCTTCTAGAATTCTCCAAGGAATCTCATAGAGTCTTCTTATAATATTCTAAAACTTTCTAGAATCTTCTAGAGGTTTCTAGAACATACTAGATTTCTTATCGCCCATGACATACCTTGATGTTTAGCAATGAGTTCCATGAGGAGTGGTGGGGTTTCTTGGGTAGTCTCTTAGGTTCAATGAATGTTCTTGATGAAACTCCTTCACTTTAGTAGGTGCTTGATAAAGATTGGAGGCCGACTCCCATGTTCAGTCACTAGCATCATAGCTTTTCCAATGAAAAATGTATTTTGCTTCCATGAGAGATTCTAGAATCTCCCATATTCACTCAGTAGCATCATAGCCCTTCCAATGAACAATGTATTTTTCCTTCCATGAGAGATTCTAGAATCAAGGATAGTCTTGACTTCGTACTCTAGGTATCCTTCAATATCAATAGGTGGTGGTGATTATAGATTCCTCCTGCTTCATTGAGGATGCATGGCAAGGCTCCAAGATTGAGATGTTGAATAATGTAGGTGAATTCTTATGGACTATGGTAACTAGAGATGATAAGCGACTAGATTCACTAAGCTGATGAACTTGAATGGCCCAAGTCTTTGATTAACTAAATTTTGAAAAGGGCAAGAAGAGCATAAATCTTATCGTAAAATCCAAACCCTGTCTCAAATTTTGTAAATGGAAATTTACAATCATTGTTGACTTTATATCTTTATTGGGCTTGTTGAGAGTATACGACTTCAAGTTCCTAGGATATTTGCTAGATTCATAACTACTAGATTCTTCTCATTGGGTGGCTCATATAAATGTTCGTTTTAGGGTGTCTTTCATTGTTAAAAAAGAATGGGTATTGCCTAGTAGAGGTGTGACTAGCATTCTTGTAGGCAAGTTCAACCAGAGGAAGTAGATCCATCTAATTATCTTGATGATACCTTATTATACTTCAGAGATATTATTTCATGACTTAATTTATCCTCTCCAAATCTTCCATCACTTTGAAGATGATTGGCTAAAGAGAGGTTGGATTGAATGACTAGGAGCTTGAGGAGGTTTCTCCAAAAACTTGTCACAAGTTATAGTCCTTGATGTGAAATAATGTCATCTAGTAACCCATGGTAATAATAAATATACACAAGGAAAAGTTAGGCCATATCTTTGCTAGTAATTATCTTGTGGATGGGAACTAAATTGTATCATCTTGCTCAATCTATTGTCAACCACCTCAAGAATGGAATCAAACCCCTTTAAAAAAGGTAGACTGGTGACGAAGTTCATTGACACTAATGATGAAGGGTGATTAGGGATAGGCAAGGGATGGACCAACCCATGAGGTCAATGGCGAGGGACTTTTTCTCTATTTCATCTATCACATGTGCATACAAAATCTTTGACTAATTTCACATTTGAGATCATCAAAACTCTCAAGAGATTGTTTGAGAATTGTTTCTATTATTGTATATTAACTTTATTGATCGATGAGATTATTGGATTTTTTGCTATTTTTTGCTATTTATTTGGAGCTAAATTGCTTGTTTTGTTGCATGTGTTTGTGGAATGTGATTTTTTGTGGGTTTTTTGGATAAGTTTGGTTGGGATTGAATATCTTTTGTAGCCTGTTGAAGGTTTTTGTTTGGTTTGCTACGTTCTAATGAATTCTGTTGGATGGTTCTTTGGTTATGACATGTTTTGTTTGTCTCTATTGAGCTTTGTTTTCCTTTTTTTTTGAGGCTTTATGGTTTTGAATGAATGGGTTGATTAATAAATGAATATCCTTGCCATGGTTTTTGATTAATGGATAGACATTTTGTTTAAACTATGCAAGTTTTCGTTGCTTTTTATTGATCTTCTATACCTTTTGTGAGCATCTATATGCTTTTGTAGCATTCTCTAAGTGTCTATATATGTTTTGTTTAATGGATGCATGGCTAGGGATTTTTTTTTCTTATTTGGAAAGAGGGGAAGACGATATCTTTGTATCTAGTTCAAGAGAACAAAATAATAGCTAAATACTAGAGTTGAAGACTTGGAGTGATAATGGTAGTAGCTCATTGTGAGGGGATACTATAGTGGTCCTAATACTTATTCATATTAGATGTATCCTTTGGGGGATGGCTCCATAACCAAGAGAGGATTGTTGATCTATATCCCATCGTACCCTTCTGTGAGAGCATGTGAGAGAGTAATTGTGAGAAAGAGATAGTCATTTTTGGTGATCAATTTGTTGTATCTATAAGAGATTGAGAGATTATGAGAGAAGAAGATTGTGGATACATTAGATACGATTTAAATCTTATATTGTCATTTTCCACTCATGGGATATTGCAAATGAGTTCTTCTTCCTCGTTGTTCATTGACATGAAAAATACCATGTGCTTTGTTAAATCTAATACCGTGAAAGATATATTCAATGCTGTTAAGTGAAGTTTTATTCTTGTTTTTCTTGTCTAGCTCTATAAGAAGATGAAGAAGTTGGTGTTACAAGATACATTTTCTTGCATTTCTCTCCCCATTTCCTTAGTGTTCTCTCAAAGGCTCCATGTTTTGGTGTGTAGCCAAAAGAATTGCTATCAACTAGCACTCCAACTCGCTAAAAAATAAAGGAAATGACACTATTGGAAGAAAAGGAAGTATTGGAAAATAGTAGGAGCCCTACAACCAAGGAGAAATTGATCATATTTATAACTGTGGTAGCTTTTTACAATATATTCATTTTCCAAGGGATAAAACACAATGACATCTTGATGCAAGCATTGAATGATGGACTATTCCCATTTAGGAAACCATTAAAAGTTGGTGGATCATGTTTTCTTCACAACCTACACTATTGAAACCCTTAGAACCTAGTATTATAAGAACAATGACACAATGGCTATTTTAAGGCAAATAAGTTTTGACAACTTCAGAACCAATTCCCTTTCCCTTTGTAGTGGTATGAAGGTTGAGTTTAGAAATTGTGAGAAGAAAGAAATTGAAGAGATGTTAGCAAGAGAGTCTTCTAAAGACTAGATTAAAGAAAAAAACCCTATGTTCCTTTCTACTCAAGCATTCAAAAGTTGGGTGGAGTCAACTAATTGATGAATTAGTAAAAAATGAGGTAAGAATTGGAATGTTTCTATAGGTACATGAGAAGAAAAAAAGATAAGGCTAGAGCAAAAATTGAATTAGCAAGAAAAGCCTCATTTTACACCCTTGCATCACTCTTCACTAAAGTCTCAATGGAAAATCAAGGTCTCCTTCCTAGCTAGATGTCCCAGAAATATTGATGATTGGCCTACAAATGTCGTTCCATAATCGATTTTCAAGGGAGAGTACAATGAAGATCTTGATCTTCATGTAGGAGAATTTATGGTAGCATGTCTAGGCAATAATGCTAGAACCCTAGAGCATTGGTTGGTGATATTCCTTCCCACTTTCAAGGGTGTGGCATTTCAATGGTATGAGAGTCATGTAGCAAGAACCTTCATCACATGGAACTAAATGAAGGTGCACTTTTCTCACCAAGTTCAAGAGTGAAGGCTTTGAAGAGCATGTGAGAGAAAAAGCATTAATCTAAGTCATCTAGTTGGAGAGCAAGTCAAATCGTATGTCTCACAAATGGAGCTGTAAAGGCCTATAATTAGAGGTCCAAAAGTTCATGGAATTGAGAAGAGTGACAAATCTACAAGCTCCAATCAAAGGTGAAACTTATAGATGTTTTGTTCTCCATGAACTTACAAACATTTGCAGTACCTTTCATTGCAGTGGAAGATGCTAGGATCTTTTTATGAAGTAGAGGCTAGATTGACCTAAATCAAGGAAGAGGAGTCCTACCTCTCTCAATGTTAGGTTTAATGTGTTAGCCTAATTTAGTTCATGGGATTGTACATTACCCTTACCTAGAAGTGCCTATAGTATCTCAACATGGTGCTTCAACCCAATAGTGGCCATAGACAATGCCTCCAATGATGGCTTGACCACAGTAGCAATGGAATTGTACCTTACCCTTACCCACATGTGCCTACAATACCTCATTATGGTGCTCCAACCCAACAATGGCCATAGATAGTACCTCCAATGATGGCTCAACCACAATATCAATGGCCTCAAATAGTCCCACAATACCAACTAGAACCCTACCAACTGAAATCAATAGCAAAAAACCAATCCAACCAAGAGCTCAAAATCAAAATCAAAACAGAACCCCTTTTGCATCAACCCAATTTGTTTTAGTGGATACTATAGAATCCCACTGAAAATGCACCAGGAGGATAAAACTTGAAGGATTACCTTTCAAATTCCATTTCCAAGATCAAAGAGGAGCTAATGGATGTAATAATAGAATAGTTGTAGACTCTAAAAGTGAATATTGCCAACATCTCCAACACTACAAGACCAGGAAGAGATGCCATTAGATCAAATACCTAGTGTGGGAAACACTGTCAAGTGGAACATTTAGCCATTGAATCTACCTAAAAACCAACAATCCCAGGAGCCTTTTGTTCCTAATGTTTGAGGATTAACCATATAGAGAACATGTGCTCTTTGAAGGAGATGCATGAAAGGAGAGAGAAAGAATAGGAAGCAAGGTTTAATTTTCTAGAATAAAAAATGACAACCTAGGATATGGGATCAAAGCGAAAAGAATTTGGGTCTATTCTTTGGGCCCATGAAGCTCCCCTCTCAAAGCTATAGAGGATGCTACTCTAATGCTAGTTAGAGGTCCAAAGTTGAATGCTATAGGTGTGGCTGGAGAAATGCCACATTTCCCCAAATTTTCCTTATCCAAGAAGATCAATGGGCTACAAGCCATTTTGTAGCATATGTGAAAGGAGAGGGGTCCCATTGCTAAGGATTGTTCAATTCTAGCCCTTGCAAGTACACGCACCTCATAGATAGCAACCAAAGATACAAGAATCTACCTCCAACCTAGTGAAATTTGAAGTAGCCAAGATTACACATGCCAATGAGAAATATGAAACCATTCAAAAAGAATATAATTCCCTAACAAAAACTATGAAATTCAAACTACTAATAGAACCATAGAATAGTCTAGTACAGAATAGTACAGCACATAGCACTTTGATGCAATAGAGGATTCCAAAACACTCTAGGAAGCATATGAAGAGGTCCAAGAGACAAAATTAGTGGAGATGCCTGAAGTAGTGTTGCAGCTTGTTTTTGAAGAAAGAAGGAAGATGAAAACGAGTATCACCCAATTCCCAAGTCATCTGGAAGAATCATTAGACCCCATAAAGGAGTGTGATCTAATTAAGGATCTCGATGCAAACTTGACATCCCATCAGTTTGTTGATGATATTCCCCATTTATCTCAAAATATTCAAAAGTATTCTAAACAAAGGAGGTGAGTAAGGATTGCCAATCCTATGGCCACAATCAAGGCTAATAGATCCCCAAAGCTTATGAAGGAAGTTATGGATTGAAGGATGTTTCATTATAGACACATTGATAGATGGAAACTCTTCAATAAACATAATGATAGATGTGAAAATTAAGGATTTGGGAATGCAATGCATGTAGCCTACTTAGTGGCTCATCTAATTGGTGGATCAAAGAAGGATAAAGCATCAAGGAATCCTCCTCTAGCCAAAGAAATAAATAAAGTAGTATTGAAACTCTATGACTCTCAAAAGGGAAACAAATCCATCTCACTAGAAGTATCTTTGGATTCTGCAAAAGAAATGCAAGGCAAAACCTCTATAGAAGAAGATTGAACCTTTGTAGAAGAAGAGGCCTTAAGAAAAATCCTTCCTAAGAAAATAGTGGCACAATCCCCAATAGTGGGCACTATAAGCTAATTACCCAGAGAAGCAAAGTCCTTATCAATGGGTGAATACCTTTTGCCTAAGTTAGTTCCCACACAAAGCTTGAAGCATGAATGTATTACTCCCCTTGTTACATGGTCAATCAAAGATAGATGAGGAGTTGGAAATAGAAATCCTATTCTTCTCTTATAGAGCCCTATAGAAGTAGAAATGGAGAGACTAAAGAGAATGAATCTAAAAGTGACAAAGATGATCCATAATGTTAGACAATGATAGTGATAATCAAGAAATCACAATGCCTTTAGTGGTTGAAGATACCATGATGATGGATGAAATGATGATATTCCCTTCAAACTAGTCACAATGGTCCCTAAAGCATGCAAAAGATGTATCTAAAGTGGATTTAAAAAAACAACATTTTCTTTATAAATGGTTTCTATCACCTTGACCACCAACCCTTCGTGAAGAGAGATGATGATGACACCTCATGACAAAGTACACTAAATCAGAAGAATCAAAGAAGCTCGAAAGTTCCCTCTTCTGTGAGATTCCTAGATGCATCATCAAAAGATGAATCATCCTTTCAAGAAGTGGTTTCACTTAGTGTATAGTTGGAAATGGCCCTTGTTACCCCTTGTAGCATAAAAAAAATTGGAGCCTACTACAACCAAGGCAATGGACTATCATAACAATAGGCAATTCCCTTGAAGGAATCTAACCTATATCCCGAAGCTGTGTGAGGCACATTCATAAGAGAAGTGGAAGGTGAGAAAGCAATTGACATTTACAAATGTAGATGGAACAAAGTGTCATCTCAAAGTGGGTAGTGGTCTTTCCTAAGAAGAAGTAGTGGCACTGTGTGACCTATTGAAGGAGAGTTTGGATGTCTTTGCTTAGTCATATAAGGATCTAAAGGTGATAGATCCCAATGTATGTTAGAACCACATCGACTTGCAACCTCATGCCAAGCTAGTACATCAATGTCAATGTAGAGTGAATCCTAGTTACTCTACTCAGATAGCTTTTAGAAACAAAGTTTATTTATCCAATAGCCAATGGTGAATGGGTTTCACCCATTGTTAGGTGCCCAACTAGAATGGGAAGCTTCACATTTGTGTGGATTTTCATAAGCTTAAATCCAAAAAGAAAGATATATTATTTCACTGTCCCTTTCATAGACTAGTTACTAGATATAATGGAAAGACATGAGTTGTATTATTTATTGGATGGATTTAGTGGATACAGCCAAGTATAGATTGCAGAAGATGATCTAATCTTCACAACTAAATGGGGAACCTATGCCTACCAATTGATGCCATTTAAATCACATAGTACCCCTAGTACCTTCTTATACAGTCACCACTTTCCAAATTAATCCGTATGATTTTATCAAATTTTACTTCAATTTTGTGTCTTTAGCCTATTCTCCAAGCACTAGGGACACTTGCAATAGTGCTTTGATCCATGGTAGGGAGTATGGGATCTCTTTCAACCCTAACAAGTGCATCTTTGGAGTCTCTTGTGGAGTTATTTTGGGCCACATAGTCTCTATATAAGGGATTGCAATAGACCCAACAAAGATTGTAAAGATTTGAGCTCTAACAACACCTATCAACCTTAAATAGTTGCAAGGATTTTTTGATATAAAAAATCTACACCCTATTACCCTAGAGCTAATAACCAAGTCACTTTATTCACATAGATTATTCATGTAGTTGATGCTCTTGCTCCTTGAAGACTCAGGCAAACCCTCCTCCTGAAGTTGCATGCTTCTTTGCCTACTACTTGTTCAATCATGTGCTTGATGTTTTTCATGTTGCATGCCTTATGTATATCTTGGGTTCATGGGGTATGGGTTTGGTTTGATAGGAAAGCTTTTCTCATCTTTCTTTTGCACTATATAATTAACTCATCACAATTAGACAAGTAAGTCTCTTTTAACTTCTTTATCCCTCTAGGTCGAGGTATTTCACCATCATTTTCACTATTATTATTAGGTTTTGATTCAAATGGATTGGTAGAAGACTCATCTTCTAAGGGAAATTCACTACCTAAAAATTGTATCGTGCCTCCTCGAATGAGTCTAGATTGTCAACTAAAAAAAGGTAAATGTATCCACTAAAAAGGACCACTACCCACTAACATACACCAAACACATGATTGAATGTGTAGCAAGCAAGGATGTTTGTGGCTTCCTTGATGGATTTTCAGGCTATAATCAAGTGCAATTACACCTTGATGAGGTAGGCATAAAATTACCTTTGCCATCAAATGGGGGGTGTTCACATATATTTTCAAGCCCTTTGTCTTGATCAATGCACTAAAAAACTTATAATGCCTAATGTGCACCACATCACCATGATTGTAATGACCAACTTAGAGAGGTCTTCTAGGCATATAGAATCTCCCACAGAGCATAACAAGTCAAACACCATTACAACCGGTGTTAGAAGCAATCTTTCCTATTAAATTGGAGTTGCCCACTCTATAGGTAGCCATTAAGGAATGCATAGGAGACGAAAAGTCCCTTAAGTGTCACCTACTACACTTGGAACACTTGGATGAATCAAGGTGGATGGTATTGTAGTTGTATATAAGCTAGGTAGGCTCAATACAAACTCAACCATGAAAAATTTATCAAGCATAAAGAATTCAAGGAAGGTAACTTACTTTTGATATATGATTTGTGCTTTTGCAAGTCTTGTGGTAAGCTCCAACAATGTTGGATGGTCCGCTACAAGGTATTAGTAGTGAATCCTAATGGCTCTATCCAAGTTTAACCTATCGATGACTTTGACGATTCCTTCTTGATCAATGGATACTAATTGAAACAATATCTCTCTTCCTAGGGATCCTAACTATCAAAGTGACCAATTCCCTTTCCCTTTGGGTGTTGCTCATTGATGCTTTCAACACTGTTATTGATAACTATTACTCTCATTCTAACTAGGTGGTTTAGTTCTTCTATCCCATCATATTTAGCACCTGCCACTATTCCATTATCCCTCCCTTTAGTCTTGTAGACATGGCATGGTTGGCTTTGATAAATGTTGTTGATGTTATTAAATAATTTCAAGATATTGGTTATGGCAGAAAAGAACCTTAGTTCCTATCATGCTGATCTACTCTTTGAGAAAGGATGGAAACACCCTCAAGAGCAAGGGGGGAAAACATTAAAAAGGAAAAAAGAAAAAAACAAGAAAAAGAAAAAATAAAACTATTATGGAAGAAAGGGAAGAAATGTCTTGTCAAATATGCCCTGCTCCAAGAAAAGATAGCAACACTCTTGGGATGGGAAGCTAGATATGGAAAAGGTGGTGACACCCCTTAGTCCATGCCTACTTATTAAATTCTTGATATTCCAGAAGTTCTGTCCATCTCCCTATGTGTCGTGATCTCCAAGAGCAACATGGATGCAATTCCTACTAAGCCAACTCTCTAAGTGTGCTATATCTTGCTCTTCTTGTATGCCCTAGAATCCACCACGTCTCCTTGGGTGCATGAACATGCTAAACAATGCTATAAATTTGATTCCTACAATGTGTAGAATGTCTAGCAATAGCATAAGTTCCTGATTTGTTGGCTATCTCCCTGGATATGCCTTTTTCTCAACAACAAGTTTTTGAAATCATCAATAGTTGGATCTTCATTGACAAAAAATTGAGTATTTTGAGCTTTTATTCTAATCAAATGGGGATGTGAGTAAGGGATACCCTCTGTATTTATCAAATGAGTGTGAGATGAAGGATGGGGTGAGTGACCAATTTGTTTCCTTGAAATCAAATGAGAGGTGAGATACATGAATATGAGTGTTGTATGCATAGGATGGGCCTATCAATGTACAAAACATGATATGTTCTACACATAGCACTATAGGGCTCCATGGCCTTCTAATCTTGCACCATACATTCACACTAGACAATATGCATGTTTGCACCATCAATTGTGCACATGTATACAAAAATTTGCACAAGCGACCATATAGAATAATCAATGGGTATGAGGAATAAGGTTTCCCCCCCAAAAGCTTCTTGGTAGAGTGTGTGACAATGGGGGTCTGAGCAATCCTCTTTTGAACCAATTAAGAGGTGAGGAATTAGTGACATTATGACAATTGGCTAAAGGTGAATTCTTGGTTCCCTATGCATATAGAGGATGGGCCTTTGCAAACACAACGCAACACTCCTATCTGTGCACTGCTGCACTACAACCCTAGCCTTCAATCTCCCACCTATGCTAGCCAAGTTGGGCTATATTACTGCATCATCAATAGTACACATGAGCATACTCATGTATCCTAGGCCTTGTCATTTTCTTAACTAGGTGTGTGAATGGATTCTGTTTAAATATATATCAAGTGTTATGAGCAATTGGGATGAGCGAGTGTTCTATCTATTTACATCAAGTGATTGGTGAGCTTGAGAGATGTGTTCATTGTCAGTGAGACAACCTTATTACTCCCATCAACTATTACCTCTCTCATGCATTATCACATGGTCCCTTCCATGCTTATTGCTTGCCATTTTGGTTCAATGGAACATTTAGACTATTTCAAAAATTAGGGCTCTAGACCAATCTATAGCCTTGGTCATGAGCTTTGCCAAATCATAGGACTCCAAGATGGCAAGCATTATCATCCACCAAATGCAATCATTCTCCCCATTGAGCTTCTCATCTGAAGAAAAAGCTAGTAAAACACAGATCTTATGGTCCATAATAGCTTGAAACTCCATGTCAAGCTCAAAAGACATTGTTATGAAGGGATTCCTCCATTCATCCTATGACTCCATGATCTTGATCAATAAATTTAATTAGGCCAAGTTTTTCTAACCTATCCTTTATATTTGTGCATGTAAGTGGGGTTGTACTTTAAGTATGGAGACATTTTAGGTAGGATGTCTCTACATATAAATTGCCCACTTCATTAATGCCTGCTAGATGTTTTTTAGTTCTAAGTGTGGAGATGAGTCCCTATGCATGCTTCACTAGGAAATATCCAATGCAAATGCTCTTTTTCTATCTTAATATGTTCCACAACATTATCACCTTCCCCAAGGTGTCTTTTTAGATGATCATGCCCTTTTTAACAACTCAAATGGTGTTTTTGATTACCATTAATTTCATTTCGTACGTTTTATTTACATCCCATGTGAATGCATGTTGTTCCACTTGGACTAGCATTTTGACTCCATCACTTCACTCATATCTTCAATTTTGACCTTTTCCTTTTCAGCTCATTGTGAATTAAGTTCCAATATTTGTGTACTTAATTTTCTTTGTGTTTTCTTCTTTTCCATATGAACACCTATTATTTACCTTGAAGTGAGTTTTACGTCATGATCTCGATCATTGCTTGAAAGAGGGTAGGTTTCCTTTCTATAACACTTTGTCTCAAGCTACATAATTTTCAATATTAATTTTGGAAGTTATTTGCATGTTTTAGTGGGATTTTGTTTTATTTCTATGTGCAAACCCCATGTTTTATGCTCAATGTAGGTTTTGACCCGAGAAATTTTTTTGTCCCTTCGAATTGGACATTATTCCTTTTTCATGCAGATGTTTTGATATTAATTTTCAAAGGATTTAACATGTTTCTTTCAAGATTTTGACATAGTTCCAGATGAATACACCCATTTGGTGCAAACATGGGTTCTAATGATGAGCATGTTCATCCCTTTAAATTGCTCACTTTTCCTTTGTATTGCATTCAATTCAACTTATAATTTTAAAATATTTATTTTCACAGTTGATGGTCACATCCACCGCACTTTCCTCAGGTTTCTTTAGTTATCTAATTACCTACCACATTTAGTTTGACAAGCAAAAACAGCTTCCTTAATTAACCAATTACACACTGGTTCCTTCATGTAACTTAGGCACTGACAAAGAAAAACAATGTCAAGCAAGTTCCTTTTCAACATTTGATCTTTATTTATCAGTCTATGGAATACATCATATAATCCGCCCGAAGGCTAATCCATAATCTGCATGAAGGCAATTCCAGCGATCCTTAGGGATCGCTATTCCAAGTTTCTGCCCGTTGACTAGTATGCGGGCCTCGAGATCCCATCTCGAGTCACGTCAGCCTCTTGTGCAGGATCCAGAGGAAAGGGATTTACGGCCAGAGCCCCCTGGCACCCAGGCATCCTCCTGCTCCAAGTAGCACCCACGAAGAGACCTCTCGCGATGGGTTCAGTCCACGTACCCTCGGCGCGGCTAACAACCCCCTTGGATAGGGTCAGGTAGATAGTCGGGGGTAACTAATGCTGCCTCTCCCTCCAGGCTTTCAACCTGAAGCATTAGTTATTTTCCAACATTAGTTCCTTGAGCAAAGAAGAATAAACAGTGCTCCTAAGTGTACAAACACAAGCACTCTAGTGGTTGTTTATACGGCCAATTGCTAAGGTGTGAATCCTTCTCTCCGAATACATCCAACATTCATTCTAGGATCAATCGCGACTTGGCAAGATCCCAAGGGTTTTCATAAGCCGAGTTGCTTGTTTACCCTCTTTCCTTGGGTTAGGGTTTATACCCTGTTAACCCAAATTGTCAATACTTTAGGCTTCCATATATTATGGTCAATAAATTCTGGACAACCTCGTTGTCCTCACTTGATTGGTCAATTGCTTGCTAGGCAATTCATAATTACCCTAACTTGGCAAATCAGCCTCAAGGAAGGGTGATGTAGCAGGATGACTGTTCATCCTCTAGGAAATTAGACTTATACTTAGAACTTGCCAACCTTGTTCTAAGGAGTGGCAATACTATTTTGGTTTAGGCACAAAACCATGTGACATTGCAACTTGTTGCACGAGATAGGTGTCACACCTAACTTGTGGGATTATTTTCCTCCATCACACGGTATTCCTTGGTCAAGAATACCTTTGGTCGAGATGTAGGGTTTGGGAGTCCTCTTGACCCGATCCAACCCTAACCCTACTAGGCCGATTAGGGTTCCTAAATTCATATGGAAGTCTAGTATTTGGCCAATTGATCCTTAGGGTGAGGACCCTAGATCATTCTTGCATGGGCATTTTGATAACCCTAACATTTTCGAGAATGTGGGCAGGATCTTTGGGATCGGAAATATTAGGTTGGCAACTGGAGTGCGATACTAGGTAGAATTTTATCATGGCTTAATCCTACCTAGCACATTGAGGTGATCGTCATACACTAACTAATCATACCTTTATGATTCTCATGTAAGCTATTCAACTATACTCGAATTACTAACCTGCGAGTAAAAATAATCTTCACTTTAAAAATGCAAATACTTTCTCCTAAATTTGCAAGTACTTTCCCCCTAAAAGATGTAAGTAACTGCAAGAGACGTGGGATGCATCATTCCATGCAAGTACGCAAATTCAAGACCGTAGATCTTTTTGCAACTAAAGGACCTTTAGTGATCTTTTCTTTTCCTTGCCTTATGTGACATTGATTTACATTCAGAACTATGCTTATAAACCCTATGTTTAATGCATTGAATTCAAGCTTTAATATGAAGATGCATCCTTTCCTAAATATAAACTTCGATAAAAGAACTCTATGCATGAGTGAATGCCATGAGACCATTATTGATTTAATCCGTCCTTTAGCACTTAACCTAACCTAGGATGTAATTATCATCGCATGCAGTATGCAAGGTACATAAATCCTTTCCATGCATTGCAACTATTCGGACATCATTTAATGTCCGTCTATGATTACCTTAATCGCGAGACACAACCAAGAATTTAATTACATAAATGCGTTACGAGTTATATGTCCTATCCCTTGCGAGATGCCACAAGGACGCCTTCGCACAATTTTGTCATATAACTTATGCTTCATGCATTGAAATTTGCAGCTACTCTTGACCACGGAGGTGCAAGGAAAATGCAAGTGCTCGACATGCCACTAAGCTTTATAAATCGAATGAGTAAATGCATTTAAATTTTCCTAAAAACCAACATGCTTAATGCATCCCTTTCATGCGAGAATACTATCGGAACCTAGGCATTAAGATTCGGAGCGTTGTCCACATGCGTACTTGGGGTGGAAGCTCCCGCATGAGCGCCTCACGACTTTTGCTTAGGAGCCATCGATGACATAGATCTCGACTCAGCAAAATCTCCTTGCCCTTTATCCGATTCCGAAAAATTGCCTACTCCCCCCATGCAAAAATTGGCCTTACAAGATGCGGTTTTAAAAACCGAGGAAGGCACGTGTAAACAAGGCTTATGGAAGCTTTAATGGAAGCTTCTAATAGAAGCTTCCAAGCCTCTGATTTTAGCAGATGACGTGGAGAGAGAAAATGATGAGGGAGATGATGATGAGGAGGGAGGTGAAGATGACGACGATGATGCTGATGATAATGATCATGGTGAGGAAGGTGGAGGCGGCAATAGCAGGCGGCGTGGCCTGGCGGCATCAGTAGCACGATGGCGGTAGCGATGGTGGCAAGCAGCACCACGTCTTGGGCAATAGCACAATGGCAAGATTCTCCTCTCCTTCCTCCCTCAAGCTTGGGGAGGGGGAGGTCATATAGTGTTGAAGGGGGGGGGGGGGGGGGGGTAGCCACTTATGTGGCTAGTTGCATGCCTCCTCCCCCCCATGCTCTCCTACTCCACACCCACTCCTCTTACACTCCCTCTCCCCTACCATGCAACGGCTGAAGGTGAGGGGAGTTTATCCATAAAAAAATTTGCCAAAAATTTATCCATTATCCCTTTTCCCCCCCTTGAAGGGGTGTTCCCGCATGGGACTACGGCTTTTGAGCCTCGGCCTCTTATGCACAACGTGGGCTGGAGTTTGATGATGCACGCAGAGGGAGCACTTAGCCCAAAATTTTATTGTTGCGGGAGATTGCTTTAAGTTGTTCTTGCGCGGGATGTGCGGGGTCTAGGATCATTAATATTTTGTGTGGAAATATTACATGACGAGTTATATAGTTGGTTTGATAAGCTAGTTTGTGCAGCAGCCCAAGGAAACCTCACCTAGATGATATGAGGAGGATTTTGAGATATGTGAAGGGTACATTGCCTTATGGGATACTCTATAAGCATGCTAAGCCAATTGAGCTTACAAGTTATTGTGATGCAGATTGGACTAGATGTATGTATGACAAGAGATCGACCAGTGGATATGCATTTGGTCTTGGAAGCAACATGGTCAGTTGGAGTAGTAAAAAAAAACCCATTGTGGCTCTCTCAAGTATAGAAGCGGAATACAAGGATGCAACATTGGTTTCATGTGAGGTTGCTTGGCTAATTAAGTTGATGGATGACTTGGGGATTCATGTGGACAAACCAGTCAAGCTGTGTTGTGATAACATGAACAGTGTGCTCCTGGCAAGCAATCTAGTTTATCATGCCAAGTCAAAGCACATAGAGGCACATTAACATTTCATTAGGGAAATGGTGCTTGGAGGCATAATAGACCTCATACATGTGAAGATTGAAGGCCAAGCAACATATATTTTACCAAATCCCTTGGTAAAGCTTTTCACTCGTTTTAGATTGCTACTTGGGATACATGAAGTGACTTGAGCTTAAAGGGGAGTGTTGAGATATTCAAGCTTAGTCTACCTACTACCTATTGATATGATAGTTGAGCATGTGTAGCTACCAAGCATGTGTGCATCTTGAATAAGTCGGTAGCTAACTTAACTAGAGTTAGAGAGTTAGTCAGTGGTAGCTAACTTAACTAGAGTTAGAGAGGTAGCTAACTTAACTAGAGTTAGAGAGTTAGTCATCACTAGACCTAAGTTAGATGTACTTTGTTCTTTTGAGTGTGATAATAATCAAAGATGAACATTGAGAGCAGATTGCTCTTTGTTGCCCCTCTCTCTCTCTCTCTCTCTCTCTCTTCTAATAGGAGAACTTTGACAAGTTGAATCAATGACTCACTATTGCCCCCCCCATCCTAAAGTTACCAGATTTTACAAAGGAATTTGAGATCATTACAAATGTTAGCATCATGGCACTTGGATGTGTCCTTACCCAAGAAGGATATCCAATGGCATATTCTTGTGGCAAGTGAAAGGTGGAGCGGAAGTGGAAGCATGAGCCCCTAGAATAGGGTACCTATTCTTGATAGTAATCTTATTCAAGTCCCTATAATCTATACACATATGAAAAGTATCATCTTTCTTCCGAACCGATAACACTAGAGAAGCACATGGAGAAGAACTAGGTTCTATGGGTCTCATCTCCAATAAGTTCTTGATCTACTTGGCCACTTTTTCTCTTTCACACTTTGAAAGCCTATAAGGGGATTTGTTGACAACCTTTGATCAACTACTCTTCCTAGAGGGAGAGTAGTAGATAGCTAAAACAAATCCTTACATTTCTTAAATAAAGCTTTTAGGTCTATATCCCTTGCTGAATTCTTGTGCTGATATGTGGTTTACTTATTAAGATGCAGTACCAAGTTTAGAGACCACTTCTTGAACTCTTTCTTGAGTTTCTTAGTAGTGAGAAGTTGAAAATTTGACGTATACTGAATCCCCTCTAAATGTACTAGTCCAATGCTCAAAAATTCCACGTACAGCTAAGAGAAGTCCTTTCTAACTTTTCCAATTACTTAAATTGATCATATCCTAGAACAACATCAATAGGGCCTATTTCTAGTGCGATCAAGTTCACTAGTACTTTGTGATTTTCAACAAGGTATATGTGAACATGTGATCATATTTGAGCACTAATTTCCTCAAATAGGAAGGGATCAAGAGCTATGGAGGTTCAAGCAAGAAGAGAGAGACCAATGTGTGAAAACTCCAACAGTCACAATGTGTGATCTGAATTTCCTTATTCTATTGCCACTAAAAGAATAAAGAAAAAAGTGATAATTATGGGCACATGGCACCTGCAATGCACACATATGCGAGTATTATATACAAGTAAATGTAGGTGGGTAGGGACAAGTAGTGTTTAGCCCCTAATAACCTCTCACTTAAAGGTGAATGTGCTTGAGTGAAGAGTAAAAGAAAAAAAAGAAAAGTACAACATATACATAACATACAATAGGATGAGGAAAGATGTTATCTCATCCTATGCCATCATCTTCTTAAGGAAGGCATAATGTTCCACTTCGAAAGTTTTTGTAAGCAAATATGTAGATTTCATACTTGTAGGGATCTTGACAAGCTCCATGGACTTGTCCTCTACCACATCTCTAATAAACTGATAGTGTACCTCAATATGTTTTGTCTTTGCATGGAAGACCGGATTATTAAATGGTACTCATGGAATCCAAATGCAGTGTAGGAGTCATAGTCATACCAAGATCTACAACCAAATGGCCTAACCATAGGACCTCCTTGCAAGACTTAATGGCTGCAATATGCTCATCCTCAATAGTAGGCAAGGCTATGTATTTCTACGCCCTAGACATCCAAGTGATAGCACCTCTAGCAAAGGTAAAGATATATCCAAAGGTGGACTTCCTATTGTCTACATGCATTGCATAATCTAAGTTAGTGTAACCCATGACTCCTATATGTTGGCTACCATGGTCAATGCACATATCTGCAATGCCTTTAAGGTATCACATGATATCCTTCACGATGTCCAATATTGTTTGCTAGATGTATCCATACAACGTACCACAAATCCCATTGCAAATGCTCTATTAAGTCAAGTGGCTATCATGGCATACATCAAACCATCCATTGAGGATGCATACAAAACCTTGGCTATCTCATCCCTCTCATCATCTAACTAAGGAAAATCGGCCTGACTAACCTTCACATGAGAAGGTAAAGGACAACCAATAGGCTTACCATCTTGCATATGCAATCACTCAAGTACTCTATGAATGCACTCCTCCTAGGACAAGTAGAAAAGTCACTTAAAACGATTGCACATGATGCGCATACCAAGTATCTGCGAGGCCTATCCCATGTCCTTCATCTCAAAGCTCTTCTTGAGGTGAGTCATTAAGGCCTCATCTCAACATGAGCACTCCCACCCTTCTTCATGTAGAGACTTGGATCCATATCACTACGAGAATACCCCTATGAATCCATTAAAGCATCAAGCTTATGCTACCATTTCCTAGGTGTTTGCTTAAGTCAATAAAAACTCTTTTTCAATTTGCACACTAGGTGTTCCCTATATTTTTCTACAAAGCCCTTAGGTTGTTACATATAAATATCCTCATGCAGCTCCCCATGTAAAAAAGTTGTATTAACATCCATATAATAAAGATCCAAATCCAACTAAGAAATCAAGGCCAAAACCAAGCATAAGGTAGTCATCTTTACTATCATACAAAAGATCTCATCAAAATTGACTCCCTTTTCTACTTAAAACCCTTTGCTACCAATCTCACTTTATATGTTGGCCAAGGGTGACCAGGGTACTCTTCAACTTCTATAACCACTTGCATGGCACTGCACACTTTTCATCAGGCAAGGAAACCAAGTATCTCATATGGTTCTTCTGCAGCAAATCACACTCAAATTGCATAGCCCTCTTTCAAGATTGAGAACCACCTCTATGCATAGTCTCCTTATAGTTAAGTGGTTTAGTAATGTCTATCAACATGGCATAATTCATAGAGATCTCATAGCGATCAGGAGGATGTGAAGCTCTAGCAGAGCATCTCAAATTGGCTGTGGGGCATGTACAACCTATCTTCTCTGTCCAACAACATGATCCTACACAACATGCGGATCCTAGGCCACTACCTCATCAACAACTACAAGTTGTCTCACTAGGGATGATTGTATGATAACAAGAGGCTTCTCTTGAAACATCACATTGCATACCTCAATTACCTACCTTGATCTCATATTTATCTCTTTCTCATGGAAAATAACATCATGGCTGTCGATAACCTTTCGAGCTTGTAGATCCCAAAGATGATAACCCATCTCACCTACATCACCATATCCAAGAAAAATGCATTTGATAGACTTTTGATCCAACTTGTTGTGCTTGTCTTTGAAAATATAACTAAAATCCTCATATCTAAAGACTTGCAAGTGTGCATACAAGGAGGTTTACTAGACCATACCTCCTCTACAACTTTGCTACCAAGAGCAGCACATGGAGACCTATTAATGAGATGCACGATAATAGTAACTGGCTCAATCCAAAAGTATTGTGGTAAGCCAATTTGACTAAGCATACCACAAACTCTTTCTTGAATAGTCATGTTCATGCACTCTACGACACCATTCTGGGGTGGGGTGGATGGGGTAGTCAATTGACACTTAATAACCCTTTTATCACACAATTACTCAAAATCCTTCAAGAGACATATTCACCCCCATTGATTGTAGACATTTCAATCTATACATAGACTAGTTCTCAACTATGGGAGCTTCTCACTCAATTGCCTCAAGCATTTTGAGCCAAGTGCAATGGCTACCTCTCACATAGTTGTATGCGCTCTCACATCTACAAGTGTAGTAAGCTTACTTCCATGTTTGATTAAGTTGCATCCTCCCTCAAGAACTCTAGTAGCTCCATGATAGCCTCCAATTTCTACATCAAAAAGATTAAAAGATTTGGGGTCTACATCGACAAATTATTCATTTTATAAAAAATGTTTGTGCTATTGTATCTAAGTTTTACTTCATTGATATATATTTTTATTGTTGTAAATGCTTGGCTTGGAGCTATAAAAGCCATTGCATATGTTATTTTATTTTACAACCTTATGAATCTTTCCTAAAATGCATGCAACACATAAGGCTTCAACCTTTGCTTTTGTATGGTCAAAAATATATTTGATTTAATAAAGGCGTAAGGGGTGCAATTGGGATTCTTGGGAAAAAGTGTTCGAGGAGGTTGGAGCAAGGTAGATTATGGTGCCTCTTTAACTTCTTTCTTCCCTCTTTTCCAAAGTCTCTTTGTCCATCCTTCTTCTTGCTCTACTTTTGTGCTGCAACTATGGATCTTGAGTGGATGAGGCTTCATGGAGATTGGATGGGGAGAAGAAGCATCACAAAATGGATGTGAGATTGTGGAGGCCGAGAGTAGATTGAGTGCATGGCAGGGGCCATGGATTTCCTAATGTACTTGAAAAAGAAAAGGAAGTGCATTACCTAGGGGATGTGCCGACCTCACCATGCAATACGGGGTGTCCATGCTAGTGAAACTGGGAGTTGGGTCGAACCTCAAGGAAGCTTATGGTACTGTCCCACACTTGAGGATCTAATTTGTCTTCAAGGGGAGGTGCTATGGGTGTAACTTAGGGAGACAAGTCTAACCATAAGTGAGCACAAAACTCCCTAGGTGTGTTGTCTTGCCCTGAATGTGCCCTAAGGGTGAAGTGGGGGGACAGGGAGAGCAAGGGGGTCCGGCCAACTGAGGCCATCAGATGTACCTAACTTGAGAACCCCTAGGTGCGGTATTTGTGGCACTTCAATGTTATATGAAAAGCTCTTTGTTCCTTTCTTTTTGCTTCGTGTGGGTCTTTGCTTTGTTTTCTCTTTTCTTTTTCTCTCTCTTTTCTTGGTGAGATACATTGGGAGAGAGCACATAATATCATCCTGATGCTCTTTAGTAGCCACATTTCAAGGAAACCTAAGAGATTTGCTAAGGAATGTATGGGTTTGCATGTAGCCCTTCTAGTTAATTCTTACATTGAGAAGGGTAGTAGAGAGGAAAGGATGATTACATTTTGAGGACCTGCTATCACTCATATCTTCTAAAAGGCTCATTCAAAAAGTTGGCAAGAGAGCAGCCCTTAACATTAGGCAAGTCATTGCACAGTTGTCTATCCCTAAATTGATATCAAAATAGAGGGGTGGCAAGCACTCTTCTTGGGCTACTAGTTTTTGTTTTAGTATAATTTGCAAGAGGTAGAGGTAGTTACAAGTGGTAAGGAAAGTGGGTCGGGACATGCTATGAACTCATCCAAAAAGTGGGTAATGGAAGGTCAGGTGTCTTGTGATCCAAAGGTTAGACATTCTTCAAGAGTGGCAACATTAACGTTGTAGATCAAGTCATACCTACCATGCATCCCCTAGTCAAAATCCACACCATGGTGCCTCAGGTAAGCCATGTAGGTAGGGTCATCCCTTTCATATGGTAGTGTTAACCCCAGTTCGAGATGGAGAAAAAGAAGTCCAAGAAAACTCCAAATGTGGACACAACGGAAGAAGCAAAAAGGGATATAGCCAAAAGCACAAGGGCTGTCTCAAAAGCTAAGTCCAAGGCAAAGGCACATTTTTTAAATACAAGGTGCCCCTAAAACTCTTGTAAAAGAGCTTCAATCTCTTTCTTGTGCAAATTTTAAAGGGTATATGGGCATAGGTAAAGAGAAATGGTAACTAGAAGGGAATGGAGAGGACCTTGCCACAATGGTCAGCCATGTAAAAAAAAGGGGATGGGTGCCCAAAGGGATAAGGGTTTTGTATACAAACTCAAAAGTGAATGGAGAGGACCTTGCCACAATGGTCAGCCATGTAAAAAAAAGGGGATGGGTGCCCAAAGGGATAAGGGTTTTGTATACAAACTCAAAAGTGAATGAGAAGCTCATTCTTTGGTATGTGGCTAAAGTGGACTCTTCTTCTTTCCTTCTTCTCTCCTTCTTGCTTGCTTGTGTGTGCTTGAGAGAAGAAATATGAGAGTGTGAGGGAAGAGTGTGTGAGGGTGAAGGATCTTGGAGAAGAAGCTCTCCATCATCTCCTCTCTTCTTCTTCTCTTCTCTTCTCTTCTCTTGTCTTGCGTGTAGCTATGGAGGATGGAGCTTGGAGGTGGAGGCTTGAGGTTGAGCTTGCATCATGAATCATGGAGCTACAGACTTGCTTGAAGGAGGAGGCTACTCATTTAGGCATCAAGGTAAGCTCACTACACCCTAGTAGGATCGAAGGCATGTTAGCTAGGTGAGAGATAGCCATTTGTGCTCACTTGAAACACTTGAAGCAATAAGTGGTCCGTGGGTCTTGGCAGTTGAGTGTGAGCTCCCTCTACATTTTGGTTTCATTGTCGGGACCAACAGATTCAAGCTTGAGCACTTGCATGCCTAAAATCAAGCAACAAAGTAAGGGTTTCATCCCCGAACTGGAGCTTGAGATAGGTAGGAGATTTTGTGGTTTTAATCTTTGCAACAAGTAAGTATTTTGGATTTTTGATTGATCAGGCAAGTAAGAGGAATCATTTCAGTGTTGCATTTAGAGTAGGATAGGATCGAGAAATCAAAACGAAAATATTTAGTATTGCTACTATAAAACATGCCCAAACAGGGCACAAAATAAGGAAAAATGGGAAAAAAGAGCACTTGGATGTGTTAATGTTGCAAGGGGAGTGATTGGAGAGGGCAAGGGTTTAAAACCCAAGAGGTCGAGGGAGAGCTCATTTGCAATAGTAGCATTGAGAGAGAGAGAGAGAGAGAGAGAGAGAGAGAGAGAGAGAGAGAGAGAGAGAGAGAGAGAGAGAGAGAGAGAGAGAGAGAGAGAGAGAGAGAGAGAGAGAGAGAGAGAGAGAGAGAGAGAGAGAGAGAGAGAGAGAGAGAGAGAGAGAGAGAGAGAGAGAGAGAGAGAGAGAGAGAGAGAGAGACCAAACCTTTGCAGCGGATTAATTGATTCATTCTGGAGGTTTTCGAGCATGTCAAGTATATGCAAACCTTGATCTTTGTCCATTGATCTTTGTAGTGGAAGTGCTTGTGACCTAGGATGCTAGGAATTGATTGATTCAAACCAAAATCATCGCGACTACCAACACACGCCGTCGCACTTGGCTTGTCCCGACGGCCACTCTGGATTGAGCCTCAAAATTGGGATCACTATATTTTGCCCATCCGAATTAGACAATCAGGCACTCGGCCCACCTTGCCACATGGCATTCCAATGGCCTCACGTTCAGCCCTCAGATACTCAGCTCTCAAATTCAGTCTTGATATCATCCAGCCCTAGGCCACTTGGACATGTTGAATCTGACACTCAAACCTTGCAATTCAGACCGATTGGGCCAAATCTAGAATTTGTCAAATTTGACATCTGTAGACTCTAACTGACCTGGACCATAGCCAGATGAACCCCTAAGAGCAATATAGAAGAACATAACACTTTTTTGGCACAAGAAATGAGAGAACAAGTAAATTGTAGATCTAGCAATGACACTAGCCAACTTGCTAGCTATCCACCTTGCTGAGAGTGGCAAACTGAGCCGTAGACCCTCAATTAGACCTTCATTCAGTGGAAGGATAGAGTACAGACCCTAGAGACCAACCAGAGTGGCCAACAACCAAGCTTAAAGCCCCATTAGGCCGAGAACATACATAGGAGTGCTGAAGTTACATTTACCATTCTGCATTGCATCCCACATTGTTTTTCAACACTTGAAGTGCACTTGAAAAAAAGCTGAAAGCCTAATTCTGCATAGTGCATGGAAAAGAGCACGTGCACACACACACACACACACACACACACACACACACACACACACACACACACACACACACACACACACACACACACACACACACACACACACACACACACACACACACACACACACACACACACACACACACACACACACACACACACACACACACACACACACACACACACACACACATATTGATAGTAAATTGAGGATTGCCTATAAATAATAAGGAACTCACTTAGACTTAAGAAATTGAACGAACCCACTAGTAGGAGAAGACCCTTAAACATAGTCAATCATGAAACCCAAGTTGTAAGACCAAGAGGAAGATAGGACACAAGAGTCAGACGAATCAAGGACCAACATCATTGGGAAAGTGAACCTACCCGACTTGATCAATCTTGTCAACACCCTGGTGGAGCAAGAGATCACAGACATGGCAGAGATTAGCAGGAACCATAGATACAACAAGGAGATTGATTTGGGACATTTCTCGAATGAAATCCAACAAATAGTGAGCAAGTACAACTTGCAAACCTAGATGGACCACCACGGTAGGCCATCCGAGGACATCATAGCGGAACTCAAAGAGGAGAGGAAACTAGCACGGAAAGCTTTACAAGGCATACTTGCATACAATCAAGAATAGGAAGCTAGAAGCTTGCAACAGAATGTAGAGATGCAGGAGATCTAGTGAGTGTTGGCCTTAGCAAATAGAAATCGAACAAGACCTGACGTAGAGAGAGAGAGAGAGAGAGAGAGAGAGAGAGAGAGAGAGAGAGAGAGAGAGAGAGAGAGAGAGAGAGAGAGAGAGAGAGAGAGAGAGAGAGAGAGAGAGCACTAGAAGGGGACCTTAAGTTGAGTGAGCTTCTCATCATGAAGTGACTACTAGATAACACGTCAGCAGAGCAGAGCGTAGTAGCACTGGCAAACTCATTGGTCATAAGATTAGGAGTCAACCTGGGCTCCAAGAGCTAGTAAAAAATTCATGTTGTTGCTAAGTAGTTAGATAAGTACCAACCGAATGACGATCCCTGCAGCTTTGTAGAGCAGTTTGAGTAAGTACCAATCTCACCCAGCACTCATAAGCCTTTGGGCTATGCCTAGGTGATAAGGGTAGGACGTGGTACACGAGCTTAGATGCTGCAGAGCGTAATAGTTTCAATAACCTCAAGAATATATTTATTAAGAGATTTTTGAAGGCTAGGTACTCAGACAATTTGATAGTGCGACTGATGAATGTAAAGCAAAAAGACAAGGAGGACATATGGACTACGTTATCCACATGCGAAGTCTCTTTAAGAGAAATCTGGCAAATGAACGACCAACTGAGAGAGCGGTGTCCACCGTCTTTATCAATGGAATATGCAACGAAGAGCTCTTCATCAAGGCATTGGCACGCTACTCAAGCTTGTAGTGAGACATGCTGACTACGGTCTTTGAAGAGGCCATTTGAGTGGATGACCAGCTCAAGGAGAGGAGCCCTATGAGCTCAAACCGAGTTGTGGCTAGCTTTAGAACCTCGGAAAGGGAAACCACATTCAATGAAGAGTCCCAAGTAGCTAGGATAAGGGAAAGAGTACTCACAAGAACTAGGAGCTAGTGGAGATAAAGAGGGAGCTAGCGAGACTACAAGAGATGATGAGGAGACCTACGGGCCCACACGTCCAGTGTGTGTACTGTGGCGGAAACCACTTGCCAGCTAAGTGTCAAGACCCTAGGTCTTGACCTTGCACCAATTGTGGTAGGTTCAGTCATGATGCCATGCATTGCAGACTATTGAGACGACTCCCATACTCATAGCCCTACAACCAACCTTACCTAGGGAATAGGCCACTAGATTTCTTCGGGAGGGGAGCCCCATTAGTTCTCTTGGCACCTAATGACGCTAAACTAGTCATTCCTAGGACGGAGATAAATCCCATAGGCATACCCTGGTCACCTGGACCTTTTGTAACCCATCCACTGAGCAACACTCTAGTCCACTATGTGGAGGAGCCAAGTGACGACGAGCCCTATGTGAATCCTTATATCTTGCACGATGAAGAGGGAAATCCAATCCTCATGGATTATCAACCAATACTGGTGATGGCACTAGGTAGGGATAGAGGCAGAGGCAGAGGCAGAGGTAGAGGCTTAGGAGGGTAGACACAAGAGCCTTGGACTTGGGTTCACCCAGGACACATCTCCTCACACTGCCCCGAAAGGAAACAAGTCAATCGAGACAAGGTTGATCTTAGATGCGCAGATGAGTGTGGAATTACACATCTCTTTGTCGATTTCCCTAAATAGAAGCCATCCACTAGCTTAGCAATTATGCCATCAATCCCATTGGGGTTGTTTGGTGTCAAAAGACTCGATGGTGAGGCCACACCCATCCCATTGCATGTCATGACTCAAGCGCAGACAAAGTAGCCTAGCATATCACTTCCAGGGCCTAGCAACTTAGATGCAACCTCAATCAAAAAGAAAAATCATAGGCAAAGGAAAAAGAAAACCAACATAAAGGTCACACTCAAAACCGAGAGTGCCATAACACTACCTCTACTAGAGAGAAGGTCACAGATGTAGAGGCAGAGACATTCGCTCCAAAGACTTATGAGAAAGGGAGTGCTAAGGTAGGGGAGTATCCCAACCTGAAGTGCCAATTAGAATCCATAGAAAAAGTGAAGGAGAGGGTGAAAGAAGCCTAAGAACACCTAAAGGATGTCGATCCCATCTTGGAGGATGAGATTGATGATCTCTCAAGTATAAGCACACTAGTTTTGCCTCTAGGACCAAAATCAAGAGACACAATTGCACCTCAAGCAGTACCACCTAGACAGAGCTTAAACGCTATGGACCAGCAAACTAGTAAAGGACATTGGCCAAGGAGCGTAGGACTAGGAGAAAAGCAAACAACTAGCAATCTTCTTACAACGCTAGTGACCACCCTAGTGACTCTAAGCTTAGGAGATCTACTCAAGTAGCATTCAACTCTATGGCAAGAACTGAAGGAGTGGGTAGAAGGATTGAGCAGGCTGCAACTAACTTGCACAAACATGATGCTATGACACAAATAACGAGTTTGACACTGCACTCAGTACCCAAGTCCTTGCACATTAATACTTTTTGGGAAGGCATCGAAATGCATGTAGTCTTACCAGTCCTAGCTCTAGGCGATACCCTGAGAAAGGGAATCATAGACATGGGGGAAGGAGTCAGTGTGCTTAGTCACACAATGCTCCAAGCTTGGGGTAACCTTCCTGTCAAGAATGCTAGATTTAATGTCACACTGGCTAACAGAATGAAAGTAAAGCCATTTGGAGTACTAAAGAATTGTCCATTGAAGATTGCGGGAGTCCAGTTCTCCATAGACTTCATAATCATAAAAGGAGTGGACTATGACATCCTATTAGGTAGACCCTGGATGTGCAATGCACGAGTCATAGAAGACTGGGGCAAGGGCCTGATCTTCCTAGGCAATTGAACGGAAGTGGTAAGAGTACAGATGGATACTTGGAAGACTACACAAGTTGACTTAGATGCCATCTCAACCATGCTGAAGGGTGATGTGCAAGTTGGAAAATCATACGAGCCACTCACCAAGTATATCCCCTATTCTGAGGATGAGTGAGAATGGATACACGTGCTAGCCATGATAGATATGCCATTCTCACATGATGAGGAGTACGAGCAAGCCGCTAAGGCAATTGGTAAGCCTGGTGATATGCCCTTAGTACCAGTCTGCATGATGGCTAGGAGCTCACATAGAGAACCCAACCTTGTCATATTCCACATACTAAACAACAAGTGATAACTCCTTGAGATGTTAGAGCATTTGACAAACAAGCTGGCTAGAAACATAGTAGCCAACAATCTCAAGCTGCTCAAGGATCTCTTAGATGAACCCAAGTGGTGGTGGACTAAGGTGCACGACTTGAACTTAATGTACAATTGGGCCTTAGTCACCGATGAAAAGGAAACGCCATATCAAGACTTAGGAGATGACAAGTAGTCGGACGAGGATACTTTGAATGACAAATATGAGGACTGCTACTCCTTCAATGATGAGAGCAATGGAGAGATCGATACGATAGAATACAACACTGAGGAACATGTAATTGAGCAAATACGGGCACCTCAAAAGAAGAATACTTTAAGAATCAAGAGAGAAGTCATGTGCATGGATTGTGATTGCACATGGTTGAAGTATATAGGAGTAATTGACTATGGGCAAGTAGGCCTAGTGCCACACCATTATTCAGGACAGATTCACTCTCTGAGCTATGACTGCCAAGAGAGACCCCCTTTTCTAGCGAAGGTGGAGAGTTTGATTTTGAGTCAGAAGTAAGATCAGATAGTGATCCTGAAATAGCTCAACCGCCTAAGACTAGATGCACCAAAGGAGACTTACCAGTCCACCTAAGGTGCTGAAGGAAGAACTAAAAAAACAGCCTAAGGAGCCGCAAGTTGAGGAGCAAAGAAAGCCATACGACCTATCGAAATGGTTCAGGAAGTTTAAGAAAGGCAATAAGGGAAAGTGAGTGAACCAATAGAAGGGCCAGCCAAAGTCAAGGAGGTTAATCTAGCTAAGGAAGGGGAGACACCTCAACCTGTGTTTATAGTCGATGATTTGATTGAACAGAAGGAAACTAGTCTGATGGATCTCTTACAAGAGTATATAGATTTCTTTGCTTGGTCCCTCAATGATCTAGAAAGGGATAGATCCGAGTATAGTGACTCACAATATATCCATGATGCCTGATGCAATGCCATTCGAGCGATTTTTGAATGATGTCGATTGTATCATCTCTTATTGAACCCCTTGAAGTGTTAGTTCTGGGTAAAACATGGATACATCCTAGGGTACGTGGTGTCAAAAGGAATGACATTGCCATGGACTTTTCAAAAGTCAAGGTTACTATTAATCCACCACCACCATCTAATTACAAGGGAGTTCAGTTAGGCCAGACTTAAGCTATGTTGTTGGCCTTGTTAGTCAATTTATGCAGATGTCTAGAAAGCCTCATTTGGATGTAGTTCATATTGAGGCATGTGAAGTCCACTTTACATTTTGGACTTTTTTATGAGGTAGGTAAGGATGTACATGTGTTTGGATACACAGATGTAGATTGGGCTGGCAGAAGATCTACCAGCAAATTCATGTTTTCCCTTCATAGTGCAGTAGTTATATGGAGTAGAAAAAAGCAACCTTAAGTTGCTTTATCAAGTATTACAAAGTGAGTATAGAGGTGTTACTATGGGAGCATGTGAGGTGGTATGGTTGCAAAATTTATTGGGTGATTTGAATGTGCGGGATATGGTCTAGTTTTCATTCATTGTGACAACATGCGCAACATATAGCTAGCTAGGAACCCAACATTCCATGCTAGGATAAAATATATTGAGGTGCACTACCACTTTTGAGAGAGAAGGTACTTGTAGGAGAGATTGACTTGGTATAAATCAGCACACAAGGTTAGATAACTAACATTTTCACAAAGGCATTGGGTGTAGAGAAGCTTCAAAAGTTTCAAAACTTACTTGGAGTTGTAGAGATATAATTGAACTTGAGGGGGAGTGTTAAGATGTCAAGCTTAACCTTAGCAAACATTGATGATGGACCGCTTGGCTAGATGAGTCCATACGTCTACACTTAGCACATCGATGGTCATTATCATCCTCACATGGCCACTAACTTATCACTTATTATATTTAGTTTGTACACCTACCAACAACTAGAATAGTTATAGCGCTAGTCGATTAGTGTAATCAATTATGCACTGTTTGACCCTCTTCTGGTGTTCTTGAGTGAGCTTCCTCTTATGTGTACAGAATGTGTTTGACACAACAGCTCAAGCAAGTCCCCCCATCACGTGATTCTTGATATACTAAGCTTTCCATTAATAAGTGAATTGAGTGCTTTTGCTTTTGTGTGGCCTCCAAGAAGTGCCCCACTTTTTTTTGTACATTTCACATTGCATGGGCTGCTTCCTCTCCTACCTCTCTTTAGCAACAATCCACCTCTACCTTAGCTCCCTTGGCCTTCATAGTTGATTAGGGAAACTTGCTCAGGATCTTGACCTCCCTTACCTTGAATAACCCTAGTGCACAGTAGGGTGGATATATTTGGATGGCCATTGAAGCTTTGTTTGAGCTCTCAAACCATTCAAATCTCTTCGATATTAGTTCCAAGAGCTTCTTTAGCCATTCTTGGACACATTAATATGGACTAAAGACATGGAGCTCAGTATGCAAAGGTTTCTCTTGGGAAGCCATGGAAGCTCCATCTAAAGCTTTCAACTCTTGAAAAGAAAATAGGGATCTTCCACCATCAGAGCATGCATTAGATTCAATTGCAAAATTCATTGATCATTTTTTGTCACAAATCTTCATAACTCATCTCAAAGAGGGCTTCATATCCTTCGATTTGAATGAAAAATCTCCTTAGTTAGAGTCTCCTACTAGAAGTTACACCCATTTTACTAATAGTGGGTCCTATGGACTACACTCCTTTGATAGGGCAGAAAGGCAAGAGCAAGGCCCATGATGTCTTGGGTTGTGATTGGTTGAAACACTTGGGTAAAATTGCTATAGACTTCTCTTAGCTCTACATAGAGTTTATGATGCATGGGAAACTCATCTGCTTAGAGGGACTTCATGATAATGTTGATTTTTAGCTAATTACAGTAAATAACTCAAAAGGGAGTTTAAGAAATACTCACAGATCTTTATCTTACACTTGAATAAGGAAAATTTAGATCAACCCTCCAAAGTATCTAAGAATTCAACTTTGAAAGCCTTACTAGAGGAGTATGATGATTTATTTTAGATGCCCATATTCATTCCCCTTAAGAGGTAAGTGGATCACCCACTTGCTCTCGAGCCCCATTCTAAGCCAATGAACAAGCCATCTTATAGGCTTTCCAAGTGTAAGTGTGAAGAAGTTGTAAATCAAGTCAAAGAGTTACTTGAGATTGGATTTATTGAGCCGAGTTCCTCACCTTATGCATCCCCATTCCTGCTAGTCAAGAAGAACGACATCTCTTTTTGTATGTGCATTGACTATAGGGACTTGAATAAGATCACAGTCAAGAATCAGTATCCTATTCCATGGATTGATGACTTGTTGGATGAGTTGAAAGGGGCATGGTATTTTACTAAGATTGATTTGCACTTTGGCTATCACTAGATATGTGTGCAAGAAGGTGATGAGGTTAAAACGGCTTTTCGGAGTACACCTCTTTCTTTTCAAGTTTGTATTCATATTTTTTGATGACATTATTATTTATAGTAGCAGATCACAAGAGGAGTACTTGGCACATGTTAGATGGGTGTTTGATGTCTTAAGAGAGCATAGGCTATTTGCTAAGGAAAGTAAGTGCATCTTTATGTAGACCTTAGTAAAGTACTTGGGGAACATTGTTAGTGAAAATGGCATATAGGCTGATTCCAAAAAGGGGTAATGTGTTAAGGACTAGCCTACACCATCTAGCACTACCTCATTATGCAATTTCCTTGGTCTCTCTTCATTTTATAGACATTTATCAAGCATTATGCCACCACTTTAGCACCTTTGACAAATTAGTTAAAGAAGGAATCCTTTTTTGGGGATGCTATTGTTGATTCCAGCTTTCACAAGTTGAAGGAAATGCTTACTTTGGTCCCCATCCTCATATGCCACCCTGACTTCTCGAAAGAGTTTACCATTTAGTGAAATGTTAGTGGTTGAGGTATCAATGTTATTTTGCTGCAAGCGCATGGTGTGATTTCTTTTTGAGAGTTGCAAGCTTGATGAAAAGGAGACACAAATGAATATTTATGATCAAAAGATGTTAGCCATCCTTCATACTATTGAGAAATGGCACTATTACCTATATGGCAATTGGTTTAGAGTGAATAGCGACCATTGAGACCTCTAGTACTTCTTGACTTAGTCTATTTTGACTTCTAAGTAGAGGAGATGGGTGGCAACTTTGAAAAATTATTATTTTGACATCTCTCACACTAGGGGCATAGACAATATATTGGATAATTCACTATCATGGATGTGGGCATGTAGAGTGTCTTCTATTTCAGAGTTGCATAGTGATTGGATTGAGGATCTTCAAGAGGCCTATTTGCTAAATGAGGACTTCAACCACATATTTTAGAAATTACAACATGGGATAATGGACAAAAACTCCCAATATCAGCTCAAAAATGGCCTTATATGATTCCATGGCAAAATTTTCATCCCCCATACTTCTCCCTTCACATAGAAGATCATGGAAGAGACGCATTCTTGCTCTATTGCTAGTCATTTGGGTGCTTTCAAAACATATGATAGGATTGCCAAGAGCTTTCATTGGAAGGGCCTATGGAGGGATGTCAAGGATTTTGTGGCCAATTGTTCCCATACCAATAGAATAATGACAACACACTTAGACCAACTAGGCTCCTGTATCCCTAACTATTCCTAAAGGGAAATGAACACATATTACTATGGATTTCATTACTGGCCTGCCTATCACTAAGAAATGATGGAACAATGTATATGTGGTAGTTGACTGCCTCACTAAGGTTGTCCACTTTATTCCCACTAAAACTCAGTATACCGCATCTTAGGTGGTCATTCAATTTATTGAGCATGTGTTTAAGTTGCATGAGTTACTACAAGTCATAGTGCATGATAGGGATGATAAGTTTATGAGAAACTTTGGGCGGTTTTCACATCTATGGGCATCAATCTTGCTCCATCCACCGCATATCACCCATAGATTGATGGTCAGATTGAAAGAGTAAATAAATGGCTTGAGATCTACCTAAGGTACTTTTGCCATGATATACAACATAGTTTGGATATATGGCTCCATTTGGTTGAATTTGCGTACAACAACTCCATCCATTCTAGCATTGGGGTTTCTCCTTTTGAGGCGTTATACATGTATAAGATTCCTCTCCCTACGGTTCTATTCAATGAAAAGATCAAACCCTAGAGTAAAGAGGAGTTAGAGTGCATGCATGTACTACATTTTGGAATTCCAAGAGGGAGAGCTGGTTCTATTAAAAGTGCATAAGTCTCATTACTCCACTCTTATGGAGGGTGGTAGTAGCAAGTTGGCTCACCATTTTTATGGCTTGTTGGGGTAAAGACACTTGTGCCTAGTCTCTCTTGTATTACTACACTAATAGTATCTGTATTCCTATATAATACTATAGGTGATGAGAGTCCATCACTATCACTTCATTCTTTATTTTGTTAGTGACATTTGAATAAAAGGAAGGACGATCACACATTGAGACTATTGGAGTTTCCATCTCTCTCTCTCTCTCTCTCTCTCTCTCTCTCTCTCTCTCTCTCTCTCTCTCTCTCTCTCTCTCTCTCTCTCTCTCCTTCTACCATAATCTTGGTTTTGGTTGTGTGCTTCCACTGCGGTCTCAATCTCTTCAATTGGTATAAGAGCCATTGTAGCAACATTGAGAAGCTCTTTCCCTTTAGTTTTCTTTAGCCTGTGAATACCTATAAGATTTTATTTTAGGATAACCATGGATTCTTCAATTGGTATTAGATCCATTACACCAACATTGAGGAGCTCTTTCCCTTCTTGGTTTCATTGGAGCACTCTCTTATAAGCAGTACATGCTCAAACATTGGCTACATATTTAGATAGGAAATTGTCTATAGATTTGGACAGCCTGTAACTCATTCTAATGTACTTCTGTGATGCTCATGGTACTTACCTTTGATGACCAAATGGTTATCTAATGCTTGAGAGTCCCTTATGGATTGGATTGAGCTTAAATATCTCAATTTAAGTAGAGACTTCACTATTTAATACACTAGACAACAAGCTTTTCTCAAGAAACACTAAATGCTGATTACTCTTGGGTATCATTTGAATGCTTCATATAAATGTATTGATACTTAGCATTGGTCTATGAACTTGAAAATGATATGTGATGCTCTTGAGCCTCAATTTTGAGCTTGGAAACATTCATATTGACTGTGGTTACATGCCTTGATTGCTTCATTAGCTTATGTAGTTACGAGTATGAAGACTATATTGGGTTTTATGCTTCCGGATGTATGTTATATGGAACTTGGATGTTTGGATGTCATCACCATGATGTTTTGAGATTTTCTTGCTCCTTTGGCATTTGAATTCTATTTCAGTGGAAGCTATTTGGCTTTATGTATTGTGCTACTTACTTGACATTGGAAGTTCTATTGCACATTGGATTGCAGTTGAGCTTGAGCTCTTTATAGTAAGATAGTGGGATCTTCACTTCATGTCTATGCTCTCTTCATGTTGTATGTATATTGTGGATGCCTAGTGGGATGATTTGACATTTGTCTTTGGCTCTTTGGGCTGGCATCTACCTCTGTCAGATCATTGTCAGTGGTGTATACACCTAACATGACTGTGTATTGAGCTTCTGTTACTATTGCTTAGTTACTTGTATCTTTGGCAAGTCTCTTTTGTTTCTCATGAGACCTACTACATGCATGATTGTTATGCCATTGGATATACTCCCCCTATGACACCATGAGGTTTATAGCTTTGGATATTGATCACATGATTTGGTGGATTGCTAGTTGCTCATACATACCTGCCATGGTAGTTCTAGTTTGTAGTTTATTACTGATGGCTCCTAGTTGGCTTTGCTTTCTTATTGTTGTACTCTATTTTTAGCATGTTTTAATTGTTGTTCTCTACATTGTTTATGAGAGTAGTTACCTTGTCTTGAGAGTTTCTTGACTACACTTTGTGGACAACTCATAATTTTGTCAGTATCTCTTGTTTGTGGTTTGATTTAGTAGTGGTTTTAGGGCTGATTTGTAGGGTATTATAGCAATCCATTTTTCCCTTTTATGAACTTGATTCATCTCATTGTGACTAATGGTTCTTATGACAGTGCTATCTTTAATATTGAGAAATCAATTGGGACCAACTACAACTATTGAAAGACCCAGGTATGGCAGGTTTTAGTGTAGAAATTGCAAGTTAGATTGCTCAAAAATGGGGGTGCCAAACTTGAAAACAATGTGGCCAAGGATTGGGATGAATTGAATGAGCTATGCAAGTCGACAATCATTTTATCACTCTTAAGCAAGTTTTCTACAATGTTGTAAGTGAAAATCAGACATCATATGAGCTTTGGACACAAACTAAGAACCTTTATGAAAAGCAATGTCTGGCATCTCAAATATATTAGCTGAAACAACTGATAGACCTTCACATGAAGAAAGGGACTTCTTATTTGCACACTTGAATGATTTTCACTCCATCATCAACCATTCAACTTCGAGGGAAATTGAGTTCAAGGAGACTTTGCATCTTTTATTTCTACTTGGTACTCTACCTAAATCGTGGGACACTTTCTATATGGCTCTATGTGCTAAGAATGGGCTAAGATTATAGGGTGTTGAGACTACCCTCTTGGTAAATAGGTGAATAGAAAGAATGTGGATGCTTCCCTTACATCACATGCATTGACTATGAGAGCCTGGCAAGATGGAAATGTCTATGGTAGATATTCTAACCAATCTTAGTCTCACACATGTGGATAGTCTTTCAGTGAGTCCTATGGCTGTAAGTCTCGTATTACTTATTATTATTGTGGGAAACTTAGGTCAAATTAAACCATAGTGTCATAAAATGTGCAAAGAAAAGCACAAGGAAAAGGGAAAGGGTAAAATGTAGGGAAAGAATGATGATTGTAACATTGTGCGTAGCAAGTCTAGCATCAAGATTGAGAAGATTAATGTGGTGCACCCTAATGTATTTGATGATCTTATATTGGCAACCTCTTCCTTGGATGCTTCACAGTTGATTGATGCTTTGTCAAGTTATGCTCAATGTTTGTTGATAAATTTAGAGGCTTCCTTTCATGTGACCCGTCATAGAGAGTGGGTTTTCAATCCTATTGAAGTATGACTAGATCTATCCTTTTGGGTAATGACATGGCATTGGAGATACTTGGGATTGGTGATGTCCAGCTAGAGTGGTTCAAGTAGCATGTTCACCCTTTATGATCTACATCATGTCCTAGATCTCACAAAAATCATTATCTCTGTTGGCACCTTGGATGATGTAGGTGTCTAAGCTTACCCTATTAATAAGTAGAAATTGGATGTCTTGTCTACCTTTTAGCATTGGCTTGCTCTTGTTGAGAACCAGTCTAGCTAGAGTATAGGCTGAAATGCCTAATGTTAGATAATGGTGGTATGTCTTGAAAGCTTTTAAGTAGTTTTTTAATGAGCAAGGTATTAAGCGTTAATTGATTTTTTCTTACATCCCTCCCCAGAATGGTATTGTCAATGCATGACCAAGATGATTAAGGAGAGAGTTCGTAGTATGCTTAGCTAGGTAGGCTTATCATAGCACTTTTGGGTTGAGGCAGTTACTACTACCGTACACTTGATTAATCGGTCCTCTTGCACTACTATTGATAACCAAGTTTTAGAGGAGGTATGGATTGGAAAACCTCCTTCATATGCTTATTTTCATGTCTTTGATTGTGAGAAATCTTGCCATGTTCCCAAGGACAATCATGGATCCTAAGTCCATGAAATGTATCTTTCTTAGTTATGGGGATGTAGGTGAGATGGGATATTGCCTATGGGATCTACAAGCTTGTAGGGTTATCCATAGCCATGATATAGTTTTCCATGAAAAAAAGATGCATAAGTAGCTTGAGCATATAGTTGAGGTATGTAGGGTGGTCTTTCAGGAGGAGCCTCTTACTTCCATCCAACCAACTAGACCACCTATAGTAGTTGATGCTCAACTGGCCTAGGATTTGGTTGTTGTGTAGTATTAGATTATTTTGAGATACTCTACTAGAGCTAGACGTCAATCTACTGAGTGCTTTACACCCTCCATTGATTATGTTATGGTGAAAGATGTAGGTAGTCTCTCTCTTATGACAAGGCTATGCATTGAGTTGATAGTCACTTGTCGGATAGGGATATGTAGTCAGATTTTGACTTCTTACAAACTAACCATATGTGGGATTTGGTTCCTTTTCCCAGTGAAAATAAGGCATTGCCATACAAGTGGGTATACAAGTTGAAAAGTATCCTTGGACACCCAAGCATGCTTATAAGACTAGATTGAGAGCTAAAGGTTTCAAGCAGGAACATGGTGTTGACTTTGATAAAGTCATTCCTTTTGCGGTCAAAATAACAACCCTATGCTTGTACTTGCAATGGTTGCTCAACTAGATTTAGATCTCTATTAGATGGATGTAAAGATAACTTTTCTGCATGGGGACTTGCATGATGAGATTTATATTCAACAACCTAATGGCTTTGACAAAAAAGGCAGAGAAAACCTAGCGTGCAAGTTGAGAAAGATCCTTTATGGCCTTAAGCAAGCACCTAGGGAATGGTATCACAAGTTTAATGCTTTTATGCATTCACAAGGATATAGTCGTAGTGATATGGATCTGTGTTTATACAGAAGAAGGCTTGTGATAGCAAGCTTATGATTTTGGTACTCTATGTGGACAATATGCTTATTGCTAGGAGAGCTCATGCTGAGTTGGATGCCTTGAAAACTTAGCTCAAGAAGAGCTTTGAGATGAAGGGCATGGGACAGACCTTGGATATTCTTGGGATGCACATAACACATGATTGCTCTAAGAGGCTCCTTTATCTATCATCACAAAAGGAGTATATCCATAAAGTCATTGAGCGGTTTCATATGTAGGATGCTAGCCTATTTACTATCCTCTACCTTATTACATGAATGTTAGTTAAGTCTATTGCCTACAGTTTAATGAGAAAAAGTTTGAGATGGCCAAGATCCCTTATGCATCTATAGTGGGAAATTTGATGTATGCTATGATAGTCATTCATCTTGACATATCATTTATAGTGGAAGTTATGCATGCTATATGGCTAAACTTGGCAGATGACATTAGGATGCAGTAAAGGGTATCATGAGGTACTTGAAGGGCACAACATCTATATTGTCAAGACCAAAAAAGGGGCTCGACACTGGCTCTAAGGCTCTGATTAGGCCTCTAGGCTAAACCAAAATACCCCATGGCTTTGCGGCCAGGAGCGTCCAGAGGTTACACCCATTGACCTAACTTATACATGTGTTTATATCATTTATAGTACAATGGATCCCTTCCTAGCTCCTCACAAGGAGTACCCAAATAGATTGATGTGTAGCACCTCATAGTACACAAACAAGGAGCACCCCTTGGCTGACTACCTTGGCCCACTTCAGCTCTCAAACACCTTGGGGATTGGCCACAAGATGTGATGTTCAAACATATAACACGTACATTACATATTCCTCTCTTATAGTTGATCGTTCTAGGAGATAGAGTATAATCCTCATTGAATAAGTCCCCCAAAGGAAACATATCACTAACCCTACAGCTTGGGGCTCCTTATCCTCTCAATGTAGGTCAACATTCATAAAAGTAGGTGCTATGCATCTGGGATATATATTTTCAATACCATGTAGTGAATGCAATGCAAGGGTGGATGACATGTCCTACTCAATCATTTTATTTATTCAAAACAACATTGTGACAATGCACAAATGATGGGACCTAAAATGGGCCGGCACTGGCTATGGTACTAGCCCCTTATGCACACAACAGACAACCCTACGGGCCAGGAGCATCTGTAATACACCGATGTATACTAGATATACTTAATTATGCATCTGTAGCTGATATGTAGTCCAACGTTTACCTTCCCTTCTCCTCAGAGGGAGATTCCATAACATATAGGCATAGTGCCTTGTAACACAAATATAAGAAAGCTCCCCTCGACTGATTGCCACGGCTTCACTACGACTCTCCTACACCTCGGGGATTGGCCCCAAGATGCGTCACTCCAACATATAAAATATAACGCACAAACTCCACTCTTTTCTTGTTTTGTATAATCCAAGAATATATAGATTCTCACCAAATAGTCCCAAGGAAATAATACAACTACCCTACAGCAAAGGCCCCTTTCCACTCCACGTATAAGTCATATCCTAGGAAAACAATTACTATGCAATCCAGGACTAATACCATGTCCTATGTTATGCATAGTGCATATGATCCTAGTGCACAAACAATACTCATCAATACTGCACTTTGTGATGTGGAAAAACAACCCTTTCATGTTTTTCACTAAACGTATGCTTTGATGTATGGAGACTAGCACTGATTTTTCATGCTACTAGCCTCTTAAACTAAAATATCACAATTCTAAATGCAATGCACAATCAAATATTTCAAAGATTCAAAACCCTCTCAACCCTCTTAATATTTTAACCCCACCTTTTCCCTCTAAGTTTAGGTTATGCTGCATTGCATGGGTGTAGGGTTTTATTTTGTATGTATTTTTCACATAAAATGGAAAAACCACAAACTATAGCATATAAAAAAAGCCAAAATAAAGTCAAAATTCATGCCTCAGCTTTGTTATACATCCAAAACCATGAATCATAATTTTCTAGATTTTTATAATGTAAAAATACTAAAATTTCCCATTTTTAGCTATTTTTCTCTATTTATTTGTGTATAAAAATATATTATTTTCTAATTTATGATTAGTGACTAATTATGATAGTTGAAAGATGTCTTGTCTTAGAATTTTATTCTTATAATGCAAAAATACTAAAATTTCCCATTTTTAGCTATTTTTCTCTATTTATTTGTGTATAAAAATATATTATTTTCTAATTTATGATTAGTGACTAATTATGATAGTTGAAAGATGTCTTGTCTTAGAATTTTATTCCATGCACATCTCTTTTCCCCGCCCTCGAAGCCAATAAAAGCTTCATTTTTACACTAAAAAGACACTTTTCAGGCTATAACTTAATTATTGCGACTAGTTATTATTACAAATCTGCATTTTTTAAATGCACAACCCTCAATCATAATGAAAAAAAGATCCAAATTTTTTTAAGTTCCATATGAATTTCATTTCAACAATCAAATATAAAAAATAAACAAATTTTCTTTGTAAAAATGATGCATACCGCTTACTTGCGTGTTGCGGGTTTTTGAATTATTTTTTCGGGTTACCAATGGACCAACCAATAGTAAATATTCAATGCTGAACATCTCCCCTCAGCCTACTCTTGATCTTGGAACAAATTGGTTTATGCCGGACAAGCATTCGTCTCAACTGGTCTTCATTCTTCTTCATGTGCATGAACTGCCCCTTAAGGAGAGAGAGAGGGAGGAGAGAGAAATACTGAAATTGGTTTCCTTCATCTGGGTAGCCATTGGATGTGCGAAGACCAGTGATGGAGAGCGTAGACAATGAGCATCAGGCTGATGTGATCAGTTGGTATGGTTGTATAGAGGTGGAATATGGCCTATAGGCCCCCTCTCCCAAAATCATTTGCTGTGCAGAAGAGGATGCCTTCATTTGTTTTTTTCGGCCGCAAAAAATGCCCCCCCCCCCCTTTCGTGAAATTTTGGGGGTGGAGACCCGAAGGGTCACACCCCCGAAGCCTCAAGTTCATTTACACTTGACCTTTTTGGGTCTTGGCCTCCTGAACTTTACACATCACAGGCCGCATCCTACCCCCTAACAAAACCAGGCATGAAATCCACGAGGAGTAGGCCTAGCATTAAATCTGATAGAAAGTCTAAAGCTAGTCACGAACCAACTGCTCCAACATGGCCAAGCCAAAAAGAACTATCAGAGAGGTCATCCTAAGTGGTGGTCTGAACTACCTACCTAACTAAGGATAACTCAACAAGGAGCTTCTCCTAGGTGAGGACTCCTATAGCTTGATCAATAAAGGGTGTCTTTTAGCACATTTTCCTTTTAGCCTCTGATTGTCCATACTCAGGCGTGTAAAAAGGAGGGAGCTGAGCGTAGTGTCCCAAGGAGAATAAGGCATTGGCCTCAGGTCCTGTCTCGGTACCCAAGAATCTACCAAGCCCTCGCAAGGTGACACTTAATCCTTTTCTAACACTCACTTTTATTTTCGCTCCAACCTTCTTATATGTGCTTTGCTTTTCAGCTAATTGCCACCCCTAGGAAGACAAGGCATGGATCCTCGGATCTTGTCTCATCCCCAGGAACCTACTAGGCCTTTACAAGGTGATAAACAACTACTCAAAGATTTTTCCTTTCTTTTCTATTGATATAGGGGTTAGAACCCCTTTTTACACACCTTTGTATATTCATAGATTTTCTTTCAGCTATTTAGGATTTTGTTTCTTTGCATCATCATTTTGTATGGCAAGCTTTTCTAACTGCCTCACAACTAGCAAAAACTCTTAGAATGGCCGCCTAGTAGGCTAATAGAACAAGGTCACTAGAACTCCTGTCTAAAATAGGTATTTCAGTGTCGAACAATGCCGGTACAGGAGGCAATGACTACTCGGACATACATAACCTAAACATGGGACTTCATGCCTTGATTCCCGATCCCCAACAAACAAAAAGAAAGCACCCTTACATACACATGTATCATTAATTACTTACGGGAAAAAGACTCGGAAAGGGGATGAAACCACACAAGAAGCTCCTCCTCAGCAAAGGCTCCCGCCCATGACTTCAACTTGTATGGTGCAATCGCTAAAATAGCAAACCATTAAACACACCTGCACCAAACAGACATAGGACCCTCTTGGCCTAAAGAAATAGCACATCTCATTGCAAACTAAGTGGCCCTCTTGGCCTAAGGAAATCAAACATTAAAACCTTAAAGCAATTGGCCCTCTTGGCCTAAAGAAATCAAACATACCAGCTCATATAGATCCCTCCTTGGAAGAAGGCATATATATGAAAATACGTTCTATTCCAAGGAGAAAAATAGGGCTAACTATCTTGTAAGGGCCATCCCATCTAGGTTCCAACTTCCCTGGAAATAGCTCCCTATGCGCATCATAATATAGAGCTAACTGTCCTTTCTTAAAGGTATATTTCTTTTCTTTTAGATCATGTAGCCACTTCATCCGACGCTTAGCCACTTCTTGGTGCAATAGACTCTACAAGCTCATCCAAGTGGACTATAGCCGTAAAACACTCAAATAGGACATCTTCATTGCCCAAAGAAAGATTGATTGCGAATCTTATGGTCGGCAACTCAATTTCTAAGGGCAAGACACACTTCTCCCCATAAACTAATTTGAATGGGGTGTGGCGAGTGGCTCGTTTAAACATTGTGTTATATGCCCAAACCGCCACATATAATTTTGTATCCCAGTTCCATTTCTTTTCGGAGACTATTTTGGATAGGATACCCACAAGCTAGTTATTGGTACTTTCAACTTATCCATTTTCTTGCGGATTATACGGGGTTGTCTTGTTATGCTTGATCTTCCATGCTTCAGTTAGGCTTTTGATTACCTTGTTTAAAAAATGGGTTCCACGGTTCGATACTGTTTCCTTTGGTGGACCGAAACGACAGATAATCTGCTTAAGTAGGAAACTGGCAGTCTCTTTTGCATTGTCCTACCTCGTCACCCGTGCTTCTTTCCACTTTGTAAAGTAATCAATGGCTACTATTAATGTATCTCTTATGAGTAGTAGATGATGGGGTAATAGGATCCACAAAGTTGATGCCCCACTTCTCAAATGGAAGGATAGCCATAATAGGCGTAAGTGGTCGCTTCTTATTCTCTCGATTGTCATGTCTTTGACATGTATCACATCTCTTAACATACTCGAATGAATCCTGGAAGATGGACGACTACCAATAACCATCTCTTAAAGCCTTTTGTGCCGTCAAATGCCCAACAAAGTGCCCTCCACAAGCAGAGTCATTGCACTCCTCCAAGATAAATGGAACCTTGTCAGGCATCACACATCGGCAATAGATATCATCAATACCCTGCCGATATAGTGTGCCTGTGATCAAGGAAAATTTCAATGCCTGCCGTTTAATTTTCCTCTTCTCAAGTTTGGATAAAGTAGCTCCAATCTCTCCCATAGATAAATAATGTGTTATAGCAACATATCAGGAGGGAATAGACACCATATCAATCTTAAACAATGTTTCCATGTCACTTCCTTCAACCACAACCTCTTTTGGATCTCTGAAATCCACAAGACATTCTACAATGCCCTATAGCTTTGGTGGCTTGCTCTTGATCTTGTAATGAAACACTTGCAAAGTGATTAACCACTTTGCTAAACAATAAGGTGGTTGTAACTTATTCAGCAACAATTGAAGCCCTTCCGCCTTCGTATAGAAAACCACCTTTCCATAGAGAATGTAGTGCCTAAAATTTTTGGTCGCAAATTCCATTGCAAGGCACAAATTCTCCATATAGATATTGTTTATTTCTAATATGCCCAACTTTCGACTAGCAAAAGCTATCAGATGGTACCACTTTTCCTCCCAAATTTGGGATAAGCAGCACCTAATACTATACATGGTGGCTACTAAAAATATATAGAACATTTCGCCCCTTTTAGGTACTTCTAAAATAGGTGCTTTGGAAAGCTCTTGCTTCACATCGTCCAAAGATACTTTGCAAGCATCACTCCATGCAAACTAACAATTAAAAGACAATTGGGTCATTAGTGGCAACATTCTTTTTGCTAGGGCATTTATAAACCTCCGATAATAACCTACCGATGACAAAAAGCTATGCACCTCCTTTGGAGTATGCGACGGACTCATGGCGACTATGATCTTGATCTTTTCAGGGTCAGTTGCAATCCCTACTGAACTGACCACATGGCCTAACAATAGCCCATAAGGCACTCCAAAGATGCACTTCTGTGGATTAAGAGCTATGCAAAATTGTCTACACCGCTCAAAACACTTCCACAAAATGATCAATTGCCTTTCTCTTGTGGTGGCTGCTCCCACATCGTCAATGAATACTTTCAACTACTCTGGGGAGATTCCACCAAAGGTCTTGTCGGCTGTTCTTTGCCACGAACCAGGTGCATTACATAATCCAAATGCCATCACATGGTATGGAAAGGTACCAAAGACATTAATACATGTCGTTTTAAGCTTGTCTTGCTCAGCAATTGTCATTTGGTTATACCTTGCAAAGCAATCCATGAATGAATATATTTCCCTACCCACTAATTGATCCAAAATTTATTCAATAAAAGGCAACGGGTAGTAGTCTTTAATAGCTTGCTTATTCAACTCTCTAAAGTCTATACAAAGTCGGATTTGATTATTCTTCTTCTTTCTAATCACAATTGGTGAACACCATTCAGTATGCTGAACAGGGAAGATCAAACCCACTTTTTGCAACTTTTGAAGCTCCTCAAACAGCCCATCCCTTAATTCAAAAGGCATATGCCTTACTCTTTGACGTACAGGGCAGGTACCTTCCTTTACAAGAATAGCATGCACAACGAGACTGGGGGGAATGCCCCTAAGTTTGTCATAGCTCCAAGTGAAGATGTCATGAAACTCCTGAATCAGGGACACACAGTCCTCTCTCTCGCTTCTGAACTGAGCATGGAACCTAATTTAATTGGCCGCGAATCATTAGGCATACCAAGGTCCATCTCAATAACGTCCGCAACTCTTATTCGATCTTGAGGCTCTATCGGCTCATTCAATGTTACCTGATAAATGTCCTCTGTAGTGGACCCTTCTTTAGATCCATCACTTGATGACGTCTCATTGCTAGATGGGTCATGTACTATTTCTAGTTCAGTCGAGGATAAAGGAACTCTCTCACTCTGAGGAGACTCAATGTAAGCATCCACTATTACATGATTAGCACCCCTACTTAGAATCACTCGACCAGCAGGTATATCGACTTGACAGTCTGTCCGTAAAATCCATGGCCTGCCTACTAGCAAAACTCGATAGCTAGGACATCCTACAAACCTTATCACCCTAAAGTCTAGATAGCATTCCATGCTTGCAACAGTAACATGGACTTTAGTGATGCAACCTTCTGGTTGTCTTAGACTGTCATCTGCCATCCTAAGAAGTGTGGAGCCATATTTTTGAATTTCAAGCCCTAGCCTCTCCATCAAATCTGAATTCATGATATTGACGGAGGATCCAGTGTCCACGATAGCATGCTCTACTAATATTCCATCCACGTATGCTAGAACCCTAGGGCAATGCTTTTCAATATGATCGAACCAATCTTCTCCCACTCCTGCTATGCCCAAAGGTTCTACAATATACCCAATACGTAGGATTTTCTTGAATTCCTTGCATAATCCTAAAGAAAGTTTAATTAATTGCAAGAGATCATTCATGTTAGGTTTAACTTCACAAAGAGAACTTGCTAGATCAAAGTCGTGGTAGTTAGCCAAAGCTCTCTTCTCGTGCCAAAACATTCTCTCCTTTGGTCTTTGGACTACGGCTTTGGTGCCTCTTTTTTAACTTTTGCCTTCCTTCTTGGCAATCCTTATCCTTCTCGAGATCAACTTTACTATCAACAGGCCTTAGAGGTCCACCTTCCATATCATGATTCAGAACTCTTTCCCCTAGCATCTTGCTTAGGGTTTTTCTCGATAGGTTTTACAGCTCCTTTATCACCCTCTTTAATCTTTTGACCTCTTGTTACGACTCGTAGATTAGAAGTTTCAACGCCATTGACACATACAACCTCAATAAGATTGAATCCACTTCCATGAGGCAACTCCTCTACAATAGCTTTTCCTTGTTGTAGTATTTGTCTTAGTCCCGCATATTGTTGGAGATTAATTGGACCTCATAGTTTACTCCCTTGTTGGAGAGAACTGATCTTACTCCAACAAATAACAGCTAAATGGCTAGAATTTTTGCAAATATCACATTTGACATTCCGACAGTTCTTAGGGAAATGTTGGCTACCACACCACTTACATCTGAATCTTGAGTGGGCACCCTCTTCAGGGTGTCGACTCCCTATCAAATTTTGCTGCTTCTTAAGAAAATTGACATCCACAACTATTTGTCTATATTGTTCAGAAATCATATCGGTGTAGTGCTTCATCACGTCCTTAACTTCGCCAAGGACATTAGAGGCACTCGACTCATAGCTGTGATCATCTGTCTATCGTCCCATTGGCCTAACCACTTGATTAGGAATTGGCCGCTGACCTAGTAGGGCAACATTAGGATTCATTGTTTGGCCCCCACTATTTAGTGAGGCCGCCTGACTAGCCATAGCATAAACATACTATTGGGAGGAGCTGGTAACATAGGCAAATTCGACATAATACTTCTTCTTCCATTCACATTTGACATGCGGTCCCCTTGACTCCCATTGGTCAATGCCAAATTATTACCATTTCAATTTATCCTTGCTGCATAAGCCACTTGCAAGTGTGACTCTACTCCTTCTGCTTGGGTGATAGCAGTGTCAATGTCGGCCAATGCAACACTACTAAGTTGCACCTAGATATTGAAATCTAATCCATGTAGGAAATATTGCAACTGTACAGCTACTGGAATGGGAATATAAGTATTAAGTTTGCGAAGAACTTGCTTTAGCTTCTTGGGCCTGGACATTCTCATTTGGCTCTTGGCGTGTTACATTCAAGACACACAACCAATACTGTCCACCCCTCTCAAGAGCGAAATCTCTACAGAAGGCCATGAAGAATTGGTCAGTGCTAGTTATGGTTCTAGCCTCTAGACCATGATACCATACTGCTGACCTTCCTTTTTAACGTCATGTTGAAGAACATCATTAGGTGTCCTTCGTCTTGGATTTGATAGTTGAACATGAGCGTTTGAAACTCCTTAATATGGAGTTCTCCATCTTTTTCTACTAACCCATGGAAGATGGGAAAAAGTGCTCCTAATGCTGGTAAATCCAGTGTCCCTGCTGGAATTACGATGGGTTGTGGCATGGCTATAATCGGATTGACAATAGGAGTTTGTATAGGTAAAACTACACCCCCACTTGAAATGGGTTGATTGACTGGAAGAGGGGAAGTACTAAGACTTCTGCTTGCACTCAAAGGACTGCTTGTGACACTTAAGTTATTAGAACCACTGCTGCTTATGTGTAGTGGATTGCTTCTTTGAGGAGAATAGCACCTTACAATCTCCAATCGGTGTCTAGCCCTCTCAGCACGTTCCATTTTTTGTATTTTGGCTTGACGGTTCTTATAAGAGGACATAAACCAACTATTTGGTCCCTAGAAACCCTAGCTCCGGAACCACCACTTGTTGGCAGCTCCTGATAGATGCACCACTAATGGGACCTAAAATGGCCGACACTGATGGGACCACTTTTTGGTAGCTCCCGATAAATGCACCACTGATGGGACCTAAAATGGGACGACACTGGCTATGGCACTAGCTGGACCTCATGCACACAACAATAGACAAACCCACCACATGGCCCCGTGGGCCAGGAGCGTCTATAATACACCAATGTACACTAGATAGACTTAACTATTCATTTGTAGCTAATATGTAGTCTAACGTTTACCTTCCCTTCTCCTCAGAGGGAGATCCCATTACATATAGGCATAGTGCCTCATAACACAAACATAAGGAAGCTCCCGTCGGCTGATTGTTGTGGCTTCACTGGGACTCTCCTACACCTTGTGGATTGGCCTCAAGATGCATCGCTCCAACATATAAAGCATAATGCACAAACTCCACTCTTTTCTTATTTTGTACGATCTAGGAATATATAGATCCTCACCAAACAGTCCCAAGGAAAGCATACAACTGCCCTACAGCAAAGGTTCCTTTCCACTCCATGTATAAGTCACATCCTAGGGGAAGACAATTGCTATGCAATCTAGGACTGATACCATGTCCTACATTATGCATAGTGCATATGATCCTAGTGCACAAACAATAACAATACTGCACTTTGTGATGTGGAAAAACAACCCTTTCATGATTTTCACTAAACCTATGCTTCGATGTATGGAGACTAGCACTGATTTCTCATGCTACTAGCCTCTTAAACTGAAATATCGCAATTCTAAATGCAATGTACAATCAAATATTTCAAAGATTCAAAACCCTCTCAGCCCTCTTAATCTCTTAACCCCACCCTTTCCCTCTAGCGTTTAGGTTATGCTGTGTTGCATAGGTGTAGGGTTTTATTTTGTATGTATTTTTCACATAAAACGGAAAAACCATGAACTATAACACATAAAAAAATCTGAAATGAAGCCAAACTTCATGCCTCAGCTTTGTTATATAGCCACAACCACGAATCATAATTTTCTAGATTTTTATAATGCGAAAATCCTATTTCCCTCCATTTTTAGCTATTTTCTCTATTTATTTGTGCATAAAAATAGATTGTTTTATGATTTATGATTAGCGACTAATTGTGGCAACTGAAAGATGTTTTGTCTCAGAATTGTATCCCATGCGCATCTCTTTTCCCCGTCCGAAGCCAATAAAACCTTCATTTTTACACTAAAAAGGCACTTTTCAGGCTATAACTTAATTATTGCGACTAGTTATTATTATGGATCTGCATTTCTTTTATGCACATGCCTCAATCATAATGCAAAAAAGATCCAAACAATTTTTTTTTCCATATGAATTTCATTTCAACCATCAAACATAAAAAAGAAATAATTTTCCTTTGTAAAAACGACGCATACCGCTTACTTATGTGTTGCGGGTCTTTTGAATTATTTTTTCGGGTTGCCAATGGACCGACCAACAGCAAATATTTAATGTTGAACATCTCTCCTTAGCCTCCTCTTGATCTTGGAACAATCCGATTCATGTCGGACAAGCATTCGTCAACCGGTCTTCATTCTTCTTTATGTGCATGAATTGCCCCTTAAAAGGGGGGAGAGAGAAAGATTGAAACTGGTTCTCTTCATCTGGGTAGCCATTGGACGCATGAAGACGAGTGATGGAGAGTGTAGACAACTAATCAGGTTGATATAATCAGTTGGTATGGTTGCATAGAGGTGGAAGATGGCCTATAGGCCCCCCTCCTAAAATCGTCGCCATCTAGAAGAGGATGCCTTCATCCATTTTTTTCGGCCACAAAAAATGTCCCCCCCCCCCTCCCATTTTGTGAAATTTTGGGGGTGGAGACGCCAAGGGTCACACCCCCCAAGCCTTAAGTTCATTTACACTTGACATTTTTGGGTCTTGGCCTCCGGGCATCCCCATTTCATTGTTCGGCGTTGGAATTGCAATCTGAAAAATTCGGCACGTCTGTCTCAAAGTCCCCCACTATCGGGCATCTTCTAGAGTCTCATTTGACAGCATGGGAAATTATGAAAATTCCCCAACCATTGCTCGGTGGGTCTTTAAAGCACTTCAGGGCCTTGCCGCTTAAAATCGTACTGATTATAGCTACCGCCTTTGATGAAGTCTATTTTTCCCTTGAAATTTAAAATTTTGGGCTATTTTTAAACACTTCTCGGAGTAAAAAATCACCACTCAACTAACAGTCCTCTTCATGCTTTGTATACTAACACATTTGCTTCGTTGTTTAGGAAATATCAATGAGTATACTCATGCTATTGAACTCTTTGACTTTAAAAAAAAATGTGTCCTATATATAAAATGTATCATAAAAATAAAAAATCAGCCTACATTCACCACTCATGACCCCTCCCATCCCTACCATATGCTATGCTTGCGGTGGTAGTTGTAGAGAGTGTTTCATGTCATTTTCTTGTTTGAAAAGCAATAAATCACGCACTATAACATGGAGTTGGGGCTAAGTTAAGGCTAAAAATCATGCCTTTGATCCACCATACATCTGCAAACATATGTATAAATTTTTGGTGCATAAAAAGTATTTTTTTTAATTTGAAATTCATTTTCTTGATCTATTTATTAATAATTTTTTTTTTGATTTTTTGATTCAACTTGATTCAGATTACTAAGATTTATCTTTATCTTTCATTTCAATCCACAAGAACATGATTTTTCCACCAGAAACAAGAAAACCCCTCATTTTCACACATACCGCATTTCGAGGTTTTAATTATTAATAACAACCACATTTAATTAGAGGTTCTACATATTATCACTTGCAGCCCTCAAAGACATATCAAAAAAGGTTCATACAAATTTTTATACCATATGTACTTCATTTGGACCATAATCTATAAAAAACAAGCAAATTTTCTTCATATAATGGATATACTGTTAAATTGTGTATTTTGGGTTACAAAAATTGAATGCCTAGATAGCCATTAGACCCACCATTGATCTCTATACATCGGTAAACATCAATTCTCAGCATCTCACAACAATCTGATGCATGCCGGACAAGCATTCTTCATCCTATTCTTCTCTTTCTTTCACCCGTTGTGTGAATGGTCTCTTGGAGGAGAGAGAGAGGAGAGAGAAGGGATGAATTCTAATCTCGACAACTTGGTAGCCATTGTTTGAGTAGAGCATGGTGATAGGGAGTGAAAAAATGGAGAATTAGGGCTACACCTTTGATTCTATAGGTTGCTTGTTGCCTCCAAATGTCCCTCTCCCTAAAATCGTCAAGATGGTGCCTTCATCCTACTACCTACCGAAAAAAATAGCCACCCCCCCATCATGTGAAGTTTTTTGGGGATCGAGGCTCCTAAGGATCATGCTCGTCCACATCTTGGTCAAATTTTGACCTATCAAGTGTCCTCATGACCTCTAGTTTCTCCATTTGGTGCCTGATTCTGCATTCGAAAAATTCTGCGTGTCCATTTGAAGTTCTAAACTTCCAAAAACTTATCCTACTTTCATATGGCACTTGAAAAATTTATAAAAAACTTGCAACTACTGCGAAGGTAAGTCTTTTGAATTCTCATATTCCATGGCTACTTAAAAATTTTGGATCCACGTCTTTCACTTTTGTCGGTCTTGAAATTTTGCTTAAATTTGCATCATTTGGCACTTATTTGCATCATTTGCATCATTTTATCTGACTTTTCTTGGTGTTTAAATATCCTACTCTCATTGGCAACCATAGGGTAGGGCAACTTAGCCCGTCAAATCCATGAACTGATCTACACATAAAGAAACTATCAAGAGCATCAAGCTATTTCAAAGAAGAATACATAGTAAAACACAAAAACAACTCTCACCCTACCCCCTAACAAAATCAAGGCATGAAAATCCACAAGGGATAGGCCAAGTATAACTTGATAGAGATCCAAAGCTAGTTGTTAACATAACCACTCCAACACACACAAGCTAAAAGAACTACCAAGGAAGTCATCCTAAATGGTGGTTTGAACTACCTAATTGACCTAGGACAATTGGACAAGGAACTCCTGGTCTTTCAGATATTTTCAAATACTTTTGATTCATCACTAGTTATTACTTTAGGACTTAATACTCAGGCATGTAAAAAGGAGGGAGCTGAGCATAGTGACCCAAGAAGAATAGGGCATTGGCCCTAAGTCATCCTGGCTCAGTACCCAAGAACCTACCAAGCTCTCATAAGGTGACACTAAATTTTTTCATTCTGCTTACTTTTATTTTTGCTCTAATCTTATCTATTTTCTCTGGCTAGTGTAGAGGTGAGCACAAGCTCTAACACCAAAAACCATGGACCATTTATTGTTCAAGTGTTTCAAGCGAGCACTAATGGCTACCTCTCTCATAGCCGATGCGCTATCCTTCTCTACGAGTGTAGTGAGCTTACCTTGATGCCCGATTGAGTTTCTTCCTCTCTCAAGCACTTCGATAGCTCCATGATTTGTGATGCAAGCTCAAGCATCCTCAAGCCTCTTCCTCCAAGCTCCATTCTTCATAGCCACATGCAAGAGAAGAGAAGAGAAGAGAAGAGAAGAGAAGAGAAGAGAAGAGAAGAGAAGAGAAGAGAAGAGAAGAGAAGAGAAGAGAAGAGAAGAGCAGAGCAGAGAAGAGAAGAGAAGAAGAAGAGAGGAGATGGTGGAAAGATTCATCTCCAAGATCCCTCACTCTCACAAGCTCCCTCCCTCCCTCCCTCCCTCACACACTCCCTCCCTCAAGCACCTCCTCCCTCACTCCCTCCCTCACACACTCCCTCCCTCAAGCACTCACAAGCAAAAGAAGAGAAGGAGAGAAGAAAGAGTCCACTTTGCCACACACCAAGGAATGAGCTCTCATTCATCTTTTGAACTTTATATACAAAGCCCTAAATCCCATTTGAGCGGTCATCCCCTTTTTACATGGCCGGCCATAGCCTAGGCCCTTTTTTCCATTGTCCTCCTATCTTCCTAGTTTCTTTTCTACCTCCCATCTACCTTTACAATTTGCATAGGTGGGAGCCCGACACTCTTAAAATAAATCATGGTGCACCTTGCGCTCTTTTACAAAAGTATTGACTTGTACTTTTTCTTGTGTGACTTTTTTCTTGATTTAGGACTTTTCTACACTTCTTGTGTTTCCATATTTTTCTTGGCGTGCCTTCATATTCCGTTTCACTTTTGCCTTGGCCTTGTCCTCTACTTTAGAGTCTCCTGATTTTTCACCTTGTTCGTTGAGGGTTAACATTACCTCCTCCTAGACGAGTGCCAGTCCCATGGTACTTTTGTTGGTGGTGAGAGGGATGGTGGTGCTGGGTGGCTAGGGGATTTTTGAGGTTGTGGACATACCGTGTTGAGGGTGTGTTGGAGGGATTTTTGGAACTGTTAGAGGGATTTATGGGACTGAAAGGCCCTAGCGGTGGAGATGATACTTGGTGTTGGAGGGATGTTGAGGTGCGGGTCCATCTTTGAAATTCAAAATGGTGTCAGATGGATTCATGCTTGGAGGGTGGCGTGTGGACAGATCCTTCTTTGAAATTTAAGATGGTGTTAGACGGATTCGTCATTTAACCTTGGTTGGCCGAGTTCACCTGTGCTATTCCAAATGAGCTTTGTCATTCACTTTCTGATTGTGGCTGTCATGTATGCCCCTTGCTTGGTTGTGCCTTGCCTGATGGCATAGGGCATAGGATGGGGAGTGCACTACATGGATGATGGGGTCTCTAAAGCTGGTGGTGGGGCCTTCGCATGTACCTGGAAAGAAAAGAAGGTGCACTACTTGGGGCATGTCTGCCTGATCGTGGAGTGCGTGGTGTTGATGCTTGTGGAATTGGGAGATGGGTCTACCTTGGGAAAACCCGTGGTGATGTCCCACACTTGAGGACCCAATTGGTACAGATGGGAGGTGCGGTGCATGGAACTTAGGGTGACAAGTCTAACCATAGGCGAGTGGTATCTCCCTAGGTGTGTCTTGCCCTTATTGTGCCCTAAGCATGTATCGTGGGGGGTGGGGCTAGGTATGAAAACTCTAGGTGAACTGATTTGTGGCATGCAAAGTTTTTTTTTTTAATTTTTGGGATACTAGGGGTGCTCTCAAACTCTACCCCGGTCTTCCTTGGACGAGTCGCAAGGTGGTCTTAAGGATTTAGTCAAGAAGGCATAGCTCTGCCAGGTAGTCCTTGATGTTAGCCCTAGCATTGAGAGGTGTGGTTGACAAAAAAGGGTGGTTGCACCTCATAAAGTGACCATCGTTCATGTCTTCAAGGATCCTCATGCAAAACGAGGGAAGCAGGGTTGCCCTCATCATGAGCCTAGCCATAACACAACTATCATATTCCTAGGTTAATGTAAAAAAAGAGTGGAGGGAGGTGGGCTTCCTCAATTACTTGCTTTTGTTTAAGCAAAAACCTAATGATCCTAAGGTAATTACAAGTGGTTATGAAGGCTGGGTCTGGGTAGGAAGAGAAGTCCTTGAGGAAGTGATTAATGGAAGGGTGCTAGTCCCCAACTCTAAATGTCATGCATTCCTTGGGAGTTGCTACATTGACATTATAGATCTTTAGAAAGTCATACCTGCTATGCACCCCCTATCATAATCCACTCCGTGTCTGTGAGGGTAGGGCATGTAGGCGGGATCATTCCGTTCTTCCTGTAGTAGCGTGCCGGAGAAGGCCATCCATGCATCAAAATTGGTGTCCCAAATCCTCCGCCACTTTGGCCGCGTCTTGTAGTCTTGGATAGTTTTGGGGACCTAATAGACCTTGTCCTACCAGTAGTTTGTGGGCTCCCTCTTCCATTGTGTGATGATGATGCTCCGTTTCTTGACCCATAAGTTTGCTAGAGTATTGCCCAAAAAAATGATTCCTTTCACTACTTCCAGGGGTAAGACTTGGTTTAAGGCCCATGGGTAGAGGAAGGAGAACTTGAAGGGTTGGGATTGGAGCTTTTTTTGTTGCTAGATAGCCAGCTCCTGTGGCTAGTTAACGGGGTGGTGATCCTCGCATGAAGAAATTGGCTAATCAGGAAGCTAATGTGGGCATGCATGTGCCCTCTGTTGAGCTTGGTCCACAAGTTCCCGTCTCCTTCTTCTTGTAGCAATGATGTGCTCGGGAACCTGGGTACCCTCTGGCTCTTCTGGGGGTAGATCAGGTAGGGGCGGCCTGGCCTCTCTGATCTGTGGTTCTTCTTCGAATGCTTGCTTGAAGTCAGTCGATGTCTTGTTCCATAGAGAGTTGGATTGGGGGTGGGTGGGACTACTCTTGTTCCTCAAATCCAAGTTCCTTGAGCTTGTCGGTGGAGAGGCTGGCTTGTCACAAGTAGCCATGTTGTTGCTCCTTGGTTATGCCCATGCTAGTTAGAAGTGTGCGCTCTTGCAGGCCATATCTTAAAGCTCCGGTTATCAGTTCCAACTTCCTCCTCATTCTCTCCACCGAGTCATCACCTTAAACTTGTGTGACATGGAGCACAATGCTAAAAAAGACTTGCCTCTGTGTGTTGGAATCCATGCTTCAGTAGCCTCAGCTCTGGACTCTGCGAGCACCCTCTCACATTTTGATACTACAGGGCACTCTGTTAGTCTCCACACTCTTTCAAGGTTGCGTTTCTCCCACTACTATGCCTTTTCTTCCAGGTTTTTCTTACCCTTTTCATCTCCTGAGACATCATCATTACCACCTGTTGCTACTCGCTCCAAATTTTCATCATCTAGGTCTTCTCTTTATCCTAGTGGTTCAACTACTCCTTGGCTATCCTCCTACCTTGCTCAGCCCCCACAGAGTGATGTTGGTAAACTTCTGCGATCCTTTTCAATAGATTCTCAGTATTTTGCATGGAACTTTCAAGGTCTGCACAGTGTAGCTTCCTTTCGGTCATGACCATGGCCATTAGTGCCTCCACCTCCTCCTAGGCATTCTTCAGGTTGTCTTGTAGGCTTCTTGTGGCTTTGTCGATGGCCTCATCCCTCATTTCTGACATAGCTTCTATTTCTCTCTCCAGCCTGCCTTGCTCTTCTGATGCCGACCACAGTTGGAACACCAGGGCAACCTCCTATTCTTGGCGTTGTTCTTTTGGTGCATGGTCTCCCTCTTGCGGGGTCTCCTGGAGTTTTGCATGCACAGCAACAAGGCCTTGCCCTTTCCCGTGACGACTGGGGCTACTTTAGCACTGCCACTTGGTTAGCCTTTGTGCTGTGGACTCAAGGTGGCCATTCCTCTAGAATCGTAGGCCTCCTCTACAGATAGTGCAAGGCCTCCACCATGTCTTTATCTTCCTTTCTTTTTAGCTCTTCTGCCTCTCTCTCAGCTCTTCTCTCTCTCTCTCATCTTTGGCCCTCTTGGACTCTTTTTGGGCCTTCCTCAACTTGGCCTATTCCTCCCTTTTTATAATTTCTTTTGTCTCCTTCTGTAGGTTTGATGGGGTTCCCTTCGTCTGTGCCTTTGGCTCTCCTTGGCCGGACTGCGTCTCCTTCTCTTCCTTATCACTTATAGTCCTTTTTCTTGACTGCACCTATTCATTGTGAGAGGTAGTCAGTTAGGGATTTCCCCTACTCCCTCTCCACATTCCTCTCTGTCCTTCAAGGCCTCTTGGATGATGGCCATTAGGATCCCACCGAACCTGATGATGGATGCTTTGGAGGAGGAATTCTTTCGAGCTGATCTTGTTGTGGAGGTCGAGGATTCTCCTCCTCCTACTGCTCTACCAATGGTCAAAGCTTTTGCTGAGCTTTCAATAGTTTTGTGCACGAAGGCATTCCAATCTATTTCATCTGGGGATCTTGTTGCGACGCTCTCCAATAACGACACCCCGATTCTATTCATAAGCGCATTGTACCTTTGACTGGAGTAGAGGGTATGGACCATCTTTGCTTGCAGCTTGATCTCAAGATTTGGGATATCCGTTAAACTTATCCCATCCACTGTGCGTATGTCAGCCTTGTTCATCCCTAGCATGCTATATACATCCCTCTTTGGGCATTGCTTGGTCTTGTTAGTTAAGCATAGGGCCTTTTCCACCACCTCAAGGCTCAATTCCGCCTCTAGTTTGTGGGCCTCTTTCCCATTCTTGATTATCACCAAGCCACAGTTCATTTCGGCATTGAAGCTCCTTAGAAACTCTGCGCATTTTTTGTAGTTGACCGTAGCCTTTTCTACGTACTTCTACAGGCTGCACTGATCCATGCATCATTTTATGGGTGGCTCTTTCATGATGACGCCCTCTAGGTTCACGGCATGCTTGAATGTGAACTAGCTGTAGCCCCTCGTTTCTACCATCAAGAAATACTTAGCTTGCTCTTCCTCCATGAATGGAAGCTTGCTACCTTTATCTTGCCCTGCCATTTTAAGTTCATGTCATATATCATGGTTCACCATTAGTACTCCTAAGACATTTTCTTGCTGGAAAATGAACAAGAATTGATCATGCTCGTGATCCTCCTATAGAGAATCTTGATGTGGTTGATATAATCATGGATTTCTTCCTTGTCCTTTGACTTACGTTCTCCAGTTTCGAACAATCAAATTGTTTGAATATCCTGATTTCAGGAATTTCTTGATAAAAAGGTCCTTAGGCATAGCAAGGGCATTCTATTCAACATTGTTCAGGATGGTGAATCAAGTTTGGCATCTTTCCCCTAGACACAACCTAAAAGCATTTACACGTTGGCAAGAGTCTCTAAGGTTGCTACCCTTACAAACTTGTTCAAATCGCTCCACGAAGCTATACAAACTATCTCTTGCTTCATACTTCTTGATCTAATTTGTGGCTATAGGGATTTTGGCTTCGTTCCTAGTGTTGGGTGTTATTTCTAACTCGGCTAGGATTAAGGCTAATAATGTCACACTTTGTTCCTAGTGTTAGGTGCTATTTCTAACTTGGCTAGGATTAAGGCTACTAATGTCACACTTCTTCACTTATTAGTGGAATTGTCCAATAATTGCTTGATGTAATAAAGCTAATCTAACTAGCCTAAACTAGCCTAGCTCCATGTCCAATCATGGATAAAGAAATAGGAAATCAACAAGATAAACTGAAAATGGAAAGAGACTAACCTTCATTAACATGGCAAGCTGCCATAGCTAAAAATGGAATACAAGAAAGAAAGTTACCTAAAACAAGATGCCTTCAAATGATCAAGAGATAATGCTACATTTGGCTGGCTGCCATTTTATAGGTAAACCCTAGCTAACCCCTAACTAACCCTAATTAAGGTTTCTTTACACATGTATGCCCTAATTCATAAAGGTATTTACAAAGGCAAAATAGGAGGGCAAAATTTCCTACATGACAAAACATCCCCTCCTGAAGAAGCTTTGTCCTCAAAGCTTGAAGTACAATGATTACAAGGATGGTAGCAGCTGAAACCCAAATGTAACTCCAAGAAAAGATCTTCAAAGGATAGTCTTCAACTTGTAGAAGAAACTACCATGAAATAGTGAACAGGCCTGGGTTAAATGGGTATGACCAATCCTGCCCATGATCCACATAAGCATCCTCATAGGCTCTCGGATCATAGGGAAAATAAAGATCATCATCATGAGCATAGATATCCTCATTTTGCATAATATCATCCAAGTAAGCATGATCTATGTCCACTGAAACACTATCATAATCAAGATCAGTAAAATCCTTATGAGATATAGGCTGAAATGCATTGCCAAAACTGTCATGAATGTTCGAAAGCAAAATTTGAAGAAGATTCCATGGTCCAAGAAGTTGATGACTGCCTGCATGTTGCTCATGCTGTCCATAGAAGGGCAGTGATAGAAAAAGAGTCATAACTTCTTAAATATAGCTCCAAATCCAACAAATGAGGTGTCACTTTGAAGAATACACCTAGAAGCATCATATCCAATCATCAAATGATGACTTTGATGTTGTCAGACCATTTATTTTTATGACAATAATTTAATACAGCAAGCTGTATTAAACAATGAGCTCATGCTTCTTCAACTGTTTTTTTTTTTTTCATAAACCATGTAAAAATCAATGAAGACAAGCTGTCAATCGAATTTGCAGGTCAAGGGATGTCAAATCATCATCCAATCATCCATAATAACCTCCGGGATCATATGGAAATCCTCCAAAATAATGGTCACAACCTCTCGGGTCATATGGAAATCCATCCAAAATTTCATAATCATCAAGATAAATCCCTAGATCATAAGGAAATGACACATCAAAGTCATATGTCATATCAGCCACATAACCAAAATCATACTCAGTCGAAATGCCATCATAAGGTAGTTGCAGTCCATGATCATCTATGGGCTGATCATGATCAAGGATAGGCTGATACATGTCTTCATCATTACCCCATGATAACTCATCATCATGCACATATACATTGTCGTTCATATCTGCAACAAACTCTTCTTGTGCACTATCTTCATTTGAATCTGCATACTCTTGCTCTTCATCTTCAGCTGCATCATCTTGCTCTTCAACTTGGTCATTTGAATCATCTTCTTCTTCTTGATCTTCCAAGTATGCTTGCTCTTTACAAATTTCTGCATGCATTGCATTAAGAGACATTTCCCTAAGCTTTCCCACTACATTTTCAACTTTATTATCAACATCTTTATCCTCTTCTTGTTGTCCATGACAAACTTGCACTTCCACTTGAGATACATTTACATTAGAATCCTCCAATAAAAGGGCTGTAGCAAAGTGACTATTCATGCAGTAACTCTCATGATTAGGAGACCATTGACCCTCACATTTATAGCATATGAGTTGTCTTTTCATTTCCATAAGCTCTTGATGAGGTATAAGCTTTCTTCGGGTGCCAAAAGGAGTAGGCCGTTCTAAGATAACTGAAATTCTAACATGCTGTGCCCTGCATACATTTGGATGACCAATAACATTCTTCTCTCCACATTTGTAGCATAGACCTCGAGAAATGAGATCATCCAACATACGGCTTGATAAGTAGGTACCATGAACATTGTTGAAGGAGAAAGGACGGGTTAGTACTTCTTCTTCCTCATGATAATCCATGACATAAGCTGGCTGTCCTTGGTACCCTGCATAGTGTGTGCCATAGGCATTATTTGCACCCATATCATGCTCATATGCATAAGATTGATGCTGCCCACCATTCATGCATAATGCACAAGCTTCATACTGCCCATATGGATCATTATATGCATGATTATCCACCCTTCCATCAAAATATCCATGTCTGTCTCCCATTTTATACATGCAGTCTGAGTATACAGTAGTGGAAAATCCTCAATAACTTGAGCTCCAATTGTCCAAATTGAGTGCTTTATGGCTTTGTTTGAAGCTTATACAATACTCTTTCAAATGAGCTATCAAGCTCTGCAAATGGATAAGTATAGACAATTTTGGAAATGCTTTTTGTTGTCAGCCACACACTCTGTAAAGAGTGAATGCCTTGTTTCAAGTGTCTTTTGTACTTCTCATCAAAATTTGAACAAATATCCAACAGCAAAACACTCAAAGGAGTAGGGAAGAGCTATAGGGTATTGAAATAGATGAAAATAACGTCTGCAATTCCAAAACTGAAGCAAATCTTGCTTAAGAATACCCAAGAAATGATCAATATGAATCCAAGTCAAGATTCACTGAAAGAGATTCTCTTTTGCCCATAGGAAAGCCAATGAACATATATGCCCTATCAATACCACTCCATACTCCAAAGTACAAAAATGTAGGGCTGAAATAGATTTCATTATACATTCATTGCATTTTCACCCCTGCATTACATATGCCCATTGGAGAGTACAACTTGCTACCGAATCCAATATCCCATCTTACTTGCCAAAATGCCATACATCATTGCCATCTTGCATACATTACATTGAACCACTTGTCCACGTGTAATTGCCACTGATCAATTAGTCGAGTACCTACTAGAATAAACCATAATAATGCAAGAACCAATGCTCTTCAAGCATAAAATGCCTTGCCCAGAGGATCAAACCATTCCATGAATATGGCATTGGAAAATTGCATCCCAAACTAATCAAGAGGCATTGATGGTGGGTGGAGAAGAAGTAGATGATTGTAGAAGATTTCTTGTAGACAGTAGGATTCCCAAAATACAGCAACTGCTTTAGGATTTCCTCAATCGAAAAGAGCTCTGCAAGAGCATCAACCCTGATGAGGCAGTTGCTTATGGTACTGCTGTCCAGGCTGCAATTCTTAGTGGTGAGGGAAATGATAAGGTGCGAGTCCTCCTCCTAAGAGGTTTGTTGTCGAGGAGATCTCCTCCATGGTCTTGATTAAAATGAAGGAGATAGGCCTTTCTAGGATGCACAGTGAAGAATGTCGTTGTCATAGTTTCAGCGAACAGATGCGATGAAGCAGTTTTTCTCTTCCTTTACTCTAAGCATTCGATCATGCTTCCGTTCCATCCTGGGAGGGAGAAGTGAGGAGGCTTAACCCGACTACAGGTTTTGCATTTGATAATCACTGGAAAGGGCTTCAAACTTTAGGTCCGTTTCGTATCCCTTTACATGACTTGCTAACCTTGCGTTTAGAGACGGCCATGAGCTTCATAAAAGTAGAGGGGAAAGGGGCCAGCTCTCTCACATCCAAAGCAACACACCCTAATCTAGTTGCTTCTGCTTGGAATAGTGATGATACGCATGATTTTTTCGATACAGAGAACAGCGCGGACTTCTCCGAGCTCGTGGATGGCACATGGGATTCTGGAAATGACGGCAAGATGCTTGCATTGATCACAGGACTTGGAGATTATCTTCCCATAGTGCAGACTTATAGAAATGATTTGTGCACACTGGAAATTTGTGGCTGTGCCACATGTGCACGAGCCCTTGCTGCAATGGCATCCAATCGAAGCTTTACTGCAGCCAGACAGACTGTGCTTCCTGGTACTTCGGGGAATCATAGTACTGTGTCCATAAAGCTTTTTGCTCCCAATATCTCTATTGTGGAAAAATCCAAGAACTTCTCACTGCCAAATGAGGTCGATGCTGGGGAGTTTGTGCATAAGTTCTTTGCTGATGTCCACAGTCTTCTATCACTTTGACTTGACCTTGGTAGAGAGCACAGCCGAGATCTGCTCCTGCTATTCGAGAAGAAACCCTAGCAGAAGGGAGAAGGAATCTTCAGGTGCAAACAACGTAGAATCAGCTTGCCTTATTGTTGAAGAAAAATGAGATCAATCATGGTTAAAATGGGGCTCCATAGAGAGCTTATAAGCTATAGATTCAAGTGCAAGGTACCATGAAAACCATTGGAGTCAAGCAAGGAGCCAAGGTAGTGAAATGGAAGAAGATTTCTTGCACAATAGCTTCAATGGAAGCTTGCGTCAGCAAAATAAGGATTCCACTCTATTACCAGCCGGCCTACTTCAGCCTTTACCCATACCTACGGGCAAATGGACAGATATTTCCATGGATTTCATAACGGGATTGCCTACTACCAGTCATGGATGGAACAGTATCTATGTGATAGTTGATAGATTGACCAAATCAGCCCACTTTATCCCAACTAAAGTCCAATATTCAGCAAGGCAAGTCGCCGAGCAATTTATGGAAGGTGTGTTCAAACTACATGGTATGCCTATGAGAATAGTATCAGACCGTTTGTCATCCTTTTACCGACGGTTTATGAAGAACTATGCTCATGTTGCAGCTCCTCTTACCGATCGGCTGAAAAAGGAGGCCTTCTTCTGGGATGAGATCACTGACAAGAGCTTTAATGAGCTGAAGCAATTGCTTGTTTCAGCACCCATACTAGTTTGCCCTGACTTCTCCAAGACTTTTACCATTTATGCAGATGCCAGTGGTAGAGGTTTGGGAGCAGTTTTGGTACAGGAGCATGGTGTCATTGCATTTGAGAGCAGAAAATTTGATGACAAAGAGAGAGAGATGCATGTTTATGAGCAAGAGATGCTTGCTATCTTACATGCAATCAAGAAATGGCACCACTACCTCTATGGGACACACTTCAAAGTCAAAAGCGATCATAGGGTCTTGAGATATTTTCTCTCGCAGCCCAATCTTTCTCCCAAGCAAAAGAGATGGTTGGCCACTTTGCAATCATATGATTTTGAAATATCATACATGGCTGGCAAGGATAATGTGGTGGCTGATGCGTTATCAAGAATGTGGGCATGCAATCTATCTACTGTGTCTACCATCTATAAGGATTGGATTGAAGACATTCAAGAGGAATATGTGCTTGATGAGCATGCTGCCCATATTTTACAGAAATTACAGCAAGGGTGTGATGCTGAATTTCCTAATTTTAAAATGCATAATGGCCTCTTATGGTTTAAGGGCAAAGTGTACTTGATTCCCAGCAGTAAATTCAAGCTGAAGGTGCTTCAAGAGATGCATTCATCGCCAATGGCTGGTCACTTGGGCCTTTTCAAGACGTTTGATAGAGTTCATCAAAGCTTCTATTGGAAAGGTCTATGGAAAGATGTTAAAGAGTATGTATCTCAGTGCTTGGAGTGTCAGCAAAATAAGGATTCCACTCTATTACCAGCCGGCTTACTTCAGCCTTTACCCATACCTACGGGCAAATGGACAGATATTTCCATGGATTTCATAACGGGATTGCCTACTACCAGTCATGGATGGAACAATATCTATGTGATAGTTGATAGATTGACCAAATCATCCCACTTTATCCCAACTAAAGTCCAATATTCAGCAAGGCAAGTCGCCGAGCAATTTATGGAAGGTGTGTTCAAACTACATGGTATGCCTATGAGAATAGTATCAGACCGTGATTCGAAGTTTATGGGCAACTTCTGGAAAAGTCTATTCTCATCTATGGGTACTTTCCTCACTCCTAGCACGGCCTATCACCCTCAGACTGATGGGCAAACGGAGAGAGTCAATCATTGGGTGGAAGTGTACCTTAGGCATTATTGTCATGACACACAAGCTTCATGGGATCGTTGGATCCACCTTGCTAAATTTTGCTATAATAACACGCACCACATGAGCATTGGGATGTCTCCGTTTGAAGCTCTTTATGGGTATAAAGTCAACTTCCATCAGTTTTATTCCATGAAGACATCAACCCACAAGCAAAGGAAGAGTTGGAAAGAATGGAGTTGCTCATGAGGCAATGCAAGGACAGCATAAGGAAAGCACAAGAGGTAATGAAGGTCTATGCAGATGAGAAAAGAAGACATTTAGACTTCAAGGTTGGAGATTGGGTATTTCTCAAAGTGCCCAAGACGCATTATGCTTCATTAAAGGGTGGGAACAATAAGCTTGCTCATAGGTTTTATGGGCCATACTTGATCTTGGACAAAATTGGAGAGCTTGCTTATAAACTTCAACTACCATCTTCTACTAGAATACATGATGTATTCCATGTTTCACAGCTGAAGAAGTATGTTGGGCCCGATGTACAAGTATTGGAAGAGTTACCACCATTGGATGAGGCAGGACTGATCATATATGAACCTGAAAGCATTATTGGAAAGAGAGAGAAAGTTCTCAGAAATCGTACTCTCATTGAGTATCTCATTAAGTGGAAGAATTTGCCCATTGAAGAGTTTTCTTGGCAACCATCCATTTATGTCAGTAACTTTCCTTGGTTATTACAGGATGATATATGATGCAGTATGCAGTGACTGTGCAGAGACAACTTGCTGTATGAAATTTCTGCAGACAATAAAACTGTCCTGACTTCATCAAAATTTGATTTTAATGTTATGGGGTGATGCTTGGGTGTGTATACTTTGTTTCTACACCTCATACGCCTCATTTGGACCAATATATCAAAAGTTATGGCAGTTTTAGTGAATCAGCCCTATTTGGACAGCAGCCAGTTTTCTCACAGTTTGGCATGCAAAAAGGTCTTCTTTACATGGAAGTGCTTTCTTATCACTTGGAAGATGAATGGGCATGATTACTATCATCCTTGACTTGGATTTAGTCCATTACTTCTTGGTTTTGAGGACAAAACCATCTTTAGGATGGGATGGTTTGTCATGAAGGAAAATACAACATTAATATTTGCACCTTGGATTAATTCCAGCCTTTGTAAATTCAGCCCTAGCCTATGTGTACATGTGTGAACAGCCCTTAAGTTTGGAAAGAGGGTTAGAATAAAAGGGGACTAGAGGCCAAAGGCAAGACATCTTTTGATCATTCAATAATCTTAGGTTTACCATTTCTTGGAGTTAGCTTCTTCTTAGCCTTTGAAGTACTCAGCCATGGCCACCATGTATTCTTGAATTCCCAACCATTAATACATGATGAGGATGTCTTGGTGCAATAGATTTGTTTCATCTAACTGAAATTGAAAACTAAGCTACAACAAAGAATTAACAAATCTATTGCACCAAGACATCCTCATCATGTATTAATGGTTGGGAATTCAAGAATACATGATGGCCATGGCTGAGTACTTCAAAGGCTAAGAAGAAGCTAACTCCAAGAAATGGTAAAGTTAAGATTATTGAATGATCAAAAGATGTCTTGCCTTTATGGTTGGGAATTCAAGAATACATGACGGCCATGGCTGAGTACTTCAAAGGCTAAGAAGAAGCTAACTCCAAGAAATGGTAAAGCTAAGATTATTGAATGATCAAAAGATGACTTGCCTTTGGCCTCTAGTCCCCTTTTATTCTAACCCTCTTTCCAAACTTAAGGGCTGTTCACACATGTACACATAGGCTAGGGCTGAATTTACAAAGGCTGGAATTAATCCAAGGTGCAAATATTAATGTTGTATTTTCCTTCATGACAAACCATCCCGCCCTAAAGATGGTTTTGTCCTCAAAACCAAGAAGTAATGGACTAAATCCAAGTCAAGGATGATAGTAATCATGCCCATTCATCTTCCAAGTGATAAGAAAGCACTGTCCATGTAAAGAAGACCTTTTTGCATGCCAAACTGTGAGAAAACTGGCTGCTGTCCAAACAGGGCTGATTCACTAAAACTGCCATAACTTTTGATATATTGGTCCAAATGAGGTGTATGAGGTGTAGAAACGAAGTATACACTCCCAAGCATCACCCCATAACATTAAAATCAAATTTTGATGAAGTCAGGACAGTTTTATTGTCTGCAGAAATTTCATACAGCAAGCTGTCTCTGCACAGTCACTGCATACTGCATCATATATCATCCTGTAATAACCAAGGAAAGTTACTGACATAAGTGGATGGTTGCCAAGAAGACTCTTCAATGGGCAAATTCTTCCACTTAATGAGATACTCAATGAGAGTACGATTTCTGAGAACTTTCTCTCTCTTTCCAATAATGCTTTCAGGTTCATATATGATCAGTCCTGCCTCATCCAATGGTGGTAACTCTTCCAATACTTGTACATCGGGCCCAACATACTTCTTCAGCTGTGAAACATGGAATACATCATGTATTCTAGTAGAAGATGGTAGCTGAAGTTTATAAGCAAGCTCTCCAATTTTGTCCAAGATCAAGTATGGCCCATAAAACCTATGAGCAAGCTTATTGTTCCCACCCTTTAATGAAGCATAATGCGTCTTGGGCACTTTGAGAAATACCCAATCTCCAACCTTGAAGTCTAAATGTCTTCTTTTCTCATCTGCATAGACCTTCATTACGCAGCATGTTGAAAAGGAATTTGATTGCTATATCTCTTGTTTGAGATTTGACAGTGGTGGGGAGTACGTGTCCAATGAGTTTGACAGTTTTTTGGCTAAAATTGACATAGGTAAGCAGCTTACATGTAGCTGCACTCCACAATAGAATGTGGTAGTTCAATAGAAGAGCAGGGTCTTAGTGGAAGCTGTGTGTGGAATGATGAATGAGAAGAAGATGGCACTCTATTATTGGGCTGAGGTTGTTATGACAGTCATGCATATCTTGAACAGGACTCCCACTAGAGGTGTTCATGATATGACACCATTTGAGAATCTGTATGGCTATAAGCTTGATATTAGTCACATGAAAGTATTTGGCTGTCTTGCTTATGTGCACATCCTTGATGAGAAGAGGAAGACGCTGGATTCCAAAGCACACATGTCTTTATTGGTTATTTGCAAGAGAAGAAGGCATATAAATGCTATGATTCCTCTACTCGAGAGACACTAGTCAGCAAAGATGTTATCTTTGATGAAATGGCCTCTTGGTATATGCATCACCAGCTGTAGTGCCATCGGATATGTCTTCTACATAGGCTTCTACAGTTGATTTGTAGTAGAGTACTACATTGATAGGCCCTAGTGGTACAATGGTATCTCCATGGATAGGGAGATTACGAAGCTCTGGCTCACCATCCACCACTGACACTAGTATGTCAATGAGGGGGAGATATGATGAGGCGAACAATAAAAGAAAAGAAAAAGCTTTTGATGATACATCTAGTGTAATGACACCTAGCAAGATGACTTCAGGATATGACTTAGCTAATAGTCTAGACAGTGAGCTTGGTATTCCAACTATGTATATGCCTGGCATTAGGCAGAACATGTATATTCTACCTCATGAGAGACGGGAATCAAGTAGTGCACCATAGCTTAGACTCTTGCAGGGAGTCAGGTACCCTATGGATAGATTGACTTACAATGGTTATTCTGCGAAGCATTATGCTTACATAAAAAAAGTAATAGAGGTAAAAGAACCTGCTATATATATTGAAGGAGTGATGGATAAAAATTGGTGCACAACTATGGATAAGGAAATATCTACCTTGACTAAAAATAGTACTTGGAATCTTGTACCACTACTACAAGGAAAGAAAACCATTGTCTGCAAAGGGGTCTACAAGATTAAATGCAAGTCAAATGGCAGTGTAGAGAGTTACAAAGAGAGGCTGGTTGCTAAGGGTTATGCCTAGCAGTATGGGTTAGACTATGAGGAAACATTCAGCCATGTTGCCAAGATGGCAACCATACAAATAGTGATCGCATTGGCTATTGCTAAAGGCTAGAAATTGCAGCAAATGGATATTTAGAATGCATTTCTTAATGGTGATTTAATAGAGGATGTTTATATGGATTAGTATAAAGGGTATGCACACCTTGATTTTCAGCATTATGTATGCAAAAAAAAAGCATGGTATGGGTTGAAGCAGGCTCCAAGAGCCTAGCATGCAAGGATTGGTAATTACTTGCAGAGTTTTGGATTCACTATTGGCAAGCCTAATCATTGTATATTTACGAAAAAGATAGGGTGGTAGTACTGATTATCTATGTTGATGATTTGATAATCACGGTGTCAAGTGTTTTTCTGAAAACTGAAAAGCCCTAGTTAAATTGTAGTTAGGTTTGATTTTTGCTAGCTTAGTTGTTTACGTGACAGTTTGTTTTGTTATTTCGTAATTGGATTTCTTGTGTTTGTCTAGCTTAGGATTTGTTTCTATCATTTTTTTTAATTTGTTGAGTGTGAAACTTGATAGCCTTGCCCGAGCTTGGTATTTTTTTTGGATAGGATGAAGCTTGTGTTTGTCAATAGCTACCGAACATTTTGGACAAGGTATGTATTCTTGTCGAGACTCTTGCACATCACAGGGATTATGGGTTCACGAGCACTTCACGCTGCACTTGTTGATGCACTGCACTTAGGGGCCGTCTCCTGTTCTTAACAAATACTTCCATGCCATGGATTGGAATTATTCACGTTTTGCACCATCATTGAGCACTAGCACGGCATGAGGTCCGCTGCAGCTATATGCAGTAAATCTTAGATGCACGTGCACATGAGAGAGCACCTGTAATTGAGCACGCACATTTCTTGCATGCACCATTTGGGATGTTCATCACAAAGTTAGGAACCTCTGGTTGAGTGTGTAAGGAGGTTGGGTGAGTTTAGAGGGTCGTGAAGGACACCACCAATTGTGAGATGGGTTGTTCTTATATGGTCAACATCTTGAGGACCATCATTTTCTAGAGTGAAATTTGTGAGATTTTGGATGGGTAGAGTGGATTATATCATTTTTTTAAAATGAGAGTTGAGAGGTGAGGATAAGAAATTTTAAATTAATCAAGAATTTTTGTTTTCATTTTGCATGACGCACGATCACATGTAGATAGACTAGGCATAATTTCTTCAATGCATACATTATTTTTGTGTGAAGCATCGGTTGAATGGTTTCATAGCATCGATTTTATATTGCATGTTTTCTCAAATCATGAATGATTGGGTGCGGAGTTCATTTTAAAAAACCATATTCTTGCTAGGGCACACAACATAAAAAAACAGGTTCATATCCAGAGAATATTTATTTTGAAGACTCAAAGATCAAAAGAAAAGGTCGTACATTTTACATCGTCAGTGAGTATTTCTTGAAGGAAAAGAGAACATGTGTGGTGAAAATATGTGTAATTGCAATAACAATAGGCCAATGAAGGAAATAAATCGTCCAAGTTAAAAGATGGAGAAAAATAATGCGATTTACGAATATCAATATTTTTACACATTTTTGATGGATTTTCGTAATTCTGCCCATGTTAACTTGTCGACCAGATATGTTCCGATCGTTTTGAGTACCTGAACAACTATATTCCGAGTTCAAATGACAAAGTTATGATCCAAAGAAGTTGCAAACAAGCATATGACAGAAAAAACAGAAATAGTGAAAAGCAGTAAAAAAGCAAAAGCCAAAAGCTGAAAGCAAAAATCCTAATGTGTGTGAGTGTGGATAGAAAACTATATAAGGAGATGATAATGGAGAGTTAAGGGCCTTTCCCTTTGATTACAATCGTATTTTGTGAGAGAGGAGAGTGGAGGGTCGCATGGTAGAGTGAGCTCTTGTCATGCTAATTTGAAAGTCGGAGCCTTTGGATGTCAAAGCGCCGAGCATCAGATCATGGTTGTTAAGGTACGAGAATATTTTTTCACTTGGTTTGTTTTTAAATTGTTGGTTTTTTTTTTGTTGAGTTGTGGTTGTGTGATACTCTATCCGAATTAGGGTCTTAGTTGTTTGAGCTACAAGAGACAGTTCTTTATTGTTTTGTTTTTCATGGTGTATTATCGAATATTTGATTTTTTCAAGTTGTGTTGTGCATTTGACAAAGTCAATTACCCCAACCGGCACTCCTTCACGTCTCGTTATCGGGTTGTGAGTGAGGCTTGCTCTTGATCACCGCTCGCGTAACATCTCTTTTTTGGTGCCCCGCTGAGGAGTGCCTAAATTGACATCGTTGTTGTTTTGAATGTGAGTTTGTTTTGATTTCTTGTGATTGTTGAAAATGCCGGATGAATTACCTGAGTTCCATGGTAATCATACTGAAGATCTCGAAAGATTTTTAGAAAAAATAGAGTTGTGTTGTTTGATAGAGAGAGTGACAAATCTTGAGGATAAACTCTTGATTTTTAGATATCAATTGCAGGGAGAAGCACGAAATTGGTTGCTTGACTTTGAGAGAAGCTTGAAATTTAGGAGACAAAATTTGGACTATGAGACCATTAAACTGCATTTCTATCTAGGTTTAAAAAAAGAGAAAGTCAAAGTGAGATTTGGGCGAAAATAGAAACTTGTGTTCAAAAAGATTATCAATGTGTTGAGGATTTTGCTAGGGAGTTTGAAAGATTGTGGAATGGATGGAGTTTAACATTGTTAGAAGGTGAGATAGCCCCAGTAATGTTGAAGATAATGTATTTTGTAAATGGGTTAAAATTAGAAGATTGGAGAGTGAAATTAGAGGTAAAAAACCCTAAGACTTTTGAGGAAGCAATGAAGATAGCTCAATATCAAGAGAGGAAGACCAAAAGAAAAAAAGAGTTAGGGTTTGATGAACCAAGGGAAAGGTTGAGTTCAAGGCGAGTTGAGAGAAAATTTTTTGAGGAGAAGAGAGTTGGTTATGCCTATCCTGAGAGAGGTATACTATATTCTTTGTTTAGAAGAGATGAGTTGACTTGTGAGAAATCAATTGAAGTCTATGAGGAGAAACTCCCTAGGGTGGTTGAGGAGAAAAATACTTGTTTGACTGATTGGAGTGAAGAGTCTAGGAGTGTGAATTCATATCCATTGACCACTTATACTTCTAGTTCAGTGATTAGTGATTTAACTAAAGAAGAGGGATCGACTGATGATACTTTGGAGCTTGAGGACTATAAAAATGAGCCAGAGTTGGATCTGAGTTGTAAAGAAGAAAATGAGAGACCAGATTGTTTTATGGACCAAGAGTTCTCATGTTCCTTGGGAGAAAATGAGAGTCAAGAAAGTTTTGATATTTCTGATGAGGGAAGGTATGATGAAATTTTTTATAGTCATGGCAGTGTTGCAGAGAGTAAAGACAATTTAGAGAGTGAGCTTGTTTGCCTTGGTGATAGTATAGATGGATCTAATTGTTTGAAAGATGAAGAGAGAATAGAGGATGATTTTTTGAGTTTTTTGGAAAACTATGAGGGGGAGGGCTTAAAAATTGTAAGTTTTCAAGATGAAGTTAAGGGTTCAAATTTGTTGTCCAATGAGTTTGTAGAGATTTGTTGTGAGTTTGGTTATGAGTTTGTTGATCAAGAGAGTATGGAGGTTTTAGGTTTTGACTCATGTTATGATTTTAGTGTTGGTGTTGTTGACTTAGTTGAGTCTTGTGAGTTGGTTGGTGATGTTTTGAGTAGCCGTGGAGAGGCTTTTGTTTGTGGTGTTGATGATGTGGTTTTGAGTAGACCTAATCTCTTACTCCTTAATAGTTGTGTAGATAATTGTTTGGTTGATTTAGGCAACAATGATGAAGAGAAAACTTCATTTGATAGTCTTTTAGAATTCTGATTGGGGTTTTAAGGATCTTGAGAGTGACATTGATGAGGATGTGAGAGACAATTTGAGTAAGGCTTTAAAAAGGATTGAGAGTTTGAGGGAAGAGAGGTTTAAAATCAAGAAAATAGAGTTGGAAGAGGTTTGTGAGGAGGTAGTTGGAGATTTGGTAGTTAAGGAGTCTTTGGTTGAGGTTTTAGACCCAAAATTGTTGTATAGTGAAGATGTTATTCATGATGATGTAGAGGTGAAAGTTTCTTCAGTTTCTTGTGAGGTTTCTTATAAGGATACTATGGAAGGTGTTTATCACTCTTTGTGTGTGAAAGACTCGATGGAGTCTTGTATTGTTGATGATGAAGTGACCCCATTTGTGGATGCTGTTGGTTCTTGTGGTGTTATGAGTCCAGAGTTGACTCCTTTTGATGTTGTGTTTGATTTGGAGATTGAGTTGGGAGATCCTTACATAGTATCTTTAGGAGAAGTTGTAGATGAATCAGTGGATGAATTTGAGATTGGCAACAAAGAAAGGGTCAAAAATTTATTTAAAGACTCTAAAAGTACCATGTTTTTTCCTAGGGAGGATGGGTGGGATATGAAGATTTTGGATTATGGTTGGGATTTGTGGGATTTGAAATTTTTTTAGTGTAATTATGATTTGAGGGATTTGAAGAAATTGGAGGATGATGTATTTTCCTTAGATGGAGAGGAATGTCTCAAGGATTTTGATGAGAATTTCATGGATGAGTTTTGTCTACCTGTAAAGGAGTTGTTTGAGAGAAATGTGCCATTTGTGTTTGTTGAGAAGATTGTGGATGGATCGTTGGATTTGATTTTTGATTGGCTCATAAATGTTTCATCATTTTATGAAAATAACTGCTGCACATGAATGTTTGTAGACTAGGGGGAGGGCTAAATATGTCGTGTTTTTCTGAAAACTGAAAAGCCCTAGTGAAACTATAGTTAGGTTTGATTTTTGCTAGCTTAGTTGTTTACGTGACAGTTTGTTTTGTTATTTCGTAATTGGATTTATTGTGTTTGTCTAGCTTAGGATTTGTTTCTATCATTTTGTTTGATTTTTTGAGTGTGAAACTTGATAGCCTTGGCCGAGCTTAGTATTTTTTTGGACAGGATGAAGCTTGTGTTTGTTAATAGCTACTGAACATTTTGGACAAGGTATGTATTCTTGTCAAGACTCTTGCATATCACAGGGATAATGGATTCATGAGCACTTCACGTTGCACTTGTTGATGCACTGCACTTGGGGGTCGTCTCCTATTCTTATCAAATACTTCCATGCCATGGGTTGGGATTATGCATGTTTTGCACCATCATTGAGCACTAGTACGGCATGAGGTCCACTGCAGCTATATGCAGTAAATCTTAGATGCACGCGCACATGAGAGAGCACCTGTCATTGAGCACGCAAATTTCTTACACGCACCATTTGGGATGTTCATTACAAATTTAGGAACCTTTGGTTGAGTGTGTAAGGAGGTTGGGTGAGTTTAGAGGGTCGTGAAGGACGCCACCAATTGTGAGATGGGTTGTTCTTATCTGGTCAACATCTTGAGGACCATCATTTTCTAGAGTGATTGTGAGATTTTGGATGGGTGGAGCGGAGTATATCATTTTTTTAAAATGAGAGTTGAGAGGTGAGGATAAGGAATTTTAAATTAATCAAGAAATTTTGTTTGCATTTTTGCATGACGCACGATCACATGTAGATAAACTAGGCACAATTTCTTCAATGCATACATTATTTTTGTGTGAAGTATCGGTTGAATGGTTTCATAGTATCGATTTTATATTGCATGTTTTCTCAAATCATGAATGATTGGGCACGGAGTTAATTTTAAAAAACCATATTCTTGTTAGGGCACACTGCATAAAAAAACAGGTTCATATCCAGAGAATATTTATTTTGAAGACTCAAGGATCAAAGGAAAAGGTCGTACGTTTTAGATCGTCAGCGAGTATTTCTTGAAGGAAAAGAGGACATGTGTGGTGAAAGTGTGTGCAATTGTAATAACAATAGTCCAAGGAAGGAAATAAATCGTCCAAGTTAAAAGATGGAGAAAAATAATATGATTTACAAATATCAGTATTTTTACCCATTTTTGATGGATTTTCGTAATTCTGCCCGAAATTGTGGTTGTTGAGTTGTGGTTGTGTGATGCTCTACCCAAATTAGGGTTTTAGTTGTTTGAGCTACAAGAGGTAGTTCTTTATTGTTTTGTTTTTCGTGGTGTATTATCGAATATTTGATTTTTTCAAGTCATGATGTGCATTCGACAAAGTCAATTACCCTAACCGACACTTCTTAACGTCTCGTTATCGGGTTGTGAGTGAGGCTTGCTCTCGATCACTGCTCGCATAACAACGGGTGATGATGACTTGGGGATACAACATGTTATGTGGATGCTAGAATCTGAATTTGATATGAGAGACTTAGGTGAACTAAATTATTTCTTGGGTATTGAGGTGATCAAGGCTGAAAATAGTTTATGGCTGATGCAGAAATACTATGCCATGGATAGCACTGGAGCTAAAATTAATGACGTGACTATGTACAGGCAGATGTTTGGAAGTTTGATCTACTTGACCATCACCAGACTTGACTTGAGTTATGTTGTTGGGCTCATAAGTCAGTTCATGCATAAGTCCAGAAAGCCACACTTGAATGCTGTTATGCAGATTATGAGATATGTAAAGTCCATAGTAGATTATGGGCTATCACTACAAGGATATAGGGGAATAGCGATGGACATTTACGATGCAAATTAGCAGCATCGCTATTTGCCGCAAATAGTGACGGTACTTAGACGGGAAAAAACGGGCCAAAACCCGAGCGCGACATTTTGCGCAAAAGAGCGAAAGAGAGAGCAAACTACATTGTGCATTTGGGAGGGAGAGGGAGAGGGAGAAAGAGAGCTTCTCATTGCCGCCGACGCCGTTCGCGAAAAAGAGGAGGAAGTGCACAAAGGACGAGCCTCCATTACAAAGAGGAGCCACCAAATCCATCCTTGTGCCTTTGCGGTGAGTGCATTGCTCCCTCTTGGTTTGTTGTTTTTTCTCATTTTCTTTTGTTTGTTTTTGTTAAGAATGATGTCTGTTAAGGGAGGAAGAGAGGAAATGAGAGAGGGAGAGGAAGAGAGAAAAAGAAAGAAAGAATGAGAGAGAGGGAATAAACATGAAACATAATAAAGAGAGAGAGAGAGAGAGAGAGAGAGAGAGAGAGAGAGAGAGAGGGAGGGAAAAAGGAGAAGGAATGGATTAAAAACAAAGAGAGGACAAGATCTTGTTATTTAATTTTTTTTTCTTGTTTTGTAGTAGTAGTAGTAGTAGTAGTAGAGAGAGAAATAGGTGTTTCGTTAAAGGCACACCTTGGGTGTGTTCGACGCTTCGGGAAGGTGAGTGGTGGTGGTGGTGGTAGTAGTAGTAGTAGTAGTAGTAGTAGAGAGAGAGAGAGAGAGAGAGAGAGAGAGAGAGAGAGAGAGAGAGAGAGAGAGAGAGAGAGAGAGAGAGAGAGAGAGAGGTTTTGTTAAAGGTGCACCTTGGGTGCGTTCGATGCTTTGGGAAGGCGAGTAGTAGTAGTAGTAGTAGCAGCAGCAGTAGCAGCAGCAGCAGCAGCAGTAGCAGCAGCAGCAGCAGCAGCAGAGAGAGAGAGAGAGAGAGAGAGAGAGAGAGAGAGAGAGAGAGAGAGAGAGAGAGAGAGAGAGAGATTTTGTTAAAGGTGCACCTTGGGTGTGTTCGACACTTCGGGAATGTGAGTGCTAGTACTAGTACTAGTATATATATATATATATATATATAGTTAAGGGCGTACCTTAGGTGTGTTTAACGCTTCGGGAAGGTGTAGAAGGCCTGTGTCTCCAAGCCCGGTAAAGTGAAAGAGAGATTGGACTTGGGAGGTGAATGGATGTTTTTATTGACATGCTTTGCATTAACTCCTTCTATGCTTTGCATATCAAGTCGCACACAAAGGAAAAAAGGTGGCGAGGTCCAGTGCAATACCACGGGATGGGGAATACTCCAACATAGGGCAGCTAGTCCCTTGTCCCTATGCATAGCATATTAGACTTTACATACTATAGGCTCGCCGTCTGTAGGTGGGTGGAGACTTTACAGGCATTAATTTTGTTGAGTTACAAGAGAAGAAATCACTTCTCAAACAATTTAAGAAAGAAAAAAGAACGATAACAAAAATAAATTGTTTGTCATAACGTAGACCAAATGGAAAACAATGAAAGTCGTGATGTTTAAGATCGTGAGGTGTATCTTAATTAGTATGTCCCATGTCCTTGCTCTCAATGTAAGCTGAAAATTAGACGAAAATATCGATTGTCTATAGAACATGTACAATGCTTTGAAAAGTTTCAATCAAAGATCATTGATAAGGAGATCTTAGATTTTGAGAAAACGGTAAGAAAAGTGTATATCAATCATACATTGTATTCACAAACTAATTGAATATCATATACAAGAACATTGGATGTGACCGTAATATTTATTACAGGGAGGTGATGTCTCATCCCAAGGAGGAGTGCATGTTTTGCGGCCAATTAGAAGAGTTTGTGGGCATGCGATGGATGGAGTGCCTGAGCCAATCCACCACTTGGAAGGCACTACCCAATCTATACCATCAATCCCAAAGGAGACAGGCAGCCTCTCAGACTTTTCTACAATCTTGGAGCCTGAGATGGAGCCAATGATCGATGCATTGATGCCCATGGATGTTGAGGCATCTGATCCACTTAGAGATGAAGCATCTATACCTGGATGTTGAGTATCTTGCCTAAAGACACTGCTTGCAGTCCTAAGTGTGCAAGAAAAATACGGGTGGAGTGATGCAAGTGTAACCCAGTTGTTCAGGTACCTTCTACGTACGCTTCATTGATTTCTTTTTAGCACCATCATTAAAAGAAATTGTGTTTTTTCAAGGTGTTTTATGATTTCTTTTCAGGTTGCTAAAGTAGCATATATTACCACTTGTAAATACCATGCATGAGTCTTGTGATGATTCACGACATGTTATACGAAATATTGGCACATGGACTATAACAACATCCATGCATGTGTCAACGATTGCGTACTATTTCGAGGAGAATACGAGACTATAGAGACATGTCCAAAGTGTGTTGCTCACATGTATTGACAGGACCTGCAAGGGCAAACCATCCCTCAAAAAGTTCTTAGACACTTTCTGCTTATCCCCCGAATACATCACATGTTTTGTACGTTCGGCATGGCGAGCTTAACGATGTGGCATGCATAGAATAGATCCACAGATGGAATCTAACGAATATCAGTGGATTCATCGCATGGAGCCACATTGACTCTACCTTTCCAAGCTTTTCCCGAGAGCCAAGGAATCTTCGGCTCGGTCTTGTTATAGATGGCTTGAACTTCTTATAGTGTGTGGCCTGTAGTCCTTGTTAACTAAAACATCCTTCCATAGCTTTCTATGAAGAAAGGACACCTCATCCTTAGCCTGCTCATTCCTGGCCGCTACAAAGTCAAGAATATGGATGTGTATCTTTGTCCATTAGTCAATGAGCTTAAGATTTTGTAGGAGGAGGGGGTCATCGTGGAAGATATGAGCAACTGCAATGGTCGACGGTCTGCCAATATACGAGCCATTCTCATGTAAACCACAATGCATGACTTTTCGAGATTCGGGGAGTGCTCAAGTAAGTAGGCTTCTGTTCTTGTTGATAATATCTATCATAGCTCGTTCAAGTTTGTATTCACTAAATAGAGGTGTTGGGACATGTATGGTTACCTCAGGTTATCATGCATATCCATTGTCTGGGCCACAATTAGACTCCCGAAGGTCATGAACCATGAATAAGATGGTATATCAAGGACACACTGCTTTCTTGTCAAAGGGTCACAAACTGAGGGAAGGTTTTCTTGGATGACCTCCAACAGGAATGGATGCCCAAAGCTGGTACGAGCTGAAAATGGTCCATACGGAATCGTATCTGAACAAAATGCAATGGTTCTCAGTTTTCTACGAGTTGCTGTATTAGACCCACTTGCAGATCGACCACTTGTTGGATCCCATGCATATTTTCAAGAATGTGGGTAGCTTACTATGGGACCACATCACATGAAAGAGACACACTGCAGAGGCACAAGTGGATTTGAAGGAAGTAGGTAAGATGGAGGTGCTTTGGTCGCAGTCGAGCGCTGATGGTCGCTTACAACTACCTCACTATTTGGAGTCTAGTCATTATTCATAATGCTTCTTCATTTGTGGTAGTTTGTACTACTGATCGCAATCGCAGGATGCCTTACTCCATAAATATGTGGGGCGATTTACAGGTTGTCAAATTTAGTGCAATGGATCTCATAGAAGGAGATCAAGTCATCCTCTATAGAATTTGCAAGGTGGGGAGCAATGGAGACTATTTGTCGCTTTGAGAAGTACCTACCCACCAACATGCTCACGATACAAACCCACCTCTTGGTGTATCTTGTAGAGGAAGTGTAGATTGCGGGACCTCTCCATATGCGATGGATGTTCTTTTTGGAGCACTTTATAAAAACCTTGAAAGGCTTTGTGTGACAATGAGCTCGATTAGAAGGTAGCATGGCTGAAGGTTGGTTAGTGTTTGAGGCGTTAGTACATATTTCACAGTGGCTACCAATAGTGGATTCAAACAATAGTATGTTATGATCGCTGAAGGACGATGATAGATTGATCGGAGATGTGGTGGTTGGAAATGGGGTTGAAAAAAGGATGGATGCTGCAACGGAGGAGAAAGTGAATCGTTTTAGTATGTTGCACCATTCCTCCATGGAGACATGGCTCGCTAGGTATGAGCAAGCCAGGAAAGATCGGGAAGAAGTGCAATCTGAATTTCGATGTAGTACATATCATTGACTAATTCGATATCCCAAGGGCATGGAGGAGATGCCATGGTTTATGTCAATGCGATGGTTGCATTGAGATTTGATCGCAGCCGCTCGCGAAAGGGCAGAGGTCTCAACTGAGGAGCATGAATTCTCAAGGGGATGTAGTCCAAAGGTGATGACATGTTTTATAAGCTATCGTATCTAGATTTTATATGTGACAACTAATTAACTATTTCAATGTACAATACAAAATATACAGTGCGGCATGCACTACAAGGAAACAAAGCAATAGCGATGCCGATTAGCGATGCACAATAGCAGCGTCGCTATTAGCGACGCTGCTATTCTGTGACACCAATCGTCACAGAATAGCGGCATCGTTAAAAAAGGCGGGCCGAAACCCGAGCGCATTTCATTTCGCGCATTCGTGAAGCTTTTCGAGAGGGAGAGCGAGTGTTTTGCATAGAGGGTGAGAGAGGGAGAGGAAGACGGCTTGTCACCGCCGCCCCCGCCGTCACCGTCGTTCGCGAAGGAGAGGAGGAGCCACCATCGCGAAGAGGAGCCGCCAAACCCTCCTGCAAATCTTTACAGTGAGTCCATTCTCTCTCTCTTTTACTTGTTTAGGGTTTAATTTGTGTATATTGAGAGAGGGAGAGGAAATGAGATAGAAAGAGAGGGAGAGGGAGATGGAGGGGGAGGAAAGGGAGAGGGAGAGGGAGGGAGAGAAAGAGAAAGAGAGGGAGGGGGAGGGGGAGGAAATGAGAGAGGGAGAGGGAGAGGGAGGGGGAGGAAATGAGAGAGGGAAAGGGAGGGAGAGTGCATTCTCTCTCTCTTTTACTTTTTAAAATATAATTTATGTATATTGAGAGAGGAAGAGGAAATGAGAGAGAAAGAGAGGGAGAGGGAGGAAATGGGAGAGGGAGGGAGAGAGAGAGAAAGAGAGGGAGAGGGAGGAAATGAGAGAGGGAGAGGGAGGGAGAGAGAGGGATGGAGAGAGAGAGAGAGAAAGAGGGAGAGGGAGAGGGAGGAAATGGAAGAGGGAGGGGGATGAAATGAGAGAAGGAGAGGGAGGGAGAGTGCATTCTCTCTCTTTTTTATTTTTTTGTATAATTTGTGTATATTGAGAGAGGGAGAGGAAGAGAGAGAAGGAGAGGGAGAGGGAGAGGGAGAGGGAGAGGGAGAGGGAGGAAATGAGAGAGGGAGAGGGAGGGAGAGAGAGAGAAAGAGAGGGAAAGAGAGGGAGAGGGAGGAAATGGGAGAGGGAGGGGGAGGAAATGAGAGAGGGAGAGGGAGGGAGAGAGAGAGAGAAAGAGAGGGAGAGGGAGAGGGAGAGGGAGAGGGGGAGGGGGAGGGGGAGGAAATGGGAAAGGAAGAGGGAGGGAGAGAGAAAGAGAGAGGGAGGGAGAGGGAGGGAGAAGAAATGGGAGAAGGAGAGGAAGAGAGCAAAAGGAAATGAGAGAGGGAGAGGAGAGAGAAAAAATGAGAGAAGGAGAGGAGAGAGAAAAAGAGAGAAGATGTCAAACATAATAGGAAAAGAGAGAAAGAGAGGGTATGGATGAGGGTGAGGGTGAGGGAGGGAGAGGAAATGAGGGAGGGAGAGGAAGAGAGAAAAGGAAATGAGAGAGAAAAAGAAATGAGTGAGAGAGAGGAGAGAGAAAAAGAGAGAAAAATCATTAAACCTAATGGGGAAAGAGAGAAAAAGCAGGGAGAGGAAATGAGAGAGGGAGAGAAAGAGAGAAAGGGAAATGAGAGAGGAAGAGGAGATATAAAAAGAAATGAGAGAGAGAGAGAGGAGAGAGAAACAGAGAGAAAAATCATTAAACCTAATAGGAAAAGAGAGAAAGAGAGGGTCAGGGTGAGAGAGGGAGAGGAAATGAGAGAGGGAGAGGAGAGAGAAAAAAAATGAGAGAGAGAGAGAGGAGAGAGAAAAAGAGAAAAAAATCATTAAACCTAATAGAGAAAGAGAGAAAGAGAGAAAGAGAGGGTGAGGGTGAGAGAGGGAGAGAAAGAGAGAAAGGGAAATGAGAGATGGAAAGGAGAGAGAAAAAGAAATGAGAGAGGGAGAGGAGAGAGAAAAAGAGAGAAAAATCATTAAACCTAATAGGGAAAGAGAGAAAGAGAGGGTCAAGGTGAGGGAGGGAGAGGAAATGAGAGAGGGAGAAAAACAGAGAAGTGTAAATAGGACCTTACAATAAGCTCATCCTAGGCTCATAGGGGTTAGGCGGATCCTCAACATACCTAAGGGATATATGGCTAGAGAGCCCTAGCATACTTGTGCCTCTCCTAGCATAATGTTCTTCTTGCAAAGAGACCTCTCATACATGGGGCTTGTCCTAGCCTCCACCATGCAAATATACAACGAAGGCAATCAGCCTATCAGTATGAAAAACATTCATTTTTCATAACGTAATCCCAAAAATAACTTTGGATATTCTATAAAAATCAATCTCTTCTTAAAAAGACAAATACAGAAAACTAAAACAGCATCACCACAAGATCTCTTAGGAAACTTATCTTCAACAATCAATTTTAACTAATAAATATAATATAAAATCACTTGCAAGGAAGGACACTCTTTTATCATTAACCGTCTTTCTTCCTTAGAATAGTCTTAGGAACAAATTTCTGTTCTAACAAGCATATATTTGAACATAATAACTATCTTAAGGTTTATTCCATGAGTAGTAGTAGTATATATGCAACCTTCAAGCTAGAGATCATGCTTTGGTATCTGTGAAGATCCCAATCTCATGCCCTCATAGATATTGTAGTGTGCAATAGTGTGGAGAGAAGATGGGTGAGTTGTGGTAAAGGAGAATTCTATTGATGATGGAGAGAAGATGAGGTGAATCGCCAATCCTATTCTTAGTGAGTGCAACCTACCCATAGTCATGGTGGTCGTGGTCGTGGTCGTGGTCATGGTCGTGGTCGTGGTCGTAGTCGTAGTCGTAGTCATATTCGTAGTCCTGGTCGTGGTGGTCATGGTCGTGGTGGTGGTCGTGTTCATGGTCATGGTCATAGTCGTAGTCATGGTCGTGGTCGTCGTGTGGTCGTTGTAGTCGTAGTCGTAGTCGTAGTCGTGGTCCTGGTCCTGGTCCTGGTCGTGGCTGTGGTCGTAGTCGTAGTCGTAGTGGTGGTGGTGGTGGTGGTCATAGTCGTAGTCGTAGCCATGGTCGTGGTCATGGTCGTAGTTGTCATGGTCGTGGTCGTGGTCATGGTCATAGTCATAGCCGTAGTTGTAGTTGTAGTCCTGGTCGTAGTTGTTGTCGTGGTGGTCATGGTGGTGGTGGTGGTGGTCGTAGTCATAACATAGAAAAAGAGAGAGAGATGGAAGGAGAGGATAACAATTTTAGAAAGAAAAAAAAGAGAGAGATGGAAGGAGAGGATAACAATTTAAGAAAAAAAAGAATGATAACAAAAACAATTTTTTTGTTGTAACGTAGACAAAATGGAAAATGATGAAGGTCCTGTTGTTCAAGATCAAGAGGCGTATCTTAATCAGCATGTCCCATGTCCTTGCTCTCAATGCAAGCTGGAAATTAGACGAAAACCTCGATTGTCTATAGAACATGTACGACGATTTGGCGAGTTTCAATCTGAGATCATTGATCAGGCGATTGCGAATTTTCAGCAAACGGTAAGAAAAGTTAATATCAATCATGTATTGTACTTGCAAGCTAATTGAATACCATATACAATAAGATTGGGTCTGGCTGGCAAAGTTTCTATCCAGGGAGGTGATGTCTCGTCCCAAGGAGGAGTGCACACTTTGCAGCCAATTAGAAGAGTTTGTGGGCGTGCGATGGATGGAGTGCATGAGCCAATCCACCACTTGCAAGGCCAATCTATACCATCAATGCCATAGGAGATAGGAAACCTTCCAGACCTACCTACAATCTTGGATCTTGAGATGGAGGCAATGATCGATGCATTGATTTCCATGGATGTCGAGACATCTGATCTGCTTAAAGATGAAGCATCCATACCATTATATGATGGGTGCCGAGTATCTTGCCTGAAGACACTACTTGCACTCTTAAGTGTGCAAGCAAAATATGGGTGGAGCAATGCGAGTGTGACCGAGTTGTTCAGGTACCTTATACATACGCTTCGTTGATTTTTTTTTCGGCACTATTATTAAAAATATTTGTGCTTTTTCAAGGTATTTATGATTTTTTTCAGGTTATTGAAATATCATATATTACCACTTACAAATACCATACATGAGTCTCGTGATGATGCACTACATGTTTTACGAAAGCTTCGCATGGACTACAACAACATCCATGTATATATCAACGATTGTATACTGTTTCGAGGAGAATACGAGACTATGGAGACATGTCCAAAGTGTGGTGTTCACAAGTATAGGACTTGCAAGGGCAAACCATCCCTCAAAAAGTTCTCAGACACTTTCCTCTTATCCCCCGCATAAACCACATGTTTCGTACGTCTAGCATGGCGAGCTTGGCAATGTGGCATGCGCAGAATAGGTCCATGAATGGAGTTTAACGAATATCAGCGGATTCACGCGCATGGAGCCATATTGACTCTACCTTCCCATGCTTTGCCTGAGAGCCAAGGAATCTTCAGCTCGGTCTTGCAATGGATGGTGTGAACCCATTCAGTCTACACTCAACTTCTTACAGTGTGTGGCCTATAGTCCTTGTCAACTACAATATCCCTCCATGGCTTTCTACAAAGAAAGGAGATCTCATCCTTAGCTTACTCGTCCACGACCGCTACAAAGTCAAAAATATGGACATGTATCTTCGTCCATTAGTCGATGAGCTTAAGATTTTGTGGGAGGAGGGGGTCACCGTGCAAGATATGAGCAAGCGCGATGGTCGGCGGTTTGCCAATATTCGAGCCATTCTCATGTGGACGATGCATGACTTTCCGAGATTCAGAGAGTGCTAAGGTGAACAGGCCTCCGTTCACATTGGTAATATCTATATTTTATCTCGTTCAAGCTTGTATTCATTGGGTCATGGTGTTGGAGCAGGTCTGGTTACCTCAGGTTATCATGCATGTCCATTGTGCAGGCCACAGTTAGACTCCCGAAGGTCACGAACCATGAAGAAGATGGTATATCAAGGACACACTATTTTTTTGCTAGAGAATCATGAACTCAGGGAAGATTTTCTTGGACGATCTCCAACACGTATGAATACCGCAAGTTGGTATGAGATGAAAATGGTCCACACGGAGTCACATCGAAACGGAATGCGGCAGTTCTCAGTTTTCTACGAGTTGCCATATTGGACCCACTTACAGGTCAACCACTTGTTGAATCCCATGCATATTTTCAAGAATGTGGGCAACTTGCTATGGGACCACATCATAGGAAAGAGAGACACTATAGGGGCACGAATGGATTTGAAGGAGGTAGGTAAGATGGAGGCGCTTTGGCCGTAGTCGAGTGCTGATGGTGGCGTGCAGCTACCTCGCGCTCCTTGGGTTTTGTCCACTAAAGAAGAGCGCATTGTGAAGTAAGTAGTCAAGTTTATCTGCACTCTGACAGGTATGATGCGTTCTCTCAGGTCTGCATTTTCTAAAGACGACCAATTATCAGGGCTAAAATCCCATGACTAGCATAAGATATGTCAGGTTTGTACTACGAATGGATTGTAATTGGCGTGCGCATTTTGCTATTTGGAGTGTAGCCATTATTCATAATGCTTTCTCATTTATGGCAGTTTGTACTACCGATCAAGATCGCAGTATGTCGACCTTCCAGTGTATGCGGAGTTGTGTCAGGAGATTGACATGGGACCATAGGATACTTCATACTTGGAGCATCCACTTACTCAATTCGTTGACCAATCGCTTATAAGGGTACATAAGATATGCATTTTAAGTGATATCTTTTTTTAAGGATTTATATTACTGTGCTTTGTATGATTTAAATTGATTATTCTAACATTATTTTTTGTCTGTGCAAGTGACATTTTCAGGATGAGTCGAGGGATGAGCATTGAGGAGTTACAGGATATCTTCACGCACATGTCTCCAGACCAGATTACCAGATTCAGAGACATAGTAGACCAGGAGCTGTCTTGGTCTTCATCAGGGTGCTCTGCTAGATCTACTTCAGCGCGATCAGATGCTTCAGCTTCGAGCAGACGAGCTCAACGGTCCAGACTTGGGACAGAGGGAGGGAGTGCTTCAGGGTCAGGGGGATGCTGCAGAGATACGGAGGCAGTGAGCTTGCGGTCGACACGGGATACAAGTGTGACTCCTCGCTCTCGTGGTAGTTCCAGGGAGCATGGCTCAGGCTCAGGTGGATGCTGTGGAGGCACGGACGCGGTGTCTATGTCTCATCGTTCAACTGGAGTTGCATCACCTCCAGGATTTGTCACACCTGTGGAGATGTCTACTCCAGTTACTCCGACTTTTGCTCAGTTGTCAGCAGGTGGCACCCCTATGGGTGCCACTCCAACAGATATTACCCCGGTCGGTACACCAGATGCACAGGGGTCTCTTGGATATGCCCAGGAGCGTGGACGCAGATGGGAGAGGACCCATCTTAGGCATACCCCAGGGGGATATGCATATCTAGTCGATGATATGTCAAGAGCCATCATCATGAATGATGAGGGAAGGAGGGTGATGGCTCGCATGAGAGAGTTGTGCCAATAAGTTTTTCAGCACAACGTCTTAGATCATTGGAAGAACATACCAGAGGGGAGTAAGGACTACATAGTAGCATCCTTGCATGAGGAGTTTCTGGTTCCAGCCTCAGTAGATAGATTTTCTACGGGCTGGATGATGGATTACATGCGTGCATATATGCCACACAGACAATCTGACGTACACAAGGCAATCAAGAGTGGGGCTGCAAAGCCTGAGTGGTTACAGATCGTGATCCGACCGGCCTTGAGATTCGATATGCAGAGAGGCACGGTCTCACTTCATTGATCGACCGATTGTATAAATGCGGCAGCCCTATAAGTCACTCATCTTTCTTGTCCATAGTTACTATGTTTAATTAGAATGCATTATTGTATAGTGGACTGATGTGTTGTTGTTTCTTTTTTTTCAGAATCTGTTCGATGCTCCTTTGCGGTGGGATGAGCTTTCAGAGGGCAAGGATATGTAGCTCGCCCCTGGATCTCTGGAGCTCACACACCTTTATTTTTTGGTCGGCTGATCTATGTAGACATTTTTAATGTATTACTGATATCTTGTCATGATTGTACCAATTGCTTATTATGCGATCATGTATTTATTTCATGTATCAATGTTATGATTTCAGTATACTTTGTTTTTATTTGCAGGAGCATTGTACATAGTGTAGAAACTATTTTGTATGGCTCAAATAAAGCACATAGTGCTATATGTGGTAGGGTAGCTTGCTGGCCTACCACAAAAGAAAATTTTTCCATGTTACCATCTCTATTAGCATGACAAATTTACTACTCGCGTCGTTATTGGCGTCGTTATTTTCGTTGCAAACCATCGCTATCAACGTCGGTATTGGCGTCAGATTTGCGACGCTGATACCGACTGTTCTATGGCATCGCCAATAACAACGCTTTTTGCGACGACAGGGGTAAATTTTGTTATTTACATTTTTGTCGCTTTTAACATCGGTATAAGGCCTATATCTTGTAGTGATGGTCGAGCGGACGGCATTTTCGTGTGGAGCGTATCGACACAAAATATACTCCACAACGGATTGTGGTATCATGGCAAAGTTCAAGCAAAAGAGCCCACGACAGGAACAGATCCAAACATTGTTATAGATGAGATGAAGTATTTTGGAAACTTGCAAAGTATTATCATGGTGGATTACCGTAGCTTCTCCATGATCCTATTTGATGTTGTGCAGTGGTTCAAAGTGGTACTACAAGGAGCGAGGGCAATAGTTCGATGAGGTCCATTTGGATTTCTTGAAATAGATTTCGAAAAAAGATAGATGGATTTGCGGACACGTTTGTATTGCTGGCCCATTATGAACAAGTGCATGAACTCATGTATTTTTTAATTTTATTACGAGATGGTACATGTCACAAAAGTTAAATCTCTCTTGTACGTGATTTTGAATAGTTAATTTTCTATCAAAACCCTTGACAACCTCAATGGTGGTATGTTGTACCTTCAACTCCCCGAAGTGCAAGAGTATATGATGAAAACAATATTCCCAGCATAGATGAGGATAGTATGCAAATAGAGGGGTTGATATTGTAAGGGGTGGAGGCCACAGAAAGCTTGGAGCATGTAGAGGAGCCAAAATAGGATAACAATGATGGAAAGATAGGAGACCAAGAATTCGTATGCGGAGTTGTGTCAGGAGATTGATATGGGACCATAGGGTGCGTCATACTTGGAGCATCCACCTACTCAATTTGTTGATGAATCACTTATAAGGGTACATAAGATATATGTTTTAAGTAAGATTATTTCTTTGAGATTTATATTACTGTGCTTTGCTTGATTTATATTGATTATGATAACATCAATTTTTGTCTGTATAGGTGACCTTTGTGGATATTTAGATCTGCACAATGAGTCAAGGGATGAGCAACGAGGAGCTTCAGGAGATCTTCACACGTATGTCTCTAGATCAAATGGCTCGATTCAGAGATATGGCAGACTAGGAGCTACCTCAAACACCATCAGGCCATCCTATTAAATCTATTTTGGTACGCTCTTATGCTTCGGTTTCCAATAGACGAGGTCGATGCTTCAGACTTGTGTCGGATGGAGGGAGTGGTTCTTGGGGATGGTACGGAGATGTGGATGTAGTGAGCCTGTGACTTGAGATACAAGTACTGCTAGAGTTGCATCACCTATGGGATTTGTAACACCTGTGAAAATGTCTACTCCAATCAGACAAGCTTTTGCTTAGCCGTCCACCGGTGGTACCTTTATGGATGCTACTTGGAGAGATATCACCCTCGTAGGTACATCAGATGCACAGGGGTCTCCTGGATATGCCCAGGAGCATGGTTGTAAGTGGGAGAGGACACATCTTAGATATATCCCAGAGGGGTATGGATACCTTGTAGATGATAAGACAAGAGCCGTCATCATGAATGATGAGGGGAGGAGGGTGATGGCTGCTATGAGAGAGTTGTGCCAACAAGTTTTTCGGAACAACATCTTGGATCATTGGAAGAACATACCAGAGGGGAGTAAGGACTACATAGTAGCATCCTTGCATGAGGAGTTTCCAGTAACCACCGCAATAGATAGGTTTTTCACAGACTCGATGATGGAGTTGATGCATGCGTACATGTCACACAAATGATCGGACGCACACAAGACACTTAAGAGTGGGGTCTCAAAGCTCGAGTGGCTAGACGTAGATGACTGGCACCAACTCAAGAAGGAGGCTATAGATTCTCCAGGACGTTGGAGAAAACAACGTGAGGCAACAAGGGCACCACCAAAGGCAGGAGTGATCCATCATCTTGGGAGTGGCTGCACCACAATACTTATCTAGAGGACTTTGTAAGTTTTCTTTCATTCTTCTCACTTATTTTTTTGCAATATCCCTTGTACTGATAATCGTATTTCTAACAATTGTATTTTTTTTCTTTGCGGCACTCCATTACAAACCGCGATCCCACCGTCCTAGAGACTCGATATGCAGAGAGACACGATCTCACTGTATTGATCAACTAATTGTATGCACGCGGTGGCCGAGTAAATCACTCATCTTTCTTGTCCATACTTACTAATTTTAAATTAAAATGCATTATTGTATGGTGGGTTGATGTGTACTAAATTTTTTAATTGTAACCATCGCTATTAGCGTCACAAATTTACTGCACACATTGCTATCAGCGTTGCAATTTGTGTCGCAAACCATCACTATGGGTGTCGCTATCAGTGTCGCATTTGTGATACTGATAGCGACACAAATAGCAACTCCCACAGCAATGCTTATAGCAATGGTTCTATGGCGTCGCTAATACCGACATTTTGAGCAACGATGGGAAATTTTTTTTCAATGAACATTTTCGTCGCTTTGAACTTTGGTATGAGGCATGTATCTTGTAGTGCGTTTTATATGGAAGATAAGCCCTTGACACTGGTTGGATACACGGATGCAGAATAGGTAGGATACTCATATGACTGTAGATGTACAAGTGGTTATGTCTTTGGATCTTGAAGTGGAATGATCAGCTAGAGCAGCAAGAAGCAATCTACGGTTGCATTGTCTAGCACTGAGGCAGAGTATAGGGGTGCTGCATTGGCAGCATGTGAGATTGCATGGCTACTCAAGCTTATGGTTGATTTGGTCATACAAGTGGATGCTCCAGTGAAGAATTTGTTATGCGACAATCTCAATAGTGTACTCATAGCAACGAATCCAGTATACCATGCCAGGACTAAACACATTGAGGTACACTACCATTTTATCAGAGAGATGGTTCTAGCGGGGAAAGTAGATCTTATGCATGTGAAGACTGATGAATAGGTTGCAGATATCTTTACCAAGTCTCTGGGTAAAGATAAGTTCATTGTTTTTCAATAGCTACTTGGTGTGTAGAGGCTGTCTTGAGCTTGAGAGGGAGTGTTAAGACTTCAAGCTCTTGTGTGTGACCAACAGTGTCTTAGCTGTGTCCAACTATATCAGCAAGTGTGGGACATTAAATAAGTTGGTGACTTTAGGCTATGTGTGAATGGTCTATAGACCTTAGAGTGTTGTATTCACTTCAGATATATGTATTATGGAATAATAGAAGAAAAGATGAGATGACAGCATATCGCTCCTCTCTATGGCTCCAACCCTTCTCTTTGTCTCTCTTAATAGGTTGCAATTGAAGATATGGAGTTGGATGTAAAGACTGCATTCTTACATTGTGATCTACATGAGGGCATATATATGTAGCAACCTGAAGGTTTTGTTGCTAAAGGCAAAGAGATGATGGTCTGTAAATTGAAATGAAGTTTGTCTGGGGGACTGAAACAAGCATTGTGGGAATGGTATCATAATTTTGATACTTTCATGCAGTCTCAGGGCTTTTAGAGAAGTCAAGTTGATCACTGCTTGTACACAAGAAGGCAGCAAATGGCAGCTTGATTATCTTGGTTCTGTATGTTGATGACATGCTGATTGCTGGCAAGGATATTGATGCCTTGGATTCATTGAAGAAAAGTCTTCATGGCATCTTTGACATGAAGAATCTTGGTGATGCCAATCACATTCTTGGGATGCAAATACTCAGAGAGATCGATCAAAGGGGTTACTCTATCTATCTCAGTAGGAGCATGTATCCAAGATTTTGCAGTGTTTCAATATGGAAGGGGGGAAAGAAATCGAAGTTCCATTGCCTCCATATGTGAAACTCAATGCAAAGGATAGCCCTACATCTGATGATGAAAGGCTGAAATGGCCAAGATTCTGTATGCTTCAACCATTGGCAATTTGATGTATGCTATGGTTGCTACATGTCTAGACATTGCCTTTGCTGTGGGAGTGGTTAGCAGGTACATGGCAAACCTTGGCAAGAAGCATTGGGAAGTAGTGAAAGGTATTATGAGATACCTCAAGGGGACAAAGGATTTGTGCATCTACTTTGGTAAGCAGAAAACATCTGTCATTGGCTTTATGGATGCAGACTATGCTGGACATGCAGATTGCACGAAGTCCGCTACAGGGTATGTGTTTAACTTCACATAGGGGGGTCTATCTCTTGGATATCTAGGCTACAGAAGTGTGTTGCACTATCTACTATGGAGGCAGAGTATGTGGCTGCCACTAGGGCATGCAAAGAGGCCTTATGGCTATCACATTTGGTTGTGTTGAGCTTGGGATTACTGAGGTTCCTATCCTCTAGTGTGATAGTCACAGTGCTATCATGTTAGCACAAAACCATGTCTTTCATGCAAAGACAAAACACATACAAGTGAAGTATCATTTCATCTAAGAGGTACTTGACAGCAATAGCATTGAGCTAGTCAATGTGCACATTGATGATAACCCTATAGACCTTCTCATGAAGGGTCTTCCAGTAGAGAGGTTTGCCCATTCTTAGTAGATGATGGGTATTGGATAGGTATAGTCTTTTCAGCTTTGTACATACTTAGACTTAGCTGATTATTTTCCTCTAACTTTGGGCACATTGCCTTTAGGGGAAGGTTGTTGGGATAAAGGGTAGTGCTTGTGTCCGCCCGTAAGGGCCAAGTTGTACATAGTACATATACCTATCTAAAACATTATTAAGGTACACTCTTCAGTACTACAAATCGTGTGTCTCTATCTCTTGTCTCTCTCAACCTGCATCTCTACATAGAAGCTCCATTGAAGCTAACTCAATAGGTTAATCAATGATAATTAGAATGTGATCTTTTACACTACATACAAGCATAGGGTATAAATTTCTAAATTTTGTCCCTTTAGCAACTACAAGTGACCCGTTGCATATCTTCCAAGCATGATTATGAAATACACCATGGTAAGCATAGTCATCCTAGGGGCTAGTACTTATAAACATTCCTTAAAGTCTAGTGACACTCCTAAGTATAAAGGAAGAACCATTGGCAAGTGACAAGTGTATGTCTCCTACTCCAACAATGGTATGCAAAGCAAAGTAATTTTCCAAAGAGAGGCATCCCTATCTTTCAACATCATATATAACAAACCACTCCTTATGAGAAATAACATGAAATGATACCTCTTAGTCAAGAATCTAATCCTTGACACATATTATTTATTTGTAGCAACCAAGAATGTATACCCAAGTGCATATTACCATCATCACTATTTATGGTGCTAATCTCTTCAATATTTTCCTTCTATTTCTCCTCTTTATTTTCTCATTGTCATTATTTTTCTTTCCTCTTTAAAAAAAATTTTGAAATAATAATTCTCAATATGACTTGTTCATTACAGTATAAAAGGAATCCATGTCTTTTCTTTTGAGAAAGATTTACTCATTGAGTCGTCTATCCTACCACATGATTTTCCCCTTGCATTTGACTTGCCTCTAACTATACATGCACAAGAGCTCTTGGATTTTGCATTCTTCTTCCTATTCACCTCTTCCATAAGCAAGTTACTTTTCCCATTAACACTAGTCCACTAGCAGTAGGTACCAAGTTTCTGATTGCAATTTTGAAAATATTCCAACTTTTAGACAAAATGACAAGGAAGAAAATAACCTTCATTGAGTCCTCAAATGCAATATTCTATGCTGACAATTGAATAATGATAATATTAAACCAATTTAGATGATTAGACATAGAAGTCCCCTCCTACATATGAAGATCAATGAGTTTCTTTATCTAATAGCATGTGACTCTCTCTTGTTTATTATAGACTTCATTCTTTGATCTATTCACCAAGGTTGTCATAAATAAAGAGGAGGAAGAAGGTGAAGAAGAGAAGGGAGGCTTCTTTCAAGTGTGTGCATGCACAAGCACGGGTGCACGCGCGCGCACGCACACACACACACACACACACACACACACACACACACACACACACACACACACACACACACACACACACACACACACACACACACACACACACACACACACACACACACACACACACACACACACACACACACACACACACACACACACACACACACACACACACACACACACACACACACACACACACACACACACACACACACACACACACACACACACACACACACACACACACATAGAGAGAGAGAGAGTGTGTGTGTGTGTGTCTCAAAAGAAATACAATAGTCTCAAGTTTTTTACATGGACAATGATGGAGCAAGAAGGAGAAAAATAAAAGCAAGAGAATGGAGAGGAAAATGCTCTCTCTCTCTCTCTCTCTCTCTCTCTCTCTCTCTCTCTCTCTCTCTCTCTATAGTAGAAGCAAGGAGGAAAAAACTATAGAGGTGCAATGGCTCTCAAGTTTGCACAAATAACAATGAGAGATTCTTTAGTTTTGAACCTTAAATACATGGATTCATAGGCATAAATCCTCGCCCCCTCTCCTCTCATCTGATTCTTTTTCCTATAATTTACAACCAGCTTTGGTTAGCTTGCTTGCTATGTTCACATTGATATGAGACTTTTTTGTGCATTCATGGGTTCAAAAAAATGATATGCATATGTTATTTGATCTAAAGATATAACAAATGATTCTTATTTAATATGTTCCAGGGTCTAAGATCATTCCAAAATCTAATTTGTTATTTTTCTCACACTCAACTACTCTCCTTCTTCATCTTTCCCACTTCTAATTAGCTCTCACCCAGCACACAAATAAGCACAAAATTAGGGAGCCAAGCTCAAGACACACCCACACTAATCAAGAGATTAGATCAAGTGGCTCCTCGTCATCCTCTACCCACACAAGATCCATGCACAAAGATACAACAAGAAGAATTATCGACAAATAGACCTTCAGACAGAAGAAAGAGGGAAATTAAAGAGGTGCAATAATCAACCATGCTCCAATCTCCTCAACCACTTTTTCCCAAGAACCTCAATTGCAGCCTTTTGCATGTTTATTAAATTCAAAAATTTTGACCATACCTAAAGTAAAAGTAAGAGCCTTTAGGTGTTGCATGTATTTTAGGCAAGTTGCTTAAAGTTCTAAGGCTTCCCTTTTCATCTTCAAGAAACACTTCCACACTTCTTTTTCTCTCATTCTTTTACACTTTCGTGGATCATTTGTCCACTTCCTAAACCACTCAATTCTCATTATTTTTTTGTCTTTACTTCTAACACCCATGAACATGATTACATTGATAAGAATGAATACTTCTCTTTGTTTTCTTATTGAAATACCAACCATTATCATGAAAAAGGAATAGAGAAAATCCACCACTCCAACACCAAAAAGGGTGAAAACCCTAAAATGAACACCTTAAATAAATCCCTCTTGTTAGATTTTCATCGGATTTCTCCCACCCATACGCTTCAAGTTAATTTGACAAAAAGAAATAAAATCATGAAAGCTTTGGTGTATTGCATATAAATAGGCTTCACTTAAAAGGGTAATTGAACGTTAGGGGCTTTTGTCTTTTTAAACCTTATCTTCTTCTTTCTTAATTGGTATGCAGGCTATGTGAACTATGAGGCAAGATGCTAAGGCAAGTACATGAGAAATCTAAACGTATGAATGATGCATAATATGTGCACATTGGGGTAAATGCAAATATAAGTAATGTAGATTTAGAGCATATGAATGGTGTGCAAACTTACGATATGGAAGATGCTAATTCTAGGGATGGAAATGCAAATGTGAATGCAATTATGGTCTTTGATGTTGATGTTTAATATCCACCCATAGTGATGCCAAAGAGGGCCATTACAGTGATCCATGAAACAAAGGGCACAATTTGGTTTTGTATTGCAATAATGGCCCATTGCTAAAAAGATACATGATCACATACACTTGAGGAATTCAAGGTAGCTCTATGTTGGGAGGCATATTGTACATATCACTTATATCTAGGACTAGAAGTGAGCTTCAAGCTCTAGGTTGGGGAACTGGGTATATGGGGGGTACCCTCTAAGGACTAGGATCTCTAAGGTTTGTCATCATATAGGTCTTGTCACATATGCTTGGGCATGGTTTAGTAGTCTTGGACTTTTTATCGGATTCTAAAGCATGGTATGCTGAGTGCAAGTGAGTGAATGTGAGAGGGGAGGGCTTTTAGCTTTTGTCGAGGTGAGAGGTGAGTAGGTGTGGTGCCCTGGTGGCAGAGGATTTTGACCCCTACCCTTGTGTGAGCTAGCTATTACTGTATTTTAAGCTATTAACACATTGCCTATGGAGGAGAGGACGCATAGGATTAAGGCACACAAGTATAGATCCATGCCCTTGGACTCGTGATATCGGGTTTGTGGCCCAATGAGATGTTACTAAGGCAACTCCTAGACTAAAGGGGGAGCATGGAAGATAAGCACCAAGCTTAGGTAGGACGAAAACTGAAAATGTACAACATGGCATGGCGTGAACGAGTGCCCTATGACACATGGTGCCATCATGTGCTTAGAAAGAATAGACCGTTGTATATGCCATTCAAGCTTCACAGTGGAAATGCACAGGTGGATAAAAAATTAAATAAGTTTATGTTTTTCTCATATTTGTTGTTTACTCTCTATTCCTTACTCAGATTCTGTTCTTTACGCCGTGTAGTTTTTACAATGGCAACAATTGTCGCCATAAGGAATAAAGAGTGGTGTGCACATTGAGTCCCTTTTATAAACATGTTGGAGCTAGAAGAACGTCCAGATGTCAAACAATTTTCGGGTCTGTTATAATGAGCTGAAAAATGCCAGAAAATATGATGAATTAGGGACAAGTTTCGGTAGCTCAGCGCGACGTCTCGTTGCGAGTACTTTTAAAAATGCCACTGAACACAGAGAATGTATGGTATCGCATGTCCATGACAATAGCTATGACAGATAGAACCAGCACGGCCATGGCAACTGAAGCCATTATAAGACCTCGTATTGCTCGAATATTTAGTTTTCCTCTCGAATTGTGTGATTCTTTTCCGCTTGAATTGTATGGTTTGCCATCAGGGCAGGGAGATGGCGGCTGATTGCCAGGCCAAGAATTGTTCCCAAGGTTGATAAGAACATTTTGTAAACAAGTTCCAATTTGCGGGACAGACCCACTCAAGCGATTGTGTGAGAAGTTTGCTTCTGTCAGGCTTTCCATGCCCCCCAGAAAGGGAATCTGTCCTGAGAGTTGATTGTATGAAAGATCTAAAGAGAGAAGCTTATTCAAATTATTCAAAGAGGATGGGATACTGGCAGTGAATGGATTCATGCTAAGAGTAAGTGAAACCTGGAGGTTCAAGAGAGATCCAATTTTTATAGGTATCGTGCCACTCAGACTGTTGTTGCCAAGCTGCAACTCAAGTAGAAGCGAACAATCGCCAATGGTAGATGGAAGAGATCCACTGAACCGATTGCTTTCTAATCGCAAGTTTTGAAGCTTTGTCGTTGGCGTTTGGCAAAGATCATCTGGTATCCCACCCACAAACTGATTCTTACTCAGGTCAAGCACAGTTAGCTGGCTAGCATTTAGAAATCCACTGGGAATCGATCCAGACAGACCATTGCCAGAAAGATGCAATTCTTGCAAGCTCGGTAGGTTACTCAATGCGGCTGGAAGATGACCAGACAAGAAATTGTCTGCAAGGTTGAGAAGAGCCAGACTGCTCCAACCATGCAGGTTAGCAGGTATGGGACCATGCAACAGATTCTGGCCAGCTTCGAAGTAAGACTGTGAAGCTGGCTGCCGTAACTGTTTGGGATGCTTCCATTAAGCCGGTTTTGCCCGACGCGCAGAGCAGTGAGGCTTCTGCAGGAGCCTAGATCAGGTGGGAGAGGGCCAGTGAGATTGTTGTTGGTGAGGATGAGTATCGAGAGCTGCTGGTGCGCGCACAGGTTCGTGGGAATGGTCCCGTTCAAGCTATTGGAGGCCAAATTGATAAGGTTCAGATCTGCGATGTTCAGCTGCGGGATGGGGCCCTGCAGCTTGTTGGAGTATGCTGAGAAGTTGCGGAGGTTAGAGAGCGACGCGATGCCGGCCGGTATTGTGCCAGTGAGGTTGTTCCTGGAGAGATCCAGGTTTGTGAGAGAGGCGAGGAGGCTGATGCTGGGTGAGAAAAACCCTGACAGATTCAAGGTCACCAAGTTCAGGCTCAGAACTGAGCCATTGCTTGTGCACTGAACACCTGGCCAGTGGCAGGGGCTGCTGTTGCTCGTATCCCATCGCTCTGTTCCTCCTTTGAGGTCTCTCCCGACGATGAGCATCGTGGACTCATCGGGTGAAAGGGCGGCCACCATAAACGCAGCCAACAGGCAGCACCAGGCGCTGATAAACCCTAACCATCTCAGAGCCATAATTTGCGCTCCGTTTTAAGAAGGAAAGAAACAGAGCGTAGTTGCGTGCTGCACCGATGGGCAGCAAGGGGGTATGAGATAACTCTCTCTCTCTCTCTCTCTCTCTCTCTCTCTCTGCGCGCAAATGGTTGATGATAACTTCATGAGGGGTTTCACATAATTTCTCCACCTAAAACGGACGGATTCTCTCCACAGATGAAGAAAGTGATGAAGCGGGTCTCCATGCGACTGACCGACTAGCTGACTGACACTGAAGAATGGAGAGAGAGAGAGAGAGAGAGAGAGAGAGAGAGTCTTCTCACCCACGAACCACCATGCCCGGCTCACTTGTTGAGTGAAATCGAACCACCATGCCCGGCTCACTTGTTGAGTGAAATCTGTGATGGTGATGAATGAGACGTTTGAAACTTAAGCTTCACAAGACCCAAGACCTTAGTGATGTAGTATCTTTTGACCAGCTTTAACCCACAAGCAGTTGGACTCTTTCCATTGAGAAGACTTTATGCCGATTGGGATCTAGTAATGTCATAGCATGCTCTTGAAACCTCTACGTTAATTCGCATCTAGTAGTGTCATCAACATCATGAGCTATTGTAAAGTGCTACTCTAAAGTTATGCAACAAATTGGGTGCTTGCATAGATAGCAAGTACTCACACTAGTTACACTTCCAATTTAATGCTCACTTGAACAACAAGTGCTCACACTCCAAAGTCCTAGCTCCACAAAGCTAACACTAGAAGGGTTTAGTTATTTCCCAAATGCAGTAATCTCAAAATCATGAGCTCATGCATGGATGCCATCCCACGACTCGCATGTTGTAATGAAGGGTCTATTCTTGAAGTTCAATTTTCACACAAAATCATCCTTCATATATGTGTTAAGACCAAAATTTTGAAAACTCAAGATTTACTTTTTATTCGTCAAGTTCAAACTTCCCATTTAAGTTATGATTTTGGCAAGAGACTACACATATCCTAAGGAAATGGACTAAGTTTTGTCCCAATGAGAGCAGAAACAAAAGATAGACATTGAAGAGCAATAATAAAGTGGTTGTAATGTATCTACCCCTAGGAGGTAGTGTTTAATAGTTGCTCAAACACCTTTCCATGAGTAATGCCATCCGAATCCCATACAACTCGTGAACTTAGCCAATCGAGTGGTCTCTAAGTATACCTCGTAACACAATCTCAAGGCCTCAACTCAAAAAGATCAACTTGAGGATCCCTATACTTCTATCGTCTTCTTGAAATAGCAATCTAATGCTCATCCTAAAGAGATTGCATCCCCACGTCATAAGGATGAAAGTAACCATCATTGCACTTGGTTCATAGAGAGTGTGGTAGTCATCTAGTGTCCCATGTCCTTAAGGACCTTCTTTCAATACTTTTGTCACAACTCTATAGAAACAGAATTTGTATCCATTTTCATTAATTTGTCTATATAATGATTTATTAAATTTATTTCCTTTGCACTAATTAGATATAAAGAAAAGTGCATTGGAGCTGGCCACTGATGAGTGGTCACAATTTATGGTGGACCCACGCGGTGGGTTAGAGAAAAGATAGTTCACACTTCCACCTATATGGCCCGATTGGGCGCATGTGACTAGAACTCACGCATATCAGGGTTAGACTCGCACATAGAAAGGATTGATGCCTTGAAGTGTGGGCTAGATCCACCAGAACAGACAGTTACAATCAACAAGATGGCATGATTATGAAATGCTTGTATAATGTGCATGTGTGGGCTGAAAGCTTGAAATGCACATTTCTTTGCATAGGAAAGTCACATGAAGATTCGGATACCATTTTTGCGATGTACACGGAAAAAGCTTTCATATGACACCCATATTGGGGGGATCTCTAAAATTTAGGAGATCCCTAAATTTTAGGAGGTCCCTAAATTTTAGGAGCCTCGAATTAGCCTAAAAATGCTAGTCCTAAAAAATAGGGATGTCATTCTAAAAATAGTAAGTTCTATACTCTGACTGTGCTTACTAAATTTGGTTGTTTCTATTCTTGACAGTATTCAACCCAAAAAGGAAGGCCATAGAGAAGAGACAAGTGTCAAGACACTTGTCACACAAGTTTCCAAGTGTCCCACCACTTGTCACATCTCATGACATGTGGCTGGACACTTGTCTTGTGCTACTCCACTTTCCCCTTTTGTACTAGCTCTTCCCTCTCCTATAAATAAAAGCTCGTTTTTCTTCATTCAGCATCATTTTTCTTTGCTCTGTAAACTCATGTACAACACCCACAGATAGCCAAAAACTGGCCCCATCCATCCCCATCATCATCCCCCACTTCTCCATTATCAAATTCCTCCATATTCCCTCTTCTATCACTGCTGTTTTACAGAACAGCAAGCCTGTAAATTCATTACAGCACCTCCTTTTCAAGCTCTTTCTTCCATTTTAGCAACAAGAAGAAAGCCCTATCCATGTACTACTGTTCAACAATGGAGAAGGCTGATTTCCCCTTTTTCTTCTCTCATACTGTAAAGAAATTAGTTCTTATCATTGCATAATAGATAATGCATGTGTGTTTATACATCTTTGCATGATCTTGTGAGAGTGAGAATTACTTCTTCTCACTCTTAGGTTGATTGTAAACTGAGCTCTTCCCTAAGGGACTTGGGTTGAGCAGAAATACATTCCTTCGGGGGGGGGGGGGGTTTGCCCATCTTCAACCCTCAATCTTGTCTCCATTACTTTTACATTTTCATGGCTGTAATTTTGTGAGTAATTTTCATTTTCAGCTTTAAGTGTTCATTCTCTTTTATATCAAATCTCGAAAACAAGTGAATATAATAATTGTTAAGCATACTACGTTGTTTGGGGCATTTACAATGGTATCAGAGCTTTGGCTCGGTCCTCACCCCCAACACTGGTAGTGCTTACAATTATAAGTTTGTTTGTTTTCAGCCCTTGCATTGAGTGCTTGAGCATATTTTTTTTTCTTAAGAGTCTCAATGGATCAGTCGAGTGCTATCCTTCAAGCCATTCAAAGTCTTAGAGGGGAGAATCAGCAAATTCGTGACCAACTTCTCAAACTAGAAAAAGTTGAGAATCCCAAAGAATTCAAGGAAAGAAGCCCATCTGCTTCAAGGAGACAAAGCCATACCAATGAAAGGAGCCAATCAAGAAGTCCAACTACTTCTAAGAGGCAGTCCCATTCTACTTCAAGACAAAGAAAGAGATCACGTCGAAGCTCATCCTCTTCTTCAAAGTCATCTGGCACCTACTCTAATGGACCCTCTTCTAGTAACGAAGAGTCACACCCTTCTTGTGGAAGACCTCATCATCGTCAAAGGCGTCGATATTCTTCACCCTCATCTCCATATTCATCCCCATCAAGCACTTCATCATCTTCAACCTCAAGATCCGGGCATGGACGAAGGCTTAAGAAGAAGAAGAAGACTAAGTCACTATCAAGTTCAGTATGTATGATGGTTTCCGAAATCCTGATCTTATTCTGAAGTTTATTTGTCAATTTCAAATTTTGTATGGTCGTGACAAGTATAAAGAAAAAGAAAAGATTAAGTTTGCAGCTTTACATTTAACTGCCGACTTAGCCCATACTTGGTGGACGGGGTTGGAATATGATCATGCTGCCCCAAAATCATGGGGGTCCTTTGTTCGCATGATACAAAGCCAATTTCTTCCTGTTCATTTCAAAAGAGATGTAAAAATGGAATGGGGTCGGCTTTGGCAAAGGAAAAATGAGTCACTTGTTGACTATACCAAGAGATTTTGGGAGCTACTTTTGAAGGTCCAACATTTCAAGAAGATCAGCAGTTCGGAAAAGCTTAGGAAGTTTCAAGGAGGTTTGCATTTTAAACTTCGTACTGCTCTTAATCATTATCATTGTTCTAGTCTCAGGGAACTCATTGACCATGCTGAGACATGGGAAATGGAGCACAATGGCAACAAATCATTCCAAAAGAATGATAAGAAGAGAGTAGCTGATGATGAGGAGTATTCAGCCCCAAATGAAGGACAAAAACAGCGGCAAAAGTAGCCATCAAATCAAAAGAAGATGAAGCCCTATGCACCTCCTAATGCTCCTCAATTTCGCTCCAATCTATACCCACAAGCAAAGCAACTTTCCGAAGAAGAAAAGCAATGCTTCATGAAAGAAGGGAAGTGCTTTAAATGTGGACAAACAGGCCACATAGCGAAGCAATGTCCAAACAAGGGACAAAGCAAGGTTTCTGATAACAAGCCTAAGTCACTAGTGAAAATCAATGCTATCAGTGATGAAGTTGCAAACACAACTCACACTCCAGAGACGCGCAAATTATTAAAAGCTTGGGGACAGTTGCAAGGTAAGCAAGCACTATTCTTGATAGATCTTGGGGCAAATGAAAATATCATTTCCTTGCAATTAGCTAAAGAGCTTGGATTAAAGAATGAAGAGATGGACACTCCGGCAGAAGTTCGCCAAGCTTTAAATACTGATGAAGGTGACATAGTGAAGACTGTGATACCCTACATTGGCAAGCTCAAGTTTTAAATTCAAGGCTACAGTGACGAATATACCTTCTGTATCAGAGACCTTGATGGTTGCGATGTGATTCTTGGCATGCCCTGGAATCATAGAGTAGATTCAACCATCTTCTCTTAGAAAAAGAAGGTAGAACTTACCAACAAAGGTAAGAAGTACGAGATCCAAGCTGGAGTTTCTGGAGACACCATATCTATGGTAAGCCATATGCAAGTCTCTAGAGCAATTAAGGATTGTGTTCAATGTTGTTTGCTTTATGTCACTGATGTAAAAGATAATATGAATGCTGAAAACCAAGAGTGACTTCAGCTCTTGGAAAAGTATAAAGATTGTTTTTTGGAAGATCTTCCTTATTAGCTTCCCCCAGAAAGGCCGGAAAACCATCATATTGATATTATTCCGGGCAGTTCTCCTCCTAATATAGCACCATACCGTGTGAGCCGTCCTCAACAAGAAGAAATCAAAAAGCAAGTCAAAAACCTACTCAACCGTGGGCTAATTAGGCCAAGTAGCTCACCATTTTGTTCACCGGTTCTTCTTGTTCAAAAGAAAGATGGCACATTCAGGATGTGCATTGATTATCAAGCCCTCAACAAAATCACTGTGAAGAATCGGTTTCCTATTCCCAAAATTGACGACATTTTGGATCGTCTAGGAGGCTCAAAGGTTTTCATCCGCATTGATCTAAAGAGTGGTTATCATCAAATTAGGGTAATACCACAAGATGTACACAAAACTACTTTCCGCACTTCATACGGTCTTTATGAATTCTTGGTGGTTCCTTTTGGATTAACCAATGCACCAGCCACCTTTAATCGAATGATGGAGCGCATCTTTAGAGAGCATCGACAATATGTCGGTACTTTCTTTGATGATATTCTTGTATTTAGCAAGAATGAAGAGGAGTATCATCAACACTTGGAAATTGTTCTACAATTACTTCAACAAAATCAACTCTTGGTAAATGGTAAAAAGAGTGAATTTTTCATGCATAAAATAAATTACCTTGGGCAAGTCATCTCTTCTGAAGGGATTCAGATGGATCCTGAAAAGATCAGGATAATCCAAGAATGGCCTCATCTTCATGATGTACATGAGGTGCAATCGTTTCTTGGCTTATGCTCTTATTACCACCGCTTCATCAAGCATTTTGCACATATGGCTTCTCCACTTCATGACCTTACAAAGAAGAAGATCTCTTTCCAATGGAAGGAAAAAGAGAAGGTAGCCTTCACAAGTGTTGAGATGACAAACTCAACACATGCAGACATTGATGATGGACCGCCTGGTTAGATGGGTCCACACGTCTACACCTAGCACGTCGGTGGTCATTATGCATCTCACATGGCCACTGACTCATTACTTATTATATTCAGGTCGTTACACCTATTTACAACTGGCATAGTTATAGCGCCAGTCGACTAGTGTAGTCGGTTATGCATTGTTTGACTTAGTAGGCCACTTTCTTTTTATGTTGTATCTTATCTATACTTTGTGTACATTGTAAAGAGTGTGAAAGAAGAAGAAGAAATCAGCAAGAAAACGTTTTGGCCTCCATCTCTCTTCTTGTCTCTTGAGTGAGCTTCTCCTTGTGCATTCTGTGTGTGTTCGGCGCAACATCTTGAGCAATCCCCTCCACCACGCAATTCTTGACATGGTATCAGAGCCGCACCACTGAGAGAGGCTGATTTCGAAGGTTGAAGCAAAGGAGAAGAAGCAAGGTTCGAGCAAGCAAGCCACGGGTAAGAAGCTCTCCCATCCTTCCACTCTTTCTCTTGGGTAGTGCCTGTGGAGGCACCGGAAGCAGGGCAGAGCAAAAAATCTCAGATTGCAGTGAGATTTGGTGTGTGCGAAGAGCACTATATATTCTACACAAGCTCTAAAGGGCTTGTCTGCAGTTATTTTGGGCATTTGAGGCCGTTTCAGGGCCCGTTTTAGAGCCGCAAGTTGCGGACAGCAGTTTCAGGGTACGCAGTGACTTCAGCTGTATCGACCGACAGTGGGTGCGTAGGTTACTGATTTCAGATCTGTAAGATTAAAGGTGTTTACCAGTGAGTAAACACGAGGTTTATCTGCAAACAGGTTGCAGATTGCATGTATTGTTGAGCAGACAGTGAAAAAGGCTGTCTAGTGTATTGCTGTGCACTACAGGTCGAGGATTGCAGAAGATTTGCTTGCTGTTTGGTATTATTCTTGTGATAATGGCAGAGAACAGTGGAAGCCCCATCATTGAGAAGCTTGACAAGAACAACTACCCTTCATGGAAGTTCCGTGTCACAAACTTTCTTATTGGAAAAGGCCTCTACGAGTTCGTTTCAGGTGAAGAAAAGGAGTCGGAGGTGAGTGATCCTCCAACTGCAGAAGAGATAAAGGCACGAAAGGAATGGAATGCAAAAGACAAGAAGGTCATGTATTGGTTGTCTGCAGTAATTGACAATAATATGTTGGGACACATTAGAAATGCAGAGAATGCATATGCAGCTTGGACCATACTTGAAAGTATGTTTTCTGTAAATACAAAGGCACGAAAGATTCAACTCAAGCAAGAGTTGAATACATTGAAGAAAGGGAAGATGTCTATCAATGAGTATGCATTGAAGGTAAGGAGCATTGCAGATGCATTGGCAGCGATTGATGCAATGCCCGATGATGATGATTTGGTGTCGTCTACCTTGGGTGGACTTAACAATGAAAAGGCTTGGAAGTCTTTTGTAACTTCCGTATATGTCAGAAAGCCATTTCCAGATTTTGATGAGTTGGTCTCTCTAATGATCACTGAAGAAATCAACATGCAGAGTGAGACATCTGAAAGAAGTGGTGAACAGGTCCAGGCTTTTTACTCCAGTTCAGGAAGGGGACGTGGCAGGTTCTCTTCAAGAGGCCGTGGTACAGGACGTGGTAGTGACAACCAGCAAAACAAATTGAATCAGCAATTTGGCGATATGCGGGTTTCAGGAGGTCGTGGTAACTTTAGAGGCAGGGGGAGCTTTAGAGGAAGAGGTGGATGGCAGAACAGAGGTTCTAACAACTCTGGTATTGTGTGCCACTACTGTGGCAAAACAGGTCATACTGCAGCCCAATGTTATGCCAAGAAAGATGATATTCGGAGTGGTAAGTTGTAGCAAGGAAACTATGCATCGTCTTCATGACAGAATGAAGACAAAAATGAACGTTTGTTTGTTATGCAACATATGCTGAATGCTGTTACAGGAAAGGGAACACATGAAGATGTTTGGTATGTCGATTCAGGTGCATCCAATCATATGACCAGCCATGCAGAATGGTTTGGAGAGATGCAGGATTTGCAGAATGCAGGTTATGTGCAGACAGGTGATGACTCATGCCACCCAATTTCACACATTGGAAAAGTTCCCTTGTCCTTGCATGATGGTAAGACAAAGAGTCTTTCAGATGTATTACATGTGCCATCTATTACAAAGAACTTGGTGTTAGTCGGTCAAATGGTAGAGTAAGGGCTGCAAGTCAGATTTAATGCAAAGGGTTGCTTTGTAGAACACTTCAATGACAAGTGCAGGTTGGTAGCAAAGGGAAGTAGAGTTGGACGTATGTTCACTCTAGATGCTGGAATTCCTACTATGAATGCTGCTATGTATGCCAAAGGAAAAGGTGTTGTTGCAAGCATTGAAATTTGGCACAAACGCATTGGACATGCAAATGTACAAAGGCTGAAATTTGGGGGCCTACACAAAATGTATCTCTTGGAGGTAGTTCATACTTCGTCACATTCATTGATGATTGTTCTAGAAAGCTGTGGGTATATTTTATGAAGGAAAAGAGTGAAGCATTTGAGCACTTTAGAACTTTCAAGGCTGCAGTTGAAAGAGAAACATGCTTGAAAGTAAAGTGCCTAAGGTCAGATGGAGGGGGAGAGTACCTCTCAAATGAGTTCAGTGATTTTCTGAGGTCTCATGGGATAAAGAGACAGTTCACATGCAGGTATACCCCACAGCAAAATGGGGTTGCAAAAAGGAAAAACAGGCATATTGCAGAAGTTGCACGCGCCTTGATGGCTGAAAAGAATATGCCTAAGCATTTTTGGTCTGATGCTGTTCATACTGCTGTTTATATTATGAACAGAACTCCCACAGCTGCAGTTCATGGTATGACCCCCGAACAATGTTTTACAGGTAAGAAGCCTGATGTTTCACACTTGAAAGTATTTGGCTGCATTGCGTATGTTCATGTGCCAGATGAGTTGCGGAAGAAACTGGATCCAAAGGCTGAAAAGTGTGTCTTTATTGGATACTCTTTAGAGCAGAAAGGGTATCGTTGTTACAACCCTGTCACATGTAAGTTCAGAGTGAGCAGGGATGTCATCTTTGATGAAATGAGCAGTTGGTATGCATCTAGTGGTGATGCATTGGATGTTGATGATGATCATGACACTCATGTGCAGGCTGAAAGGCAAGAATCACGGACTCTTAGTGGACCAGAGACATCATCTGGTAGTCCTTGGTCTGGGAGACTAAGGAGTATCTCTACATCTTCGAGTGCATCTAGTAGCACTACAGGTAAAGACAAAGGAAAGAATAAAGTGTCAGAAGGCATTGATGCAGTTATTGATGGAGACTCCAGTGGCTCAAAGAGCTTGGATGATGAGCTTGGCATTCCTTTAGTGAGGACTCCAGGTGTGCAGAGAGCACGTGTTAATGCAAAGACTCCATTGAGTGATCCAGTGGTACGCAGGTCTAGCAGGGTGAAATACCCTGTTAAAAGATTTGGTTTTGAGGGTTATGCAGCTCACCATTATGCTTATATGGTGAAACTAGTTGAGGATGTTGAGCCCACATGTTTTGAGGAGGCTATTGGTCATGCTCATTGGGATGCAGCAATGGATGAGGAGATGGCTGCATTAGAGGCCAATAAGACTTGGGATCTAGTATCATTGCCGAAGGGAAAGAAAGCTATTGGATGTAAGTGGGTTTATAAGATTAAGCACAATGCAGATGGTTCTATTAGCAGGTACAAAGCTAGGCTGGTTGCAAAAGGCTATGCCCATACATATGGCATAGATTATGATGAAACCTTCAGTCCAGTTGCTAGGGTCCAGTTGCTAGGATGGCAACTGTCAGATGTGTGATTGCTTTGGCAGCAGCCAAAGGTTGGAGGTTGCAGCAAATGGATGTAAAGAATGCCTTCTTGCATGGTGATTTGCAGGAAGAAGTGTATATGGATCAGCCAGCAGGTTATGAAGATTTAGAGCATCCCACGTATGTGTGCAGGTTGAAGAAGGCACTCTATGGGCTCAAGCAAGCACCTAGAGCATGGTCTGACAAGATCAGAGAGTATCTTGTCAATATTGGTTTTTATGTTTCTGATGCTGATCACTCACTTTATGTGAGAAAAGGAGATGCAGGTTTGGTCATCATAGTCATCTATGTGGATGACTTGATTATTACAGGTGATAGTGATAGTGGGATTGCTGAAGTCAAGGGTTGTTTGAAGATGAAGTTTGAGATGAAGGATCTAGGTGAGCTAAGGTACTTCCTTGGCATTGAGGTGATTAGATGTGATGATGGTATATGGCTGTCCCAAAGACAGTATGGCTTGGATATGTTGTCCAAGTATGGTATGACAGCATGTAAACCACTTTCAGTCCCGTTGGAGTAGAATGTAAAGCTGAGTGCTGATGTTGGGGATGAGATAGAAGACCCTACTATGTTCAGGAGGATAGTGGGGAGTTTGATTTACATGACTATTACAAGGCCAGACTTGAGCTACGCTGTTGGTCTTGTGAGTCAATTTATGCAAGTACCTAGAAAACCACACTTGGATGCAGTGAGATGCATATTGAGATATGTCAAGTCCACATTACATTATGGACTTTTCTATGAGGCAGGTACAGACGTACATGTGTTTGGATACACAGATGCAGATTGGGCTGGTAGTATGCCGGATAGAAGATCTACCAGCGGATACATGTTCTCTCTTGGTAGTGCAGCAGTTGCTTGGAGCAGCAAAAAGCAATCGATAGTTGCTTTGTCGAGTACAGAGGCTGAGTATAGAGGTGCTGCTATTGCAGCATGTGAGGTAGTATGGATGCAAAAGTTATTGGCTGATTTGGATGTGCAGGTGGAAGGTCCAGTTGTCATTTATTGTGACAACATGAGCAGTATACAGTTAGCTAGGAACCCTGTGTTCCATGCCAGGACAAAACATATTGAGGTACACTACCACTTTGTGAGAGAGAAGGTACTAGCAGGTGAGATTGACTTGGTGTATGTCAGCACACAGGATCAGATAGCTGACATCTTCACGAAGGCATTGGGTACAAAGAAGCTTCAAAAGTTTCGAAGCTTACTTGGAGTTGCAGAGATGCAGTTGAGCTTGAGGGGGAGTGTTGAGATGACAAGCTCAACACATGCGGACATTGATGATGGACCGCCTGGTTAGATGGGTCCACACATCTACACCTAGCATGTCGGTGGTCATTATGCATCTCACATGGCCATTGACTCATTACTTATTATATTCAGGTCGTTACACCTATTTACAGCTGGCATAGTTATAGCACCAGTCGACTAGTGTAGTCGGTTATGCATTGTTTGACTTAGTAGGCCACTTTCTTTTTATGTTGTATCTTATCTATACTTTGTGTACATTGTAAAGAGTGTGAAAGAAGAAGAAGAAATCAGCAAGAAAACGTTTTGGCCTCCATCTCTCTTCTTGTCTCTTGAGTGAGCTTCTCCTTGTGCATTCTGTGTGTGTTCGGCGCAGCATCTTGAGCAATCCCCTCCACCACGCAATTCTTGACAACAAGGCTGAAAACAGCTCTTACTTCTAGACCTGTTCTTATCATTCCAGATCTGGTAAAACCATTTATGGTGGAAGCAGATGCTTGCGGTGATTGTATTGGTGCAGTGCTAAATCAAGAAGGCCATGCCGTAGCCTTTGAAAGCCGCCGTCTAAATGATGTGGAGAAAAGGTATGACATTTATGAAAAGGAGTACTTAGCAGTGGTTCATGCTTTAAAGATATGGAAACATTATCTTTTAGGCAATGAATTCCTTATTAAAACTGATCATCAAAGCTTGAAGTATTTCAAGACTCAAAAGCATTTGCAGGAGAAACATGCAAGATGGGAAAATTTCTTGTCTATGTTTCATTTTCAAATTATGTACACTCCAGGGAAACAAAATGTAGTTACTGATGCACTTTCTAGGGTGCCTCGCATTGCAACTATTACAGTGGCTCATCATGAAGATTTTCAAATGATGAAGAATACTTATGATGAAGATACTGATTTTGCAGCAATTTGGTCAAATTTACAGCAAGGAGGTTCTCATCTAGATTATTCAATCAAAGACGGTTACCTTCTCATGAACAATCGCCTTTGTGTCACTCTTCCTGTTCGACAAAAGGTGCTTAAAGAAAGTTATGAACCCCCTTATGCAGGGCATAGAGGGAGGGCAACCACTCTAAGTGCAATTGAGCGCTACTTTTATTGGCCAACATTACGAAGAGATACACATAACTTCATTGAGGCTTGTCTGGTATGCCAAAAATCCAAATATGATAGGCAGAAGATTCCAGGATTGTTGCAACCTCTTCTAGTGCCCAAAGATCCATGGGAATCTATCACAATGGATTTCATCTCAGGTATTCCAAGAACACCTCAAGGTCATGATATGATTTGGGTCATAATTGATAGATTCAGCAAACAATCACATTTTATTCCATGTCATAAAACATTGAAATCCGCACAAGCTGCAAGACTTTTCATTCAACATATCTTCAGATTACATGGTATGCCTTCTGAGATCATTTCAGATAGAGACTCCAAATTCACAAGTAACTTTTGGCGTGCTTTATTTGAGAATTTGGGAACCACTTTAAAGTTCTCCTCAGCTTTTCATCCTCAAACTGACGGCCAAACAGAGGTGATGAATCTCACTCTTTTGGGTATGTTGAAAGCTTATGTTAGTGAACATAAGTCACAATGGGAGAAATATCTTCCATTATTGGAGTTTGCTTACAACAATACAGTGCACTCATCCACAGGGAAAGCTCCAAATGAAATAGTACAGGGTAAAGTGATTCCTCCTCCAATTATTCGCACTAAAGATAAGATTTTTGCTGTTGATGAGTTTGCTTCAGATTTAAAAACCGCAATGGATCAAGTTCGAGCCACTATCAAAGTTGCCCAAGAGCGACAAAAGAAGCAAGCAGATAAACGAAGAAGACCTTTGGCTTTTGAAAAAGGTCAATATGTCTTGCTAAAGTTTGATAAAAGCAGGCTCAAACAAGGTTCTGGTCAAAATTCATCTTTTCCAAAGCTCTCCAGTAGATACTTTGGACCCTTCAAAGTGATTGAGAAAATAAATGAAGTTTCTTATCGACTTGAGCTTCCTACTCATTGGAAAATACACAATGCTTTTCATGTAAGTTTGCTAAAACCTTACATAGGACCAGAACCAAAATAACCCATTACTGAAGATCCCCCAGAAGTTGAAGAAACAGAGCAACTCTTGGAACCTGAAAAGATTTTGTTTCTCAAGGATTGAACCACGAGAAGTGGCCTTGTGACACGAAAATTCTTACTAAAATTCAAGATTCTACCCAGAACAGATGCACAGTGGATAGATGAAAAATTCATGAAGGAATACCCAGATATTCTACAGCAATATCAAGAAGCTTTTCAGCTGAGGACAGCTGAATAAAAGCCAGAGGGCTGTCTCAACTCTATAGAAACAGAATTTCTATCCTTTTTCATTAATTTGTCTATATAATGATTTATTAAATTTATTTCCTTTGCACTAATTAGATATAAAGAAAAGTGCATTGGAGCTTGCCACTGATGAGTGGTCACACAGGTTATGGTGGACCCACGCGGTGGTTTAGAGAAAAGATAGTTCACACTTCCACCTATATCACCCGATTGGGCGCCTGTGACTAGAACTCACGCATATCAGGGTTAGACTCGCACACAGAAAGGATTGATGCCTTGAAGTGTGGGCTAGATCCACCAGAACAGACAGTTACAATCAACAAGATGGCATGATAATGAAATGCTTGTATAATGTGCATGTGTGGGCTGAAAGCTTGAAATGCACATTTCTTTGCATAGGAAAGTCACATGAAGATTCGGATACCATTTTTGCAATGTACACGGAAAAAGCTTTCATATGACACCCATATTGGGGGCTCCCTAAATTTTAGGAGGTCCCTAAAATTTAGGAGCCTTGAATTAGCCTAAAAATGCTAGTCCTAAAAAATAGGGGTGTCATTCTAAAAATAGTAAGTTCTGTACTCTGATTGTGCTTACTAAATTTGGTTGTTTCTATTCTTGATAGTATTCAACCCAAAAAGGAAGGCCATAGAGAAGAGACAAGTGTCAAGACACTTGTCACACAAGTTTCCAAGTGTCCCACCACTTGTCACATCTCATGACATGTGGCTGGACACTTGTCTTGTGCTACTCCACTTTTCCCTTTTGTACTAGCTCTTCCCTCTCCTATAAATAAGAGCTCGTTTTTCTTCATTCAGCATCATTTTTCTTTGCTCTGTAAACTCATGTACAGCACCCACAGATAGCCAGAAATTGGCCCCATCCGTCCCCATCATCATCCCCCACTTCTCCATTATCAAATTCCTCCATATTCCCTCTTCTATCACTGCTGTTTTACAGGACAGCAAGCCTGTAAATTCATTATAGCACCTCCTTTTCAAGCTCTTTCTTCCATTTTAGCAACAAGAAGAAAGCCCTATCCATGTACTACTGTTCAACAATGGAGAAGGCTGATTTCCCCTTTTTCTTCTCTCATACTGTAAAGAAATCAGCTCTTATCATTGCATAATAGATAATGCATGTGTATTTGTATATCTTTGCATGATCTTGTGAGAGTGAGAATTACTTCTTCTCACTCTCAGGTTGATTTTAACGGAGCTCTTCCCTAAGGGACTTGGGTTGAGCAGAAATACATTCCTTCGGGGGGGGGGGGGGGGGGGGGGTTTGCCCATCTTCAACCCTCAATCTTGTCTCCATTACTTTTACATTTTCATGGCTGTAATTTTGTGAGTAATTTTCATTTTCAGCTTTAAGTGTTCATTCTCTTTTATATCAAATCTCAAAAACAAGCGAATATCATAATTGTTAAGCATACTACGTTGTTCGGGGCGTTTACAACTTTGATTGCTAGAATAGTCTCCATTGGTTAAATACCTAACTTACTTATGGTATTGCTTACTAATTATCATAAGTCTAAAATCCAAAGCTTTGTTTTTGTTTTCGGCATCCTAAAGACATGGAATTTAATAGGTTACTTGCCTTGGCCCTCTCTTGGTGTTAGTCATTTAGATAACATGGTATAGAACAAGTTGGGCTATAAGTTCTACTCCTTTCATTTTTCATACACATTGATTGAGCATTGACTAAGTGATATCCTAGGTTAGCAATCGAAGATTGTGAAATCTTAGTAAGATCTAGATTTTACTCTTCCTTTCATACAATCCAAGAGGCACTAATGAATGGATATGTTAAGATGAAATATAACCTATCATTTTTCCCTTGAATACTATTCTTCAAATGACTTTATTTCTTAATATAGTCTTTGTGTCTTATAACAATCCACCCAACATGTCATAAGCTTTTTAGTGAAGCAAAAATTCCTTTGAGAAAGTGATAGCCATTGCGAAAGGGGGTGGTGCATCATCTCTTAGGGCATTAGATGTGCTCAATGCCCCACTCGCTTAAGGTGCCAAAACAAACATCCATGGTGCTCAAAGTTGTAAGGCCCCCATAATGAGGAGAAGCCATGTGTAAGCTCAGTGAGTCTGAAACTAGCCTTTCTTCCATGGATGGGTGGTTTCATTATTGAGAACCATACCCAACATCGGTCATTGCATTTTCCCCTTGACCACATGACTAACCAAGGAGTGATGCATCCTCTCCACTTGATCCCATGTCACCATGTGAAGACATGCTTGTTGTACTTCACTACTACTGCTGAGAGCAATTTTAGCACTAATGCAATAGTCTAAAGTTACAATCAAGTGCCATGGGCACACAAATTCAAAGGATTTGATGGTACCCTAGCAATGGAATTGTGAAACCAACCTTCCTTCCATGGGTGGGTGGTAATTTCATAATTACAACTTAGTTACAGCATCACCATTTATTACAAAACTAAGAAATGTAAATTAACTCACAATCTTGGACAATGGACACATTGTTGGCCCCAAAACTAATGCCCCTTTTGGTACTTCTTTAACTTAATTGAAGAAGAAGTTGATATACAATGGGATTTTCCCAATCCCTTTCAGTATTCCAACTCCCCTTGCTTTCCAAAATGACCATGCCATATTTGACGATAAGATTGGCATTAGGTACCATAAAATGCCACTTCTCTAGTGTCACCAACAACTGGCACTTATGGCCAAATGAATGACCTAGGCAAACACCTGGCACTAGATACCACCAAGTACCTATGCACCATAACTTGTAGCAACTTTTTCCTTTGACATCCTGTGATTTCCTCGAGTTCTAGGCTTGTAAATTTTCTCTAACCCTAGTTACATCTTACATGTGCAATATTTACTTAACCATGTGATTAAAAATTAATCACGTATTAAGTGAGGTTTCAAAAATACATGTCCTCATGACCAGAGTCTTGACTTGTACATGCTTGGAAGTGAGCTATGGCAGAGAGCAAGAGCAAGAAGAGAGAGAGACACAAATGGGAACTCCAACAGTCACAATGTGTGACTTCTTTTATTCAAACTGTCACTAAAAGAATAAAGAATAAAGTGAGGGTGATGGACGCCTGCCACCTGCAATGTGCAGTGGTGGGTACTGTCAGTGTAGTAATACACGGGTGGCTAGGTAGAGGCGCCTTTACCCCCAACAACCTCCCACTTGTTAAAAATGAATCTGCCCCAGTGAGAGGAGTGAAAAGAAAAAGAAAAGATAGTACAATGTACAAATATACAATAGGATGAGGAAAAACGTCATCTCATCCAATGCCCATCAATCTCCTAAGGAAGGCAAAGTGCTCAGTAGTGAGGCTTTTCGTGAGCAGATCTGCAGGATTTTCATCAGTGGAGATATTGACAAGGTCAACAGACTTGTCCTCCACGACCCCACGTATGAAGTGATACCTCACCTCAATGTGTTTTATCTTCGCATGGAAGACCGTATTCTTGACTACCTGAATAGCACTCATAGAATCTGAATGCAGCGTAGGTATAGTATCAATCCCAAGGTCATGAACCAAATGGCCCAACCATATGGCCTCCTTGCAAGCCTCAGTGAACATACTCGGACTTAGTGGTAGAGAGATCCATACACTTCTGAACCCTAGACATCCAAGAAACAGTACCTCCAGCATAGGTAAAGACATAGCTAGAAGTGGAATTCCTACTATTTGCATGTCCTACATAATCAGAGTTTGTGTAGCCCACAACTCCTGTATCTTGGCTGCCATAGCAAATACACATATGTGTTGTGCCCAAATCCTTCATCTCAAAGCTCTTCTTCAGCTGAGATTTAAGAGCATCCAGCTCATCATGAGCTTTGCTTGCTATCATCATATCATCCACATAAAGTACCAAAATAAGCAATGAGCAATCACGTGCTTTCATCGTGTAAAGACACAGATCCATAGCACTTCTATTGTAGCCCTGTGACTACATAAAGGCATCAAAATTATGATACCACTCCCTAGGTTCCTACTTCAAGCCATAAAGACTTTTCTTCAACTTGCACACTAAGTGCTCCCTGCAAGTTCTACAAAGCCCTTAGGCTACTCCATGTATATCTCATCATGCAAATCCCCATGCAAGAATGCAGTCTTGACATCCATCTGGTACAAGTCCAAGTCAAGCTACATGACTAAGGCCAAAACCAAGCATAGGGTGGTCATCTTGACCACAAGAGAAAAGACTTCATCAAAGTCAACTCCATGCTCCTATTTAAGACCCTTAACGACAAGTCTTTCCATATAAGCCGGCTTGGGGTTTCCAAGGGTACTTTTTAGCTTGTACACCCATTTGCATGGCAAATCCTTCTTGCCCTGAGGCAATGCAGCCAAATTCCAAGTCATATTCTTGTGCAGGGAGTCTATCCCAGACTACATAGCCCTCTCTCAGGAGTGACTTTCACCCCTACTCATAGCTTCATCATAGGTGAGAGGTTCTCCTGCATCTGTAACCAAGACATAATGCATCGGGGGCTCAAATCTATCAGGTGGATGTCTATCTCTAGTAGACCATCTCACGGCAGGCTCTGCGACTGGTCCAGCACCCTGGCCATGTGTACCAACTGCTGCTACAGGCTGTCCAATTGGCTGTGTAAGAGCACGTGGCTCCTCCTGGAATATAACCCTACGTATCTCTATTACCTTCTCAGGCTGCCTATGCATCTTGTCTTCATGTAGACTACATCATGGATGCGGATGACTTCCCGTACTTGCAGATCCCAGAGGCAATAATCCATCTTGCCTGCATCCCCATAGCCAAGGAAAATGCATTTGACACTCTTAGGATCTAACTTAGTATGCTTGTCTTTGGGTACATGGCAGAATGCCTCACATCCAAAGACACGTAGATGCGCATAAGATAGAGGCTTCCTAGTCCATACCTCATCTGTAAACCTGGAAATCCAAACCACTAGAAGGTGATCTATTTATGACATGCATAGCTGTACTGAGTGCCTTAGCCCAAAATCTCTGTGGTAAGCTTGCATGGCTAAGCATACTACGTACACGCTCCTAGATGGTTCTATTCATCCGCTCAGCCAAACCATTCTAGGGTGGGGGCAGTCAATTGCGCTTAATACCCCTCTCGTCACATAGTTGCTCAAAAGCATGTGACACATATTCTCCCCCATTGTCAATGCTAAGGCATTTCAGTTTGGTTTTCAACAAATGCAAGCCATCTCCAAAATACAGCCAAGACATTAAACTTAAGCTTATTGGGGTAAGCCCAGACTTTATGCAAAAAATCGTCAATGAACATCACCAAATACTTTGCACCACCCATAGACTGACAGGGCATGAGCCCACAGACATCCAAATGTACCAATGCTAGGGGCTCACTCATGCATGTCCTACCAGACTTCTTATGTATATTCCTAGTCTATCTGCCATAAAGACAATAATGCTCACATAAATCAAAACATGTGTAGTCAAGGGGCAGTAAGTACTTCAAACCAGAAAGCATTTTCATTTCCTTCAAGGACATATGGCCCAAACGGGCATGCCAAAGAGATACATGTGAGATGGAACCCACTGACAAAACATGGTCAATAGAGGACCCATCAACTACAAGAGGATAGAGTTTGCCAGCTTTGGCACCTCTAACAAGCACAAGTCTGCCACGAGTGATCTTCCAAGCAGAATCCCAAAATGAAACATGAAACCCAACATCATCAAGCTACCCTTTAGACATAAGACTACATGTAAGCACAGGTACATGACGTACATCCTATAACATAAAAGTACTGCCAGTAGAGAACTACAACCGTACAACCCCAATGCCAACAATAGCAAGAGTGAACATTGGTCAACGATGTAGCATCACAAGAACTAGCTGCAAGTATATACTCCTCATCGAAGTTATCAGTCTGCATGACATTTATCTCCTCGATTTTCACACTAGATTTCATAGGCATAATGTTGCGATCAGAGGAACTTTCCTATACTTTGTCTTTCCCCTTCTCTTTGCGCTTCTCATTGCACAACTCATGACACTGTGGGCATATATGACCCTTTTTGCCACAATGATGACATGTTACATTAGCATTTCTCCCAAAGACTTGGTACGCGACTTACCATGCGACTTAGACCTAGACTTCTGTGAGTCTCTGCCATGGCCATTCCCACGGTCATTCTTGCCATTACTGCCTCTAATAGTCAAAGCATGCGAAACGAGAGGCATCCAAGTTCTTATGGTTGATCTCTTCCTGTAGAAGAGTACTCTCTACATTAGGCAAGTTCAAAATAGTAGCAGGAGCATATAAGGCAGTGCTGAATACATCCCATGACTCACTTAGAGTCCCAAGAAAAAACAATGGAATAACCTCATCATTAAAGGTAATACCCTACGAAGTCAAGCTCTTGAGAATAGCATGGAACCAGCTCAAATGAGCAGACATTGTCATATTCTCCTTCATGCGCATGTCCATAAGCTCCTTCAGCCACCCAATACATCTAACTTGCTGGACTTTTCTTGTCATAGAGGTTCTTAGTTTTATCCCAAAGCTGCCAAGCACTCTGTGCTTCCTCAACCACATTGTAATGCACCTATTCAGTGAGAGACAAGATGAGGGTGGACTTGCATAACTCATCAAGCTCCCATTCATCATCAATCATAGTTTCAGGCTGCTTGCCATGCATCCTTAGTGGCTTTATCTATGATTTCTGCACCAATACCTGCCAAACTTGGCTCTTCCAATAGGCATAATTCGTACCATCAAGCTTATGATGTTGAAGATAGCACTGTCAGTGGAAGAAGAACCCATAATGCAATCCAAAATAGTGTAGATAGTTCAAAACTGCTTGTTGTTTTCTGCTGTAAACAACCAAAAATACCACCAAAACCAAGGCAAAATGACCATGAACTGGTAGCTAATGATGCTGCCCACTAAGTACCATCAAAAGTACATAAAATCAGGATGATTTAGCATGAAAATTCCACATCGGTCCATACATAATTGCTCGTTGTAATAAATTATAGTGAAGTACAATGAGAGCAAACTGTAGGCAAAATCAATGCACCAAGTCAACCACTAACTGTCAAAGCATAACCAACATCAAGCGGACATAAATCAACATATGATAGTCATACTGACATTGAGCAAGAACCCAAGCATGTCAAACGAATTCGTCAGTAAGCCGGTACACCCCCTGTGTAGTAGGGCAAAGTGTACATGTTAACCCCAACATGAAGAAAACAAAAGGAAATAAAAAAGACGCGGGGCAAAGGCGGAAAAAAGGTAGCCCGACTGAAGAAAGAAGAGGAGAAAAGGCCAAGAGCGCAAGGGAAACCTTAAAAGTCCAAGGAAAATGCAAAAGGGAAAATGTGCATTTTAAAATACAAAGGCACACCCTGAAATCTTGTAAAAGAGTGCCAGGCTCTCTCCTGTGCAAATTGTAAAGATAGACGGGTGGTGGAGAAGAAGAAGAAGGATAGGAAGGAAATAGAAAAAGAGGACCTAGGCCAATGGCCAGTCATGTAAAAAGGGGATGACCGCCCAAGGAGGAGTAGGGCATGTATAAAAGCCAAAAAGTGGAATGAGAAGCTCATTCTTGTGTGTGGCCAAAAGTAGCTCTCCTCCTCCTCCTCTTCTTCTTCTTCTTCTTCTTCTTGCTTGCTTGAGCTTGTGCTTGAGAGAGGGAGTGTGAGGGAGTGAGTGTGTGAGGGTGAGGGACCGTGGGGTGGAGAAGCTCTCCATCTTCTCCTCTCTTCTTCTCTTCTCTTCTTTTCTCTTATCTTGCTCGCGGCGATGGAGCTTGGAGCAGGAGGATCGAGCTTGCTTGAAGCTTGCACTTGGATCGTGGAGCTAACGGAGTGTGCGGGAGAGGAGGCAACTCGATCGGCATGAAGGTAAGCTCACTACACCCGGTAGGCATGAGAGCACATAGGCTATGTGAGAGGTAGCCATTAGCATTCGGCTTGAAATGCTTGAAACAATAAGCGGTCCGTGGGTCTTGGTGGTTGAGCGTGAGCTCCCACTACATTTTGGTTCCATTGCTGGGACCAACGGATTCAAACCTTGAGTACTTGCCCGCTCCATATTGAGCATTGAAGTAGGGTTTTCCCCGAACCGGTGCTTGAGATAGGTAGGAAGTGAGGGGGTTGAAGATGGTATTCGATCTCCTTGGCAAGTAGGTTTTTTGCTTTTTTTGAGGTCTATTTTGTGAGATGGAGTAGTGTAGGTATTTACTTTGTGATTTGGATGCATTAAAGTAGGAGAAAATAAAGAAAAACAAAGAAAATAAGCATTAGGGTTTCTGCTGTCAAAACAGGGAAAGAGGGTTTGATTTGCTTGCCGATTTGTACTTTGGAGGTTATTTGTTATTCCAGGGGTATAGAATCCTTCATTCATGTCTATTCTTGCATTTTGGAAGTTTGTGTGACCCTTCAAGACCAAAATCATAAAAAATGAAGCATTATTCATAAAATCTGCCAAAACTCTACCGCGTTCGGCTCGTTCGAGTGACGGCCATTTTGGGCCGAACCCCACAATCGTCCCTCGGCCCGAACCCCACAATCGGCCCTCAGCCCACCGACCGACTCGTCCCAAAAACTCATTTGGCCTGGCCGGCTGACTCGGCCCACCATTCACATTCTGCCCTCGGCCCGAACAACTCGGCCCGCGTCCGAGCAATCCACTCGGCCCGGCCAACTCGGCCCATTCGGCCCACTCGGCCCACTTGGCCCTCGGCCCATACCCATTTGGCCCTCAGCCCGGCCCACTCGGCCCTCGGCCCTCAGCCCACACCCATTCGACCCTCAGCCCATCCCACTCGGCCCTCGATCCAGCCCTCGGTCCACACCCATTCGGCCCTCGGCCCACTCGGCCCTCAGCCCTCACCTGGCCGAATTTGGGACTTGGCCCAAAAACTGTAATTTTTCCAAAATTCCATTTTGGACAGAAACTGAGTTGCCACCACCAAAATAGACTCCAGAAATCGTATAGAGCTAAAGGCACATCATAGATCTATCACTAGGCTAAAATCCACAGTAAATAGTTCAAAAATTAGCTACCAAAGGTCCTCCCAATCATGCATGGTATTCACCATAACGGCCCTTCGGGCCGGGGGGGTCTGCCCCCCTCCCCCCGCAGAGGGGGGCTCTTCCCCCTCCGCACCTCCCTCGATAGACTGGAGAGAAAATGCTCGTTGCAACAAGTCCTCCGGATTAGGCCCTAGTGTAGTAATGGCTCTACACAAGCATAGATCTTCACTTGCAAAGCAAGAAATAGAAGACCATACCCAAACAAAGACAAACAAAGACCCTAGAACCTCAACGGGCCAATCTAGCCATCAAGGGAAAAAAGGCCACACCACAAGAACACATGTACATTGTGTTCAAACTGCGTCTAGTCGAAGCAGAATGCAGTATCATCAAGCTATCAATGCGAGGATGACTAGACATGACAGTCCTGACGATAGATGTACCTTGAGCAGTGCTGCACAGACAACCCAAGACCTCAGTAGAGAATCCACGTTTGATTGTGCAGTTAGGGACTCAAAGGCATGTATTAAAAGGCTTGAAGCTGTAAACCAAGACCCGGAAGATGAACACATAGTCCCACCTTCTTATCTTAGGGTCAAACTCACTACAAAAAGAGAGCATAGTGTTGATGCTCTCATTGATGAAAGAGCAGATTTCAATAACTTGACTTACAAAGCATGGACTCTACTAGGTCAACCAGAGCTCAAACTGACTGATGCAACTCTTAATCCTTATAGGGAACACCCACAAGCACTTCTAGGGAAGTGCAGAATCCTTGTAACTATTGAAACAGAAAGCTTGCCAGTCCTGTTCTATGTTCCTCCAAATAGCGAGAATTGTGGAAAGGAAATCCTCCTAGGAAGGCCCTTCAAAAAGGCAACGAAGTGTGAAGCTGACTATATAGCACAAAGGATACACCTAACACTACCAAGTGTGAGGATAATCACGACTTTTAGCAAGGGTAACCTCACCAAACCTCAAGGGAAGGGCAAGGAGCATTTTGACATACCAAGCAAGCCTAGTAATGAGAGCAAGGAGTTGTTGAAAGAGTTGATACAAGCGCAGGTTGAATGGAGAGAACCAGTGAGTGAGGCCATACTTGAAACAAAAAGGTTAGGAGACAAGGCCAAGGATAGGGCTTGGACTTACAAATATCGTAGAAGACCACGAAAAAAGCCCAAGCCTTATAAACAAAGGCATCGATGGAGAGTTAGCACAATGCCACGATGGATATCCAAGGCGTTGCTTCGTGCTCAAGGGTATTATGCAGGCAACTGATGGATTTGAGTACCAAAACCCCCTGCTAAACCACCTCTGTCAGAAGCCCAAATTATGTCAAAAGCAAAGAGGAGTAGGAGGAAACCTAAACGAAAATCCAAGCCTCGATCCAAAAATATTGGAGTGATTGAGCTCCTCACGATTGAAATCAAGAAACTAAACATGACCTATCAAAAATTAGATGCTCAGCCTAGCATTCTTAGCAAGCAGATATCAGAGGTAACTGTCGAGTGTGCACAAGGTCCACTAGTGTCCAAGGAGCCTTTGACCTCCCAAGAGGATAATGAGCACCACAGGTACAACATTGCTCATGATAAGGCTGATTTCTCAACAAAGATAATGACAAAATCGTCTAACAATCATGAGCAAATTCTCCAGTCAATGCCAAGCCCACGTAGGAGTCCCAAATCTCCTATATCCTCTTCACCTAAATTTCTTTTGGGAAGCACGGCAGCAGTAGCCTCCTGCCACTCCTCAACTTTCACAAGTGAATGCGCAAAGGGAAACAAAAGACATGACCACTTCTGATCTGCCTAAGGACTTGACACCGCAGTCTACCAATGGTAGCGAGTCCACTGAACTAGCCACCACTACTTCCAATCAGGGACCACAACAGTCACAACCTTTGGCCGTGACAACACCCATTGTGGAACATGTCCTCAGCAATTCACCTTTGGAAGAGATGTCACAACAAACATCCTTGACACCTCCAATCCTTCCAAAGCACCTAAAGCCTAGTATTGAGGATAAATCTCTCGAAGACTTGGCCAAAGAAATGGCGCATCTGACCAATGAACCAGAGATGAAGTGCATGGTGAAGCTTGATCACAAGCTGACAGCCATCACACGTGCATACCTCCACGTGGACATCGAAAGGCCAACACCAGAGCAGACAAAGCTCATAGCTGAACCACTGACTTGGTATGAGCAGCAACATGTTTGTTTCTGCTATGTAGCTATTGTTGAAGAAGTCATGAAGGACATCCCAAAAGCCATAGCTAGGGAATTGCGCTTGATACCCTCATTTTATACAGCTTTATGTGAGACAAACAAGGAAAAGCTTGAAGCAATCAAACAAAAAGGGAAAGGACAAGGTACCTTTGCACAAAATTGGTACTCCAACCAAAGTTTGGCAGCCAAAATTGGCCACCGACTAATGACACTTGCTGAGCAAAGAAAAGCCCTTTGGACATCAATACATGATTCCACGTACGTTGCCGCGACCTCATTGAGAGTGTTGGCAACTGCCCATGATGTCCAGCTTTCTAGCACTGTCCAAAAACATCCCTTGTATGATAAAGTGCTTCTAGAAGAAGATCTACACATGGCTAGCAGGCTAGGAGTAGGGAGCATGGTACTTGATGTCAGCGCATATGTCTTCTGCCTCACTCAAGACCCTGCAATCCTAGATCTCTATGCTTCCCATCAATACAACCCTAACTTCTTTGATTGGTTTCTTCCAAGCCTACATGACAAAAACCCTAAACCGTCTCATGGTTCTACACTAGAGTCACCCAAACCTCTAGAGCAAGAGAACAACAGCTCTAAACACAACATTCACTTTGACAAGAAGCAATGGAGATAGGTTCTAATAGATAATGACAAAAATCTAGAGCAAATACCTAACCAGGAGCAACTTGATATTAATGCAATCGAATGTGAGGCTAAATAGAGGAGAATTAGCTGGACAGCTAGACTCTCCAAAAAGAGAGGTAGTTGAACCCTCGCAACCTAGCAAGGCTGTTCAACCTAGTGAGGCCGTAGCAAAATCCCATGACAACATGCCACAAAAAGAGAATACTAAGGCCCAACCAAGCACATCAACTACTGACCTAGTTCAGGATCCTGAGTCCTTAAAGGATACACCTCTAGTGCCCAAGAGAAAGAGAAGAAAACAACGAAAACAATGACAGTTGCAAGCTACTGCAGACAACAAGAAGATTGGGACCAAGAGTACTAAAGAGATGATGAGCAAAGCGTTTGGTTTATCCATAGATAAACCCATTGCCATCTCTCCTAACAACAGTGAAATCTCAGACACATCCATGTGTTCTGATAAATCAAAGCAACAATTACCGTCAACTGTTGCTTGCGACACTCAATCCACTGATAGAGAAACTCACATTGATCAATCAAGAGTGGATACAACACTGTCACAACAGGATGCTAAGACCACACCGGCCACATCCAAGGAGAACCATGACACAACTACCATAAAGCCTCAGGAGAAACATGAAAACCTCGAAGGGATAAGCAATCCTGTCATTGATCAATCTTGCTCATCTAGGCATGAGCCCCCAGCTATGCTAAAGCCTAAGGAAACCCTTAGAGCTTTGCATGAGATAGTAACCGAGCAAGCCCTCATAGAACATAGAGATGTGGCAGAGTGCTTGACCGAGTGGGACACTAAACTGAAATTATTTGCACGTGTCTATGTTCATGTAGACATGGACACATTCCCTAGGGAGCAACTTGAGGAATATTTGCCTTATTTGCTATCGTGGGAAGAGCAAGAATACCTTGACGAACATTATGACAAGCTCTTACATGAACGCATGCGACTCATCTTTGACGAGGAGGCTGATGAACTACGCTTAATTGTGACATTTAATGAAATGCCCTGCCAACCAAATCTCTTAGAGATAGAGCAACTAAAGTGATAATCAGAGGGTAGAAGCCAATTTGAAAAACGTTGGTTTGAAAATCGCGCTACAATGGCCAAACTTGGAGCCCAAATCATGACAGTCTCAGAGGAGCGACTGGCCAAATCATGGTCCCAAAGAGACCCGACCTATGTGGCACCAACTTCATTTCAAGTTCTAGCTATAGTTTGAGGTATGGACCTAGCTGGAACTAGCCTAGAGATCCCTTTGATTAATAAAGTTCTCACTGAGGACGAGCTACATGTTTCCAGTAGACTCGGACAAGGCACCATGCTACTCGATGTTGCCAAATATTTATTATTGCTAGGTAGGCTACCATAGAACATGTACATAAATAAACAACCTGTTTTATGACTGTGTAAATAATACCAAAAGAAGCAAAGGCCAACACACCCCATGAGCAATGATGACCAAGTGCAAGTGATATGCATCAAGTCAAAACTAAGGGATTCAGGTTGGCGATGTCTTGTTTAGCTGGACATTTTCATTATGGTTGAAGCATGTGACTTGTACGTACTCTCACGCCTTTCCAGCTGAATGCAGAATGACACAGAACAATGCCTAGAAGCGTTTAATATCCAAGTCACCACAAGACCACCAACCCCACAAAGAACCATTATGGAGGAAGTGACAGGAATACCAAGAAACAAAAGCCATGACGGAAGTGCCACTGGACGAGAACCCAAGAACGCCTCTACAGAAAGCACATATTGCAACTGAGCATGGCCAAAGCATAATCATCGATTACCTCCTCCTTCTCGGCCAAACTCTATGTTCAAGCAGGAGCCACGCTCTCAACAAGAGCGAACGTCTCTTCATCATCCAGGATTCAATTCGCAAGATGCGCTGCCCTTGTCCATGCACAGCTCACTCGAAGTACTACCTCAATTGTTTGATGTCTCACATGTTACAAAGAGGTTTGCAAAATCTCAAGTGTATCTCTTCATCTCAACAACAGTTCCTCTAGCATCAAGGCTGGTGACACAATCATCTCTGTAATATCCATTGTTCATAGCCTTTGGATCCCAACATTTCTCAATCCAAATGAAAGGCTAACAGGCTCATATGGCATTGATTGTATTCATTTTTTCCACCCAAAAAAAAAGAAAGAAAGAAAAAAAAAGAAAAAGAAAAGAAAAAGAAAAAAAGAAAAAAAAAGCACACACGATCACAGCACCGCACCTAGGGGTCCTCAAATTAGGTACGTCCAGTGACCTTGGTTGGCTAATCCCCTAGCCCTTTGTACATCCCCCACAATTGTTCAGGGCACATCAAGGGCAGGACATACCTAGGGAGCTCGCCTCGGCTATGGTTCAGACCTATCACTCTGAACCACTTGCACAATTCTTTTGCACTCCATCTCAATGCCATTACAATCAACAGTGGTAAGCAAGGCATGAAAGATAATGGAAAAGTACACCATACTTTTCAAGCACTACAAGTAGCCACTAGCTACCAAAAGCTAAGACATCAAGGGGCTCAATTATGCTACATTGCCTTGACAAGATCATAATGATGTGTCAAGCAATCTTCAAGTCTACTCCCCGTCTTCATCGACAAATTTTTCCATCAACTTAGCCCCTTGCTTCACTGACCCATTGCTATACAAGGAACCAGGCTGACAGTCTTCTAACTAAGTAATACCTAAATACGCACGTGTACTCACTTAATATTCACACTATAACCTATACACGGTTTGGGTCCTCAAGTGCAGGACAATACTCCAGGCTTGCTTAGAGTTCAACCTGTCTCCCAAACTAATCAAAATATGTCTTGTGCACGATAAGAAGACTAGCACTATCCCTTAGGGAGAGACTACATGAGAGGTTTTCCAATTGCAGGTATTAAAGACTCTAACGAAAGCACCGTCAGCTCTACATCAACACTCAACTCTGAACTCTTGTCCTTTACTTCATCATGCAAGACCACCAGAGAATCATCACGAGGAGAATCCACCATGAGCATCCCAAGAAAACCAACACCCGTGCCAGTTATGAGTGACCATTCCCAACAAAGAGTAGCCCTATCACCACCTACAACAATCATATCAACAGCCAATCAGAATAGCAAAGTGCCACCAACGACCTTCATCCACACCAACATCAGAACTCCTCCAAGGCAAACCACAATAGTCCCTTCCACCCACGTCTTTGGTGCAAGCTCAGCATGCTATCTTCGACAAAGAGTGCCATGGGACAAGCACTCGTCTAGGAGGGGGGTAATGTTAACCCCAACATGAAGAAAGCGAAAGGAAATAAAAAAGATGCAGAGCAAAGGCAGAAAAAAGGTAGCCTGACTAAAGAAAGAAGAGGAGAAAAGGCCAAAAGTGCAAGGGCAACCTTAAAAGTCCAAAGCAAATGCAAAAGGGGAAAGGTACATTTTAAAATACAAAGGCGCACCTTGAAATCTTGTAAAAGAGTGCCAGGCTCTCTCGTGTGCAAATTGTAAAGATAGACGGGCGGTGGAGAAGAAGCAAGAAGGATATGAAGGAAATAGAAAAAGAGGACCTAGGCCAATGGCTGGTCATGTAAAAAGGGGACGACCGCCCAAGGAGGAGTAGAGCATGTATAAAAGCCAAAAAGTGGAATGAGAAGCTCATTCTTGTGTGTGGCCAAAAGTAGCTCTCCTCTTCTTCTTCTTCTTCTTCTTCTTGTTCTTGCTTGCTTGAGCTTGTGCTTGAGAGAGGGAGTGTGAGAGTATGAGGGAGTGAGTGTGTGAGGGTGAGGGACCATGGGGTGGAGAAGCTCTCCATCTTCTCCTCTCTTCTTCTCTTCTCTTCTCTTCTCTTATCTTGCTCGCGACGATGGAGCTTGGAGCTTGGAGCGGGAGGATCGAGCCTGCTTGAAGCTTGCACTTGGATCGTGGAGCTACCGGAGTGTGCAGGAGAGGAGGCAACTTGACCGGCATGAAGCTAAGCTCACTACACCCAGTAGGCATGAGAGCGCGTAGGCTATGTGAGAGGTAGCCATTAGCATTCGGCTTGAAATACTTGAAGCAATAAGTGGTCCGTGGGTCTTGGCGGTTGAGCGTGAGCTCCCACTAAAGTATACAACATTGGCAAGACCTGACACAAAGAGGTGTATGCTCAGGGAGTGCGAAGCCCAAATTAGTCCAAGTACACGTATGTGGACCATGGCATATCAACCATGCAACATCCAAGTGAAGAACATCCCAGTCTTAGAAGACTAAAAGCTCAATAGCATAAACCACTTGCTCAATGTCTGTCAAACATCCAATAATGCTCCCACTTGCACAAAAGCCATATGGATCTAGCCAAGAATCTCAAGAAAGGCATATGAGAGCACCAATGATAAAAGATCCAAGACTAGACATCAATAAGACATCATGACCATGTAGGCTCTGTAGCCTCCAAGGATAGCATCCATAGACATCAACTGTATCCCAAATACAACTTTGACAAGCCAAGAAATATCCCAAGTAAGTTTCTAGAAGCCAGATGCAAGCCAAGACAAGGCACTAGTAGCAATTGGCTCCAAACAATGTAAGTAGCATGTAGTAGTGCCATAGGCCAAGCATGTCAAGACTGGTTAGACAAACACTGATGCACAGATCAGATACTGTATGCGTACGTAGTGAGCGTCGGAAGGTCCCCAAGAACAAAGAACTCTACTTTTTGCTCAAAAACCAAGAGAGAAAATTTGCACAACATGAAGCGAGAAGACTAATTGGGTACAATCTCCCCCCATGCCTTGTGTGAGTGCTCCACAAAGCATATATTTAATATATTATTCATCTCCAAGCTAAAAAATAGCCCAAATTTACAATTAGCATGCTTTAGCTTTTGTGTTTTCTTTTGTCCACATAAAGAATAATGCAGTTGGGTACCCAAAGAGTCGGGTTGTGCCCAAATACAATGTCCAATAACAAATATTTAAATCGTGCGTCCATGTGTATACAAAATAATAAAAATTTGTAAAGTGCTTTAATAAATAAGCACGTCAAAATAAAAATTGGTGCCACGCCTAAGATGTACGCCCATAAAAAATGATAATCTCTTCTAAATAACTTGAATACACGCTATCGCCCAGTGCTTCCTAGTGCCACCACCACCTGCTCTACACATCTCTACACATCAACTAAAGCATTCACAATTGTTAGAAAATAATAAAATTAAATCAACAAAAGTGAATACCTAGCAATCTTTAGCTACAAAATAAATAAATAGGTTGGAATTCATTCCTAACCTTAATTTATTACGAGTGCGCACTCTAAACTCATAAACGTCCATTAATTTAAATATGTATTTTGCGGAATACCCACTATGGAAACACCCACTTGCACATTAAATTAATGAAACGCCCGAAAAGGACAGGCATCCCCATCGACTTTTTGCACAAGGAATCCACCTTGTGTACAAGCCCCGACAATAAATATAATTTTATGGAATCCACCGCAAAACCTCACAGAATCCAGAGTGGAATATGCCTCCTGGCATCATACCCCTGGGGTGGGATAGCAATTGTCCTCAATTTCTATTAGCTCAATGTGGAGCGAGCAGTGAAGGGTAAGCACTTAGGTCACGAGCGTGCATCCATTGGGCCTCTTCAACATGATGATTTTTAAATTGCACCAAATATCTAGAATATCTACGACCAGTTCTAGTGGTCATAAAGTCGGTATCTAGAATAGTCTCAAGGGGTCAAGGATTTCAGTTTCTTCTTCTAACAAAGGGGGATTTTCATAAACAGGATGGATAGGTAATTCGCCATTGAAAGGTCGTAACAAACTAATATGAAAAGTGTTGTGGATTTTCTAGTGTTGGGGTAGTTCTAGTTTAAAGACATTATCATTGATTTTGTGAATGATATTGAAAGGTCCATAAAATCTAGGAGCTAACTTTACAACAAGGTGTTTCTCAACACTTTGTAGTCTTCGCTTTTCAATTCATAACCAGACATAATCATCAACTGTAAAATTCATAGCTTTTCTTTTCTTGTTTGCTTGTTTAGTATATGATTGCTGGGCTTTCGCAATCATATCTTTAACTTCATTGAAAATAGTAACATGCGTGTGGGCAATATCATCAGTAGCTTTAACTTTGTTTGACAATGAAGTAAGAGGTGTAGGCAATCTATATCCATGAATGATTTCAAAATGTGCTTTTTGTGTAGCTGTATGGGGTGTGTTATTGTATGCAAACTAAAGTAAATGCAAGTGTGTATCCCAGGTTTGTGGTTTTGAAATTGTGTATGCACGTAAACGATCTAAGATTGTAATGTTTGTAGCTTCTATTTTCCCATTTGTTTCAGGATGAAATGCAAATGAAAAATCAATCTTTGTTCCTAAGTTAGCAAACAAAGTAGTCCAAAAATTATTGCAGAATCTAGAATCTCAAGCAGAAATAATAACTTTTGGTAAACCATGGTTAGTGAAAACAATTTTCAGAAACAATTGAGCAACTTGAGATGCAGTTAATGTTTTCTTGCATGAAATGAAATATGTCTATTTATTAAATCAATCTACAATAGTCCATATCATATCATTATTAGCTTGAGTGTTAGGCAGACCAGTAATAAAATCCATTGAGATATGCTCCCATGGTCTTTCAGGGATTGGTAAATGCATTAACAAACCATACTTCTTACCATGGTTTTGCTTAACTCTTTGAAAAATTCAACACTCAGATACAAAGTTAGAAACATCAAATTCCATCTGTGGCCAATAAAAATCTTCAATCAAAGTACGTAAAGTAGAAATAATACCTCTATGGCCTTGATATGGGGGGCCAATGAATTTCGTGCAATACAAAGGATCTAAATGGAACAGTTACACATAACCTTTTCTCATAAAACATAAACCCATCAGTGTAAGACAATGAATCAATTGGAATCTAGTTATTGGTAATTAATTTATTCCAATGAGCTTGAAAACTAGGGTCTTGGTCATAGGTATCTTTCATAGGGATATGAATAGTTGGTCTTCTACTCAAGGCATCAGTAACAACATTTTCTTTTTCGGGTTGATATTGGATAAGTAGATGAAAATTTTGAATAAAAGAAGCCCATTTAATGTGTCGGTCAAATATTTGTGGCTGACCAAGGAGATGTTTAATACTTTGTTGGTCAGTTTTGATAATGAATTCAAATCCCATTAAATAGTGTTCCATTGACGTAAAGCTTGTACTACAGCTAGTAATTCCTTATCATAAGTAGAGTACTTGAGTTCAGAGGGTTAAAATTGCAGTTGGAGTAAGCTATGGGATGAGAATATTGCATAAGGACACTAGCTCCTATTCCAGATCCACTAGCATCAGTGACTATCAGGAAAAATGGTCTAGTAAAGTCAAGAAGTTGTAATACAGGAGCATGAGTTAAAGCATGTTTCAGTAAATCAAAGGACTTTTGCTGATTTTCGGACCAATGATACACAATACCTTTCTTTAATAATTTTATCAAAGGTAATGCAAGCAATGAAAAATTTCTCACAAATTTTCTATAAAAGCTAGCAAGACCTAAGAAAGAACATAATTCATGCACATTTTTAGGTATCGGCCAATTCCAAATCGCTTCTATCTTTTTAGGATCAACTTTAATACCTTCAGATGAAACAATATGTCCTAAGTATTCTATTTGTGTTTGAAAAAATTCACTATTTTCAGGGTTAGCATATAATTGATTCTCTTTTAGTAATTTGAGAACCAAAGATAAATGTTCATAATGCTCATTTTTATTCTTATTGAAAACCAATATGCCATCAAAGAAAATAATGACACAATATTGATGCTTCAAAAATATGTGATTCATCATACGATTGAATGTAGCTGGTGCATTAGTTAATCCAAATGGCATAACTAGAAATTCATAATGTCCAAATTGAGTTCTAAATGCAGTTTTGAAAATGTTAGATGTGTCCAATCGTACTTGATGGTATCTAGATTTAAGATCTATTTTTCTAAATATTGCAGCCCCTTGTAGTTTGTCCATAAGATCGTCTATCCTAGGAATGGGATATTTATTTTTGATAGTAATTTTATTTAGGGCACGATAATCAATGCACATCCTATAAGTGTTGTTTTTCTTTTTAACTAATAAGACAAGAGAACTACAGGGTCTAATGATTCCTCGGGTTAATAATTCTTCAACCTGAGTTTGAATTTCTTTCTATTCAATTTGATTATGTTGATAAGGTGCTTTACATGGTGGTTGAGAACCTAGAATCAGGTCTATTTTATGATCTTTAGAACGTGTGGGTAGTAAACTAGGTGGTAAGTCAGTAGCAAAACAGTCTTGAAATTGTGAAAGAAATTGTGTGTACCTAGGATGCATCTTATTTTCCTTAACTTCAATTTCATTCACCTAGATTAAATAAGATTTGCTACCTTTTCTTAATACACGTTTAGCCTGTGTATGACTAAGCAATGGAAATTTATCAAAAGTGTGCATACCATGCAATGTAATTTGTTTTCCATGAGAATGAATCTTCATTGAATGCATAGAATAATCTATATCGGGATTATACTGATGACGCCGAGGCATGCCTAGAATAATGTTACTAGATTGCAAAGGCACAACTAGGAAATTTCTACGTTCAACATAATCACCAATTTTAATTTCTAAGTCATGCACTTCTTGTGTTTCATTATATCTAGTGCCTAAGAATGCAGCCTTGATGCGATAATGAGTAGAAAGAGTATGCACTTTCAATTCTTTGACCAATTTTGCAGAAATAAAGTCGTGTGTACTCCCATCATCATGTAAAATAGTATTTTCTTTACCATACATAAAACATTTCATAATTAATAAAGAATGGGGATTTGGTATACCTGGTAAAGTATCTGAAGTAGTATCGTTATCGTCATCGTCTTTCATGAAATCTCGCATTTCTTCATGGTCTTCATCTTCAGTTGCTTCCAAATAGTTGATGTGAATAGTTGGATTTTTGGATTGACAGTTCGCCACTAGATGTCCAAGTTGACGGCATTTGTAACAGACTATGGATTTGGCTTTAGACATATTATTGGTAATAGCGGGAAGTTTAGGAATGTTGGGATTTGGCTGAAGAGATGGCTTAGGGTTTGGATTTGTGTTTGATGGGTAAAGCAGGGAGTCGTGTACAAGATCTACGGAATGAAGATGGAAGGAAACGGTTTTGATTGAATCTTTGAAAATTAGAATTGAATTGTTTTGTATCGAAGTTATCATTGTTTGAAAACTGTTGTGGTCGCTTCTCTCGTCCTCGAATCTTATCTTCAGCATCATGGGCCAATGAAATTGCATCTTCGAGAGTCGTGGGCTTAAACATGTTCACTTCCACATAGAAGTGACCAAGTAACCCAGACATAAACTTCCGCTTATGAGTTGCCTCTCAAGTACATCTTCGAGCATTCGTAGTTGTAATAAAACATTCCAAAAATGCTAGGCTTGTGATCTCTTTGTTGCAGAAGATCCCACTATTTGATTGCTTTTTTGTGGAATTGCGGTGGAAGAAAATTCTACAAAAATTTCTTTGGAAAGTCTCCCAAGTAGTAGGACAATCAATGCTTTTACGGACAACAGTCCACCATAAGGATGCTCTATCCACTAAATGATTAGTGACACACTTAATTTTGTCTTTTTCAACATACTGTTCTTCATGGAAATAATCATCAAAATGGCTGATAAAAGAAAGTATAATCTTTCCATCGTGTGACCCATTGAAAGTATGAAATTTGAAATTTCTTTTACTTATCTTTGTTTCTTTCTGAATAGATTTCGCTTCAAGTGTCACATTGATCGTACGTTGTATAATATCTTCAGATTGTGGTCAATCTTGATTGGCAGTAGATCATTACAGACTGGCCAATTGAGCTTGCAAAGTTTGACGTGCTCTTCATTCCTCTTGAAGCTACATCATGATCAGGTCCAGTTTTTGCTCCATTGTTGGTTCTGGTAAATCACCTTCGGTCATAAAATATTCCATATTTTAATCGGTCATTCGGCCATAAAATCTTCCATATTTTAATCGGTCATCCTGCAAAATTTCAACAACCGCACATACTTGAAATCCTGTTAGCAGGATGAGCGTAGCTCAAATTCGGGATTACAAGGCTTGCTTTAAAAAAAAAAGTGGCTTTTGGTGATCTTTCTTCTTCATGGCTATGGAAATTGATGTCAGCCCTCTTTCAAAAGGATATGTTGTCCGTCTAAACTGCGTATAGCAATCTGTGTGCTGGAACTTAGCTCTGTCAGAGTGCAGGTGCGAACATGGGCTTACAGGGAGGTCGAAAAACTAGTTCGGGATAAGACGAGTGTGAATGCCCACTTGAGAGGAGGTTTAAACTTGAAAATTGGAAACCTTAGTAAGCTTACAGACTTAAGCTTAAGAAAAGCTTAATAACTCTTTTTTTTTTGGAAATCCAGGACATCGGGAGCAGTTTGACGCCACCATCGGATTGCAGTACATCCTGCCGCCACGCCGTCCCCAATTTTCCAAGCTAAAGTAAAGCTTAAGCTCGTTTAAGCTCTTAAGCTTATCCTTAATGAGATTTAAACTTTCGGATCTTTGAGATAAAAAATGACTTTCAAAGAGACTTTCCTTCTGGTCCTTCGCTTCCTGGTCCCTCATGATCCGATTGCGTAGAAGGGGTTCTTCATTTCTGGGAACACGCTGGTATTGACGGATTGTCACGAGATTGACTATAGAGCTCGATCGTTCCAGGAGCTTCACCTTCATGTGAGATGGTAAGCAATTGGAAGTCCTCAATCTCAACTTCGCTCTGATACCACAGGTGCGCAAATCGGATATTGTATGTGTATGTAGTGAGCGCCGAAAGATCCCCAAGAACAAAGAACTCTACTTTTTGCTCAAAAACCAAGAGAGAAAATTTGCACGACATGAATCAAGAAGACTAATTGGGTACAATCTCCCCCTATGCCTTGTGTGAACACTCCAAAAAGCATGTATTTAATATATTATTCATCTCCAAGCTCAAAAATAGCCCAAATTTACAATTAACACGCTTTAATTTTTGTGTTTGCTTTTGTCCACATAAAAAATAAAGCAATTGGGCGCCCAAAGAGTCGAATTGTGCCCAAATACAATGTCCAATAATGAATATTTAAATTGTGTATCCATGCGCATACAAAATAATAAATATATATCAAACGCTTTAATAAATAAGGCGTCAAAATAAATATTGATGCCACGCCTAAGATGCGCGCCCATAAAAAATGATAATTTCTTCTAAATAACTTGAATACATGCTATCGTCCAGTGCTTCCTAGTGCCATCGCCACCTGCTCTACACATCAACTGAAGCATTCACAATTGTTAGAAAATAATAAAATTAAATCGACAAAAGTGAATACCTAGTAGTCTTCAGTTACAAAATAAATAAATAGGTTGGAATTCAGTCTTAACCTTAATTTATTACGAGTGCGCACTCTAAACTCATAAACGCCCAGTAATTTAAATATATATTTTGCAGAATCACCCACTATGGAATCACCCACTTGTACATTAAATTAACAAAACGCCCAAAAAGCACATGCATCCCCATCAACTTTTCGTACAAGGAATCCACTTTATGTACGAGCCCCGATAATAAATATAATTTTATAGAATCCACCGCAAAACCTCACGGAATCCACCGTGGAATATGCCTCTTGGCATTAGACATAGGTAACATACGTGCCATATGTACATCCAAGACGGAGCATCAAATGCATTCCAAAGCTGAGCTCAAGCTCAAATGAAGATTCGGAACCAAATAGAAGCTCGATGTCGTACCCCGAAGGTCAATACTTCATTGCATATCCCAAAGACATAGCCCAAAACCAATAGGCATAACCAAACTAGAGGTAAAATAACCTGTCAACCAAGGTAGCATAAATCCCAACCAACAATGAAGTGTTCGCATCCAAATCAAGGCTCAATAGCTCTCAAATAGCATATCCGGGGATAAACCATGATGACCAAGCATCAATACATCCAACAAGACACCCGAATGTCAACAAAGAGCATTATGCATAAGCCATCCCTGATAAAACCTTGCTGCCCAAACAATGTACATCAGTAAATCCCTACATAAATCGAGCTATGGAAGCTCAAACCAAGTCCCAAAGCATCTCAAAACATTGGGCAAACATCCCCAAAGTATCTGGGCATCAAATACCAAGCCTTGGGAGCATCACATAAGCTAAGAGCATGACATTTTCTTGTTGTAAATCAACTTAGATCTGTTGCAAAAAATGTTGTGATCAAAATTTGGTAGATTTGACATTGCCATCGCGTTCAGAGCATGCCAAACCCCAAGTTAGACTCTTACCTTGCCTAAATCAGGTTCTGGATGCCTGAGATATGAGAAAAAATGGAAATTTTGAGCCTGATTTTGAAACAGGCGCAAAAAAAACGTGAGCTGGCTGTAGGACATGCTGGTTGTGCTGAGGATAAGGGGGCAAATGGGGGCATACAAGATGCCCAATGAAGAGAAGGAAAACCTGCAAAGAGCCTATGAGGGCCGGGGGATAAAATCTTACCTCGGGGGGAAGAAGCCATGGCTGGCATTGAAGCTCTAATACCAATTGAAATGTGAGAAGGATTGAAGCTTGCTTGGAAGTGAGCTATGGCGGAGAGCAAGAGCAAGAAGAGAGAGAGATACAAATGGGAACTCCAATAGTCACAATGTGTGATTGGGCCTTCCTTTATTCAAACTGTCACTAAAAGAATAGAGAATAAAGTGATGGTGATGGGCGCTCGCCACCTGCAGTGTGCAGTGGTGGGTACTGCCATTGTAGTAATACACGAGCGGCTAGGCAGAGGCACCGTTACCCCCAACAATTTTCATCACCCTTTCTCACATAAAGTGATTCATTCGCATGAGAGACACAAAAGCCAATATTGACAAGATAATGTTAAACCATGCTCTAGATGCTTGCTTTAGCCTATAGAGTGCCTTCTTAGACCTACACACATATGCAAGATGCTCTAAATCCTCATAACCTAATGGTTGCTCTATATACATATCTGTGAGAGTGTGCAACAAAAGAGAGATACAAACATAGAGAGAAGTAGAGAGAGAGAAAGAGAGGAAGCAAAAAATGAAGGAAGGATTTTGCATTGACTAAAGAAGAATGCTGATACAATGAAGATGGAATGATTAGTCCTTGCACACAACCCAAAGAATCAGTGAGAGCACCAAATTAGGTTGATGACAATGGAAGCACCAAGCACAAAGCGTTGGAGTGTTGGAGTGTGCACTTGCAGAGGAAAGATTGAATACTATAGAGTGTGTCTACCAAGTGGGGGAGGGGCTAGCTATAAATAGCCATAAATGGACAAATCTAGCCAACTTGCACACTAGGGGAGGCCATAAATGTTGATTGACCAACAATAAATATTGTTTAGCAAAGAATAAAATGCCAAAAGATAGGGGTGACCTTGGAAAAATCCCAAATGACAATGTTTGGCAGGTGTAGGTAGACTATGGAAAGTAGCAACTGGTCTAGGAATGCGCACAAGAAGCTAAAAAATAAAGAAAATGCACCTAAACTTTCAAAGCTCCTATGTCTCCATTAGACTCTAATAGGAGCTCACAACTAGGAGATGACAAACTCTGATATAACTAACATAGGCAAGCTAACATCCCCTCTTAGATCCTGGGAGTGTATGAAAACCCAACAACCTCATGTGATGAAGCGTACAAGCCTTAGGAAAAGGCTTTGTGAAGAGATTTGTTGCATTGTCCTCTATGGGATAGAAGACCACTACTAACTCAAAATCTAGGAACTGCTCTCAAACATAGTGGCACTAAACATTGATGTGCTTTGTGTGAGCATTAAACACATGGTTCTTTGCCAAAGCTAGATCACTTTAGTTGTCCACATGCAACAACTGAGGAAAATCAAACTCTACCAGCATGCACAGCAAAGCTAAAATATCTCCATAGCAATAGAACATAATGCATGATACTCTCCTTTTGTAGAAGAAAGGGCCATAGTAGGCTGCTTCTTGGTGCTCTATGAGATAACTCCCAATCCAAGGGAGAAGTCCTAACCTATTGTGGATCATCACAAATCCACATCACATGCTCAGTTTGAATCACTCCAACCAAAGAGAGTAACCCCCTCTCCATACATTATCCTATAGGATTGAGTCCCCTATTCATGAAAGAAGAAACAAATACCACAACAAAATATGGCCAAGTGTGAATAAGCCAAATGAGGGAGCCAACAAGACACCTATAACAAGTGGCACTTGTAAGGGGAGCTTTGGCTACCAAAAGCTTGGACTCTAGGTCCATGGGGACTCAAAGATGTACTTGTGCTATGAAATAAAACTACCATGTACCATCTTGGTTTGGAGAATTTAGGTCCATGGGACGTGGAACCAATTCCCAAGTCTGATTACACTCAATAGAATTGAGATCCTCCTGCATGGCCTAATGCCAAATATCATGTGCAAGAGCCTCCTCAACTATAATAAGCTCAGTGGCATGATAGCATATTTCACACACATTAAACACAAGGGGGTTCACTCATAGTAAAAAAGACATGTCACCTGCGTGCAAGGAATTCTAAAAAAACCCCTATTTATGAAGCTTGTAAGACTAATATATCCCCCCTATTTAAGCTTATAAGATACATACATGTATCACTTTTTATATATCCCCTTTCTTAAATGTAAATCTTCATAGAACATATACTAACTTTCTTTTTAAAAGTTGGAACTATCCTAAGAAATTAAAAGTATCAAAATGGTCATATCACAAAGTGATTTATGTGGTGGCACTTGGATACCATCAAAGTGTGTGTCACAATGTTTTTGAGTGCCCATGCCCCCTTACCACATGAGGAGAGAGAGTAGGGGAACCAAAACCCTTTATACTTAAAGTGACTACACCAAGCTCTCTTTGGAAAAAGGGGAATTGAATCTCTCTACCAAAACCATGGGAAAGTGCCAACTTTCCCCTTCCCACACTATGATTAATTCAATAACCCTACTATGTGAGGGTTTAGGGTTTTAACATTGTCAAGGTCTCTTGTATGCCATGAAGAAACCAATCTATGGAGAGGGGTGATCAAATGCATCCCCCCCTTCTTTTTTCCCTCTATCCCCTCAAATTTAAGTTCAATATAGGAAATTAAGAGGGGTCTTCCTCTAATGTATACGCTTGAAAGTCCCCTTCCAAAAACCCCATGCCTTACACTCACATGATACCATACAACATCTATAGTGAACCCCCCATGACATTAAACTATTCCACTGGGCATGTAAGCAAACTAATTGGCATGTACATATAGGAGAAGTAGAAACGTGAGAAACACCTAAATTCTACATGTGAAATTGATACCAATGAGGGATTCGAATAGGCTCATCCTGCTGGTTGTGAGGCAAATTGATACTGAGTAGCCTTTGGTAATTGTAATGCACCTATCTAGGGTGGGGACTACCCTCACCAAGGAAATGTAAATCCTCCTCATCTGATGAAGGCTCCCCCTCTGATGAATGATCAGCCTTAGAAGATTGCGGAGGGGAAGCTAAAGGGGTAGAAGGATAAAACAAAGAAGAAGTGGTAGTTGCATCCATCAAAGGTGGTAGGGAAGTCAGAGTAGAGGGTAGAGAAGGAGGAGGGGGGGTAGCCAAAGATGAGGAAAGGGCGCTAAGAGGAAATATGGAAGGAAGGAGAAGAACGAAGGGTGGGGGAGGATTAGTTAATGATGAAGAATCTTTTGGAATAGATCCATCAATAGGATCCTTAAAGGCCCCAAATATCACATCCTTGGTTGCCTCAAGCTTCTGTGTCTCTGGGTCATAGAGTCAATAAGCCTTCGTGGTAGTGATGTAGCCCATGAAGATGAGTTTCATGGACTTTGAATCAAGCTTTTTCTTCCTCTTATTCTTGTCCACATGGACAAATGCATCACATCCAAAGATGCAAAAGTGAGACATGGAGGGCTTTCGACCAAAGAAAGTCTTGTAGGGAGTCATGTCATGTAATACAGAAGTCAAGGAATAGTCGTAGTAGCCATTGTCTCACCCCAAAGGGAATAAGGAAGCCCTTGATGCTCCAAAACATTGATCGAGCCATCTCTAGCATGTATGATTTGCATGCTCCGCTACATCATTCTCCGAAGGTGTGTTTAGATGGGTATACTCCACTTGAATGCCATGATCCCTACAAAACTAAGAAAAGAGGTTAGAAGTAAGCTCTGCACCATGATCTGCTCATACACCACAGACTTTAGAAGTAGTTTGTGTCTCCAAAAACACCTTCCACTCATAGAAACGAGAGTATAACTCACTCTTGTACTCTAGAAAATAAGGCCACACATAACAACCAAAGTCGTCTCTATAATCAGCATCAAATACTTGGCCTTCCCAAGCCCATAGGGCCGTAAAGGTTGGTGTGAACCAACTCAAGAGGGGTAGAAGGCCTCCTAATGGCAGCCTAAGGATGTGGCTACCTATGCTGCTTGCCCCTCAAATAGGTAGGGTACAAAGTGTGAATAGAAGTGAAGTTAGGAAGTCTTATTGGGGGTAAAGTTGCCTATGCCTAGCCGCCCATGTATTAGTTACACTAACAATACCCATATACCCACACACCTATACACCGCAGGTGGCAAGCACCCATCATTGTCACTTCATTCTTTATTTTTTTAGTTGCATTTGAATAAAGGGAAGGCTAGTCACACATTGTGACTGTTGGAGTTCACACATCTTGTGTGTGTGTCTCTCTCTCTTGCTCTTGCTCCTTTCACCATAGCCCTTGCTTCCGCTATGTGCTTCCCCTTCAAGGTTCAATCCCTTCAACTAATATTAGAGTCATTGCATTGGCATTGAGGAGCTCTTCCCCTTTAGTTTACTTTAGCTCGAGAAAAGCTTTAGCTTGAAGGTTCCATGGCAGTTTAGCCCTCTCCTTCTCAAGGTATGAATCTTATTCATACTTCTTTCCTCCCGATTGCTCCCTCCACTTGAGGCTTGTTCCGATGCTTCAAGACCATTGCTCGAGCCTTAGTAAGTGCTTAGTAGCACTCATTAGCACCAACAGACCAGTAGCAAATCAACAAGATTTGTGCCAGTTTGTTGGCATGCATCCCTACTACTAAGCCCAATCACTCTTCCAACTCTCTTGTGATCATTAGGCACTTGGGCATTCACTTGACATTGGATTTAGTAGTTTGGGGCTGAACTAGGCATATTTTGAAGCTCTCAAGATTTTTGTCATTTTGAAGCGGAAATATGATCCCACTAGAAGTAGCAGATGCAAATTTGACCACTTTAAGCAACTATGAAAGAAGACGAACCTTGCAGAAATTGTGGATTTAAAAAAAAAACTCAATGGAAGATTCAATGAAGACAAGTGACAAGCAGTGTGGGAGTTGTAGATGGGAAGGTAGAAATTTGCATACTCTAGTTTGGACATCCAACGTGGAAGTTATGGGTGTCCAAGTAGGAGGAACCGACAAGGTTAAGTGTGAAAATAGATTTTGTAGAGTAGTTGGGGTGACTTTTGGGGGTTCCCCCCTTCAATTTTTGAAAAAAAGTAATGTGGGAGATTGCAGACGATTGAAAAAGAAATGATGTAAGGACATGGATAGAGGTGATGCTTTGAAAAATGGAGAAGAGAGGGGCCATGGTAACCAAAACATACCCACAAATTCTGATCATACCATGATTTCCTACATGTTCCATGCTCTCTATCATTGTCCTTGGCTCTTGCAATGATGGCTTGTATGAAAATGAGAAATTCTAGTATTTCTCTCTTCTCCCTATTCCTTGTTCCTATGTCTATGTTTGAGAGAGACAGAGAGAAGGAAAATCTGATGGAACATGTATGTGTATTGATTTCAAGATGTGGCACTACTATTTAATGGATTTGGGAGCATCAACAGAGCTATGAAATAGCATTAGTGGCTCTGATTTATAAAAAACTGATACGTCATGTATGTGGGTTTTAGCGTAAGTATCGATTTATTTTATTAAGCATTGTATCTTTGTTTCTATTGTGGTAAATTAGTTGAAAATACTTGAAAATGGTTGAAAATGTCTAAAATAATAGAAAACTTAGTTAGTTTGAATCATATATATGAGAAATAATAAAAGTAAAAAATCAAAACATGAAAATTAATGAAAAATAGAGGTTTTGTTGGGTTTTTGTACTCAAATGTTGTTCATATGGAATAAGAATGAACACGATAATGGATCAGAGTCCATACTAATTTTTTGAATCAAAAAAATAAAAATAAAAAATAATTTATATTCAAAGAAATGAAGAAAAATATTTTTAATATGGATTTTTGAGAAAAGAAAAATAGAAAAAAGAAGTTTATGTGCATATAAATTACCAAAAATTAGGAGTGTGTACATGGATGCATAATGAAGGTTGGATATGAGGATGGCCTCACCTCCATCTATGTGTGAAAAGTGCATATTTACTACTTATTTACATGAAAAATTGATGGCAAACTTTTCTACTCCTGCATATGAAAGCACAATCTAAATAGTAGGGGAAGAAAAGGATTGAGAATGATACAATTAAATTATATCTAATTTCTTTGCATCATATGGCATATAGGCTACAATTTATTTTCGTTTAAAGAGGAATGTTAGCATGGGTTAGCCTAGCACTATCCTTGGTTGTGCATCACAGTGTAGTCACCTATGTATGGGAAGATCCATGTGCTTGGAGTTGGGATGGGCAAACCGTTGGACACAATTTGAAACTTATATCTAAAAATGCATTAGTTAGATAAACCATTTCATATTATCCAGATGCTCTTGGGCCGTGAGGCCATGAGGGTTGTTTTGTGTGTGTAGGAGCCCATCGGCTAGAACTAATAGATCCAGTGTGAGACCCATTTTTGGTCTTCACACCTTCATAGAGGAGGAATCATGTATCTGCAACTTATTCTCAAAGAAAATCTTGTCAGAAAATGTCTTGTGTTGATTCAAAGAAGTAAGCTTCTTCCACACTTTCACCATGTCTTCAACATGTGAATTGCACAAGGATAAAATCTTGCAAACTCATAAAGAGAAAGAATTGGGATCGAAAATAGAAGTCCCATCTATTGGATCCTCCATAGAATAGTGGATTGAATCTAAAATAAGAGCCCAAAGATCAAAGGTGTCAAGTATACACTCTACCTTATACACAACCACAATGAATAGTTTGAACCATCAAGTTTTTATTCTTTGGGTAAAAGAAGAACGACATCTTCACTGAGGATGGAGTGTTTTGTGAAAGATGAATAGAAGGGGAATGGGTGTGAATGGGAGACTTCTCTTGCTAACTATAATCACAATAATCGCATTTGTGCTTAGAAGAGTGTCTGGAAAGAAGCTCCTCCTCTGAGTCATCAAAGCTTGTGACCCACTAAGATATCTTTGATCTTGTAATCACCCTAAAATCCATGTTTTGATGGAGACTGTGGGAAAGACAGAAGGCAGTCATCTGTAGAGACTATAGATGTGTCATTTGTTAGAAAAAGCTATTGTCGCCTGCAATCAAGAAGCTGTCACCTACATCAGATGCTATCGCCTACACCAAGATGCGGTCACCTGCAAAATGCAAACTTGTGTTTTTTGCAAAACGTAGAAATAGATGTTTCCTTATAATTGAATGTTGTCACTTGGGACCTAGATACTATCATTGGGTTGTTAGGGAGGTTGGATGGGCAATGGACCACATGTACCAGGCTGTTAGGGAGATCATATGGGCAATGAACCACATGTACATATAGTAAATATAGGTTGAAATTTTACATTTTGAAGATCTAGGTTGCTCCTCTATGATAAAAACTTGATCTTCTATAAGAATTCTCTAGATTGCTCCTCACTTCAGTGATGAGACCATGTGAGAACGCACAACGGAAGAGAAACATGAATATAGAGAGAAGCACACACACACACACACACGCACGCACGCACGCACGCACGCACGCACGCACGCACACACACACACACACACACACACACACACACACACACACACACACACACACAGAGAGAGAGAGAGAGAGAGAGAGAGAGAGAGAGAGAGAGAGAGAGAGAGAGAGAGAGAGAGAGAGAGAGAGAGAGGAAGCAAAATATGAATGAAGAATATTGCAATAACTGAACAAAATGTTGATACAATGAAGATATATTAATAAGTCCATGCACGCTACCCAAAGAATCAATGAGGGCACTAGATCAGGCTGATAGTGATGGCAGTACTAAGCATAGAGGGTCAAAGTGTTGGAGTGTGCATGTGCAAAGGGAAGTCTGAAGATTGTGTGTTAACCAAGTGGGGGGCTAGCTATAATAGCCATAAATGTCCAAATTTAGGCGACTTCTACTAGGGGAGGCCATAAATGCTAGTTGATCAATAATAAATGCTAATCACTAAAGAATTAAATGCCAAAAAAATCAAGGTGATCCTAGGAAAATCCCAAATGATAATGGAAATGTCCAGTAAGTGTAGGTAGTAGACTATGGAAAGCAGTAATTAGCCCAAGAATGCACACATGAAGTCGACATATAAATAAAATGCACCTAAACTATGAGAGCTCCTATGTCTCCATGAGACTCTAGCAAGAGCTCACAACTAGAAAATGATAGACTAACATAACTAACATAGGCATGCTAATAATATCTTCTTGTAAGTCACCATGCAAGAAGGCATTCTTCATGTCCATCTATTGTAAACTCCAACCTTTGGCTATTACCAAACCAATCACACATCTGATAGTTGCCATCCTAGCAATGAGATTGAATGTCTCTTTATAGCCTATTCCATATTTCTTTGCATAGCCTTTTGCAACTAGCCTAGCCTTATACCTAATAATAGAACCACTTGCATTATGCTTTATTTAATAGACCCACTTACATGTAATAGATTTCTTTCCCTTGGACAATGGTACCAAATATCAAGTCATATTGGCTTCTAATGCACCTTCTTATCCATTGTTGTATCCTAATGGTCATGATAAAAAAGGTCTTCACAACAAGTAGGCTCAATATCATCAACTACCTTTAACATATAAGCATAATGGTGAGCTCCATAACCCTCAAAACCAAATCTTCTAACACAATACCTTTGGAGGAACACCAAGAATATGGAGAAACTACTGCAAGAAAATCTATCTTGTCATATCAACAAGAATGTTATTCATAGTTTAATCAACCATAAGAAGAAAAAGAACACCAAGAACAATCAATCTTCATGTAGCATCATATAGCAAATATCCCATGGATTTATCACAACAAATCTTCAACATATTCTTCATAGAAACCATCAAAGAACCAAAATAACACAAAAGAATGACCAACTTTGAATGGATTTTATCACATATATTCATATTTCATCATCTTCATAGTCTTTCTCTCAATCTCTCTCATAGTCTCACTCATAGATACATTGGTTTTCATAGAAAACTAGCTATCTCCCATACACTATCTTTCTCTTATATGCTCTCTCTCAATAGTACATTGAAATAATAGAGAATAAAACTCAATAATCCTCTTTTGGTCATGGATACCACTTCTAAGAGGTATGCCTGATATGAAGAGTCACCAAAGCCACTACTGTGTCCCTTAAGAGCTCATTAGTGTCACTATTACTTCAATCTTCAATTCAAGTCTTCATCAACTACTTATTTTGCTTCTTAGATCTATTTTGAACTTGTATTCTTCCTCTCCCAAGATTTTAAAACATTTCCAAGCTAAGCATCCATCCATCAAAATACTCCAAAAGCTAATAGAGGCTTACATACCATATATAGAAGCTCTACAGAACACTACAAAAGGTATAAAAACCATATAGCTCAAACCAAAACCACTTAAAACCTTCAAAAATCTTCTAATACACTCTAAATCATTCCTCAACCCATTAATCTACAATCATAACCTCACAAACAGAAAGAAAATAGACCAACATAGAGGCAAACTAAACCCTATTAGAACCAAATAGACAATTCAGAGACCTATTAGAAAGTATATCTCACCCAAAAACCATCAAGAGATTCTTAAACCTACTCAAGCTAATCCAAAAAACTTTCAAACTCAACAAAAATTAGTCATTCCATCACAAAATCAACCATTTAGCTCACAAAAACAACAAAAATCAACCCAAAAAATGCCATTGAGCCCTCAATATATCCCCACACTTAATTAGGGAGAATTCTTGTTGTGACCTTGGAAAAAGAAACAATATTAAGCCCAAAAACTAGCTCAATACTTCTATCTCAAGCATCTATCAAATAAATATCCATGAACCAACCTCGACCCCATTAAGCTCCAAAATAACTTGGATCTATAAAAAAGATTGACGAGAAAAACACCTTGAAGCATGAAAAAAAATTTATCTTACAAAATACAACCAAACAAACTAGTAAAGGATATAAGAGGTTCTTCCATTCCTTCGCAAGTCTTCAAAACTTGAGCCATATCAATAAATTAGCATATTTAAATCTTTGCAGCTTTCTTAAACTATGTCTCCAAAAGGACACAAATCAAACACACCCACATACAAAGACATAACACATAGAAATCTGAATGACACCCCAAGAATGGAGAATAAAAAGAGATTCCATTAAATCTCAACCACCAATTACATCCATAAAGAAACCATCAATAAAGATGTTCTCTTTTAAAGGCCTGATGATTTTGGAACCTGTCCATGGAAAGGGATTCATCCACATATATCTTGGGAGGATTTTGAAAGAATTGCAAATACCACATCCTCTCCACAAGGATAAGATATCTGCCCGAAAGACAAAGAGCATGGAAATAAAGATATCCAATTGATAGGGATCAATATCCATATTGACATTAATGCACAATTTTGGTATTGGCTTTTGATCATTATGAGAATGACAATGCATGTACACTAAGTACCAAGAAAAATGAGTAGTTAATCTAACTAAAGGATAAGTAGATTAAGATAGATCTTAGAAAACTATAAATAATTTTGATAAGCTTATATAAGAGTCTACCACTCCCCTAGAATCATAGGCCAATTAATTTGAGGATCTGTTCAATGAATGAGTTTCACTCCACCCTCTATGTCTAGGTATTAGCAAATCAAAACTTGAATGGCTACTAACCAATTGAGGGGGACTAGGAATGAAAGATGTGGATGGAGGAAGAGGAACAAGCATCAAGGGATGAAGAAACAGATAGGAAAAATCATAAAAAGAAGAAAGGGTTAAAGATGGAAACTCGGGTAATTTAACTGAATCAGATAAGAAAGAAGTTAAGAAATATGCTAGAAAAGTAGAAAGAAGTATGGTAGACAATGGAGGACAAGGGGAGAAAACACAATCCACAATGAATGGGCAATGACTAAAAAGAGGAATTTGGGGAGTACCTTGTAGTTGGAAAAGAAGAGGAGAAATAACATGGGGAGTCGATTGGAGTATGGATAAATAAGAATAAAATCTGTGGGCCATTTATTGATAGTAAATGAGGGAAGGCATTGATGAACCTAGAACAAATAAGTGATTGTAAGATTCAAAAAAGAAGGTGTCAGAAGGGGATTATTTAGAAACATGGGCTAAAAGATCCTCCCTTAGTTGGTTAGCATTTTGTAAACATGCAGGGGATTTTAATTATTGTTGATTCAGTACAACATATCCTATCATGGAATGCCAAGAAACTTCAATACATGCAGCCACTTTGGAAGAAAAAGTTTAAAAAATATTATCCATCTATAATTTCAAATGTTGAACATAAAGAACAGCTTGCAAAATAACGTCCTCCACATAGCACAAGAGATCCTCATCGTCTAGAATTAGATGATCACCTCTAAGGTATATATAAAATATCAACATGGTGTTAGATATAACTGAATCTACAAAGACCATTCAAAAAACCTCTACTAGGAGATTTGAGGACCAAGCATCACTCCACCCATCCTTAGGAGGGTGTAAATCCATAGTGGATAGCTTCATATAAAAGGCCAACTTTTGTTATTGATAGTGCACAAAGAAAGAATGATCTAGTAGGATGTATTCCATAAATTTCTCAAAACAAGACCACGAAAGGTCAATTCTAGATTGAAGCCTTTCCACCTTAGCTTGGAATAAGAGACATAAGGTTGCAATATGCTAGAGAGTAGCCACGTTCATTGCTAATAAAGATGGTACTGATGGTACATCAGGACTTGGAGAAATGGAACGTGATTGAACCAACTATTCTTTTAACTCCTCAATCTTGGTACTTTGATGCTCAATTGTGCACTTTGCTAATTGTAACTCTACTGTGGGTAGCAACTAAAGCTTTAAGATCCTGGGTTTCCTTAAAAAGATGATTGTTATCCTCAATAACAATAGCTATCTGAGCCTTTGCTTCAGTCAATTGGGTTTACAAAGAGGATATTTCCACTTTCTGTCCTTCTAGCAATTTAGTCTATGACTCCATTTTGTTTGAAAAGATTAGAAAGGGTTTCCTTAGTAGAGACAAGCTCAGTATTAGTCTTAAAAGTAACTCCTCCTTAGATTGCTACAGCTTCTCATTCAAATAAGAATACAACTACTAAACACATGTTAAGAGATATTTCCATGAAACTCTGAATGTCCTTACACAAGAAAGGAATGACATATCCTATCACCAAGAGATGTAGAGAAGGAATTGATATGTCTAAACTACCATATTTGTATGCCCTAAATAAATTTGTAGATGTAAGGCATGCAAGAAGGGTACTTCTTGATGTAGTGGGGACTAACACTACAAGAACTGAGACATGAACAACTTCCTTTGAATCATCAGAGGAGAAGGGGAGTCATGATCTTCAACGATAGGTTTAGAATCTTCAATAGAAGGAGGAGGAACCACTAGAGGATTTTCAAGAGGTGGTGAAATTTCCTTTGCAAGGGTACAATATGTCAGGAAAACATATAAGTAAGAACCATAAGTGACATTAGTCACATTACCCCTAGTGACCCTAATAAAGTGTTGATCCATTTTGGCAAGGACATAAGAACTTCAATTGATGGTCATGCCCTTGAGTACCATTCTAGAAATAGTGAGTAATTAGATGGAGTCTTGGTTGGCAGGCATGAACGTGTCTTGAGGGAAGTGACAACTATTTTCAAAAAAGGGATTAGAGATTATGGAAATTCAAATATCAGATGTATTGATGTCCCATTTAGCATCCAATAAATCCGTAGTATACCTTTGCAGGAGCTTCATAATATCCACATTGGAAAAGAGCTAGTGGGCTACTAGAAATGTTTCTCCACAATAGAGAATAGACAAAGCCTTCACCAATCCTCGAAGTATTATCACAGCAGTGGTACCATGTACAAAACTAGACTGCTTACTATAATAAGTTAAGAACTCATCACACAAGGTAGGATCATTGGGAATGAGTGGCAATGAGAGAGAGTCATAAAATGGAATAAGCTAGCTTAGTAATAAGGCCCAATTCCAACAATTGAGAATAGGCACGATTGACCAAAGGGATATATTGGACTAGGGGAGGAGTTTGAGATGCGATTCAAATGAAAATAAAACATAGATACCACACATACACACACAAAGGAGATCCTTGTTGATGCACGTGGTATCGAACTCGTCTCTGTGTAGGAGGTACCATACCATAGCATGCATCCAACTAGTTAGGGAGCATGCAACAACACCCAAGAGGGTAGCATTGTTGATGAAGTCCCTGTAAGTTGTTGACGATGAAGAATATAGCACTCATCTCAATCACTCATGCTGGAATGATAGATTGTCTCTCACCCCACAGCTCATATCACTCAAGGAGGAAGGAAGGAGAACCCATGTCTCACACCTGGTTGAGAAATTGACAAGAGAAATATGAAAAGGGAGTATGCTAGTGTGCATAGTTGATGGTGCATCAATGCATCTAAACCCATTTGGCATAGGTGCAAGAAGGCAAGTCAGGAAACCTTGTAGTGCAGTGCACAAATTAGAGTAACGTGTCCTATTGTGATGGTAGAGGCCTCTCCCACGTGTGCATAAGGAAATAGAAATATATCTGGAACCAGTGTTGTAATGTCCCTCAATCCTCACCTCTTTCGGAGTTGATTGAAGGCAAAAACAATTACACTTAGCCCCCTGCTTTCTCACACTTTGTTGATAGATAAAAAGCATAGCCCATACTTACATCTCCATTCAATCAGGATGAAAGCTCAGACCACTCAGAGGTTGGCAATGAAGAGCAACTTCATCCTGTTGATGATGCCAAATAGTGTCTATTGATGAGGAGGTGTAGTCTCGGAGATAGCCAATAGATTAGGAACTTGCATGGCATGTAGAAGAGGTTGTCTACTGTAGAGGCCACACACACTTATGGAAACACATGACACAATGCACCAAGGAAAGTGGCTTCAAAAATGCAACTTGGGGATTTCAAAGGAGTAGTCAGTTGTTCTGGACTATAGGTGTTGTCACCTTTTCAATAGCCAACTTCTTGTCGAAGGGTGTTTGTTATCTTTTCTTTGGAATGAGGCCTATTATGACAACAAAATTTTTCCTTTTTTTCTCTTTTTTCCTTGCTCTCAAGGGTGTTTTCACCTTTTCTCAAAGAGCATGTCAACATGATAGGGATTGAAGTCCTTTTCTATCATGACTTTTTTTCTCTCTTTTTTTTTTCTTCAGATAAATGGCAAAAACACCATATATCATAACCATCTATTCTATATATGTTGGATTGAATAGGAAGGTAACAAAAAAAGGGTGAGAGGTGGAGTTGAGGGGCTCAAAGAATGATGCCACCTTATCAGGATGAGAATGATGGATATCAACAACAGCACGAGAAGTAGTAAGGAGTGATGCCCACAAGAGGGAGAGGGACTATAGGCATTGTGATTGTCAGGATCCCCAAAGAGGGTAATACTTATTCAAGCAGTAACCATTAATCAAGAAGGGAGCATCAGAGGTATCGATGACCTACACTTGGATAGAGCCATTAAGGTTGACAACGAGTACCTTATAGGGGCCCATCCAACACTATTGGAGGTTTCTTGGAAACTTGCGAAAACACAAATCATAGGTGAGGACTAGATCACCTTTCTTGAATTCTTTATACATTCCTTTTCAACAATTGATCTTATTTATCAGTCTTTGGAATACATCATATAATCCAGCCAAAAGGCTATTCCATAATCCGTCTGAAGGCTAATCTAGAATCCACCCGAAGGCATTTCTAGCAATCCTTAGGGATCACTATTCCAAGTTTCCACCCGTAGACTAGTATGCGGGCCCTCGAGATCCAATCTTGAGTCACATCGGCCTCTTGTGCAGGGCCTAGAGGCAAGGGATTTATGGCTAGAACCCCCTGGCACCCAAGTGTCCTCCTGCTCCAAGTAGCACCCACACAGAGACCTCTCGTGACGAGTTTGGTCCACGTATCTAGTGCGGATAACAACCTCCTTAGATAGGGTCAAGTAGACAGTCGGGGGTAACTGATGCTGCCTCTCCCTCCAGGCCTTCAACCCAAAGCATTAATTATTTTTCCAGCTTTAGTTCCTTGAGCAAAGAAGTACAAACAATGCTCCTAATTGTACAAACACAATCAATCCAGTGGTCGTTTGTTCAGCCAACTGCTAAGGTCTGAATCCTTCTCTTCGAATGCATCCATCATTCGATCTGAGATCAATTGCATCTTGGAAAGATCCCGAAGGGTTTCGTTGCTTGTTTACCCTTTTATCCTTGGGTTAGGGTTTATACCCTATTAACCCAATAAATACCTTAGGTTTCCTTACATTAGGGTCAATAATTCCTCGGCAACCTCGTCGCCCTAACTTGATTGGTCAATTGCTTGCTAGGTAATTCATAATTTCCCTATCTTGGCAAATCATCCCCAAGGGAAGGTGATGTAGCAGGATGACTACTCATCCTCAAATAATTTGACTTGTACTTAGGATTTGCCAACCTCATTCTAAGGAGTGGCAATACCATTTTGTGATCTAGACACAAAACCATGCGACGTTGCAACTTGTTGCACGAGACAAGTGTCTCACCTAACTTATGGGATTATTCCTCCCATCACATGGTATTTCTTGGTCAAGAACACCTTTGGTCAAGATGTAGGGTTTGCGAGTCCTCTTGACCTGACCCAACCCTAACCCTGTTGGGCTGATAACGCTTTGGCCCTTAGGGTCCCTAACTTCCTTGCAAAAGTCTAGCATTTGGTCATCCGATTATTAGGGGTTGAACCCTAGATCATTCTTGCATGGGCGTTTAGCTAACCGTAACATTTCGTGAATGTGGGTAGGAACTTTGGGATCGGAAGTCTTGACTTGGCATCCCAAGTGCGATATTAGGCAGAATTTTTAACGTAACTAAACCCTACCTAGCACTTTGAGGTGTTTGTCGTACTAACTATTCATGCTTTTATGAATCCCATGTGGGTTATGCCATTACAAGCGATTTACATTATCGATCTTGCGACAAGAGGTGATCTCTCCTTAGAGACGCAAATACTTTTCCTAAAAAGATGTAAATGATTTCAAGATACAACATTCCATGCAAGTATGCGATTCATAGACTTTTTCCTTCTATGCAACTATAAGATTTACAATGACCATTTCTTTTCCTTGCCTAGACTATAATGATTGACAATTTGATAAACCCTACGTTGATTTACATCAAGAACTATGCCCATAAACCCTTCGTTTAATGGATTGAATTCAAGCTTTAATATAAAAATGCATCCTTTCCTAAATACAACTTCAATAAAAGAACTCCATGCATGAGCGAATGCTGTGAGACCATTAATAATTTAATTCATCCTTTAGCACTTAACCGACCTAAAATGTAAGCATCCTCGCATGCAACTGGCAAAGTTCATAGTTTCCTTTCCATGCATTGCGACTACTCATACAACATTTAATGGACATCAGTGATTATCTCATATGAATCACAACTAGGAAGTTATTACCTAAGTGCATTATGCGCTATTCTTTTCTGCGAGGCAATCTAGGATGCATTTAGTCAAATCCATCTTTTTAACCTATGCAATTTGCATTCAGGATTGCAACTTGAAAGTGCAAGAAATTTCAAATGCAAGACATGCACTAACTTCGTAAATGAATGAATAAATGCATTTAAATTTTCCTAAAAACCATCATGCTTAACGCATCCCCTCTCATGCGAGAATACAATTGGAACCTAGGCATGAGGACTCGCAGCGTTGTCCACGTGTGAACTCGGATTGGAGGCTCCTGCGTGTGTGCCTCGCGTCTTTAGCTTTGGAGCCATCGATGACGTAGATCCTTGACTCCAAAAACTTGTCCTTGCCTTTATCCGATCTCCGAACTCCCTTCGGGCTTTGGCAAATTAGCCCCAAAACTGCCTACTCCCCCTTGCGTAGAAATTGCCTTTACAAGACGTGGTTTTAAAAAACCCGGGGGAAGCATGTGAGAACAAGGCTTATGGAAGCCTTTAGTGGAAGCTTCCAAAAAGAAGCTTCTAAGCTTTTGTGGCAGAGAAGTGATGTGGAGAGAGAGTGTTGATGAGGGAGATGATGAGAATGATGACGAAGGAGATGAAGAGGATGATGAATATAATGATGACGATGATGATGGTGGAGGCGGCGTGGCAACGTGGTGGCTCTTCACGGTAGCAGGGCGACGATGGCAGCGGGCAGCACGGAAGCACACCTCTCTCTCCTCTCTCCCCTCCATCAAGCTTGGGGAGGGGGCTGTCTTATAGGACCAAGGGAGGGGAGGGTAGCCACCAAGTGCGGGCTGCATGCCACATCCCCATACCCTCCACAACTCATGCTCTTCTCACACTCCCTCTCCGCTGAGGGGAGGGGGTTATTATTAAAAAATTTGCCACAATTTTAACCATTATCCCCTTTTTTTCCCTGTGGAGGGTGTTCGTGTGTGGGCTTGCAGTTTCAAGCCATGGTCTTCCACAACACGTAGCTAGAATTTATTAATGCACGCGGAGGGAACACTTAGCCACCAACATTTATCGATGCGGGTGATTAATTTAAGCCACTTTTTGTGCGTGGTGTGTGGGGTCTAGGGTTGTTTTAATATTTCGTGTGGAAATATTACATTCTCTCCCTCTTAGAGGAATCGAGATATCCTCATCTCGAGAAGTTCTGGGGGTATTGTTGGTTGAGAGTACCTTCATCCATCCAAGTGGCATCCTCTTCGGGATAATCTTTCCACTGGATGAGGTATTCTCTCAAGGTTCTGGATCTCAAATGCCTCTCCCTAATATCTAAGATCCTGTCAGGCTGTAGCTCAAGGACTCCTTGGCTAGGCATTACAATTTGTTGATCATCAAGCATGTGACTAGGGTTAGGCACATACTTTTTCAGTAGACTGATATGGAATACATTATGAACTTTTAGGTTCTCAAGGAGTTGTAATATTTAAGCATTAGGCCCTAGGCACTTGAGGATCTTGTAGGGTCCACAATACCTTGGACTTAGTTTTTTGCATTCACCCAAGGATAGGGAACTCTTCTTTGGACGTACGCGAACGAAGACCATATCTCCTTCAACGAAGGATCTGCCTTGACGTTTCAAATCCGCATAAGCCTTTTGTTTGTCCTTGGTGGCTTGGATGTCCTGTCTTATTGACTTGATTTGGTCATCCATGTCTTCCAGCATCTGTCTTGAAGCTTCAACCCTCAAGGTTGGATCCGAAAAGTTTAAAGGACAACGACAATTGTGCCCATACAATGCTTGAAAAGGGGTCATCTGAATGCTTTGTTGGTAGGAAGCATTGTAGGCAAACTCAACCAGTGGCAAATATTTAATCCAACTTTTGGGTTTGCAACAACAATGTGCCCTCAGCATATCCTCAATGACTTGGTTGACTCGCTCCATTTGACCATCAGTTTGGGGATGGTATGCTGTACTAAAACAGAGTTGAGTCCCAATGGCCTCGAAGATGGCTCTCCAGAAGTGTGATGTGAAGAGAGAGTCATGATCACTGATGATTCTTCTGGGTAACCCATGCAGTTTGAATATCTCCTTTATGAATAACCTTGTGATATCTGAGGCTTTATAGTTTGTCGTACAAGAATAAGATATGCAACCTTGGTGAGCATATCCACCACGACCATAATGGAGTTGTATCCTCCCTAAACTTGGGGTAGGCCAACAACAAAGTCCATACTAATGAATTTCCATTTCATTTGGGGAATGTTAAGTGGTTGCAATTTCCCTGGCATTTTGACATGTTTAGCCTTAATGCGTTGACGAGACAAACATTCCATGACATATTTGAGAACGTCACCTTTGAGTCTCTCCCAATAATAGCTCTTTCTGATTGCATTGAGGGTCTTGGCATAGCCAGGATGTCCTGAAAAAGGGGAGTCATGGGCTTCCCAAAGTATCTTCTGCTTGAGTGATTGGCTTGCCGGTATACATAATCTCATTCTGTAGTAGACAAGTCCGCTATTGATAGAGAATTCTTGATACTTTGTTTGTAGCTTCGGGTCTTGATCTTTGATAGGGATCTCACTTAGCAATTTCTGGTAAGTTGGATCATGGCATGCCTCTTCTCTAGCTAACTCAAGAATTGGGTTGTTTGGTATGGATACCTTTGTGGATAGAGCTCTTGTTGTAGATGGATCTTGCAAAATTAGAGAATTCAGAAATGCCTTGCGACTGAGTGTATCGGCAAGTACATTCTCCTTTCCAAGCCGGTATTTGATTTCAAAATCATATTCCTCTAGCACTTCAATCCATCGATATTGCCTCATGTTGAGCTCATTCTAGGTAAAGATCCATTTAAGAATTTTAAATCCGGCACAAAACTTTGACACATGTTGTGTCATATCCATTTGTGGTGCGTACTTTAAAAGAGAGACAAACTTTGAATAGTATGCATCAAGAGATAGACCAAGCTGCTTCAGTTCATAGAACTCTTTCATCTTCTGCGTGCGGTAGGCAGGTGGTAGATATCTCCCTCGCACAGCTCTTTTAAGCTTCTCCCAAGTAATGGACCCTTTCGAGATCCCTTGGTCCTTGCACCATTGTTTCCACCAAAGCCTTGCTTCGCCGGTAAGCTTCAGTTTGGCGAGCATCGCTTGGTTAGCGGGTGCAGTACCTGCTGCTTCGAAGTAATCCTCCATGGATTCAATCCAGATCTCGGCATCAGTTTGGACGGTCCTTCCCTTACCATCGAATTTTGGTGGCTTGATTTGCTTGAGAAGAAACTTCTTCTCCTGAATTACAGCTGTACTTGGTGTAGGGGTCGGGACTAGGAATCTGCACTTGAGGTTGTGCATGGGCATTAAGATTCTTTACGTTAAAACTTGCTAAGCGTTTCTCACATTACATTTCATGTCCAATTCAGCTTTTTAGCCAAGTGACCTAATCACTTAACTTCTTTACCAACACTCACAAGCCATGACAGACCAAAAAAAAAAAAGTCTATTTCATTCATATGGGCATAGCCCTCTCGAGTATAATTATTTTTGGGAAGATGGAACAAGCTGATTGGCACATCAATTTGGGGAGAATAAGATTGTGTTACATTCACCTACGGGAACTAAGTAATAATATGGATTGGGGTCATGTATTTTCAGGAATCGATAGGTCATAGGAAGCTTAGGGTATCCTTTCCTTTGATACCCATTCTTCTCATAACGTCCCAACACCTTAATTCTATCGGTAGGGATTACTCGAGTTACTTCCTCGTACACATGTTTGTTTTGCTTGACCTTTCAATCGCCGACATGTAGGGTTGCGTTTGCATGAGCCTCAACAAAGATGAATAGCTTTACGATCTTTAAGTCCTCCATCCACTTGATTCTCTTCAAGTTGGTCCGAAGGTATGCAAGTCGGTGGGTAGCTATGTAATAAATTCCTGAATCACCCATCTATCTTCGTTCAGCGTACAGGCGTGAAGGATTGTAGATGCGGTCTAGGATATTCATCATACCTAGCCTCCGTTGGTAATCTGAAGCACGCATCGCGGTCATAAACATAACCTGGAACACCAAGAATTTGTTCCATGCTTCGCGACTCTACAGGCCAGTATCGATAAGTAAGTAAGTGGATGTTTTTAACAGCAACATTTTCTCTACTTCCCCTCATTAAGTTTTCTTGTAAATATTTAAATCTCGTTGGTTCGCTCTGATACCAACTGTAACGTGTCCCCCTGTCCACTTGTTGCAGGACACGTCTTAGCAGGCCCATCGGGAAGAGAGTCTGGAAAGCGTCGCCCGGCACTCCCATGGAATGTCACGGGGTTTGTGATCTAGACCTTCCCAAGTCTACCACAAAGCGGAAGCATTTCGGCCATTCCCACTTAGGACCGATCTGAATCAGGTTTTCCTAGTGGTCAAAATCCTAGAACGGTAGTTAGCGTCTACTTTACGCAGAAATGTCAGGGTCGAAGCGGATTTATACTACACTTGGTTCAAGGAGAATGAGAAACGAGAGGAATGTGAGACTCGACCTCTCTGTCCATAAGGCATAGTCCCATTCCATTCCCCTAAAACAGTATAAATCGGGACTCTAGCTTTCTAGATTCTAGGTCATCCTTACCATACTGTCAATTCCTTTGAGAAAAGTTCCCAGCCAACCAGGACCACCCTTCCGTAGGACGGACCTATGGTCACATCCACCGCACTTTTCTCAGGTTGCTTTAGTTATCTAATTACCTACCACATTTAGTTTGACAAGCAAAAACAGCTTCCTTAATTAGCCATTTAATCATTGGTTCCTTCACATAACTTAAACACTGACATAGAAAAACAATGTTAATAAGTTCCTTTTCAACAATTGATCTTATTTATCAGTCTTTGGAATACACCATATAATCCAGCCCGAAGGCTATTCCATAATCTGCCTGAAGGCTAATCCATAATCCACCCGAAGGTATTTCCAGCAATCCTCAGGGATCGCTATTCCAAGTTTTCGCCCATAGACTAGTATGCGGGTCTCGAGATCCAATCTCGAGTCACGTCGGCCTCTTGTGCAAGGCTTGGAGGCAAGGGATTTACAGCCAGAGCCCCCCCTAGCACCCAAGTATCCTCCTACTCCAAGTAGCATCTACTGAGAGACCTCTCACAACAGGTTCGGTCCACGTGCCCGGTGCGGCTAACAACCCCCTTGGATAGGGCCAGGCAGACAGTCGGGGGTAACTGATGCTGCCTCTCCCTCCAAGCCTTCAACTTGAAGCATTAATTATTTTTTCAGCTTTAGTTCCTTGAGCAAAGAAGTACAAACAATGCTCCTAACTGTACAAACACAATCAATCCAATGGTAGTTTGTTCGGCCAACTACTAAGGCCTGAATCCTTCTCTCCGAATGCATCGAGCATTTGATCCGAGATCAATTACGACTTGGCAAGATCCCCAAGGGTTTCGTTGCTTGTTTACCCTTTTATCCTTGGGTTAGGGTTTATACCCTATTAACCCGATAAATACCTTAGGTTTCCTTACATTAGGGTCAATAATTCCTGGGCAACCTCGTCGCCCTAACTTGATTGGTCAATTGCTGCTAGGTAATTCATAAATTCCCTAACTTGGCAAATCAGCCCCAAGGGAAGGTGATGTAGGAGGATGACTACTCATCCTCAAGATAATTTGACTTGTACTTAGGACTTGCCAACCTCATTCTAAGGAGTGGCAATACCATTTTGTGATCTAGACACGAAACCATGCGATGTTGCAACTTGTTGCACGAGACAAGTATCACACCTTACTTATGGTATTATTCCTCCCATCAGACGGTATTCCTTGGTTAAGAACACCTTTGGTCAAGATGTAGTGTTTGTGAGTCCTCTTGACCCAACCCAACCCTAACCCTACTGGGCTGATAACGCTTTGGCCCTTAGGGTCCCTAACTTCCTTGCAAAAGTCTAGCATTCGGTCATCCGATCATTAGGGTGAGAACCCTAGATCGTTCTTGCATGGGCGTTTAGCTAACCCTAACATTCCGTGAATGTAGGTAGGATCTTTGGGATCAAAAGTCTTGATTTGGCATCCCAAGTATGATACTAGGCATAATTTTTAACGTAACTAAACCCTACCTAGCACTTTGAGGTGTTCGTCATACTAAATATTTATGCTTTTTGAATCCCATGTGGGTTATTCCATTACAAGCGATTTACCTAATCGATCTAATTGTCTTGCGACAAGAGGTGATCTCTCCTTAGAAACGCAAATACTTTTCCTAAAAAGATGTAAATGATTTCAAGATACAACATTCCATGCAAGTATGCAATTCATAGACTTTTTCCTTCTATGCAACTATAAGATTTACAATGACCATTTCTTTTCCTTGCCTAGACTATAATGATTGACAATTTAGGGCTAACTCGTATAAACCCTACGTTGATTTACATCAAGAACTATGCCCATAAACCCTTCGTTTAATGGATTGAATTCAAGCTTTAATATGAAAATGCATCCTTTCCTAAATACAACTTCGATAAAAGAACTCCATGCATGAGAGAATGCCGTGAGACCATTAATAATTTAATTCATCCTTTAGCACTTAACCGACCTAAAATGTAAGCATCCTCGCATGCAACTGGCAAAGTTCATAGTTTCCTTTCCATGCATTGTGACTACTCGGACAACATTTAATGGACGTCAACGATTCTCTCATACGATTCACAACTAGGAAGTTATTACCTAAGTGCATTATGCGTTGTTCTTTTCTATGAGGCAATCTAGGATGCATTTAGTCAAATCCATCTTTTTAACCTATGCAATATGCGTTCAGGATTGCAACTTGGAAGTGCAAGAAATTTCAAATGCACGACATGCACTAACTTCGTAAATGAATGAATAAATGCATTTAAATTTTCCTAAAACCATCATGCTTAATGCATCCTCTCTCATGCAAGAATACAATTGAAACCTGGGCATGAGGACTCACAGCATTGTCCACGTGTGAACTCGGATTGGAGGCTCCCGCATGTGCGCCTCGCGTCTTTAGCTTTGGAGCCATTGATGACGTAGATCCTTGACTCCGAAAACTTGTCCTTGCCTTTATCCAATCTCCGAACTCCCTCCAGGCTTTGGCAAATCAGCCCCAAAAATTGCCTACTCCTCCTCGCACAGAAATTGCCTTTACAAGATGTGGTTTAAAAAAACCCGGGGGAAGCATGTGAGAACAAGGCTTATGGAAGCCTTTAGTGGAAGCTTCCAAAAAGAAACTTCTAAGCTTCTGTGGTGGCAGAGAAGTGACATGGAGAGAGAGTGTTGATGAGGGAGATGATGAGGATGATGACGAAGGAGATGAAGAGGACGATGAATATGATGATGATAATGATGATGGTGGAGGCGACGTGGCAACATGGTGGCTCTTCACGGCAGCAGGGCGGCGATGGTGGGCAGCACTGCAACACACCTCTCTCTCCTCTCTCCCCTCCCTCAAGCTTGGGGAGGGGGTGGTCTTATAGGACTAAGGGGTGGCGATGGCGGGTAGCACTGTAGCACACCTCTCTCTCCTCTCTCCCCTCCCTCAATCTTGGGGTGGGGGTGGTCTTATAGGACTAAGGGGGGGAGGGTAGCCACCAAGTGTCGGGCTGCATGCCACCTCCCCATGCCCTCCACAACTCATGCTCTTCTCACACTCCCTCTCCCCGCCATGCATCAGCTGAGGGGAGGGGGTTATTATTAAGAAAATTTGCCAGAATTTTAACCATTATCCCCTTTTTTTCCCCGTGGAGGGTGTTCCTGTGTGGGCTTGCGGTTTCAAGCCATGGTCTTCCACGACACGTAGCTATAATTTATTAATGTGCGCAGAGGGAACACTTAGCCACCAACATTTATCGATGCGGGAGATTAATTTAAGCCACTTTTTTCGCGTGGTGTGTAGGGTCTAGGGTTGTTTAAATATTTCGCGCGGAAATATTACAGAAGAAGAGGTACAAGATGAAGACATTGACATGGTAGAGGATACTTCTTCTGACATTGCAGATCCATAAGACTTTGGCACATGCCAGAGGATGTGCTAATTAAGAGGGGGTGGATGTCATGCTTCTATGTGTGTACAATGTGAAAAACTCTAGAGTGCATCGTCATTTGGCTTTCTTATTAATCTAGAGAGCCAATGTCATTAATGTCAATGACCATAGTGTGAATGGTTCAAAAATACTGGATTTTTGGACAAGTTTAGCTGATTTTTGATATCTTAGATATTATCTCTTGTGAAAATCCAAAAAATATAGACAACTTCTAGAATAGGATGACATGTAAAAGAGAGTAGGTAGCTTTTAGTCATTTTGGGAGAATTTTATGTAAAAAGAAGAATTGGCAAAATCGCAGATGCACGATCTCAATTTTCAAGCAATGAACAACACTCCGAATTGGGAGATGAAGAAGGAGTGATCTGGCAGAATTCTAGCCAAGTGTCCTGGTATTTTACCCCCTTTTCAGAGCCAATGGAAGCATCAAATTCGCGATGTGAGCATCATAGAGGAAGGTATTGTTTTATGCATATTTTTTTCTACAAGAGATTTATCTTCTCATAATGTAGAAATAAATTGCCAAGCTTCACCTCTGTGAGTATTCTTCTACATCTTCTATTTCTTTGAGCCCCTTCTCTTCCATCTACTCCTCTCCCTAAATCTCCCTTCACCCTAATAGCTCTTACCCCTGCGGTGGACTTTTGACCCTCGATGCTTGATAACATGGGAACAAGGAAATACAAATTCATCTTCAATGGACAAGTGGTATATGTAAGGGTGTGGTATGAGACTCATGGAATCCCAAAGATATCTTTTTATAGGTACAAAACACAATTTGAGCATAGCGTGAGGAGGCCAATGCATGGAAACAGGGGGATAATAAGAGTAGCTTGGGATCACACAAAGATGGAAGAGCCATCCTTAGAGACTTTGTCAAGAAGGATGAAAAGAAATTGCCACATAAGAGTAGAATAATGCAAGATGGATCAAGGGAAACACAATTTGTCATCCCATATGTTTACAAGCAAGTGGATATATGGGCAGAAGTAAATGGAACATTGAATGGTATTGGATGTAAGAAAATGTCCTTGTCCACCTTCAATCGTATTTGGAACATAATGTTCAAGCATGTAACCTTACCAAAGACAGGTGAATTCTCTAAATGTAGTATTTTCTTAGAGATCAAAGAGCAACTTACAAAAACAAAGTATATTTAAGAGTGCAATGTGCTTCTAAAGAAGCATCAATGTTACATGCTACAACAACAAAGTTGTCAGAACATATACTACAGTTGGCGCTTGGCCTCAACATAAGATCCAGAGAAAAACTTGTGTACCATACATGATAAGATGGGCCAACATAAGATAGATATCCCTAGGTTAAGGCTAAAAAAGACTGAAAGATCTACTCAACTACCAGTTTCTTTAATAGGCATGATTACACATGGTCATGGAGAAGGTAGATATGGACATTTCTCACTTGATATATGGCCTCACGATCCTGACTTCACAATTGCCTCATTGTCCTTATGATTCTGGAACTTGGAGTGACTACATAGGCATGCAAATGTGGATCTACAAGTAGATGTTATGCTGAGATCAACCTCTGCACTACTAAATGCCCTCGACTCGAAAAAAGCATTGGACCACCATCAAGGTGTTGCACAAAATAAAGCATGCATGAAAGATAATACACCACAAGATGGCCACCATTGTTTCAAACAATTGCTAGAGAACTTGCTACTTCAACTTGATAATTGTGGATCAAAAAATAAAAACCGCTAACTTGTTGCATATCTGTCATTGCTTATTGCACGAGGAACATTCAAGATGATCCAGCTTGGGTTTCTCATATGGTGGGTCATACACATGAAGACATTGATGCAATGTTCAACAAATTTTGAGAGAAGCTAAGGACGAGCATGACCTTTACTTTTCCTCATCTTATGTAACATTTTCAATCATGCACCATATGATAAGTCCTACACCTTTTTTGTTTACACATGTACCTGACTTTAAGAGATACATTGAGGGATACTTGTGTGATTCCAAACATACACTTGTTGGTCACTCAAACCCTCTTCAATTCCGGTTTTATATGCAAGGAGATGCACCTATCATGCAATAAAAGATGCATTCAAAGTCACCAGGCTAGTTACCAAGAGAAGGTGGCATTGAATTATGGAAGAGAGACTTTGTAAGAAAGCCTACTCTTCTAAAGGGTGTTCCAATGTTGCTGCCCATGTTCAAGTGTGTTAAGGATCATCAAGAATTAGTAAGTGGAATTAAATATTATTTGAAGTATTGGCAAAGATAGTTAGATGTACAAGGACTTGAAGTAGAGTTCACAAAGTTTATAACAATTGTGGTTGATTATTGGAAATATATGATGTACACTCTTCAAACTCCAAATGTCCAAGACGATATATTTTTCATAGATTTTTAGCGAAGAACACAAAGTGATGTAAACAGTATAGATGTAGATAATGTAAATGACTTTATTGGATTGGAATAATTGAATGATCACTATTATGGTCCTCTTAGCAAACGACCCAAACATGCATTTGAATCAATGCTTGATTTTAAGAAAGATGACTTTGTGCTTGTTAGACCTTTAGATCTAGTATATCCAATATGGCTTAGTGTTGCACAAAGTGAGGTGGATACAAATAAAAAATCCAAAGACTTCAACAAGATACATATACAATATTGGGCACCAGTTTGTAGTCATCTAAATGCTACAGATGCAGAAGCGTATCTTAATTGTTGGGATAAATATTGGATATACAACAAAAAATATCCTGAACAATGGGAAACAATAGATAGTACTATCTTCCCTTGGATGAAGAAAGCCACAAAATCTCCTTTAAAATTTAAAATTCCCCCAAAGGTTGTACTGAAGGCCAAACAAAGTCTACAAGAATCCACCGCGACTGAAGATTTTCAAGGATATTAAAACTAAGGTGTTTATTAACACCACCTTTTTGAGTTTTTTTCAATTTCTTGGAAACAACCATATGCAATAATATGTTCCATTGCACGAAGTTCTAAATTAATGAAATTACCAAAATTTATGAAATCTAGTTTGATTTGGAATTCCCATATTGATAATCCATTTTGATTTGAAATTCCCATAAGTGTCTTTTGTATAATTCTTCTGTAGACAATATAAACAAAAGACTCTTGGTATGGTTCGATTTCGAGTACATTCAATGGGCTAAATGTCCCTCCTAATGGCACTTTTTGCACCCCATGCTAGATCGCATGACATCTCTTCCACCTCCTATAGTATTGAATATACTAGCGGTATATTCATTTTTAGTATTTGTAGCAGCTCTATCATCATCATATACATCAACTCTTTCTTGATGCTTGTAACTAAATTGGACAAACAGTCCTTCAATTTTTCTCCTCCTAGAGTACTCATAGTAGGGTTTTGAAAAGTCTCTATAATCAATGTATAGATTGGTTGGGTTAGTCAAGAGGGTCTAGATTCAGAGCTCCTATTGAGATTGTTGGTTGTTGGTTCTAGTTGGTAGGGTTCCACTATTGTTGTTGAATTGTCATTGAATGGTTTGAGGCCACTATTGTTATGGTTGGACCATCATTTGAGGCACTGCTATCTATGGTCACACTATAGATTTGATACATTGTACTAAGGCATTCTTTGCATCTAAGGATAGGGATAAAAATAGTCATTGGGACTGTTTGGTATGCAGTCAAGTAAAACTGCCATCAATAGGCATAAGAAGGGATTGAAAATGAGGGAAATGGCATTGCTAAGAGGAGAAGAATTCAATGGATACTTGCAAAGTTTCTTGTACCATTGAAGAATTAGAGATTCTTATTGCCAAAGACACTTTCTACAAGAAATTCATCCCACAATGGCAGAAACATATTACCATCATGATGGAGGCTCTATGTGGTGGACTATTTCCTCTCCCTATTGAAGCAATAGAGACATGCATCTTGGTGGAAAATTTTCTGGGAGTAAACTGAAGAGTAGAAACAAAGAGAATGACCATCCATGGGAGATTTGACTTTCATTGAAGAGTTTCCAGACATAATCAAGTGGGAGATTGTGAAGAAGCTTCACGAGTGGTGGTCAGTGGAGGTTCACAAGAACAAGAAGGAAAAGAGTTGGAATTTGTTTGTGGATGCTTAGTAGTAGGATACGTGGGACACATGATGCACTGACTTCTGTTTGTCCAATTAGCACCCACTAGAAGTTGGTGGATAGAGTATTCTTTATAACATACACTATTGAAACCATCAAAAGTTGGCATTACTACAATGATGGCACCACAACAATTATCAGAAGAATGAGTTTTGATACAACACCATATTGGGGAATATGGAAATTTTCCAAAAGTTTAGGACACGTGGTCAAATATTTGGATTTGTTATAACTTCAACACTATAACTCCAAATCGAGCACTTTATAGCTCAATAGATTCCATTTTACAAGCACTTTCTAGTGATAGATCAGATCATATGATTTTGAGAAACTTATGGGCATGTTATCCGAGTGCCACCTTTTTAGTATTCAAAAAATGAGAATTGGGAGATTTCCAAACTCACTAATATTGTGTTATACATTTAGAACTAAATATATTCCCCTCTGTAATGGACTAAAAGCTAAATTCAAAGACGTTGAAAAGAATGAAGTAGAAGAAATGTTGGCAAGAGAGTCCTCCAAAGACTAAATCCCAATTGGATGGAGCTAACTCTGATGAATGATGAAATCAAGAGGCAAGCACTAGAATGAAGTTGAGAGGTACATGAGAAGAGAGAATACAAAAATCAAAGCTGAGAACTAGCTAGCAGGTAGAAGCCTCCTTTGAGGCCCTAGCAGCACGCTTTACAAAAGTCCCCATGGCGACTCAAGGTCCCCTTCCTAGTCAGATTGTCCCAGAAATATTGATGACAAGCCAATGAATGTAGTCCCTTTGCCCATCTTGAAAGGAGAGTACAATGAAGACCTTGATCTTCATATACCAGAGTTCATGGTAGTGTATGTGGCTAACAATGCCATAACCCTTGAGCATTAGTTGGCAATATTTCCCACCACTTTCAAAAGTGCGACATTTCAGTAGTATGAGAGACAAGTAGCATGAACTTTTGGCATATGGGATGATCTAAAGTTGAGCCTTTTTCATTAAATTGAGGGTGTGAAGGTTTTGAAAAGCGGATGCAAGAAAAGTTCATGAACCGAAGTTAGGTGAACGGGTGGAAACATGTCTCTAGAATGGAATCCATACTAAAGACATGGACTAACCATCACTTGGATGAAAGCATCCAAAAGGGAGTTTTTCTTAGAGGCCTACAAACTAGAAGTTTGTAAGTTTCTAAAACTGCGAAGACTAGTCAATCTGCAAGCTATAGTGGAAGGTGCAAGATTGTATGATGAAGTTAAAGCAAGGCTATCGATGACCTTAGTAAGAGGAGTCTTACTACCTCTTATGCTAGGAATGGTGTATCCACTAAATGCAATCCTACGAATACTTCCCTACCCTATCTTTAGATGCAAACGGTGTCATATATAGTACAGTGTACTAAGCAATACCTCAAATGATGGTTTAAACACAACAACAATGGCCTCAAATAGTTCTCCCAATGGCAACTCAACAACAACAATAAAACCCTACCAATTGGAACCAACAATCCCCAATCTCAATAGGAGCTCTAAATCAGAACCTAAATAGAGGACCCTCTAGATCAACCCAACTAGTTTATGTAGTTATTATATAGGATTCCCAAAACCCTACTGCAAGTACTTCACGAGGTGAAAATTTTGAAAGACTACCTACCCAATTCAGTCAAGCATCAAGAGTAGTTGATGGATGTGATCACATAACAACTATAGATCCTGAAAGTGAATACCATCAACATATCCACTCCTATAGGAGGTAGAAGAGATGTGATGCAATCTAATATTTGGTGTGAGAAGTGCCATCAAGTGGGACATTTATCTAGTGAATGTACCTGAAAAGCAATTATCCCTAGAGCCTTTTGTTCATACTATTTGAGGAAGAACCATACAAAGGATATTTGCTCTTTGAAGGAGATGCATGAAAGAAGAAAGAAAGCTGAAGAAGCAAGATTCAACTTTTTGGAATCCAAGATGACCACCCAAGATATCGGACCAAAGCCTAGGGAGTTCCGTTCTAATTTTGGCCCAAGGAGACATTAGGGGAGTTTTGAGGTCTCAAAAATGCCTTTTAGGAGATAAAAAGAGAGTGCTCTAGACCAATAGGAGAAAAGCTTCCAATGGAACTTCTATTTTAAAAAAGGTATATATATATATATATATATATATATATATATAATTTATATTATCAATATCTATTTTTAATCTTTTATATTCGTGATTATGACATTCTTTACATTAATGATATACAATCCCGACCACTTTTATTTATTGATATGTCTGGATTAATGATAATGCCAGGTTTACTCTAAATTCAAATTAGTAAAAAGCTTAACCTATATTTTTTTCCTCCTTTCTTTAGTCCCTCTCATGTTTTTCCCTCCTTTGTGGTAGCCTAGTCTTGTGTGTGTGTGTGTGTGTGTGCGTGCGCGCGCGCACCATGGATACAAAAATTTGACCTTCAACAAGGCATCCAAGCTCCGAAATCACATCCATATCAGTGTTTAACTCATTCCAAAAAGATGGAAGATGGATTCCTACAATCATTAGTAAAGGTAGTTGGATCACCATGTAACATGCAAAATGTGGGAAAAGGTGAAGATATAAGATCTCGTTCATCTCTGTTTGGAAGGGTAGAATATGAGATTTCAAGCTTGGAGTAAAAAAAAAGTATAAAAGAGGTTATTGTACAATATATGTTTATGCATAAAGAGCTATATTTAGAACCTGGAAGTTCAAATCTTCCAATGCATAAACCAAATTGTAAGGATTTGATTCTTAAGGTCTTTCTTTTCTTGGACTTGGTTTGATGTTTTTCATTATAATATTTTTTCATTTATCTTGTAGATGTCTATCCCTCTAATATTGAGGAATGGCAACCAGTCGAGTCTATTGTTGATGTGATTTATGTGATGCATGGCTGGATTGGAGAAGAGATGTACAAAGGTATAAAGAAGATAGAGCTTGTAGAGAATGGAATTTCCTTCTATGACCATTCTTATATTATCCCCATGGTAGCCAAAGGGGATCAATGTCCAGATACTAGTGATGGCTATAGATGTAAAATGTTTTCTGAGATACAGAGAGCATTAAAACCTAGTATCTCAAGTGGGCTAAGTAAAGTTACTTTGTTCATGCCTATTAATATATTTGTTGACTTATTTTCTAATGCTGAGATAAGAAGATCAAAGGGCATGCTTTCAGTGAAGAGACTAACATATGATCACGTTATACAATTTGTTGATGAGGGATGGGACACTAAGATAGAAGGAAAAATTATATGTAAGATAGATCAAGACTGTATAGCTTGTAAATATATGATTGCTACTCAAAATTTCATCCTTAGTTTTTATTATAGTAGATGGCATTATGTTGGTGGTAGTCTGGTTGCTTTAGACCAAAATATTGATATTTTTAGCAAAGATTCTATAGTGGATCTTGATGTTTAGTACAATGAGGACATTATTACAATCCTAAAGGTTAGATCATCACGTACACTACATCAAGTAAGGATGGATTTATAGAATGAAGATATTGAACTACCATACTCATTTTTTTTCCAACTTAATAGCAAACGAGTAAATTTTTATATCATATTATATCCACTTAGATGTATATCTAATTTCATTTCCTGATTAATAAATATTTGTAACATTTTTTTTTACAAATATCAAGGATAGAGAAAAATATATAATGCAAGGATATTTAAAAAAATCTCTTTACTATCAATTTAAAATACATGTATAAATTTTGTGGCAAATTTTTGTCAGCCATCTCCATGACTTATACACAATGGCTTACAATCAATGAGGCAAAGCTACTTTTTTGGAGAACTTTTCTTAGAAGAAGGGGCATCCATTCTAGGAGTTCTTTTGCCTATATTTGATGCTTTAGTTGCCTTGGGTGTTGAAGGCATAGCTTCACTTGTTGTAGTTATATGTACCTCCTCTCCTTCAATGTCCAAGCCCCCACTATTGACCATTCTTGTTGGTTGTATACAATTGACCATTATGTACTTCATGAGCTTTGCTCTTATATACCAAACATGCTCACTTGTATAGCAATCCCTTGTTAATTGTAATACATTTGTAAGAAAAAAAATTTAGTTCATTGTTATTTTTTCACAATGGACTAATTTGCAATAAACATGTATCTTAAAGTTTAGTATGTCTCACATTATCTTTATAATTTTATCATCATTGAGATAAATAAACTGAACCAATTTTCTATCATTTATAATTACTCTCCAGCCACAAGAGTAACTATCATCTTGATGATGACACTGCAATCAATCATATAAAGTAAAACTATGAAATTTGTTTATAGTAGTTTTTAGAATAAATTTTCATATTATGTTCCAACCCATATTAATCAAGAACTTACCACAACTTGTCTATATTGCATTGTTGCAAGTAAGTTAGAAGGGATGGGAAGCTTTTTCTCTAGCACTTCAATCAATCTTTTTACAGCTCTGTACCAAAAAGACAATAAAATTTAGAGTATTTACAAAAGAAAAATCAAAATATTTAGAGTACCTACAAAAAAAAAAGATCAAAATATCAAGGAGGCCCTAGATTATATAACTTACAACTTGGCATCTCCATGGCTTCCTTTTATAGAATTGATGAGGAAACATTGCCTCTCCACATAGTCTATTCCGATTAGGTTCCAATGAGAACTGAAAAAAATATATTTCAATAATCTAGCAAAATAATATCTCATAAAATCTAACAAAATATCAAATTACTTGCTTTTCATTGTATGGAACTAGAAGAAGCTCCAAAGATTCAAAGTCAATTGAATTGAACTAATGGTCAAATGCACTTGTATCATGCTCACTCCTCATATAGTATGAGATAGATGGATCAAGAACCTTAATCTTTTGTTGTATATCAAAGGAGAGCTTATGCATAACACACCTAGCAAAGGAATGGAGATAGTAATCATCAACATGAAAGTCTATTGCTAGAAAAATATGGTGAGTAAAAACAAATTTTTGTATACTATACCCCATCCTAGCAAGAAGAATCGAGTCATTTACTTCTCTTACTTTATTTTTGAGAATTCGAATACAATCAGAGTCCAAAAATACCATAATATCATATCTTTTGTTAATATCACTAGGTAAAAAGCAAAAAACATTGAAGCCCTTAGGGTCAGCCCTTTCAAGAAGGGTAGATAACTCCTCTTCAAAAGATGGGAGTTGTTCTACTTTCTTTTATTCTTCCTTATTTCTTTTATACTCCCTCCATTTATCTACCTGCTCTTCTGTGGCCTTTTCCTCTTTCTCATGTTGTCTTGTGTAATTTCCATGCGTAACATCTTCAACCTTCAGACTTGGATCTTTTTTCTTCTTTCTATATGGAGGCACATTTAAAATATTGAAAGCCTTCACATCAGAAAGAGGAACTAGCTCAAGGACCTTTGAAAACTTGTATCTCAATCTCGTGAGAATTATCATGTATTTATCCATAAGTGTAATCCTATGTGCATGAGAAGCATAGATAAAAGAATCTTGGAAAAACTCAATCAAAAAATCTTATGTAGCCTCCTGAAAATAGTTGCGAGCTATACTAGTCTATCTAAAACTATCAAGACTATGCTTGTCACAAATTTCTCTCACAAGCCTTTGAAAAGACAGCTTTGGAATTGCATTATTCAGAGCCTTCATTGCACTTCTAATCTCCTTTAGGCACCTAACATGATGTGATAACCTTCTTCTTGGCTTTGATTTCCTTGTAAGTTTGGAAGATTTGGAGGACTGATGGATCTTTGAAGCAAGACCTCTAGGATCAACTTTCTACTTCCTTGCAGTGGCCTTAGTTCTAGCCATCTAGAACATCCAAAAAAACAAATAATACAACCAAATTAGGAAAGATCCCCAAATCTCTCATATCATTTTATCTATAATCACTAAGTAGCAAGCAAACACTTATCACATAGTCTAAATCCAATTTCAATAAAACATTACACAAGATGTATGAAACGCGAGGATGTCTTTTGGACCAGAGAAGATAATATCCTCTCGCATTTCATATGTCATAAGAGAAACAATTTAGGCCTAAGTCGTATGAAATGCGAGGAGGCTTCACATGGACAAGGGAACCTAACACCCATCGTGTTTCATACATCACAAGAGAAACAATGCAGGCCTAAGTCGTATGAAACACAAGGAGGCCTCACAAGGACAGGGGAACCTAACACCCATTGCATTTCATACGTCACAAGAGAAACAATGCAGGCCTAAGTCGTATGAAACACAAGGAGGCCTCACAAGGACAGGGGAACCTAACACCCATCGCATTTCATACGTCACAAGAGAAACAATGCAGGCCTAAGTCGTATGAAATGCGAGGAGGCCTCACATGGACAAGAGAATGCAAGCGACGTGTGAAACACAATGGGTGTTTAATATATATTTGATGAAAGAGAAACTTGCCCTCCAAGTGATGTGTGAAACGCGAAGTAGCTCTTGCTGATGGGAAGAGCCATGGCTAATCTCATTTCATACAGACATCAATTTTGGGGATGATTTGTTGTCAAGTGATTGAGAGCTAACTCATATTGTAATAAGAAACTTACATTCTCGAGGGTTCAGTGTGTATGTTGGGCAATGAAGCCTTCTTTAGTAGCCTTGCGCTAAATAACTTTTTTTATTGCGATCAAATTAGCATTGTGTTGGTCTAGTTGAGCATAGAGAGAGCTTTGTCTTCAAAAAAACTCTTTTGCGGTTAAGAAATAGGCTTTACAAGGATGTTGGTTTACACGTGTGGCTGCTGTAATGCGTAGTTATTTTCACACCTATGATTGCAGACTATTTTTACTTGGGAAGTTGTGCCACATGTCACTTTCTTTTTCGGCATGATAGAACTTTTATGGCTTCCATTTTTAGGTTTTTACCATTTTCTTTTTCATTTTAAGAGCACCTCCTTTGAATTAGTACAATGTACTTTTTGAACAAATGTGTGGTGGCCGTTGGTATATATATATGAACATTTACGTTCGGGTTTTGGTTACTATTTCTTTCACGTATCTTTTCTTGTCTTTGACCAGCTATTTGTCTTGTAACACAAGCCAAACCAAGCATATTCTTACAAAAAACCATTTATTCTCAGGAGAAAGGTCTACAAATATCAGATATCACACTTTTCTTAATAATTTTCTCTGCAATTGTGAATTTTGAGGCATTGAAGATGCTAGTTGGCTTAAGAGGAGAAAGATACATCATGAACTTAGAAATTTTGTAAGGGTTTTTACTTTGTTTTTCCATCAATATTGGTCTCGTAGACATGTTAAACAACGAGGTTTTGATGTTCTTAATGCATTGTTTTGTTCAAATTTTTTGGATGTATAAAACACGAATTTGTCAAGTTCTTTTGTCAAACTGACGTGTGAAACGTGATTTTGTAAACTATGAGAGATGCTCTGAATCATTGTTTTTGCGTTTCATGAATTGTGAATGTTAAACAAAGTTTGATCGATGAGACTTGGATTTTCATGCTTTCTTTGCTGCATAAAGTGTCAATTCATTTCATTCATCTTGTATTTCTTAATATCTTACATAACAAACACGTTAAATTTGTCAAAATACAAAAGTAGTGCCTTATAGGTTTTGACTAAATTTTTTAGCAATCTTTCTTTAGTCTAATGGATATGAGCAAATGTGGATTTGTATATTATGCCTCCGATTTTAATTTTTTATTTTTTGGATTTGGTTTTTTGAGTAATCAAGACGACTAAAAGGAAGTTGTCTGTAGAGGAAATGGAGGAGAAGGATATGGAGGATACTTATGATGAAAATATGTTTGATTTTCTTCATGCAATAGGAAATTCATCTAGATTTATTTACATCAAAGATATGCTTAATGTTCCCATTGATTTGCAAGAGCTTTTGAAGGATCTTGAAGATAAACTGAAGGATTTTAGGGAGTTTTATGATAGACATGTGAAAGACCTAAAGATTGAGGGATTTGTCCATTATAGCGATGTAATGGAAGCTTCCAATGCTGCTAGAACAACTTTGCAAACAAGGTTTAGCCTTATTGATGAAGAATTCAAGAAGTGGAAAGCAAATTGCCATTTTCATCAGAATCAACATCAATGTCTTCTTGTACAGAAGGATGTTGGATTTCTTGTATATCTTCAATATATGGATAGTTATTCTTCAGATACAATATAAGAGAAGAAGATGGAGGATGTTGCATGCAAAGGCAAAGAAGTTGAAGAGAAGGGTGAAATGTTTCAGGAGGATATTGAGAATCAGTTTTAGTGCAGGGATTTGATGTTGCTTTGTTCAAAAGTGAGAACATTACAAAAGTGGAAGAAAAGGAGATAGAGTTCAGTGTAGAGATTGAAACAGGTCCTCTTGCATGTGTCCCAACATTTCCTAGTTATCTCATCAACAAAAAGAGATATGTATTACTAAATGATATTCAATACATTTTTTATCTTAGAGAAGATTATTGCTTGGCAAACTTTGCTAAATGGGGTCAAAATGATAAGAATTTTATAAGTTATGGAATTGCTAGCAACTCTTGATGTTGAGAGAGAGAATTTTCAAGACAGCTTTGTAGCCTTGCATTCATGTATTAACTAGATCATGGAATATAAAAAGGGGGGGGATACCTACAGAGGAAGAGTACTTACAAATTCAATAGAGACTTGGTATTGATAACATGGGGTATGAAGAGAAACTGAAGTCTCTATTAGCAGAGAAACCAAAAAGTTCAATAAATCTATATGATGATAGTCTTCTTGAAGAAGATGAAAACCCTAAGGTATGAAAGATAATTCTAAGATATCCATTGTGATTTATATTAGAGTATGTTATGCATTATAAACAAATATTTTTGGATATTTATCTATTGGCATATTATACTATTGTGGTTTATTGTGCAGATAGAAATTGAAGATGTAGACAACTTTCTTGTTGGTCATTATATTTGTAGCTTAAATAATCAAAGAGTTGCAATTTATCATAGCAGGTTGTCAAGCTCTCCAAGCTTGCTAATGATGGCTTTGAAAGCTATCTCCAAGATGTTTGGATCTCAAGTTTTCAATAGAGGTTCAGACAATATAATTTTTGTGGAGAAGGAAGAAGCTGTAAGAGTTTTTGGTTCCATGCCTAGATATAGTGGATCTAGGATAGGATACTTTGGAGTTATTGGCTCTTATTTGCTCTCCCATGTAGGAGATGCCAAGAATTTGAAGCTCTTTCTAGGCTATAGAAAACAAGAATTCCTAAAATGTAAAGGTCTGATTGAGTGGGATGAAACAAAAGATTCCTCTAGAGGATCTAGTGAATTTCTTGAAACTAAAGACTCTTTTGCAATAGAGTCAGACTAAAAGATGTTAAGGGTTTCTTGAAACCTATTTTTTTCATCTCTTTGTCTAGTTTGTAACCATTCTGAAAATCTTTGCTTTGCACATGTCAAGAGTTTAAATATCCCTCTTTTCTTCTTTGGGTAACAGTGGTTTTAGTCCTTGCCAAAGATGATGTATTACGTGATGTGATTGTGTCTTTGAGCTTAAATTTGTGAAATGCGGGTTTTTCGCGTGGTAGAGAGCTTGCAGCTATTCACACACAACCCATTATCGAGTACATATTCCTAAATTTTCCTGAACTTTTAATCTCCAAAATGGAAAACCCCTTAAAATAAATTTAAATTATAAAAAACCCATTAAAAATGATTACAAACTTGTAAAAATTTCAAAAAAGATAAAAAAATCCTTTTAAAAATTCATACTAAAATTTTACACTTTTAAAAATTTTAAAGAATTTTTCTTAACTAAAAATGCCAACAAAAAAATAGAAAAAAAAACCTTTAATTTCATGAAAATTTATCCAAATTCTTAAAATTTTATTTTAAAAAATCAAGAAAATTTCCATAATATAAAACTAACTTTTCTTTATATTTTTAGATCCTTCACATGTGCTAAAATTGTCAAAATTAATTGGGAACGAATTATTTGAATGATAAAATCTTATTAAATGTGTAAATTATTGAAAAAAAAAAATCAAATCCGAAAAATAGCTAGAATTTTTTTGAAAAAAGCTTAAAAATTCTATTGGACCTTTGCACTTACCTTTCAACCTACATTTGCTAAATGAACAAAAGAGAAAAATACGAGTCATGCATCCATATCAAAATCGATTAAGAAGAAAAAAAAAACCAAAAGAAAAACCCCAAATTAACAAACATAAAAAAAAGATAAAAAAACAGAAGACAAAAAAAAATTATATACTGAAAAATGGGGCAAAATGTAAAAATTTATCACTACCCATTCGTGGGATTTTATTTCTTTGTTTTAAAAGACAAAACAACAACAACACGAAACATAAAATCACAGAAACAAACTGAAACACACATAGTAAAACCAAATTTAACATATCTTATGCGCATAATTGAATGAAAAAACGACAGAAAAAAACATCAAAATTTATTGAAATTTTTTTGTCATGGTGTTTTTTTTGTTTAGCTTATATTGACAAAAAAATTTCAGTTAGTTGGATTTTATTTTTGGATTCCATTTTGGTTGCATCACATCAGTTTACTGATTGCGCATTCAGATTTACTTATATATACACCCTCCCCTGGTACCTCGTTTCTTTCCTTATTTTCTTTTTTCATACCAACAATACAAACAATTATAAAAAATAATTAGTTGATCACATTTTCCATGCGCATTCATGCTCAACACATACATTTTAATTAATTAAAATGAACCAACAATTTACGTAGCACATGCTTCGAGACAACGACCAATCATGCCTATTGAGAAGACTATTGCTACTTAGAGTGTTCTACTCTAGGAAGAGGGTTTGAATAGAGAAGAGTTGTTGGTCCTATGCATTAGACAATTAGAAAGAAAGCCTAAAGACATTGAGGCATCCATGAAAAAGTTGAAGACTGCAAGGATCAAGAACAAGAAGAGGTTTGATAAGCAACACAGAATTTGACCACGAGCTATACAAGAAGGGGATTGGGTGGTGGTTCATGATAGCAGCTTGGAAAATCAGCATAGTGCTAGTCCGAAGATGACAAAGCGGTGGCTTGGTCCATATGTGGTAAGGTTTGTTTTTGACAATGCTACCTATGCATTAAATGAGATGGATGGGACAACTCTAAAGATTCCAGTGCTTGGAAAATGTATCAAGCTCTTTAAACAAAATGTATCACTATTTTTAGGCAGTGAACATCACTCTAAAGTGGGAGATGAAGAAGGAATGACCTAGAAGAATTCTGGTAAGGTGTACTGGTATTTTACCCCCCTTTTGAAGCCAATGGAAGCATTAGATTGGCGATCTGAGTAGCATAAAGGAATGCATTATTTTATGCATGTTTTTGTGTACAATAGATTTGTCTTCTCATAATGCAAAAATAAACTGACAGGCTTAACCTCTGTGAGTATTCTTCTACATCTTCTATTTATTTCTGTGAGTATTCTTCTACGCCTTATATTTCTTTAACCCCCTTCTGTTTTGTCTACTCCTCTCCTTGAATCTCCCTTCGCTCTGTTGTCTCTTACCCCTGTGGTAGACTTTCGACCCCAAACGCTCTGATAACGTGTCGTTGCTATAATGCATCGTTAACTTGACACATGGGATGGGTAGATTGTCTTTGCCTCGAAACTTGTGCCACATATCACCGATGTTTTTAGCATGATAGCGCTTTTATGGCTCCACTTTTTAAAAGGTAAAAGATAATTTTTAGTCTCTTTTTTAAATTTTAAATGCAGCTCTTTCAAATGAGTGCACAATACCTCTCAACAAACGTGCAGTGACTGTTGGCATATATATACAACAACTCACGGTCGGGTTTATGTTAATTTTTCTTCCAAGCATTTTTTTTTTGTCTTCCACAAACCATTTATCTCCTATGAATCGCAAGGCCAAACCAGGTGTATTCCTACAAAAACCCATTTATTATCAATAGGGAATACAATTCTCAGGTATCAAACTTTTTCTTGTCACTTTTTCTCTACAATCCTGAATTTCAAGGCATTAAAGATGATCAAATCTGTTAGTTTTCCTAAGAAACAATTCACTAATGTATTAAACAAGGTTTTACCATTTGCAAAGAGTTTTGGAATATTTTTGTCATGTTTTATGAGTCCTAAATGTAAAATAAAAACTGATCAATGAAACACGAAATTGCATGCCTCCTCTGCCACTCAAATAGTCAACTCACTTTGTGTAAGATACTACTATTGTATTGTGATCAATTTAACATGTGTGATATTCTAGGGATTTGGACATGCAAGATGAATATAATAAGGTGTCATTGTTGGACATTGTTCTGTATTTGTTGGTTTAAGAGAAGAAAGATACATCAGGAAGTTAGAAATAGTATAAAGGGTTTGACTACATTTTTCTATCAATCTTGGTTTAATCTCGTACATATGTTAAATGAGGTGGTCTTGTACAGATGTTTTGGATGTATGAAATGCGATTACGTCAAGTTTTATCAACTACGAAGTAGTTTAGATCATTGTTGTTGCGTTTCATGAGTCCTGAATGTAAAACAAAATTTGATCGATGAGACGTAAAATTGCATGCTTCCTCTACTACTCAAAGGATAAATTCACTTTTTACAAAACAATGCTATTGTGTTTTGACCAATTTAACATGTGTGTTGTGTTAGGGATTTAGACCTACAAGATGGATGAAGTAAAGTATCATTTTTGCATATTTTTCTATGTTTGTTGGTTTAAGAGAAGGAAGATAACATTGTTATGTACTTTCTGGTTTAAGAGGAGGAAGATAACATTGAACCCTTGCTCAGAATTTGTTAGTGAGCATGTCATATATAAGGAGTCTAAACTTTAATGCCAAGATTGAGTTCTTGACAAACTATCAAGTAGTCAAAAATTCTATGAAGGGTTTGATTAAATTTTTCTAGCAATCTTGCTTTAATCTTCTGGATGTGAGTAAATGTGAATTGGTATGTTGTGTCCCTAAATTTACTTTGTTGTTTTCAGGATTTGGTTTTGTGAGTAATCATGATGACTAAAATGAAGTTTTCTTTAGAGGGAATGGAGGAAGAGGATCTAGATGATACATGTGATGAAAAGCTATTTGATTTTCTCCATGCAATTGGAAATTCATCTATATTTGTTTACATCAGAGATATGATCAATGTTCCCTTTGATTTGCAACATCTCTTGAAGGATCTTGAAGGTAAAGTGAAAGATTTTAGGGAGTTTTATGATAGACATATGGAAGGCCTAGAGATTGAGGGATTTGTCCATTATAGTGATGTAATGGATGCTATCAATGCTATTAGAACAACTTTGCAAACAAGGTTTAGCCCTATTAATGAGGAATTCAAGAAGTGGAAAGCAGATTGCCCTTTTCATCATAATCAACATCAATGTCTTCTTGTATAGAAGGATGTTAGATTTCTTACATATCTTCAATATATGGATAGTTGTTCTTCAGATACAATACAAGAGAAGAAGATATAAGATATTACAAGCAAAAATAAGGAGGTTGAAGAGAAGGAGAAAATGTTTCAAGAGGATATTAAGAACTAGTTAGTGATAGGAATTTGATGTTGCTTTGTTAAATCTTTATGATGATAGTCTTCTTGAAGAAGATAAAAACCCTAAGGTATGAAATATAATTCTAAGATATCCATTGTGGCTTATATTAGAGTATATTATGGATTATAGTAAAATATTATCTGATATTTATCTATTGACATCTTACACTATTGTGGTTTATTATGAAAATAGAAATTGAAGATGTAGACAACTTTTTTGGAAGAGCCAAGGGCTTAAGGCCATTGAAGTTTGGTAAAAGTCAAGGCCTTGGTCATTATATTGGAAGCTTAAATAATCAAAGAGTTGGAATTTATCATAGCAGGTTGTCAAGTCTCTCCAAGCTTGACAATGATGGCTTTGAAAGCTATCTCCAAGCTGTTTGGATCCCAAGTTTTCAATAGAGGTTCAGACAATATAATTTTTGTGGAGAAGGAAGAATCTGTAAGAGCTTTTGGTTCCATGCCTGGATATAGTGGATCTAGGATAGGATACTTTAGAGTTCTTGGCTCTTATTTGCTTTCCCATGTAGGAGATGCCAAGAATTTGAAGCTCCTTCTAGGCTATAGGAAATAAGAATTCATGAAATGTAAAGGTATCATTGAGTGGGATGAAACAAAAGATTCCTCTAGATGATATAGTGAATTTCTTGAAACTAAAGACTCTTTTGCAATAGAGTCAGACTAAAAGATGTTAAGGGTTTCTTGAAACCTATCTTTTTCCATCTCTTTGTCTAGTTTGTAACCATTTTGAAAATCTTTGCTTTGCACACAAGAGTTTAAATATCCCTATTTTCTTCTTTGGGTAATAGTGGATATAGTCCTTGCCAAAGATGATGTATTACATGATGTGGTTGTGTCTTTGAGCTTGAAATTTTACCAAATTTGTCTATAGAACCATTGAAATACCTCTAATAAACTATTTAATTTGTATCTTCCATCTCCATGTCTTGTGTGTCTAAAGTATTTTGTTCTTGCTTGATAATGTGATTTTTCCATACCTTGGGTTGACCATATAGATAGAGATCCATATTTCTTGATAAAATATAGAGCATGGTTGTAAAAAATATGCTGCATAGTTAACAAATAAAGAAAGTAAATTAAAAAACCTTATATGAGTTAGACAATAAAGAGACATACATACAAAAACTTCTTACCGTATAGTGAGTGAAGTGTTGATTATCCCAACCTTCTGTCATTTCCTTTTTAAAAGGTTCAATTGGTTTTTGAAGTCTTTGAGATCATCATCATTCCACTCAATTTTATCACAATTAAAGATTACTTTGTCTAGTGTTTCCCAAACACTGTCTTTTCTATTCTGAGCTTGTCCATTATCAGCATAATCCTTAACTGCATTATGTAGAGACTTTCACAGATTATATCAAATAGTTGAGCCACCATTCCTAGAATTTATCTTACCAAGTCTTACATGAAAGCCTAAGAACTTTCTAGCCTTCAGTCCACCAATAGATGCCTTTTTGGGGACATAATTGCCATCCTTAGACTTTTGAAGATTTGGTTCAATAACAACATTACCACCATGTAGACCAATTGTAGATAAGATTTTTTCAATCTTTGTTATAGTATCTATTCTAGTTGATAATGGCTTCAGCTTCCATGAAAATCCTGTATAAGTGCCCTATTCATCAAGGTAATAGAGACCCTCTCTAGTTTTGTGTGTTTTAGAATCTCACTTTCATAAATTTTAACCACAAATCTACCCACTCCTCGTGCCTCTTCTATTAAACATTGTAGGGTGGAAAAGTCAAGGCTTTCATTTTCTTGCCCTTGAAGCTAGCCTTGATATGGAAAGGCTCACCTAGAATCTCCATCACTTTGTTATTCACTCTCTATCTGATAGTTCTAACCATAGATGTCCTTGGAAGTATGCAATTGGTACTTGTTCTTACTTCATATTTGATTGTAAAAGCTGACAAAGTTGTGTATAAGCATCTTGAGTGATACCAGTATTATCTAGTGTCTTCTGCACTAACTCAGTATCCAAAGAATGATCCTTTATAAATAACTCCAAGCATTAATTCTTTGCCTTTTTAAATTTATTCTTCTCCAAAATATATTTTGAAATTGTTGAAGGAAAAATATGATAATAAAATTGAGATGCTTTCAAAAAATCTCTTTCACTTGCATTCGATTGAAGAAGAGACCTAAACAAAATCAAAATCACAAATCAATACAATTAATTATAAATAAAGACATATTTAATATTTTTTAAGTGGAAAAAATATACATTGCCTCTTGGATTCTTTTACTACAACCACCTGCTCCTCATCAGAGACTCTCAATATTTTTAAGAGCCTTTTGTCGTTTTCAAAGGCCTAAATTATTTTACTTTCATTGATAATATTTGATGTGTTTCTCTAACAAATGAATTCTCTATTGATAGCCCTCTAGCTTGTGTAACAACTCATTGTTATGTTTTGATAAAACATGGTTCTCCAATCTAAGGACATCCTTTTCTGCAACCAAGTTAAGTATATAACCTAGAAACCCATTATAACCATCATCAATGAACCTCAACAATGAAGAGCTGTTATGGAAAGGAGAAGTGCTATTTTTGCTAGGATCTTTGGGATATAGCATGCCATCTAACCAAAGATCAAGATTCTTCTTTCCTTCAAACTTGAGTATATGTTTCATAGACTATGTAATAGTAATGGGTTTTGTTCTCTTCGTTATTGGTTCATACTCACTATCCAACTTAATATGAAGATGATAGAGACATCTTTTACTAGAGCTACACAAATCATTGGATGACTGATCCATAGCTAAGGATGTGATTGGAAGTTTGGATTGAAAAACTATGTGAATTAGAAACAAGAAGGAAAACGGAGAAGAAACTAGTGAGGATGGGAAAACAAGAAGAGAGTGAGAAAGGAGGGAAGTAATCAAACATCGAACAAAATTCAATTTGAAATGAGTATGAGTTAAATCTTCATTATGACAAGCTTTGTAACCTTGCGGCCTAGATTTCTAGGTTTGATATAACCACGAGAAAATCACGACAATGACTTATTAACAATTTTTTATACATTTACTTTTAAAAATCTAAAAAATATTTTTATTTCCTAAAATGTTTTCTCTCTCTAGGATCACTTACAGGGCATTTTTGAGACCTCAAAACTCCCCTAATGGTGCCCAAAGAATGCTCATAGATTTTAGGTGATTGTGATGTGGGTCCAAGGGAAGAGAGGCTTAGGTAGCCAAAGACCATGTAGGTAAAAGTTAATGAGTGGGTCAAGTAGAGGAAGGTACTTATGTAATCCCTATATATTGTCACAAGACCAAAGAGTGCCCATAGAGCCTAGGTGATTGTTATGTGGGTCGAAGGGAAGAGAGGCTTAGGTAGCCTCTCTTCCCAAAGAATGCTCATAGATTTTAGGTGATTGTGATGTGGGTCAAAGGGAAGAGAGGCTTAGGTAGCCAAAGACCATGTAGGTTAAAGCTAATGGTGCCCAAAGAATGCTCATAGATTTTAGGTGATTGTGATGTGGGTCCAAGGTTAGAGAGGCTTAGGTAGCCAAAGACCATGTAGGTTAAAGTTAATGAGTGGGTCAAGTAGAGGAAGGTACTTATGTAATACCTATATATTGTCACAAGACCAAAGAGTGCCCATAGAGCCTAGGTGATTGTGATGTGGGTCGAAGGGAAGAGAGGCTTAGCTAGCCAAAGACCATGTAGGCTGAGTTAATGAGTGGGTCAAGTAGAGAAATGTACTTATGTAATCCCTATATATTGTCACATGACTAGTGTGGCTAAGATAACCCTACTTCTACTCACCTAGTGCCCAAAGAGTGCCCATGGAGCCTAGGTGATTTTGATGTGGGCCGAAGGAAAGAGAGGCTTAGGTAGCCAAAGACCATGCAGGCTGAAGTTAACAAGTGGGTCAAGTAGAGGAATGTACTTATGTAATCCCTATATATTGTCACAAGACCAAAGAGTGCCCATAGAGCCTAGGTGATTGTGATGTGGGTGGAAGGGAAGAGAGGCTTAGCTAGCCAAAGACCATGTAGGTTGAGTTAATGAGTGGGTCAAGTAGAGAAATGTACTTATGTAATCCCTATATATTGTCACAAGACCAGTGTGGCTAAGATAACCCTACTTCTACTCACCTAATGCCCAAAGAGTGCCCATAGAGCCTAGGTGATTGTGATGTGAGTCGAAGGGAAGAGAGGCTTAGGTAGCCAAAGACCATGTAGGTTAAAGTTAATGAGTGGGATCAAGTAGAGGAATGTACTTATATAATCCCTATATATTGTCACGTGACCAAAGAGTGCCCATAGAGGCTAGGTGACTGTGATGTGGGTGGAAGGGAAGAGAGGGTTAGCTAACCAAAGACCATGTAGGCTGAGTTAACGAGTGGGTCAAGTAGAGGAATGTACTTATGTAATCCCTATATATTGTCACGAGACCAGTGTGGCTAAGATAACCCTACTTCTACTCACCTAGTGCCCAAAGAGTGCCCATAGAGCCTAGGTGATTGTGATGTGGGTCGAAGAGGGAAGAGATGCTTAGGTAGCTAAAGACCATGTAGGCTGAAGTTAACGAGTGGGTCAAGTAGAGGAACATACTTACATAATCCTTATATATTGTCACGAGACCAAAGAGTGCCCATAGAGCCTAGGTGATTGTGATGTGGGTCGAAGGGAAGAGAAGCTTTGGTAGCCAAAGACCATGTAGGCTAAGTTAACGAGTGGGTCAAGTAGAGGAATGTCCTTATGTAATCCCTATATATTGTCACAAGACTAGTGAGGCTAAGATAACCCTACTTCTACTCACCTAGTGTCCAAAGATCACCCATAGAGCCTAGGTGATTTTGATGTGGGTCGAAGGGAAGAGAGGCTCAGCTAGTCAAAGACCATGTAGGCTGAGTTAATGAGTGGGTCAAGTAAAGGAACATACTTATGTGATCCCTATATATTGTCATGAGACTAGTTAGGCTAAGATAACCATACTACTCAAGATGAGAATAGGAAACAAGGAACACGTGGACAACCTTCTTAAATTAGGAGCCAAAAGATTACAAAAGGGTTGATGTGACCCAAACATGCAAGTTTGGCTCTCAATCTTCTCTTAGTTGTTCAATCAAGCTTTTCTGTGCCTTCCAAACTCCTATCCTCTATCACCATCCATAAAATCTCAATACAAGAAACAGGAGGGGTTTTTTTAGTGATGGGGCTTGAAAAAATATATGACATCTCTTAATGCGACACATGCTATAAACTCTGCCACATTGTAATGAAGAAAATTAGCCACATTAGTTCACTTACCTTTACCAAAATAAACCATGTAAATACCTTAGCCATGGTGGTACTAGGGTTTAGTATAAGAGAAAAAGAAGTGCTAACGTAGGGATCTTTTGACACCTACACTAATTTTAGGAGATCTCTTGTCCATCACCATCTTGGGGTGAGTACGAAGCTTTGCTTCTCGTATCTTGATTTCAACTTCCATGGCTATGTTGTGCTATGGTATAATGGAAGCTGTCTATGGCATGGCCATGATTGAAGCATTTCATGTTATTTCCTGTTATTTTTTTAGTTCAGTTTGTTGGTTTTCTTGCTGATTTCCAAGGTAGAATAAGCTTTCTTTACACACATGCAACCATGAATCCGATGCATGTTGTACATCATGGCAAAAGTCTCCAACCATGAATCCCATGCATGCTATACATCATGGAAAAAGTGTCTCCAATCACTTGTTAACTCTCTCTATTTGCCCATCTATTTGGGGATGGTAAGCTAAAAAAAGAGCTAATTTGGTATCCATAGAACTAAATACTACTTGCCAAAAGTTGCTCATAAACTTGGCATCCCTATCATTTACTATGATCTATAGTAACCCATGTAACTCGAAGGCATGCTCCACATTGAATTAATTGGCTACTTGAGAATCTCTATATACTAAACTTTTTAAGGGATGAAATGGGTTGTCTTGGTGAGTTTATCTACTATCATGTAAATGCTATTCTATCCTTTCTTAATGATAGGTAAGCCAATGATAAAATCCATGGCAATATGCATCATTTTTCCTTCAAGGATATACAATAGCTATTATAAACCACTTAGCTTTGATGTGCTATCCTTCTTTTGTTGGCATGGTACACAATTGAAAATAAAAGTCTTGGCATCCTTCCAAAGGCCCTTCCAATAGAAACTCTTAGCAATCCTGTCATAGCTCTTAAAGATACCAAAATGACCAATTATAGGTGAGGATTGCATCTCTTGGACAACTTTTTGGGTAAAGGGAGAAGTATGGGAAAGGACAAAATCCTTCTATGATGTCATGGGGGACCAGTTCTTACTTGAAACTAGGAATTTTCTTCTATAATGCCTTATTGTAATTTTTGAAATATAGGGATGAAGTCATGATCTAAAAGATAAGCCTCTTGGATCTCCTCTCTCCAGCTACCTATGAAGCCTCAAAAGGGGCTATAACCTTGCAAGCCCACACCTTGGATAAGCAATCACACTTATGTGATCTTTGCCCCGAGTATGTATGATATTGAAGTTATAATTTTGTAGTGTTGCTACCCATTTGCATTGCTTAGGAGGGAGATTTGACTAAAAGAGGAAATATCTAAGAACTCTATGGTCACTTTTCATCCCAAATCAATTGCCATGTAAATAGTGATGCCACTTATTTGTTGCATAAAAAATGACCAGTATTTCTTGGTCATAAACACTCATTGCCATCTCTTTTTCATTCAGCTTCTCACTCTCAAAGGCCATTATCCCATGCTCCTATAATAAAATTGCTCCAATACCTTGACCATTAGCATCATACTGGCTAGTGAATTCCTTAGAAAGTTCATGAATAAACAAGGATAGCAGCTAAAGTAAGAAAGCTTTTAGTTGATTAAAACTTCTATCAATTGTAGCATCTTAGAAGAAAGCTTATTTCCTTAACTTGCTTGTGATAGGAGCTACATTAGTGGCATAATTTCAAATAAATCTCATGTACAAAAAAAGGCCATGAAATCCACATAGAGAAGTAGCAGTAGTGGGTGTAGGCCAACCTCTAATACACTGCACATTCTTTGGGTCAACTTATATTCCCTTTTGCACCGACAATGTGTCCTAGATCAAGGCATGAAGGATGAGAGGGAACTTATATCTACCTTATCTAGGGTGATAGCAAATGAACTCTTCTTAGATCACATAGTCAATAAACTAAACTTATAAGGTTTTTTTCAATAAGTTTATATTATTTTATATTCTACTCTTTTGAATGCTAAAAATTTAATTTTTTTCATAGACATAAAGTTTATATGAAAATATCAGAGACGATGATAAAGCACCTTGATTGTTCTTCATGGAATGAAGCCAGGTGTGAATATCTTGTTCTATGAATGTGCTAAAATATTTCTTCTCGGAGTTCAAGGATTGGGTAAATATTGATATCTTTTATCTTGAAATATAACTTATTTGTAGTGTATAGGTAGTAATAGTTTTTTTGTCTAGTAAAGAAACTAGCCAAATTCTAGAGTGATAATTTCTCTCCACAAATCTTGATCCATTTGGAGAGGAAAAAGCAAGAGAGATTGTGCAAGTTACCAAGGGACCAATATGTAGCATAGCTTGATGATGTGGAGATGCATTCTTTATATCATCCACAATGTCCACTACACGAGATACATTATAAAGTTATTCATGGTGATGTGAATGACTTAAATAAATTGGTAGATCCACATTACTTTAACCTTGTGATTGCAAATATATCATATGGATTCAACATGTTGGGATCTACTTATGATGATAAGTCTTCCACATTCAAAGACATATCATAAATTACTTAAAACTTCAAGAAAATAATGAACTATCCATTGTTTAGATTTGTTATGTTCCATAGTATACACGAAGCTAGTAGCATGGCACTTGCCTTGAAAAGTAAATTATATGGAGTAGAATCTTTCATTTGGTATGATATCTTTGCTCTTGCATGTGTTGATATTTTTTATAGATTAAAGCTATGTATCTTTTTATGCAAGGAGAATATCAATATTGAGTATACACCTCGATTCTAATTTAAGAGTTGCTTTGTGATGTGATCAACTTAGGATTCTAGGATAAAGTAGAGAACAAAATATTCAAAGCACATACAATTGAAACAAATATTGAGAATATATTCAATTATCCAATGATCACGAGAAAACTAAAGCATGTGGATGGTAGCAAGTCTACGATGAACTATATCAAAAGCCACAAAGGTTGATCAATAAATTGCTTAACTTATTTTCAGCACAAGATGATTGGATGCTTGATTTATTTTCAAGGATAGGTGTGTGTATATAGTTGTTCTACCAAAAAGAAAGATCTAAATAAGATAACAAATATATAAATAGCCCATAGTAAGTAAATAATATAGTTAAATTTTTACATCATTAATAGGACTAACATTCATGTGCGTCAGAAAGGAAGATATTATATTGATGTGGAGAAGAATAACCTTTAAGTAGCATTTATCAAGATGCAACTTCAATGTATTCTTGAATTGCTGGATGAGGATCAAAAAGTAGGTGCAAAGGTCAGAGAGCTGTGGACATTAAGAAGGTCATGCTTGAATCCAAGGAGTGCATATATGCCTTCTCTATCTAGTAAACCGAGAGAACTTGTAGAGCTTACTAATATAGAAATTGTTGAAGTAATTAAGGAGACTAAAGAAGAACATGAGGATAATAATAATGATGATGATGAGAACAAATTTTATCATAGTAATTTTTATTTTAAAATATATATAATTTATTTTTTATAAATAGATTTTTTTTCAAATTTTAAAAAAGAGACATATTTAAAAGTTCTTTTATAGAACTGGAAAAATCTCATTAGAAGAAACATACAACTTACCCAAAAAGTTTAGAATTATGTTATAACACTAATAAGTGGAGGTAGAAAAAGGAAGCAGGACGTTCTTGCATTATAGTAGACTCATTATTGCAACTTGGAGAAGCGATGGTGGTTCGGCGGCCTTCGAGATAAGCTTTATAGGTTTTATGCTTCAAATTATTTACATTCTAAGTTTAGATTCAATATATGATTTAATATTTTATCTATTTTATTTTATATTTAACATTATGTGTCTATATTTTTCTAGCATGGCTTCATTAGTCATTCCATGATCAAGATAGAGAAAGAATATGTGGAGCACCATATATGCAACTTATGTAAAAGTGATTTTTAAGCAAGGAGATATAGCCAAATTTTATATGCTAACAAGCTTATTTTGTTCAAGAGTTCATATCATCTATGTTTACTTCTTGTTCCAACATTGAGTCGAGGGAGTGTAGAGGATGAGATATTTGATTAGCCATCTCATAATTCTCTATTAATTAAATATTTAATCCTAACATTAGGAGCTAGAAATTTATGATAACATATTATTATATATTTTTAATTATTATATCATTTGAATTTATACTCTTATTTGCTACTTTAATATTATGAGAACATAATTTTATTTCCTCCTAAACGTAGTTGTAAATCTTTTGGGTAAGTGACATGTTTCTCTTAAGAAGAATCTCCTAAATTCTCTTAAAAAACTAAAGAAAATGACTCCTTTTGAAAATCGGGTGAAAAATAATATATAATTTTATTAAAATTATATATCTTTATTTTAAAATAAAAATACTATGATAAAATGATATTTTAATAAAATTAGATCATTTTAAAAAAATTAATTTAAAAAGTTAATATCTTGATAATTATAAATTTTACATAGCATAAATTGTTTTTAAAAAAACTTAATAATTAATTAGACATGGTTCATGATAATTATTCCAAAACTTGAAAATTTTAAGTGCTAAAACTTTGATGCTCAATTAACAATAAACATTTTCTTGTAGTTTTTTACCGAAGTGTACAATCATTAAGTAATTTATATCTTTGATAAATAAAGAGCACAATCTGTATGCTATCATCTCACAAATATATTGTCAATTTATTTTTGTATAAGTAAAGCTTTATATTATTAAAAAAATTTAATTTTATGCATAATAATCTTGTATGATAAAATATAAAGACTAAACTTTCAAATCCTAGTATGAGTTAATAAATTTGTAAGTACTATTTAGTGTACTACAAAATTAAAGAAATATTTAGATTTTTTATATTTAAAAATATATAAAAACTATAATATCCAAACACAAACTATCGAGTATACTAGTGTGAGCTAGTATATTTTGGTGAATGCTTAACTAAAATATATAAAATAGTATGATAGATTGAGAGATGTCACTTCAAGAAAAGTAAAATTTATTTTCATCTACAAAACCTATAGCGATCTAATGCATAAATAGCTTTTCTTTTATATCCATGTCTTGTTCATCTTCACGGTATTGCTCTTGCTCTTTGGCCTTTTTCTCATCATCACTATTTTATTATCACAATGATCTTCTTTATTATCCTCAATTACTTCAAAAATTTCAATATCAACAAGCTCTGTACGTTCTCTTGGTTCACTATATAGAGGAGACATGGGCTCCTTAGATGTAGGCATGACCTTCTCAACGTTTGCTATGACCTTTGTACCTACTTCTTGATCCTTATCTGGCAATTCAAGGACACGTTAAAGCTGCATCTTAATAAATGTTACTTGAAGGTCATCCTTCTCTACACTGAAATGTATTCCATTCTAAATAGCACATGTGGTTGTTATTCTTGTTGATGATATAAAATTAAAAAATTATATTTTATTTACCATAGGCTATATACATCTTTATTATGTTATTTAGATATTTTTTCTTAGTAGAATAACTATATATGCACATATCCCTGAAAATAAATCAAGAACCTAATAATCTTATGCTAAAAATAAGACAAGCAATCTATTCATCAACCTTTGTGTTGTTTGATATGATTTCACCATGGACTTGCTACCATCTACATGTGCTTTAGTTATCTTGGGACAGTTGGATACTTGAAGATGTTCATTGTATTTGTTTTAGTTACATATGCTTTGGCTCTTTCTTCTCTACTTCATCTTAATATCCTACGATGATCATCTCAAAGCAACTGTCCTTAGATATGGATCCACATTACTTTGCTATTCTATAGTAGACATTTTGGATGGTAGAAAGAATGCATCTCCACATCATTGGGTTGTGCTACATATTGATCCTTTAGTAATCTGAGTAATCTCTCTTATGTTGCTCTCTCCAAATAGATAAAGAATTGTGGAGGGCAATCATCACCCTACAATGTGACTTGTCCTTTTCCATTCATTTTACGTATGGTTGATTTATTTAATTTAAAGAAACTATTACTATTCATACATGATAAATAAGTTATATTTCAAGATAAAAAGCATCAAAACTTACCCAATCCTTGAATGCTTAAGAATAAATATTTTAGCACATTCATAGAACTAGACTAGATATTCGCAAGTGACTTTGTCCCATGAAGAATAATTGAGGTGCTTTATCATTGTCTCTTGTATTTTTATATAAAATTTATGTATGCAAAAAAGAGTAATTTTTTAGTATTTGAAAGAGTAGAACATAAAATAATATAAACATATTGACAAGAAAACTTACAAGTTTAGTTCATTGATCATCTCATCTAAAAGAGTTACTTTGTCATTATCCTAGATAAGGTGGATATAAGCACCCTCTCATCTTTCATGTCTTGATGAGAGCACCATGATAACAACTTCATATTATCAACATGATCTTCAATGGACATATCTATCTTCTTAGACCTCTTCGAAATGACATTTGCATCATCTTTTGCTTTTTTAAACTTTTGACCTTTTAATTGCTTATCCTCTCATATGCAAAAGATTTGATCATGTAAATCCCAAATTTGGTTTGTCCTAAATGTAAGTTCTTATCAATTGCTACACCAACTTCTAATAAGCATACTCTTGTAAGATTCTTGTCTACCTTCCCATACTTTTGCATACACTTCTCATATTCTATATTAAAAAAATGTTATCTTTTTTATGAAGGATATTTTCCTCCTAAAATAATTTTCGTTATTGGGATTCTAGGCCAAAATCTTTGCTTCTTTAAAACTCAATCCTACATACACCTAGCATATTTAAAGTGATGTGTACCAGGATACTCTTCTAGAAGCTTCCTTCTTACTTCAACTTAGTGTAAGCCACCTATGACATAGTGATTAGATGTCTCTACTTCGGACATGTCAAAGTTTTATTGGTAAGGATTCACCATAACCACCAAAGGAACTACTGTACCATAATGATTTATTTTTACTTTTCTCTTTACGTTACTAACATGTCCTTTGATTTGTTCTCGCACCTCTAATGGTCTAATCCCTCATGTGCTCTCATCTACGAGGGCACGATGTATTTGTGTAACTGGAAGGGAGATGAAAATCTCTCTAATAGGCTTATGTTCTTCTATATTTCTCCTAAGCATATTTTATTTTGAAGGTAAAATATTGGATTTGAGCTCCCCACTTGGTATTATGAGTTTCTCTCCTCCATGATCCTTGAACTCCTCAAATTCAATACTGGTACTTGGCTCATGTTCCACCTATTTCTTAGATTTCTTTTATGGTCTATTCTTTGATGGAGATATTGGCCTTGGTGGACTCCTATTCTTTTGTATAGAGATATTATATTCTCTTCCACTAGTCTTGATTTCTATAGGATGAGAGGGCTCTTTGGCTTGAATAGAATTTTGAGATGTAAGTACAACATGTGATGGTACATTGCATTGGATAAAAGAATACAATGTAATAATAATATTTTCTTCTTGTTGAATTTTATCTCTCAAAGGTCCTACACTATATTGAGTTTTAACTAATTTTGTTTCATCCAAGCCAAAATACTGAGCCATTGAACCATTAAAAACTATCAAGTAAACCATGGAACTATCTAAATCTACATAATTACATGACATAACCTTCCCACATTGTTTTGTCTTGTTTGTTGATAGCAATTTGACCTAGGCTTTCTTGAAAGGCACAAAATGAGATATCCTTAGAAAGGATATAATAAATACCATTCATGATTAGGATACTTATGTGTGACATCCTTTCTTGATGGTCCTTCAGCTATAAGAAGAGGCACTCTAGCTTGTCATAGCTCCTCACAATAGATCAGATAGTTTGCTTTATTTGAAGCCACATTGGCTCCTTCTCACTATTGGAACTACAATTTGATGTCAAAGAGTTAGATAAAAAATCTTCAATTTTATGTATTTATAGCTCTTGTTTAAGTTTTTGTTTTATATGTGAGGACTTTAATGGTAAAGGAAGTTGTTGTTGAATACCTAAGGATCGGTTCTCCATTATTCTTTTGCCTTGATGCTTGTGTGGTCTTACTTTGTTCAGCAATAGCACCACCTAGAAATAGTGATCTCTTGCCAAGGGTTTGATACTTTAGTGGTTGATCCAATTTGCCACCAGCATCTCTCTCGCCACCTTTCTCAACTTGAACTTTTCTACTCTTCTTTATTATAGTAGTAGGGAGAGGAGAATCAAATGGACAGTACGTACCCTCTGGCATCTTCTTGGACATTTTACTACTCTCTTCTTGAGTCCTTTCCATGATAAAAACGATGCAAAATCAATAGACGAATACTAAACATCAAAATTAGAGTTATCTTTTAATTTACTTTTGATATAGTCTTTTGACCACACACACACACACACACACACACGACTTAATTTCATTAAAGAGACTTGATTTTGATTAAGAGAAAGAAGGTGATATATCACAACATTAAGTTAGTGAAACATTGTGCTTAAATTTTTAGGTAATTAATAAAAATCAACAACAAGATGTAAGAATTATTACATAAGATACATTAAACATGATGCATTGAATAGAAACTTAAAGAAACATCTAATAAACTTGATGCATTGCATCAACTATCTCACTAACACAAAGTAAAATATAAATTATAGGAAACATGATAAATTTTAGATGGAAATAGGAGCATAGATGCTAGCAATTTGATTTAGTGTATGAACTAGTAGTGGAAAACTCTATAGTATCTGATCTCAATTTATTAATGCAAAAAGTTAAAGGTGAACACTTTCATTTAAGCTAGCAACTAAATGCACTACATCAACTTGAAAAATTAATTATATAAAAAACACAACACCAAAATTTGCAAAGTTACAAGCTACATCTTAAGAAAAGCAAACTAACTAGAAACTTCAATTCTTACATTATGTTGGTGAGAAAGTTCACTCAAAATATATACCAACTTGATGAAGTGCTTCAAGTAGACAATACAAGTGTCAAAAATTACCTTAGAGCTTAATGCACTCTATGAAGTCAACACAAAATTTGTAATAACTCAATATATTATATCAAATCAAAAACAAAATTGTAAAATAATACAATACAACTTGATGCAATACATCAAGTTAATAAACTATTTACTCAAAATTCAAACCAGTTTTGATAGAATGCATCAATTAAAGAATAAAACTATCTATAAATACAACAAAGTTGATACATTGTGCCAAGTAAAAAGGTTAAGAAATTGATACATTACATCAGCTGAACAAGAAATTTAATGAAAAGTAAAAGAAAAAATTATATCACTACAGGATATAGGCCTTATACTGACGTTAAAAGCGACGAAAATGTAAATAACAAAAATTTTCCCCATCATCGCAAAAAGCGTCGTTATTGGCAACGCCATAGAACAGTCGGTATCAGTGTCGTTATCAGCATTGCTATTTGTGTTGGTATCAGCTTCGCAAACGCTGATACCGACGCAAATAGCGACGCTGATAACGACACTCTGTGATGCTAATAATGACACAAATAACGACACGTGCAGGTAAATTTGCGACGCTACTAGCGACGGTAATAGGAAAAAAAATTTTGTGGCAGGGCAGCCACATATATCACTGTGTGCTTTATTTAGGCCATACAAAATAGTTTGTGCACTGTGTACAATGCTTGTGTAAACAAAAACAAAGTATACTGAAATCATAACACTGATACATGAAATAAATACATGATCGCATAATGAATGCGATTGGTACAATCATGACAAGATATCACTACTACATAGAAGATGTTTACACAGATCAGGCGACCAAAAAAGAAGGGTGTGTGAGCTCCAGGGATCCAAGGGCGAGCTACATATCCTCGCTATCCTAAAGCTCGTCCCGCCACAAAGGAGCATCGAACAGACTCTGCAAAAAAAGAAATAACAACACATCACTCCACCATACAATAATGCATTCTAATTAAACATGGTAACTACGGACAAGATGTTACGTCTCAAGGCCGGTCGGATTGCGATTTGTAATGGAGTGATGCAAAGAAAACAAAATACTAACTGTTAGAAACATGATTTTCAGTACAAAGGATATTGCAAAAAAAAAAAGCAAGCAAAACAAAAGAAAAACTTAAAAAGTCCTCCAGATATGTCCTGTGGCCGCCACTCCCAAGATGATGGATCCCTCCAGCCTCTAGTCGTGCCCTTGCCACCTCGCGTTGCTAACTCCAATGTCCTGGAGAATCTGTATCCTCCTCCCTCAGTTCGCGCCAATCGTCCGTGTCTAGCCACTCGGGCTTTGCAGCCCCACTCTTGAGTGCCTTGCGTGCGTTTGATCATCTGTGTGACATATATGCACGCATGTAGTTCATCATCCAGTAGCCCATAGAAAATCTATCTGCTGTGGTTGGAACCAAAAACTCCTCATGCAAGGATGCTACTATGTAGTCCTTGCTCCCCTCCGGTATGTTTTTCCAATGATCTAAGATGTTGTGCCGAAAAACTTGTTGGTACAACTCTCTCATGCAAGCCATCACCCTCCTCCCCTCATTATTCATGATGATGGATCCTGACCTATCATCGACAAGATAGGCATATCCCTCTGGGGTATGCCTAAGATGGGTCCTCTCCCACCTGCGTCCACACTCCTGATCCAGGAGACCCCTATACATCCGGTGTATCGACCGGGGTAGTATCTAATCGGAGTAGCACCCACAGGGGTGCCACTTGCAGACGGTTGTGAGTAAAAGCCGAAGTAACTGGAGTAGACGTCCCCACATGTGTGACAAATCCTAGAGGTGATGTAACTCTAGCAGAACGACGAGACGGAGACATTGCGTCCATGCCTCCATAGCATCCACCTAAGCTACGCTCCCTAGAATCGCCACGAGAGTGAGGAGTCGCACCTGTATCCCATGCCGACTGCGGGCTCAGTGCCTCCGTATCTCTATGGCATCCCACTGACCCTGAAGCACTCCCTCCCTTTGGCCCAAGTCTAGAGCGTCGACCTCGCCTGCTCAAAGCTGAAATATCTGATCGCGCTGAAGTAGATCTAGTAGAGCGGCCTGACGATGTCCGAGACAGCTCCTGGTCTGCCATGTCTCTGAATCTCGCCATCCGATCTGGAGACACACTCGTGAAGATATCCTGCAACTCCTCATCACTCATCCCTTGACTTATCCTGAAAATGTCACCTGTACAAATAAAAAATGATGTTAGCATAATTAATTTAAATCATACAAAGCACGGTAATATAAATCTTTAAAAAAATAATCTCACTTAAAATGCATATCTTATGTACCCTTATAAGCGATTAGTCAACGAATTGAGTAAGTGGATGCTCCAAGTATAAAGTATCCTATGGTCCCATGTCAATCTCCTGACACAACTCTGCATACATTGGAAGGTTGATAGACATGTCACCACCCACAAAAGGATGAGTCCACCTCATTCTCAAAGAATTCTTGGACTCCTGTATTTCCATCATTGTTAGCCAATACTGGCTCCTCTACATGCTCCAAGCTTTCGGTGGCCTCCACCCCTTGCAATATCGATCCCTCTATTTGCATATTGTCCTCATCTATACTCGGAACATTGCTTTGATCATATACTCTTGCACTTAGGGGAGCTGAAGGTATAACATACCACCATTGAGGTTGTCGGGGGTTTGGATAGAAGATTACCTATTCACAAACACGTATAAGAGAGATTAAACTATTGTGACATGTACCATGTCGTAAAACAATTAACAAACAAATGAGTTCATGCACCTGTTCACAATGGGCCAGCAACACAAAGGTGTCACGCAAATCCGTCCATTTTTTTTCGGAATCTATTTCGAGAAATCCAAATGGACCTCGTCGAACTGTTGCTCTAGCTCATTTAAGTATCACTTTGAACCACTGCACATTGAATAGTATCATGGAGAAGCTACGATAATCCACCGTAATAATACTTTGCAAGTTCTCAAAATACTCCATCTCATCTATAAGGCTCTCCTGCTCGAACCTTGCCATGATACCACAGTCCATTGTGGAGCGCATTTTGTCAATGCGCTCCACGCGAAAATGTTGTCTGCGTGACCACGCTGCACTATATATTTTGTATTGTACATTAAAACACTCAAATTAGTTGTCACATATAAAATATAGATACGACAAATCCTAAACACGTCATCACCTTTGGACTACATCCCCGCGAGGATTTCCACTCCTCCATTGAGACCTCTACCTCTTCGCGAGACGATGCGGTCAAAGCTCCATGCAACCATCGCGTTGCCATGAACCGCCATATCTCCTCCATGTATTTGGGATATCAAATTGGTCGTACATCAAAATTCAGATCGTGCTTCCTCTCAATCTTGCCTAGCAATCTGGTACTTGGTGAGCCACGTCTCCATAGGGGTATGGTGCAACATACAAAAGCGATTCACCTTCTCCTCCATTGCAGCATCCATTCTTTTTTCTACCCCATTTCCAACCACCACATCTTCGGTCAGTCTATCATCATCCTTTAGTGACCATAGCATTTTGTTGTCTGGATCCACTGTTGGTACCCATTGTGAAATTTTCACTAGTGCCTCAGACACCAACCAATCTTCAGCCATGCTATCTTCTGGCTGAGCTCATTGTCGCACAAAGCCTATCAGGGTTTTCATGAAGCACTCTAAGAAGAACATCCATCGTGTATGGATAGGTCCAACAATCTCTACTTCATCTACAAGATGCACAAGAAGGTGGATTTGTATCGTGAGCATGTTGGTAGGCATGTATTCCTCAAAGGCACAAACCATCTCCACTACTGCTTCCCACGTCACGGATTCAATAGAGGACATCTTAACCTCCTTCTGTGAGATCCATTGCATCAAATTTGACAACCTGTAAATGGCCCCGCGTATTTTTGGAGTAAGGCATCCTGCGATCGCGATCGGTAGTGCAAACTACCACAAATGAGAAAGCATTATGAACAATGGCTACACTCCAAATAGCAAAATGCACATGCCAATTACAATCCATTCGTAGTACAAACCTGACATATCTTATGCCAGTCATGGGATTTTAGCCTTGATAATTGGTCGTCTTTAGAAAATGTAGACCTGAGAGAACGCATTATACCCATCGGAGTACGGATAGACTTGACTACTTGCTTCACAATGCGCTCTTCTTTAGTGGATAAAACCCAAGGCGCATGAGGTAGCTGCACGCGACCATCATGTAACTTGTCCACCTGCTCACTCGTAGGACATGTCTTAGCAGCCCATCGAGAAGAGAGTCCAGAAAGCGCCGCCCAGTACTCCCTTCGAATGTCATAGGGTTTGTGATCTAGGTCTTCCCGAGTTTGCCACGAAGCGGAAGCATTCCAACCGTTCCCACTTAGGACCGACCTGAATCAAGGTTTTCCTAGTGGTCAAATTCCTAGAACGGTAGCTAGCATCGAACTACTTTATGCAGAAACGTCAGGGTCGAAGCGGATTCATGCTGCACTTGGTTCAAGGAGAATGGGAAACGAGAGGGATGCAAAGCTCGACTTCTCTGCCCATAAGGCATAGTCCCATTCCATTCCCCTAAAACAGCATAAATCGGGACTCTAGTACTCTAGATTCTAGGTCATCGTTCCTTGCTGTCAATTTCCTTCGAGAAAAGTTCCCGGCTAATCAGGACCACCCTTCCGTTGTCGAAGGGTTTGTGAAAGCAATGTCGCAACCACAGAGGACCTTGACTAATTTCAGGATAGAAGATCAATCAAGCGAGATCACAATTCAATTTAAAAGAATGTTTATTACATCTGGATTTGAAGCTTCTGATACAACCTGAAATCCTGAAGATGTGCTTCCAACACTCTGTTAATCCACTTCAGTTTGCCACTTAAGCCATAGTGCAAGCAACTAAAGCAATTCAAGCTTCTTCCTCTCAATAACACTTTTCGTTCAAAATCAGATATCCTTCCAAGAGTTAAATAAACCTCCTTCCACTGATGAATATTGTCAAGTATTTTCTGAAGTTGATACATGCGATCAACCAAAGATGAAAGCTCTTGTGAGACTCTCTTTTCTGCATTAAAAATTCAGTTTCTTCCTCTTCTTTGACAACAGCAACATTCTGAATTTTATAGTTATTATCATAAATCAAAGACCATATGTCTTCATACCAAACATGTATTTTGCCGCTCAAACATTCCACATTCTACAATTCATGCAGAGTCGATGGATATAGAGCTCTATTTGCAGAGGAGAAATGGAGGGCTCGAATCGTTGAACAACTTGCCCATTCTTGTCCACCAAAAACTTTGCAAAGTTCCACTTTATGTTGTCACCAAATGAACTCCCAAACAGCCCCGAGCTCTTGCTTGATTTGAGAAATTTATAAATGGGAGCGGTATTGATACCATTTACATCAACTTTGTCAAATATGGGATACTCTGCCTTAAACCTTGAGCATGCAAACTCCTTGATCTGTTGATTTGTTCCAGGCTCTTGCCCTCCAAATTGGTTGCATGGGAATGCCAAGATTTCAAACTCTTGCCCCTTCAATTTTTTTGTACAGCCTTGCTAGGTCTGTGTAATTCGATGTTGTTAGGCCACTGCAGATGATGAACTGTTTGACTGGGACAATCTAGCCTTCTGAAACCCCTACTGAGAATAGGTGGTAATCCTATGGTCAAGTATGAAAATTCATCACTGAAACTCCCGCAATCGGCCAAGCGGCCTACCATCACAATGTGTGCATGTGGTTTTACTTGAGCAAGTACATTCTCAATCCAGAAGATGAAAGGTTCGATGGAGCAACGGTATGATAATTTCACATGCTGTAATGCAGCCAAAAAGGCGATGCAAATGGCACGGACAATGCAGTTCCCAGACCGATGCTACTGGGCAGGAAAACAAAAATGCATCACAAGCATGAAGGTGGCCCGGTTGTTGTGAACCCACCAACGAGAGGCAACATTGACAATGAGCAGGACTTTGCCTCTGTATTTGCTCAAGCTCACATCTTTGCGGTCAATGTCCTTGACGGTGAAATCGTAGATGTTCTTCTGCGCAAGGGCTATGAGAGGCGTGGAATGCCTCCTCTTGATGCTCGATGAAGCTGAGGCTGAGGTTACGAGAGGGCCAGGGCCACAGAAGAAGCCGGACGCAACAGAGGCACAGGAGAGCCAGCTAAGAACGTGAGGAAAGCGAAGGGCTGCTGGCCTGTACCTGATAGTAGCATTGTTAATGCTGGCTCTCGCATCGCACACTGATGAGGCAAGAATAGCGATGGAGGTGAAGCCGTGGAGTTGGCGTCTTAATGCTGCAAGCTCTGGTAATGACGGTCAATAGGCGGGCCTCCTTCTCTCACCCAGCTGATTTCAGTCTTGTCTCTGGTAATGACGGTCAATAGGCGAGCTTTGTCGGAGCTCCAGAAGTGCAACGTGAAGGTGTTTGCAATGTCGAATGATTCTGTGGAGCATCAGAAGTCTTGGATCTAGAACATTGAGGCATACAATTCTGTCTCTGTCTCTTTCCCAATACTGGCAAACCCCCAACAAAAACGTTACATCCTTCCAGCTCCTCCTTCTCCCCTGTTTCGAACGCAGAACTCGCCTTCTTGGTTCTTCCCCCCCAAAATAGCTCCAAAAGCTTCTCTTTTTTCTTCCCTTCCACAATAGCTTCCTCCTTTCCCCAAAACAGGATTCGCCTCATCTCTAAATGGAACGGCCTTGCCTACTTGCTTTTTTCCCATTTTAATAGCATACCACGTAACTTAGGACCAACTTCAGCAGAATTGTAGAAAGCTACAACTGCTCTTTTCTCCATGGTTCTATCCTGTGGGTCTGAAACTCGTTCAGAAAACATCCGCAGATTGAGGTATGGTGCTAAGTTGACAATTGTCTCAACTGCATTGGTAACTAATTCTTCATCTTCTATATGGTGATCTTCCATACATTGGATTAAGGTTTCTAAACAATGGCGATGCTGAGCCATGAAAATCTCATTTTCAGGCATGAACGAAAAATTCCGGAGAACATTCGAAGCAGCAACAGCACATAGCTACCTCTCAGCACGGCCCTTTTTATCCAAGTTAAAAAACTCTTCTTCATCAAGCCAAACTTCAAATCCTTTTCTTGGAATTTCCTTATCTACAGTCGCATCATCTGCACCAAGGCTCTCATGCAGAGACCATCGTTCATTAGCGAGTCGCAGACGATAATCCATATTGACTTCCAGATCTTTTGTACCCATACTACTGCCATTTCACACATAGAACATCCAGTTGTAGATGTTAGAAACATCCTCACGAAGCCCATAATCGACGTATCTTGAAATAAGTGTAGCCCATGAGATTGCATCTCAAGTTTCCAGTCTCCCAAAACTCCTTGTTCTTCTTCGTCTTCAGCATAGAATAAAAGAGCAAACATAACATCTAAATATGTACAAAGTACCAAATCCCATACACAACTTTTGAGTGGTTTACACACCTCGAATGCGCAGCAATACGACATCCACCCCCTCTAATCCTGCGCATCCTCCGGATGGGCCAACTACCCATGATCATTATCATCAAGATCCACAAACAAATCAATCTCTTCGTTATGCATTTCCGGTAGATCAACAAGATATCCAGCCATATCATCTGTCTCTTCCATTGGAGTTTCTTGTCGTTGCTCTTCTCTCGAAAATTCTTCCAATGCATAATCCTCATCATCTCTTTTCTTGAAAATCTTGATTCTTTTCCCAACAATAGGCACTTTAAGCACTGTTCCATCCAATTCTGTCAACTCATATGTTGCATTATCAAAGACATGTCTGACTATGTATGGCCCAAACCATCTTCTCACCATCTTCCAAAAAATCTGCAATAACTTCCTCATTTTCCGCATGGTTCTAGTGTGGCTCTCATCCCAAAATAGTTTCTGCCCTTTTCGAAACAGCTCATAAAAACAATCTGCTATGTGTGCAAAATGGGGTGTCCAATTCATGTAAAACACAAAAGCTCCAATGAATCTCTGTATCTCTGAAGTGGTAGAACAATACTCCATAATCTTGCCTATAAAATCCACATTCTTATCCACAGTCTTGTATTTCGTGTCAACCCTGGCTTCATTATGCTCTTTTGCATTACATAAACCTTGCTGTAAATCAACAATTCTGCATTCCAATGGCTGAATATTCTCAGCCCTCTGCTCTATGGACTGCATAGGAACAGCCCCAAACTCTGAATGCTGAAATATTTCAGCAGTAAACTCTGTTGGCTGAAAATTTTCAGCCCTCTGTCTCTCTGAAAGCTGATCATAACCAGCTGGAAACTCTGTTTGCTGAATTTCTTCAGCACTCAATACTCTTTGCTGAGTTACCTCAGCCTCTGACTCAATCTGTGACACAAAATCTGCAATTTCATGAAACATGTCCAGGGTCTGCACTAATACATTACCATGACAATTCAGCATATCAGTTTTCAGCATATCTCCTATCTCTGTCATCGTATCTGCACAAATCACACTGTCATACATACCATCTATGTGCTCATCATCCTCCAAAATTCCTGCATTTTTCAAATTTTTCTCCATCCTGCATATATACTGCCTGGCAGCTCTAGACAATCTAGAAGTCTTCTGATAGCTCATCGAATTGTTTGCTGAAATCCCAACATAACTGGAGGAGAAAACACTGCTGCCAGGAGGCGAGAGCTCCAATCTCCTCTCCTCTGTACCACCGTCGTCTCGCGAAACGGCGGTACCTAATGAAAACCCGAATCCCTCACAGTGGGCAAGGGTGCATCTCTCAGAGTATCTCTGTTTCTAACATGGTTCACACATACAGTCATAAACTGAACTGCTCTCATACCATCTTTACTGCGAATCCGTGCATAAGCAGATCCATCATCCATGACCTTTGTCTCCATGCACATCTCTGTAATGAATGGCTGTCCAAGAATTATGGGATACGAGCATGAATCCTGCACAAAGAAATGAAAATCCTCCTCTACATCACCAATAGAAACCCTGACACTAGGGCAAGCAGCATATAAATCACCTGCAGTGTTATTGGCGGCTCTCATACGCCACCCATGCTCTACATCCATAGGCCATCTGTTACTCTCATAAACTCCACGAACAATGAGATTAATCTCTGAACCATGATCAACCAATGCAACATAAGGCACCTGTTTTTCTCCAACCTTTACCATCGTCTCTGTAGTTGCTCTAGCCCAATGGCTCCGCGAAAAGTGACTACGCGGTATCAAAACAGGCTCATCAATTTCAGCATAATGCATAGGCTGAACCCTCTTCTCTACCTGCGGCAAAACAGAAGCATTATCAACCATAACCTCATTATCATCATCATCCAACTCTCCAATCAAAACTCCCTGTGTATCAGTGGTAGCCAATGCATGTCTTTTCCTCTTCAGGACCTCCTGAAACTGATCCTGAAACTCTCTTTTTGAGATGCCCAAAATCTCGGAAATAGTGAAAGTCACCTCACTGCCAAGTATCTTATCATTAAAGATTTTCTTCATGTCTGTAGATGTCTCAATATCGGACATCAATCTGAATCCTGGCTGCTTTCTCTCTCTAGGCTCTTGCCTCTTTTCTCTCTTTTGAGCATCCTCCATCTGTCGATCTGGCCCTGATCGTGAAGAGGGTCCTGTAGTAGGTGGAGTAACAAACTCACCCCCTCTAGTCTTCTTAGCTGCACTTGGATTTTCTTCATCCCTCTTACGCTTCTCCTCAACAAATACATCTGCACCATGAGATTTAGCCAAATAAGCATAAATAGAATACTTGTCAACAGGCGAGTCCCATCCTGTCTTTGATCTGATGCTAGAGCCTGCGCTACTCAAAACAGTTTGCTGAATTTTTCCCTTGTTTGCAGTCTCCATAGCATAAGTCCATAGTGCGGACTGAGTCTCCGATCCCTTCTCAATCTGTACTCCATATGCAGAAGCATCACCTCTAGCCGTCACATAAGAAGTACGCGCAGCCATGTCCTCCACTAACTTCTTCATTCCACCTTTACCAAAGTTGGTAGCAAGTGGAGCTCCTGTCTCTGTCAACCAAATCTTACCATCTTGCCCCCAATATACCAAATTTTGCCTCCTTGCATCCTGGAAAGAGTCACAATCCCGGCAATGCTGATGCTCCGTACTATCACACCAAATACATCTCCGATCTCTCCTAGGTGCACTAGGAGCACTCCTAGGTGCAATAGGAGCACTAGAAGAAGTAGCAGGCGCAGTCGAAGCAAACTGCTCCTTCAACTTACCCACCAACTCCGCTTTGACTGACTCAAGTGTCAAATCTGTGATACCTTTGATTATGTCATCAAGAGAAGTAGGCACCGATGGAGCGGATGGTTTTGGAGCAGAAGGTGTAGGCATCGGTCGTGGAACATGAGGAATAGGTGGAGTAGAAACAGTAGGCACTGGCATAGGCCAAGAAACTGGCTGAGGAGGAGAAGAAATAACAGGAATAGAAGTAGGCATAGGAGCAGATGATGGTGTAGGTGTCATGGAACCATTCTGTAGGCGAGTCTTCCATATCCTCCTCTTAGTCAATGTCGAGACTGCATCCTGAGCATCCTGCCAATCAGTTTTAAGACCCATAGGCTTCGTGCGATCTTCAAGAAGCTCACCCAATTCTTCTTGAAGAGCAGGATCTGCAGCTTGCAAGAAAAGCTCAACTTTTTCAACATCCAATGCTCTTTGTTCAATGGCATCAAGCTGACTATACCTCTCTTCGAATTCTCGAATCAACTCCGAAGCAGCAAGACCCTTGTTTGGCATGTAGACCCACTCTCGGAATGACCGCCGAGTAGCCATACCAAAGTCCTCAAGGAAGTATTCTTCTTTTAGAGCCTTCTTAAAATCTTGCCAATGTGTATTTTGAATAAATAAATCAGTCACCTTTGTCCTCAAAGCAGGTGTGACAAGACGAAGGAAGTACTTACTCATAAGTCCAGCAGGAACTCCAAAGAACCCCATCTTGATCTCATATGTCTTCAAATATGCTGAAACATTACTCCCGTCAAATAGCTTCTTCTCACTCTCAACTGCTTCAATAGCCTTAGTCGCGCTGTTTGCGTTCTCCTGCTCCGAATAGAGTTGCCTTTGCTGAGACAACTGCTGTTGATGCAATTGTTGTTGCTGCTGCATATACATTTGTGTTTGCTGATTTTGGAGCTGCATATACATGGACATATTCTGCAAAATCTGTTTTAGATCCTCCGTTGAAGTACTTGACGCAGCAGTCATTGATAGAGCTGAAGTAGAGGCAGCAGGAGTTGTAGAGGAAGCTGAAATAGAGGCTGAAGTATCTCCCATCCTGAAATTTCTGCGACGCTTTCACGTCGGGTTCACCAAAGATGTCGAAGGGTTTGTGAAAGCAATGTCGCAACCACAGAGGACCTTGACTAATTTCAGGATAGAAGATCAATCAAGCGAGATCACAATTCAATTTAAAAGAATGTTTATTACATCTGGATTTGAAGCTTCTGATACAACCTGAAATCCTGAAGATGTGCTTCCAACACTCTGTTAATCCACTTCAGTTTGCCACTTAAGCCATAGTGCAAGCAACTAAAGCAATTCAAGCTTCTTCCTCTCAATAACACTTTTCGTTCAAAATCAGATATCCTTCCAAGAGTTAAATAAACCTCCTTCCACTGATGAATATTGTCAAGTATTTTCTGAAGTTGATACATGCGATCAACCAAAGATGAAAGCTCTTGTGAGACTCTCTTTTCTGCATTAAAAATTAAGTTTCTTCCTCTTCTTTGACAACAGCAACATTCTGAATTTTATAGTTATTATCATAAATCAAAGACCATATGTCTTCATACCAAACATGTATTTTGCCGCTCAAACATTCCACATTCTACAATTCATGCAGAGTCGATGGATATAGAGCTCTATTTGCAGAGGAGAAATGGAGGGCTCGAATCGTTGAACAACTTGCCCATTCTTGTCCACCAAAAACTTTGCAAAGTTCCACTTTATGTTGTCACCAAATGAACTCCCAAACAGCCCCGAGCTCTTGCTTGATTTGAGAAATTTATAAATGGGAGCGGTATTGATACCATTTACATCAACTTTGTCAAATATGGGATACTCTGCCTTAAACCTTGAGCATGCAAACTCCTTGATCTGTTGATTTGTTCCAGGATCTTGCCCTCCAAATTGGTTGCATGGGAATGCCAAGATTTCAAACTCTTGCCCCTTCAATTTTTTTGTACAGCCTTGCTAGGTCTGTGTAATTCGATGTTGTTAGGCCACTGCAGATGATGAACTGTTTGACTGGGACAATCTAGCCTTCTGAAACCCCTACTGAGAATAGGTGGTAATCCTATGGTCAAGTATGAAAATTCATCACTGAAACTCCCGCAATCAGCCAAGCGGCCTACCATCACAATGTGTGCATGTGGTTTTACTTGAGCAAGTACATTCTCAATCCAGAAGATGAAAGGTTCGATGGAGCAACGGTATGATAATTTCACATGCTGTAATGCAGCCAAAAAGGCGATGCAAATGGCACGGACAATGCAGTTCCCAGACCGATGCTACTGGGCAGGAAAACAAAAATGCATCACAAGCATGAAGGTGGCCCGGTTGTTGTGAACCCACCAACGAGAGGCAACATTGACAATGAGCAGGACTTTGCCTCTGTATTTGCTCAAGCTCACATCTTTGCGGTCAATGTCCTTGACGGTGAAATCGTAGATGTTCTTCTGCGCAAGGGCTATGAGAGGCGTGGAATGCCTCCTCTTGATGCTCGATGAAGCTGAGGCTGAGGTTACGAGAGGGCCAGGGCCACAGAAGAAGCCGGACGCAACAGAGGCACATGAGAGCCAGCTAAGAACGTGAGGAAAGCGAAGGGCTGCTGGCCTGTACCTGATAGTAGCATTGTTAATGCTGGCTCTCGCATCGCACACTGATGAGGCAAGAATAGCGATGGAGGTGAAGCCGTGGAGTTGGCGTCTTAATGCTGCAGGCTCTGGTAATGACGGTCAATAGGCGGGCCTCCTTCTCTCACCCAGCTGATTTCAGTCTTGTCTCTGGTAATGACGGTCAATAGGCGAGCTTTGTCGGAGCTCCAGAAGTGCAACGTGAAGGTGTTTGCAATGCCGAATGATACTGTGGAGCATCAGAAGTCTTGGATCTAGAACATTGAGGCATACAATTCTGTCTCTGTCTCTTTCCCAATACTGGCAAACCCCCAACAAAAACGTTACATCCTTCCAGCTCCTCCTTCTCCCCTGTTTCGAACGCAGAACTCGCCTTCTTGGTTCTTCCCCCCCAAAATAGCTCCAAAAGCTTCTCTTTTTTCTTCCCTTCCACAATAGCTTCCTCCTTTCCCCAAAACAGGATTCGCCTCATCTCTAAATGGAACGGCCTTGCCTACTTGCTTTTTTCCCATTTTAATAGCATACCACGTAACTTAGGACCAACTTCAGCAGAATTGTAGAAAGCTACAACTGCTCTTTTCTCCATGGTTCTATCCTGTGGGTCTGAAACTCGTTCAGAAAACATCCGCAGATTGAGGTATGGTGCTAAGTTGACAATTGTCTCAACTGCATTGGTAACTAATTCTTCATCTTCTATATGGTGATCTTCCATACATTGGATTAAGGTTTCTAAACAATGGCGATGCTGAGCCATGAAAATCTCATTTTCAGGCATGAACGAAAAATTCCGGAGAACATTCGAAGCAGCAACAGCACATAGCTACCTCTCAGCACGGCCCTTTTTATCCAAGTTAAAAAACTCTTCTTCATCAAGCCAAACTTCAAATCCTTTTCTTGGAATTTCCTTATCTACAGTCGCATCATCTGCACCAAGGCTCTCATGCAGAGACCATCGTTCATTAGCGAGTCGCAGACGATAATCCATATTGACTTCCAGATCTTTTGTACCCATACTACTGCCATTTCACACATAGAACATCCAGTTGTAGATGTTAGAAACATCCTCACGAAGCCCATAATCGACGTATCTTGAAATAAGTGTAGCCCATGAGATTGCATCTCAAGTTTCCAGTCTCCCAAAACTCCTTGTTCTTCTTCGTCTTCAGCATAGAATAAAAGAGCAAACATAACATCTAAATATGTACAAAGTACCAAATCCCATACACAACTTTTGAGTGGTTTACACACCTCGAATGCGCAGCAATACGACACCGTAGGACGGACCTATGGTTACATCCACTACACTTTGCTCGGGGTGCTTTAGTTATCTAATTACCTACCACATTTAGTTTGACACGCAAAAACAGCTTCCTTAATTAGCCAATTAATCACCGGTTCCTTCACGTAACTTAAGCACTGACATAGAAAAACAGTGTCAAACAAGTTTCTTTTCAACAATTGATCTTATTTATCAGTCTTTGGAATACATCATATAATCCAGCCCGAAGGCTATTCCATAATCCAGCCCGAAGGCAATTCCATAATCCGCCCGAAGGCAATTCCATAATCCGCCTGAAGGCAATTCCATAATCCGCCCGAAGGCAATTCCATAATCTGTCAGAAGGCAATTCCAGCAATCCTCAGGGATCACTATTCCAAGTTTTCGCCCATAGACTAGTATGCAGGCCTCGAGATCCACTCTCGAGTCATGTCGGCCTCTTGGGCAGGACCCAAAGGCAAGGGATCAGGACCCAAAGGCAAGGGATTTATGGCCAGAGCCCCCCTGGCACCAAGCATCCTCCTGCTCCAAGTAGCACCCACAGAGAGACCTCTGACCGCAGGTTCGGTCCACATCCTCGGCATGACTAACAACCCCCTTGGTTAGGGTCAGGGAGATAGTCAGGGGTAATTGATGCTGCCTCTCCCTCCATGCCTTCAACCTGAAGCATTAATTATTTTTCCATCTTTAGTTCCTCGAGCAAAGAAGTACAAACAGTGCTCCTAACTGTACAAACATAATCAATCCAGTGGTCGTTTATTTGGCCAACTACTAAGGTGTGAATTCCTTCTCTCTGAACACATCCAACATTCGATCCAGGATCAATTGTGACTTGGCAAGATCCCCAAGGGTTTGTTTGTTTACCCTTTTATCCTTGGGTTAGGGTTTATACCCTGTTAACCCAAATTAACAAACACCTTAGGTTCCTTATATTAAGGTTAATAAATCCTGGGCAACCTCATTGCCCTAACTTGATTGGTTAATTTCTTGCTAGGTAATTCATAACTTCCCTAACCTGGTAAATCAGCCTCAAAGAAGGGTGATGAAGCAAGATGACTACTCATCCTCTTGCAAGTTAGACTTGCACTTAGAACTTGCCAACGTTGTTCTAAGGGGTGGCAATTCTACTTTGTGATTTAAACACAAAACCCTGCGACGTTGCAACTTGTTGCATAGGTGTCGCACCTATCTTGTGTGATCATTTTTCCCATCACACGGTATTACTTAGTCAAGAATACCTTTGGGTCAAGATGTAGGATTTGGGAGTCTTCTTGACACAACCCAACCCTAACCTGCTAGGTCGATAACGCTTTAATGCTTTGGCCCTTAGGGTTCCTAGTTTCCTTTCATACAAAGAGAAAGCACATTGAGGTAAAGTATCACTTCATTAGGGATGTTCTTGAGGACAAGCACGTTGAGCTTGTCAAGATCTTTACATATGATAACCTTATAGAACTTCTCATGATGAGTTTACATTTTGAGTACTTTGCATGGTGGAGAGTGCTAATGGGCACTGGATGATATCTTCACTTTCTTTTTATACTCTCATAAAGGCATATTTTGCCTTTATGTGGGAGGTTTTTTGGGGTAAAGGGAAATTGCTTTTATCTAGATGGATACCCCTTTATATGTACACTTTGTATAGTCATATATAAGTGAAGAAAATCTAGTATTTGGTCTTCCGATCATTAGGGTGAGAACCCTAGGTCATTCTTGCATGGATGTTTAACTAACCCTAACATTTCGTGAATGTGGGTAGGACCTTTAGGATTGAAAATATTAAGTCGATTTGCTGAGTGCGATAATAGGTAGAATTTTAACGCAGCTTAACTCTACCTAGCGCATTGAGGTGATCACCGCTTGAGTTACACCTTTGCAAGTGAATTACCTAATCGATCTAATGGTCTTGCGACAAGAGGTGATATTTTCTTAGAGACGCTAACATTTTTCCTAAAAGGTGTAAATAGTTGCAAGACATAACATTCCATGCAAATATGTGATTCATTGACTTTTTCCTTCTATGCAACTATAAAATGTACAATGACCATTTCTTTTTCTTGCCTAAACTATAATGATTAACAATTTAGGGCTACTTGTATAGTGGCGTGTCCTTGATATACCATCTTCTTCATGGTTCGTGACCTTTGGGAGTCTAACTGTGGCCCGCATAACGGACATGCATAATAATTTGAGGTAACCAAACCTGTTCCAACACCTCTATCCAGTGAATACAAACTTGCACGAGATGAAATATAAATATTACTAATGAGAATGACAGTCTATTTACATGAGCACTCTCCGAATCCCGGAAAGTCATGCATCATCCACATGAGAATGGCTCAAATATTGGCGAATCGTCGACCATCGCACTTACTCATATCTTGCACGGTGACCCCCTCGTCCCACAAAATCTTAAGCTCATCGACTAATGGACGAAGATACACGTCCATATTTTTGACTTTGTAGCAGCTGGGGACGAGTAAGCAAAGGATGAGATGTCCTTTCTTTGTAGAAAGCCATGGAGGGATATTGTAGTTGAGAAGGACTATAGGCCACACACTGTAAGAAGTTGAGCGCAGTCTGAATGGGTTCACACCATCCATTGCAAGATTGAGCCGAAGATTCCTTGGCTCTCGAGCAAAGCCTAGGAAGATAGAGTCAATGTGGCTCCATGCATGTGAATCCACTGATATTCGTTGAACTCCATCTGTGGACCTATTCTGCACATGCCACGTTGTCATGCTCGCCATGTCGGAAGTATGAAACATGTGGTTTATGCAGGGGATAAGCAGAAAGTGTCTGAGAACTTTTTGAGGGATGGTTTGCCCTTGCAAGTCCTATCGATACCTATGAGCACCACACTTTAGACATGTCTCCATAGTCTCATATTCTCCTCAAAATAGTATGCAATCGTTGATACATGCATGGATGCTGTTGTAGTCCATGCCAAGCTTTCGTAAAACATGTCGTGCATCATCCGAGACTCAGGCATGGTATTTGCAGGTGGTAATATATGATATTTCAATAACCTGAAAAAAATCATAAAACACCTTGAAAAAGCACAAATGTTTTTAATAATAGTGCTGAAAAGAAATCAACGAAGCGTACGTACAAGGTACCTGAACAACTCGGTCACACTTGCATTGCTTCACCCGTATTTTGCTTGCACACTTAGGAGTGCAAGCACTATCTTCAGGCGAGATACTTGGCACCCATCATATAATGGTATGGATGCTTTCTCTCTAAGCGGATTAGAAGTCTTGACATCCATGGGAATCAATGTATTGATCATTGTCTCCATCTCAGGCTCCAAGATTGTAGGTAGGTCTCTCCTCTAGCATTGACGATATAGATTGGGTAGTGCCTTGCAAGTGGTGGATTGGCTCATGCACTCCATCCATCGCATGCCCATGAAATCATCTAATTGGCCGCAAAGGGTGCACTCCTCCTTGGGACGAGACGTCACCTCCCTGGATAGAAAATTTGCTAGCCACACCCAATCTTCTTGTATATGGTATTCAATTAGCTTGCGAGTACAATTTATGATTGATATTAACTTTTCTTACCATTTGCTGAAAATTCGCAATCGCATGATCAATGATCTCAGATTGAAGCTTGCCAAAGCATCGTACGTGTTCTATAGACAATCAAAGTTTTCGTCTAATTGCCAGCTTGCATTGAGAACAAGGACATGGGATACGCTGATTAAGATACGCCTCACGATCTTGCACAACAAGACCTTCATCATTTTCCATTTTCTCTACATTACGACAAACAATTTGTTTTTGTTATCATTATTTTTTTCTTTCTTAAATTATTCTCCTCTTCTTTTGTCTCTCTCTCTCTTTTTCTCTTTCTTTATTATGTTGTATGTATTTCCTCTCTCCCTCTCTCTCATTCCTTCTTCTTTTTTCTCTTCCTCCGCCTCTCTCATTTTTTTTAATGATCACGGCTACGACTACGATGAAGACCACAACCACGACCACGACCACGACCACGACCACCATGACCATGACTACGACTACGATTATGACTACGACTTTGATTACAAGATTAAGAGCAAGCCGCCGAAGCTTGAGGGCATTGTCAAGTGTCTTGTGGATTTCAGAGAGCCAAAAGAGGTCGTGGCTGAAGGAAGTGACATGGAAACATTGTTTAAGATTGATACGGCATCTAATCCCTCCTGGTATGTTGCTATAATGCACTATCTTTCTACAAGAGAGACTGGAGCTATTCTTTCAAAACCTGAGAAGAGGAAGATTAAACAGCAGGAATTGAAATTTTCCTTGATCGCAGGGACATTATATCAGCAAGGTGTTGATGATATCTATCGCCGATGTGTGATGCCTAATGAGGTTCTCTTTATTTTGGAAGAATGCCATGGCTCTCCTTATGGAGGGCACTTTGCTGGGCGGTTGACGGCACAGAAGGCTTTACGAGCTGGTTATTGGTGGCCGTCCATTTTCTAGGATTCATTTGACTATGTTAAGAGATGTGATGCATGTCAAAGACATGACAGTCGAGAGAATAGGAAGCTTCCACTTATGCCTATTATGGCTATCCTTCCATTTGAGAAGTAAGGCATGGATTTTGTGGGACCTATTACCCCATCGTCTACTACTCAGAAAAGATACATTATAGTAGCAATTGATTACTTTACAAAGTGGTCAGAAGCACGGGTGACGAGGTAGGATAATGCCAAAGGTACTTCTAGTTTCTTACTTGAGCAGACCATCTGCCGTTTTGGTCCCCCAAAGGAAAGAGTATCGGACCGTGGAACTCATTTTTTGAATAAGGTAGTTAGAAGCCTAACTGAAGCATGGAGCATTAAGCAAAACAAGATGACCCCCTATAATCCGCAAGCCAATGGATAGGTTGAAAGTACCAATAAGCAGCTTGTGGATATCCTATCCAAGATAGTCTCTGAAAAGAAACGGGACTAGGATACAAAATTATATGTGGTGGTTTGGGCGTATAACATGACGTTTAAACGAGCCACTGGCCACACCTGATTCAAATTAGTGTACAGGAAGGAATGTGTCTTGCCCTTAGAAATTGAGTTGTCGACCATAAGATTCACAATCAATCATTCGTTGGGTGATGAAGATGCCTTATTTGAGCGGTTTATGACTATAGCCCACTTGGATGAGCTCAAATTGCAGAGTTTGTTGCACCAGGAGATAGCTAAACATCAGATGAAGCGATTACATGATATAAAGGCGAAGAAATATACCTTTAAAAAAGGGAAATTAGTTCTGTATTACGATGTGCGTAGGGAGATATTTCCAAGAAAGCTAGAACCTAGATGGGATGGCCCTTACAAGATAGTTCGGATAGGTAAAAATAAGTCCACGGTTTTATTAGCTGATCTACAAGGAGTGGAATTTAAGAATAAGGTTAATCTTAATAAGATTAAACCTTATTATTTTTAAATATGCTAACGTGCTAAATGCATTATAGGTCCATGCTAGGGCTAATTTGAGACCTAAGGAGAGCTTAAACTGGTCGATGGGCCAGTTAATCCCTTATTTGGAGCATCCATGTCTAGAGCAAAGATATCATCAAGGGAGGCTTATCTGGTGGAGCAAGGGATACAAAGTGGTTGAGCAAGAAGACAGTACCTTTGTGTGGGAGATTAAAGTTTTTTGCCATCACTGTTTACAAATCTTGACAAGCATCCCTGTTGAGTTTAATGAAGAAGGTGAGATTGAGCCGTCAGTTCATCCTCTAAATATGTTGAATTTTGATTATCATAATTATAAATAGAGGAGTTCCTGATGGCTAGCTATGTAAACCCATTGTGGACGTACACATTATACTTTAATGGAGCGTGCAGGGGGCCTAATAGAAAAGGGAGTGTTGGAGTAGTTAATCGAGATCTCCGATGTAGAGTTACAATGAAATCAGCTGCTTATCTTGGGGTGGGATTCACTAACAACATGGTGGAGTATAAAGCCCTGATTATGGGATTGAATATTGCCAAGAAAGGTGGCATTAGGCGGTTGTTCGTAAAAGAGGACTCCCAGCCGATCTTAAATCAACTTAATGGGACATATACAGTCGAGAATCTTCTCCTTCGTATGTATCATCGAACTGCTATAACCCTACTTGATGAATTTGACAGCATATCTCTTCAGCTCATTCCACGTTATTGGAATCAGTTTGCGGATTCATTAGCCAAATTTTCTTATGAGGATGACCTCTTTTTCAACTGTGGTCCTAGTCCGGATGTTGTTATTGATAAAGAGACGGGACCTGGTTGCTTGTGGGGAACGTTATCAGACCACGCATTATATGACAGGTGATGGTTGATATGGGTAATGAGAAGAGTAGCCGAGACCCATCTACCACTATTATCTTGGACCCATAGGTTGATTCGACGACATGTTATGCGTACGCCTCTTGTTGTATATGCAGGAGGTATGGGTCGTAACTTGATGCATTTAGTTTAGGGCCGAGCGCCCAGTCTTTCCCCTTGGAGTGGAGTGTGTGTTTGTGTATCTGCCTTCTTCCAAGGAGGGATCTATATGAGCAGGTTTGCTGTATTTCTTTAGGCCAAGAGGGCCAGTTGTTTTCAGGTTTTAATGATCTATTTCCTTAGGCCAAGAGGGCAACTAGTTTGCAGTAAAATGTGCTATTTCTTTAGGCCAAGAGGGCCATTTGTCTGTTTGGTGCGGGTACGGTTAATGGGTTTTGTTATAGTGATTGCATCATATAGATTGACGAAGTCACTGGAGAGAGCCTTTGCTATGAAGGAGCTTCTTGTGGCCATTCCAGGTGGTTTTGACAACACCTAGAAACATCACACATTGCAAAAATTTTCAACAACATTATATACATTTGATACACTATTACCATCTTTTTACATTAATTTAATGCAGATGCGGTGTTCGTAGTTGTTGTCTTTGGAGGCCATGTCCTTGCAGTCTAGCTAGGAGATGTTGGTACAAGGAAGTTCTTGTACGAGAGGAAGGTGGATTTTTAGACAAAATCTGATAGATTTACTTAGTGAATCTCAGCTATGACTGTTTAAAATTTTCCTGTAGGGATTATTAAGACCTTGTTATAAATTAGGGGTTTTTGGGGGATTTTTAGAGTTGGCAAGGTCTTGACAGGTTGATAGGATATCTTAGTATAAATCTAAGGGATGGGGGATTTCACAAGTTGTGCTACCTGCTACCTCCGAAGGATTAAATTACTTATGAAGAACACATAGCATCATGATTGTGATTATTGTCTATAGTAATACTATCGTGATGATCAAGGGGTGATCATTAGATCATTGGTGATTATTGAGATCCCTTTGGGGAGGTGTTGAATATCAGGTAATTGGAAAGCTTGAACCTTTCCGCAACAACATAGGATTTTTCAATGAGACGGTCAAATTGTCAAGGCCAAGAGTATCAGGGGACTTTTGGTTCCTATCCCTATCATTAGTGTAGCAAAATATCTCTTGCATTGAGGGTCTTCATCATTGCCCATGCTTGAGGATTCTTTACTTGACTGAGAACAATATGCGAAGAATTGAATGTCTAAAGAATTGCACGAGGTTTGCAAGTTGGAGATGTTCTTTGTCATTTGCCCCCTCAAAATTGAAAAAACCACTTGTTGGAAGTGTGAAACCAACAAGCCATGAACTAGATATTTGGTTTAAAGCTTAAAAGCTCTTAACAAAGAGCTTAATAACAAGAAATGAAACCCCATGGGGGGGGGCGCATTTTTTTTGGCGCCTTCCATCTTGGCAATGATTGGCCATTTTCTGATCTACAAAGAGAGAGAGAGAATCCTCTTGGGCCTGAGATGTCTCTATTCTTTGCCCTCCATCGCCAGAATCTGATCAAGAACTGATGCACTGAGTAAAGAGATAAAAAATCAATCTTTCTCTCTCCTCCCTCTCTCTCTTGCATAGAGGTACTTCATATGGCAAGAATCAAGAAGAGGATGGGGTGATGGATGCTTGTCTGGGAGGCATCAGATTGTTCCAAATGGCTGAGGAGGCTGAAGGTTGAAGATCTATGCTGAAATCCATGGCTGGTGGGTCGATATGCAGTCCCAATTAATTATTCAAGAAACCTGAAACACACAAAAAGGTGGTGTGCTCTATTTTATGAAAGAATTTTACTTGTTTTTTATCGTTCATGGTCTAAATGGTGTGTATATGAACTAAAATTTTATTTGAATGTTCCTTGCATTATGTTTGATGACTGCAATAATTGTTTTGCAGAACTCGTATTGATTTACAACAATTTTAAATTTTTAAAACTCGAAAAACCACTAATTTTGATGGAAATTGATAGGTTTTTTAAATTTTGAGTGGAAAAAAAAGAGTGTACATGGGATAAAATAAGGGAAAATGTTGAGTTTTAGTTCAAATGATTAGTCATTAAAAAAAAACTAGAAAATACCTATTTTCTATTTAAAATAAATAAAATAATAGAAGAAAATGGGAAAAAATGGGTTTCTTTCTTTGGAAAAAAATGAAAAACCAAGATCTATGTATGTGAATGTTTGACGGGGCTGAAGCATGAGGTTAAGCCTCATTTTAGCCCTTGTACTTCATGTTAAAGTGCATTGTTTTTTCTTTTACATACAAAAAATGACATACAAAACCCTCTACACCTATGCACCGCAGCAAAACATAAACCGTGAGGGGGAGGATGATGTTATATTATAGTTTAAATGCTGAAATGATACAAATTCTAATTGTTCTCTTTATACATAACATTTAGGATATAGTTTATTTGAAAATAATGGATCTAGCAGCACAAGGTTTACCTTGGTGCTAGGTTCCTACAACGAAGCATTGTGTATTAGCGGAAATTCATTAAAAGGTGTAAGAAGCTGGGAATACTTAGAATACTAATAATATGCCATGTCACATTGACACTGGTATATAAGGAGAGAAGTTGTAAATTTTCACATCTTTTGACATATCAATACAATACAATTACAATCTTTCTCTCCCTTCTTGCTCCAAGCTTCCATGGCTTCTTCATCTTTCCTGTCTTTCTCTCTCCAATTCTAGTCTTTCTCTCTCCTCGTCACTCTATTTCTCTCTCTTCCTGCAGTCTTTCTCTCTCCAGTGCAGTCTTTCTCTCTCCTCTTCTTCTCTCCCTAGTTCTCTCTCTGACAAGTGGTATCAGAGCTTCAGTCTTTGATCCATTATTTTCTTCCATTTTCACTCTCATTTTCCTATTTCAAAACCAATTTCAGACAAAAATGGTACAAGACAGTGACTAGTGGAGTGCTGCAGGACAACTACAGCTAGCAATGACTACATCTGGAGTTATTCAAGGTCAGATATGGCGGGTAAAGGCTTAAATGGCTGGACGTCATCAAATTTCATGCAAAAATGGAGGTAACTAGGATAAAGAATGGTTAACCGGGCTTAGTTACAGACTAAACTACAGTTACTTTTCAAAAGAGAGCTTCTCTTCTCTCTCCTTCAAGCTTTTGGCTGAAGCTTTCATGGTGGATGTCAAGAATCTTCAGAAATATCTCTCTTTGTGCTGAATATCTCACTGCCAAACCATGGGGTAAAGATTCATTGTGTCCTAAGCTTCAGGAGGAGTACCAGGCTTGATCATTGCTGAAGAACATTGGCCAGGAAGCAGCCCAAAAAATGCGCCGAAAAATGTGCTGATTTTCCTGCTCCTTCTCCCTGCTCAGCTTGCTCCACAACCTCAGCCATTAATCACAGCTCTTGAAGGCTTCATCAAGCATTGATTGGCAACAATCTTTAACCTCTGAAGTATTCTGATCATCCATTCCTCTGTTCAAACCCTAATACACAACAGGGCAGCCATAGCCACAGACATGGAAGCTCAAATTTCTCAAGATTCTGGACTTTCCCGACCTTCAAGGCTTCTCTAAAGCTGAATACAAGCTGGATAGACTTCAAGATTGAAGACATCGAAGAGATTTCAGCCCGTGCATGTCAATGAAGCTCAAATGGAAGGAATATTTTGGGGCTTTTCATCAGAGAGCTTGAATCTTTGAAGTTCAAGTATTCAAGCAAGGCTGGAGTATTGATCTTTCAAGGATTTCATCATATTGAAGCATGTATGGACTGATTTCATGGAGATTTCAAGCTTTATGTTGGATTCATGGTGGATTATGAAGAACTCTTGCATCAATCGGATTAAAGCTGATATCCATCATCATTTTCAAGCTTAATGGAGGTATTTTCTTTTGCTAATCTCTGAAATCTCTCAATAATCCTATTGCTAATGGCTTTTCCACTTGTTGATGAGAGGTTATTGATCAATTAATTCACTGGATTGATCAATAGATCAGAGAATAGTATTAATTTTCTTCAATTTCAGCCTATTTCATTGAATTCCTTTTGATTCAAAACCATTACTCATCTTAGGTAACATTTGATCAGCTTGATGCATAACCTTGATCTGTTTTGTTGAAATTCTCTCTTATCCAAGCTGAAATATTGTAAAAGGGTAAGTACTAGCAATCAGTGAGTCACTAAATTGCATAGGTAAACCCTTCTCCCATCTCAAGTTTTCTTATCTCAATCAATTGCATCTCATGAAAGGCTGAATGAATATTTTTCAAATGCATATCATGCTGATTGCTTAGTACACTAGCCTCTGCCATGTTGATATTCCCACCAAGGAAAAAGGTGGATGCCGGGGGAGATAGTGGGACAAAAGAGAGGTGACCCTCCCTCACTATCGACGATCCCGAAGGGGTGCAACCAACCGACCCGGGGGGAACTTTGCCCACCTCCTGGTGATTCGGAGCCCGTGTAGGGAGCCCGTCCTGCCGTTTTATCCCTCACACAAGTACAACGAGTGGAGAATTGAAGATTGAAGACTTTCCAACGACTCAAGTACCTACTGGAGTAAAACAGGGTAAAACATGGCATTTTCAGGTTACCCATAGGGTATTTACAGGTGGATACAGGTACACCCTTTGATACTGAAGTACAGGTGCAGGTACTACAGGGTACCCACAGGTCCTATATACCCCTTTGCAGGGTTTGGTAGCCATTGGAGGTTACTTTCTTGCATTACAGGGTCAAAACAGGGCACTTATAGGTCTAAACAGGGTGCAGGACTGGACAGTTCAGACTCTGAAATTCAGTTACAGAATTTTCTGTCCTAAACCTGTTATAGCGTGCTATAGCTCATCTCGAAGAGGGCATTGTAAGCTTCGATTCGCACAAAAAAGTTTTTCAATCGGAGTTTTCTAGCCAAAGTTATAGCCGTTTTACTGACAGGGGGTACTGCAAGACTGCACTAGTATGGCAGGGCATAAATGCAAAAATAAGGTCCAGGAGGACTATGCACAGCAAATCAGGGATTCTATGATGGAAAGCACACTTCAAGAGAACCCTGAAGAGCCTCAACAAGGAGAGATTAGTATTCTCAATGACGCTTTGTGTGCTCATGAACTAAGACATAAGGAACATCATGAGACTATTTTGTCAGCAATGGAGCATATGATTTTATCATTTGATCAAACGAAGTCTACTGTTGAGAAGATGATGGAATCAACTAACCGAACCAATGCTTCCATTGATAAGTTGGTAGAATCTAATGCCCAACTTATGGCACAATTTTCTCAACTCATGCAGTCACAAAAGGGATCAAAAGAAGCAAATGAGAAGGCTTGTTCAAATAGTGACCCCTCAGTTCCACTTCAGCCATCCAACCAAAATGGTTATGGAGATGGGATCATAGGAAGAAGAGGCATACCCAATAGTCAATATGAAGTGGGAGAAGCTTCACAAAGGCATGATGACTATTTGGGCAGTTTGAACGGCGCCAATACTCAAGCTTTTGGACTGCATACTCAGCATTCTAGGGGTGCTTTACCAACAAGAAGATTACAGGGTAATTCTCAGCCAGCTGTTGGAAGATTTCAATCTCATTTTGGGGGTTCTGTACTTAGAAATTCCGATCAGCCAGTTTTGGGACAGCAACCTTTCCATGATAGAGAATTCAAGGATAAAATTGTTTTATCCAAATTCAATGGCCAGTCATCTTCACCATCAGAATTAGAGGAATGGACTTCTAAGATGGAGTCTTATTTCGACATATTTCCTAAAACTATTGACATGAAGATACATTTTGCCTCCCTCCACTTAGAAGGATTTGCTCACACTTGGTGGAGGTATATCAAGAAAGAGAATGTACTTATTGAGAATTGGGAAGCTTTCAAGGCACTTATGGCTGAAGTCTTTGTTTCACCTCTTGAAAAAGAGAAGTTAGAACGAAGATGGTATAACTTGGAACAAAGGAGCCTAAGTGTAAGAGAATATACAAACCAATTCCTCAACTTGACCATATATGTGGAAAACATCAGTGATGAGGCCAAGTTACACAAGTTCATGTATGGTTTAGAACCATCCTTGTCAGCTGATGTTATGGCGCAGAATCCTACTTCACTTTTCAAGGCTATTGAGCTTGCAGAGCGCTTTGGAAGGAAGTATAGGAAAGAGTCTTCATTTCAGCCAAGTTATGGACAGCCAAGGACTGTTTTAAAGCAAGGGCAAGTTGGTAACAATTATGGCAGCAATCATATGCCTAGTGGGAGCTTACGGATACCAACTTATCCTCCATTTAATGCTTCTAGGATTCAAAGCAATTTCAGGACAGCAAACAGTCCAAAGGTTGAATTTAAGCAAGGTGACAATAAGCCTAAGTCTACTTCAGCCAATACAAATTCTAGAAATATTCCCATGGATCTTTACAAGGAAAGAAAGGACAAAGGCTTATGCTTCAAGTGTGGAGAAAAGTATACTCCTAACCATGCTTCAAAGTGTGTATACAAAAATGCCAAGCCAAAAATTCAGAGTATGCTAGTTCTTGAGGATCTTGAAAATGACATAGATGAAGTTAATGCAGTCCCAATCAATGCTGAAAATGAAGATTTCGAGGATGATGGTGGACAGGAGTACTTCTATGATCCATCTGACTCTTTTCCTTTTGATCCAGGCGGTGATATCCCATTTGATCCTGGTGGATTTTGTAATGAGTTGCCTACTACCACTAATTGTTCTATCTCTATGGATGCTTGGACGGGATCTAAGAACCCTAATACACTTCGTATGAAGGGAAGCATATGTGGAAAGCCAGTGTTCATCCTGATAGATAGTGGCAGTACCCACAGTTTTGTCAATAAATCCATTTTGTACAAGTTGAATTGTGTTCCCACCAACTTACAGCAGCCCATTAGAGTACAAGTGGCTACTGGTGAAGAGGAAATCAGCACACAGATTTGTCCACAGGTTTCTTTGCAGATGGCTGAAAATTTTGAAGTCAAAGTAAACCTGATCACTTTGGAAATGGGGCCCATAGATATTGTACTTGGTTGTGACTGGTTGATGACCTTAGGCAGGATTACTATGGATTTCTCACAGTTATATATGGAGTTTTTCTCCAATGGACAGCTCATTCGTTTACAGGGGATCCCTAGTAAATCTGATTTTCAGCTTATTACCATTCAACAACTCAAGAAAGAGTACAAGAAGCGCTCACAGATATTTGTATTGCATTTGAAGAAAGAAACACAGGATCAGCCCAATAATTCAGCAAACCATCCAGCCTTGACAGATCTTCTTGAGGAGTATAGAGATTTATTTGAAGTACCTACTTCATTGCCTCCTAAGAGAGCGGTGGATCACCCCATTGATTTGGAACCCAACTCAAAGACGATCAATAAGCCACCTTACAGACTATCAAAATGTGAACGAGAGGAAGTAGCCAAGCAAATCAAAGAGCTTCTTGAAATGGGATTCATTGAATCAAGTTCTTCACCGTATGCATCCCCAGTCCTATTAGTCAAAAAGAAAGATGGATCTTTCAGAATGTGCATTGACTACAGGGATCTTAACAAGATAACAGTAAAGAACAGGTATCCTATACCCAGGATAGATGATTTGCTTGATGAGCTTAAGGGGGCTCAATTCTTCACGAAGATTGATTTGAGATCAGGGTATCATCAGATTCGCATGAGAGAGGGTGATGAGGTCAAGACTGCTTTTAGGACTGATCGTGGGCTCTACCATTTCTTGGTGATGCCATTCGGCCTTACAAACGCTCCAGCTACCTTTCAAAGCCTGATGAATAAGATTCTACAACCTTTCCTCTTTCAGTTTGTCTTGGTGTTCTTCGACGACATTTTGATCTACAGCAAGACTTTTCAGGATCATTTGTCGCATATGAGGAAGGTTTTTGATGTGTTGAGACATCATAGGCTTTTTGCTAAGGAGAAGAAGTGTTCTTTCATGCAGACTGAAGTGGAATACTTGGGACATATAGTCAGTGAAAAAGGAATACAGGCTGATCCCAAGAAGGTGCAATGCATAAAAGATTGGCCAACGCCTACTACTACTACCTCTCTTAGAGGATTTCTTGGTCTATCTTCATTCTATCGCAGATTTATAAAGCATTATGCGGCAATTGCAGCCCCTTTAACTGACAGGTTGAAGAAAGAGGCTTTCTTTTGGGATTCTCTTGCAGATAGCAGCTTCAACCAGTTAAAGGAATTACTTACCTCCGCTCCTATTCTTGTATGCCCGGAATTCTCTAAAGAGTTTACTATACAATGTGATGCTAGTGGCCGTGGCATTGGGGCTGTTTTGCTTCAGGAGCATGGAGTAATTGCATTTGAAAGCCGTAAGCCAAGTCTTGCAATATATTGTGTTTTAAAGATTACCAATATGTTAAAAGACATACAAAGAATCGAGGATTCACAACTTGGAACCCTAGGATAAAACCCAAGGGAAAGAGGGATTCAAAAGAAGTTGAGTGATTAAACACACGTGCTTGTGAGTTGTTTTTAAGGATCTTGTCTTAGATTATCGGAAGTGGATATCCTCCAGGTTTAAGCTAGGCTAGTAAGCTGACTCTAAATGGAATTTTGATCAAGGCTTATGCTTGGTTGTTTTGAAAAGGATATTTCCAAGTGAATTGAGTGGTTGCCTTGGTAAGAGGAGATCCTACTAAGGGCAAGTGGTTTGTAAGCAAAGTGATTGCTTGATGTAGAAAATGAAATTTTCTTGATTGGAAATGAAAGGGATGTTTTCCTTAGTAATTGTTTGTAAGCTGGGTGTTTCAGCTGTGATTGATTCCCTAAAGGAATAATTAAGGAGAGATGGCGCTAGCTACCCCCGCGAACCGCCAAACCCTAACCAATGATGATGGCACCTTCACGTTGACCAATCTACAAATTGAGCTCTAGATTTGTCAAGCTCATTGAGTCCTCAATTACACTGTCTTGGACTTAAGAAGACATACCTATCTAGAGTCCATTGAGAATCATCAAAGTCAAGACTCTAGTGATGCTAACATAGCATTTTGCCCTAGGGCACAACCTCTGTGAGTGATACTTTGAACCAAGCCACGCTCAAGCTAGTATATATCATTTGAAACCTTATCACCCTAGGATGATTGGATCGTCTAGTGCTTAGCAAGAGCCCTTACACAATGAAACTCATTGGAATCACATTATCAACTAAGAAGGAATCTCCACAGTCATAGAAACTATTGGAATTGACTAGAAGACCTGGTACATAGGAAGAAAACCTTGGTGACCAATTGAGAATCACACTTAAAGCTAGATTCTCAAGGAAGCTCTGCAAAGAGCTAGCAACTACTTGATCAATAAAGTAATCCAAAATTTTAGGTAAGAAACCCATCTACAAAGTGCATGCGACATTAATTCAATGACTTGCCATAATGAAGACTAGGGAGACTGCACTACATTGAAGACTTCCTAAAGATGGCAAAAGAGATCACACTCAAGTGAGAGAAATGTTGTGTTTGGAATTGAGGATAACAACCATGTTACAAAGTATTGGAAATTTATTTGGGCTTAACACAAAATTGATCGAAGAAATTGAAAGCTTGATGGAGCATGAGTTGCAACTAGTACACCTGGACTCTAACTCAATAGCCTCATAGTGCACACTACTACTCATTTATCATAAGAATCAAGAGAAAAAAATTTGTGAACACCATATATCTCATAAGAGAAACCATTATAAAAAGCACATGAGAAAAAAAACTCTACCTACTTGAAATAAGACTAACAAAAAAGCATAAGAGCTGTACTTGTGAAATAGTGACAAGGGAGAAAGGAAAATCCACATCCAAATAAGGAAAAGATAAAGACCAAAGAACTCAAAAGGGCCGTGGTAACTAACAAGGGAAACAAGGCCATGTAGAAACACCCGCACATTGCATTCAGATTACACTCACTTTGTAATATCTCCGTGCTCCCCATAGGAACCCCCACATGAGAAAATTTTCAATTTTTTTTTTTAAAATTTACCTTCTCTCTCTCCCCCTGTTGATTGCATGGTAGGGAGAGAGAGAGAGAGAGAGGAAGTAGTAAGAAGAGGGGGCATGCAGCCCCCAGGTGGCGGGAGGACATCGCCTCTCCCCCCCCAACACCACCTCTATAAAGCGCCAATGGGGGCTCATCGAGAAGGAAGAGAAGCTCCCCCCTCCTCCCTGCGGACTTTCAGGTTGCGCCCTCCTCCCCGTTGGTAGAAAAATTTGCCCCCCGTCCATTGCAGGCTCTCCCCCCCGTGATGTCAGCACCCCCCCTTTTTTCATCGACTGCAACGAACCCCCCCCTGGCCATGACCAGTGTGAAGGATAGAAGAGAGAAGAGAGGGAGACAGAGAGAGAAGAGAAGAAGAAGGAGGAGAGGAGGAGAGGAAGAAGGAGAAAAGAGAGAAGAGAGAGGAGAGAAGAAGAAAGAGAAGGAGAAAAAGAAGAGGGAGAAGAGGAGGAGAAGAGAAGGAAGAGAAGGGAAGAAGAGGGAGAGAAGGAGAAGGAGAGAAGGGGACGAAGAAGGGAGAGAGAGAAGAGAGAGAAGAGGAGGAGTAGAGAAGGAAGAGAAGGAAAGTGGAGCCCCAAGAGGAACACCAAGGAAAAGGGAATTCTCTTGCAAGAAAATCTATCTTGTAACATCAACAAGCTTGTTTATCATGTTTCATATGATCACAATGAAGAAAAGAACATCAGGCACAACAAATCTTCATGCAGCATCATGTAGATCTCCCACGGATTTAATAGAATCAACCATATTCTTCAATATCTTCATAAAATCCATCAATAAGACAAAGAAAGCAAAGGAATACACCATCTTTGAATGGAAATACATCACATAGTATTCATCTTCAATATCTTCATAGTCTTCTCTCTCAATCTCTCATATACAATCACTTTGTTTCAGTAGAATTGGCTATCTCTGACTCTCTCTCTCTCACTCCATCAATAATACATCATATCCTCTCTAAAATCTCTCAAAAATCACTCTCAATAATTCTTCTTAGGTCGTGGATACCCCTCCCAAGAGGTATGTCTGATATGAAGAGTCACTAGAGCCACTATAGTGTCCTTTCATAGCTCACTACTGTCACTTCACTCTAGTCTTCACTTGAGTCTTCAGCAGCTACTTCTTCCACTTCTTCCAGCTCTTTTGCACTTGTATTCACCTCTTTTCAAGGCTAGAAAACTTTCCCAATCTACACTCTCATCCATCAGAACACATACAGAAGCATACAAAACAGTCACAGAACAGTACTAGAACAGCTACAGTACAGAACAGAACAGAGCAGAGATAGAAGCTCTACAGAAGACCTACAGAAGGTTACAGAAGGTCATCAAAACCACATAACTCATACTTAAACCATTCCAAAATCTCACAAACCATTCAATAAACTTTCACAAGATCTCAATCCTCATCAATCAATACTCCATCCCTCCTTACAGAAGACAATCAGAACAAAACAGACCAAAACAGAGCAAAACATAAGGTATACAGAACCAATCAAAACCTATCAGAACATCACAGAACCACCAATAAACATCATGATCTTCCAAAACCCAATCAATATCATCTAAAACACTCTCAAACCACTTCCAAATCAATCAATCATCTCATAAAATCAACCATTCAGCTCTCAAAAACAACAAAAATCAGCCAAAAAACAAGTCATTTCAACACTCAACATATCCCCACACTTAATAAGGAAGCGTCCTCGTGACCCAGGAAAAAGGGAATACAAGTGCATTAAAAAGCGCAACTTGGATCGTCAATATCTCTTCAAAAAGAATCCATCCACCACGACCCCAACTTATAACCTGTTTTTGATATAAAAATACAAAGAAAGGAAAACCCTTTATACATTAACACTTCTGATCGAACTAAAAATCTCAACAAATTTATAAAGGATATAAGAGTTTTCTTCTTCTTCATCAGCATCAGCTTCAACTCTCCATCCACGACCCCATCACCACAATTCTCCAAAATATAGCTCGCACATGAAATCCAATCCAATAGGAAACCACCACGTTCGTTTTACATAAATGAACTCACAACACAAACAGTAATACACAACACAACCATCTGAATGACTCCTCCAAAAAGAGAGATTTTCATTAAAAAGCATCCACCATACATTGGAAAGGTATCAATGAAGATGATCCCTCTTGAAAGATTGATGTTGTCGGAAACGATCCATAGACAAGGATTCATCTACAAAGTTTTTGGGAGGATTTTGAAAAAACTGGAGACATCACATCCTTTCCAACAGGACCAAGTATCTGCTAGGCAAACAAAGGGCATGAAAATACAAAATATCCAGCTGTTGGGAATCAATGCTTACATTGACATTCATGCACAACTTTGGAATAGGCACATTATGAGAGTGCCTATGCATATATGCCAGGTACCAAGCAAAGTGAGCAGTTAATCTCACTGAGGAATTTGCAGACTGTGAATACTGCTGAGCAAAATGAACATAGTTCTGATAAGCTTGACTGGAAGCTGTCCATTCTCCTAGAATTACTGGCCAATTAATTTGAGGTCCTGTAAGGCAATCATCCAAAATCCATCCCCGTCTTCTGGAAATCTGATTATCAAACTCGTCACAGTCACTAACCAACTGAGGTGGTTGAGATATAGAAGTGTTAGGAGAGGGTAATGGAATAAGGAAAAGTGGATGAAGGGAGGGATAAGAAAAATCATAAAAGGAAGAAAATGTTAAAGAAGGAGTGGCAGAAATTTGGAGGGAATCACTAAGGAAGGGTGTTAACTGATAAATAGGAAATGTGGAGGGTACATTAATGGATGGAGAAGGACAGGGTGGAGAAGGGGAAAATACCCTATCCTCAATAAAGGAACAGTATGTAAAAATGGGAATTTGAGGGAAAGATGAAGGTTGGAAAAGAAGGGGTAAAATAGTTGTGGAATTAGATTGACAAAGGGAAAGATATATAGCATATCGGTGAGCCATTTGTTGGTAATAGAGGAGGGTAGGAACAAAAGGTCCTAAGAGAGATCGTCGATGATAGGCATCAAAGAAGGTAGCATCAAATGGATTATGTTTTGAAAGATAGGCTAAGAGATCCATCCTTAGTTGATTAGTACTCTGGGCAGAGGTAGGAGCTGTGTTTTGTCTTTGATTGAGGACCACAGAATCAATCATGGGATTCCAGGAATTATCATAACAATCAGCCACTTTGGAGGAGTAACTCTGGAACATGTCAGCTATGTGCAACTCCAAATGGTTGACTTACAAAACAGCTTGTAAGACCACATCCCACACATACCATGCCATATCCACCTCATCTGGAATTAACAAGTCCCCTCGTAGATACATGTATCAGGGGAGGCGGAGAATCATCATCCTCTATGTCAATAGGTTCGGACTCATCTGAAGGTGGAGGAGGAGGCACGGGATCTGATGGAGGAGGTGGAGGCACAGTCTTCTGTAAACCTGAATAGGTCAAGAAGGTAGACAAATATGATCCATATGTGACATTGGTAACATTACCCCTGGTGACTTTGACGAAATGTTGATCCATTTTAGTGAGGAGGTAAGTGCTCCAATCAATAGCAACTCCTTTCAACACCATCCTGGAAGCTGTGAAAAGCTCTTTGGACAAGTACTGGGATGGCGTTTTGGCCTGTCCTGGAGAAACTGACAGATCGTCTTCCATACGGGATCAGTGATCATAGAAAAGGAAACTCCTGAAGAGTTGATCACCTTCTGAATATCGAGGATTTCCCTTGTCTGCTTTTGCAACAGCTTGAGAATCTCTTCATTAGAGAAAAGCTGACGAGTGGTAACAAAAGGTTCAACTTTGAAGGGAAGAGACAGAGCCTTCCCTAAGCCTCGAGGCGTCAAAGTCATAGAAATTCCCTAGACTAGTCCTGTCTTCTTACTGTAAGAGGCCAGAAACTCATCACATAACGACGGATCCTCTGGAAGCAATGGAAAAGAAGTAGCCACAAAAGCAGCGAGTCCCGCCTTCGTGAGAGGCTGGAATGAAAGAACAGTCACTCGCCCCATGACTGATATCACTCGAAGAAGAATGATGGAACCCCATATCTCATACCCGGTTGAGGAATCGACAAGGGGGAATGGTGCAGAAGGAGTATGCCAGGGTGCACAGTTGATGGTGCATTAGTGCGTCCAACCCGTCTGGCATAAGTGCAAGGAGGAAGGCAAGGGAGCCTTACAGTGCAGTGTACAGAACAGGGTGACGTGTCTTGTGATGATGGCAAAGACCCATCCCGTGGGTGCACAGGGAAATGGGAACATACCTGACTCCAAGTGTCGTAACGTCCCTCAATCTCACCTCTCTATAATTGAATGAAGACACTCTAGTCACACTCAACCCACCCTCTTTCTCACGCTCTGTTGATAGATACCGAAGGGCAGCCTTTTCCTGAAACCCATTGATATTATCCTCACAGTCGCTTGTGCAAAGATTGTATGCCTTGTGCGCATTTGATGGTGCAACTGTGCATCCCACCCTGTGCCGGCATACGGTGCGAGAAGGAAGGCCAGGGAGCCTTATGAAGCAGTGCACAGAAACAAATCGTGCTTTGTGCATTGAGAGGCCCATCTTGTGCGTGCAACAATGAAGTCACACTACTCACCTCTCATTTGATTTGAAGGGAAAAGACTGGTCTCTCGCCCCACCCTCTGTCTCACTCGTTGTTGATAGTTACAGAGGGCAACCCATACGCACTTCCCCATCCGGTTAGGATAAAAGCTCAGGTCACTCGATTGGTTGTCGATGAAGATCGCGTCATCAGTTGTTGAAGAGGCGTACCCAGGGAGGTAGCCATCAAATCGAACGTTGTATTGGACAGGAACATGTCATCTGCTAGAGGACAAGTAGTCACTTTGCAGAGAGACCCAAGACACGGCGTACCAAGGGAGGTAGCGTCGGAATTGGATCCGAGGGATATCAATCAATGAATCCACTTTCTGGACTGCTGGGTGTTGCCACCTTTTCCACAGCCAGCTTCTCGCCCAAGGGTGTTTACCACCTTTTCTTGGAATGAGGCCTGCTATGATAGGGAATTGCTTCCTTTTCTCTCATAACAGATTTGTTTGTTTTTTTTCTCTCTCTTTTTTTTTTCTTGTTTTCCCCTATTCTCGAGGGTGTTTCCACCTTTTCTCAAAGAATAGGTCAGCATGACAGGGACCTAAGTCCTTTTCTCCCATGACCGATATGTATATTTTTCTTTTTTTTCTTTTTTCGAATTGAGCAAGAGAATGGTAGAACTACCATTTGTCAGAACCAACCTCGCCACTGATGCTGGTGAAAAATAGAGGATAAGAGATCAAGGCTGGAAGGTGGAGTTGAGGGGACAGAGGGTTGCGTCCATTTCATCAGGAATGACTGAAGAACGGCGATCAGAAGTAGCATCATAAGAAGTACAGTGCCGCGCCAACGAGGGAAAGGATCAAGTGTCTGTAATTGTCAAGATCCCCAAGGAGGGAAGTACTTCTTCAGGCGATATCCATTGATCAGAAAGGGATCATCAGAGGCATCAACGGTCTGCACTTGGACAGAGCCATTAGGGTTGACGGCAAGTACCTTATAGGGGCCCATCCACCGCTGTTGGAGCTTGCCAGAAAACTTGCCAAATCGTGAATCATAGGCTAGGACCAAATCACCTTCTTTGAACTCCTTGTGCTTGATGAAGCTATCATGGTAAGCCTTGCGTCGAGCTTGCGTGGCTTCCATGCACTCTAGAGCCATCCTACGAATTTCGTCCAAACATTCCAAGTGTAGGAGACGGCGTTGCAATGAATCATCATCCCCCAAACGCTCTTTGATAGCTACTCTCAAAGAGGGTAATTCCAGTTCAATAGGAAAAACAGCTTCTGTACCATATACCAGCTGGAAGGGTGTCTGTCCTGTTGCTGCTTTATGGGAGGTCCTATACGCCCAGAGGGCCTCTGTAAGTCGATCATCCCAATCACGACGATGTGCGGAAATATTTCTTGTCAGAATCGAGCAGAGGATGCGATTGGTGACTTCGACTTGGCCCTTGGCTCTAGGATAATAAGGAGTAGACTTGCGATGGCGGATCTTATACAACTCTGTCAACTCTTCCATGACTTTGTTAAGGAAATGAGTGCCTCTGTCACTTACCAGCTCTAAGGGACTGCCAAAACGGGTTATGATATTCTCGTACATGAATAGGGCCACGCTGTTACCATCGTCTCGCTTTAGGGCTTTAGCTTCACACCACTTTGTAACATAATCCGTACATACAAGGATGTATCTGTTCTGCTTCCTTCTGGTAGGAGGGTCGATTGGGCCTACGAAGTCAATACCCCACTTCTCAAACGGCTTCAGGGGAAGGATAGGTTGCAGTGGCATGGCACTTGTCTTCGTGGGTTTCCCCATTCTTTGACAAGAATCACATCTTTTACAGTAATCATAGGCATCTTTGTGAATTGTAGGCCACCAATATCCTGCTAGCAGAGCCTTCCTGGCTGTAGCTTCTCCTGCAAAGTGACATCCACATGGCTCGTCATGGCAAGCCTTCAAAACAATCCCAATTTCATTTCCTGCAACACATCTTCGGAGCACTTCATCTTTGCCTTTCTTGTACAGTGCACCGCCTAACAGGGTGTAGGGGGCTGATTCTAGCATAAGCTTCTTCCTCTCCCGACTAGAAATGCCAGGAGGATACTGTTGGGTTGCCAACAGATTGGCAATGTCTGCATACCAGGGAGTTATAGTTTCCACCAAGAATAGGGAAGGATCAGGGAGGTCTGGATCATCCTGCTCCTCATCTGCAGTTTGTGGGATACGCGACAGATGATCAGCCTGAACATGGGAACGACCAGGCTTAGTAATCACCTCAAAGTCGAACTCCTGGAATAAAAGGAGCCATCTCATCATTCATCCTTTCACATCTACTTTATTCATCAGAAAGGATAGGGCTTCATGATCCACATAAAATTTAAAGTGGGTGGATAGGAGATAGTGGCGAAACTTCTCTAGGGAAAACACCATTGCCAAGCACTCTAGCTCTGTCACTGTATAGTTCCGTTCCCTATCAGTGACTTTTCGGCTTGCATAATAGATCAGTTGATCCAGCTTCGAGGAGCCCTTCTGGCAAAGGATGGCACCTAAGCCTTCAATAGATGCATCCGTGTGTACATGGAACTCTTTCGTCCAATTAGGAGGTTGCAGAATGGGTGCCTCTATCAGACACTACTTCAGAGTGTGGAAGGCTTTGTCACATTCTTCCGTCCAAGTAAACTCTGCATCTTTCCTCAGAAGCTTGTGCAAGGAGGTTTCCTTTGTTGCAAAATGAGCTATGAACCTTCTGTAGTAACCCACATGGCCTAGGAATCCCTCAACTGTTTGAGGTTGGTGGGTGCTGTCCGAGCTGCAATCTTTTCGATCTTTGCAGGGTCTGTTGATATCCCTTGTGCAGAGACAATGTGGCCCAACAGAACTCCAGAAGAGACCCCAAAGATGCATTTATCGAGGTTGAGGGAAATCCCATACTCCCGGCATCGCATTGTTCTAGGTGTTCCCAGTGTTCATAGATCAAACTATAGACACAGAAGTCATCCAAATATACTTCAATAAAATCGTGCAGATGATTTTGGAATGCGGCCATCATGACTCGCTGGAAAGTAGAAAGGGCATTGCAAAGTCCAAATGGCATCACTCGGTAAGCATAGGTCCCCCAATCTGTGGTGAAGGTTGTTTTGGACTGGTCTTCTTTTGCGATCTGCACTTGGTTGTATCTGTTGAATCCATCCAAAAAGGAGTAAAGCTCATGTCCTGCCACTGTGTCCAACAGTTGGTCTGTGAAAGGGATAGGAAAGTGATCCTTCTTTGTTTTAGAATTGAGCTTTTGGAAGTCCACACATATTCGCAATTTGCCATTCTTCTTGGGTACAACCACGATGGGTGAAACCCATTCACTATTTGCCACTGGATAGATGAACTCGGCTTCCAGAAGCTTCAGCAGCTCCGCTTTCACCAATGTGGAATAATTCGGGTTCATTCGCCTCTGTCGTTGCCGTACTGGCTTGGCATCAGGTTCCAAGTCAATATGATGTTGACATATTGTGGGATCAATCCCCTTTAGGTCTTTGTAGGACCATGCAAACACGTCCAAATTTTCTTTGAACAAGTTGTACAAGGTTGACAACTCTTCTGGGAGGCTGCTACCCACCTTCAAGTGGCGTTCAGTGCCATCTGCATCCACAAAAGTTAACTGCCTTTCTCCTTTTACTTCACGGATGAAGGTCCCACGGACTGCTTCTGGATACAGATCCGACTCCTTCAAGGGAGTGGTGTCCTCTTCTGATGTTCCACTAGAACCAACTTCTTCTTTTGGTGGAGACTTAGGTTGCTCCTTAAGGCATTGAAATGGGATTAGAGCCATTTTGGGTTTGGTTTCAAGAGTAATTACCTCTTGGCTTGAAAACTCCTCTTCTGAAGATGACACATCTAGGAACGTCACATAACAGGGACCCTCTGATGCCTATTGGATTGGTGGGACTGGTGCTTGTTGGCACATTACATCATCATCATCTTTCTTTGGCAAAGATGGGTTAGAACGGCATGAGCCACTGCTAAAAGACGGCTTGTTCTTCTTAATCCATTCCTTATAAAGGTTTTGCATATGAGAAGATCCATTTACTAGACCAAATGGTACCATCACCATTCTGTCCCATAGCATGAGCTCATCTACTTCTGATGCTTCTGGACCTTCTTCTCCAAAGGTAACCTCTTCGGGTGGAATAGACTCTTTTGGCTCACTTTCATAACCTTCTTCGTCCATATCATATCCATCCTCTTCTGTCTCTGTCTCTACTTCTGTCTCTGTCTCTGTTTCTGTCTCTGCTTCTGTTTCTGTCTCTGTAGGAGCTCTGTAACAGAAGAACAAATTCTCTGTTTCCTCTTCTGCCTCTATCTCTGTCTCTGCTATGGCCATGTAACAGGGAGAGCAGTACATCCATGCTTCTATCTCACTGTCAGAAGTGATTTCAGAAGTCATTCCTGGTTCAGGCAGGAAGTATTTACCCATTGATAATGGCTTTGCATCTTTTGGACGTCGGTTTACAGTATCCACTGTTAAGGAATGTGCCACTGTTTTCTTGGGAAGGATCTGTTTGACAGCATCTTTGTCTACTGATGTTCCATCCATAGCCTCATTAGGGGAGTCAAAAGATAATTCCAAGGAGGTGGATCCATGTCCTTTTTGAGAACCATATAGCTTCAGCACCACTTTATTGGGTCCTCTACCCAAGGTCAAGGTTCCTTTGAACCAATGCTCGGGCTTCAAAAAGCCATGGTCTGCCCAGTAACAGAGGATAGGATGTACCATAAGAGTTTGGCTTCACCACCAAATAGGTTAGCCAATAATCTTTTCTAGCCACTGTAGTCTTCACATATGGGAGAATGCCCAAAGGCTTGATTCTACTCTGATCCGCCAGTCTGATGAGTCATTGGGTTGGTTGCACACCTTGTAAGCCTAGATCCTTCATTGTAACATCCATCATAATGTTCACTGATGAACCTCCATCAATCAGTGCATTTGCAATGAAGCAGCCTTCTATCCACACGCCAGTCTCCGGGGTACCCGGATCTAGGAAAGCGTTAGCTACGTCCACTTCTTTTACAGGCTCTGGAGCCTTGTTGGACTTTGTTGCTGTTGAGGAAGCAATCCTTAAGCCACGTCTTTTTGTCAATACACTTTTGAACCTTTTTCAGCAACTGGGAGACAACATCAATAATTGTCGGAATGTGAGGTTTGGTTTAAAGGTATCTAGATCTCTGACCAGATCATATTCCTTAATAGGATCCACTGGCTTCTCTAACCGGTTAGGGAATGGGGCAACACCCATTTTCATTTTCCCTCTTTCTTCCAACAGAGGCATCATGGGAACTTCCTCTGCCACTTGTGGCACGTCCTCCTCTTCTGTATCCTGGACCTGTCTCTGTAATTGTCTCTGTAACTCTCTGTGGCACTGTAGGGCTCTGTACGGCACTGTCAGGCTCCGTTCTGTTCTGTTCTTCTGGTGGAAGATTGAACTTCACTGTTCTGGCAGGAGGGTTATTTTCTTTCTGGACAGGTGGTTCCTTCTGCTTTGCACGCATGGTGGCAGCAACTTCCAATTCCACTAAATTGGAGGTAGGATCTTGGGCCTTGGTCAGACTATCAGTAGCACTATTTTTCACTGGGGCTGGGCTTGGACAGTCTTTTGCAGTGTTGCCTTCTTCTTTGCATCGACTGCATAAGGGCTTGTAATCCACTGACCTTCGAGGATTTGGACAATTTGGTGAGACGTGTCCCTTTTCTCCGCATCTGTAACACTCCACTTTTGATCTCTGACCACTGCCAGACTGTCTTCCTCTGTAACTTTGAGAGGGAAATCTTCTGGGTCCAAAATTAGGACCAAACTCTCTAGGCTTGGGTCCAATATCCTGTGTTGTCATTTTGGATTCCAACAAGTTGAATCTTGCGTCTTCTTCCTTCCTTCTCCTATCATGCATCTCCTTCAGAGAGCAAATGTCCTCTGTATGGTTCTTCCGCAAACAGTAGGAACATAAGGCCCCAGGAATAGTTGGTTTTCGTGTACATTCAGTGGCTAAATGGCCTGCTTGATGACACTTACCACACCAAGTATTTGACCGCATCACATCTCTTCCTGCTCCTGCAACATTGGATAGGCTAGCGGTATTCACTTTCAACGTTTGTAGTTGTTCTGTAATCACATCTCTCAACTCCTTTTTGATGTTTGCAACTGAGTTGGATAAGTAGTCCTTCAAGCTTTCTCCTCCTGAGGCACTGGCAGGAGGGTTTTGAGGAGTCTCTGTAATCATTGCATAAATGGGTTGGGCTGGTACAGAGGGGTCTCTGTTCTGGTTCTGATTCAGAGCTTCTGTTTGAACTGTTGGCTGTTGGCTCCAGTTGGTAGGATTCCACTGTTGCTGCTGATTTGGCATTGAGGAAATTGGTTGGGACCATTGTTGTTGTGGTTGAACCATCATTTGAGGCATGGATTGTGGCCACTGTGGATTTGGTGCACTGTACTGTGATACCGAGGGCATCTGTTGGTAGGGATAGGAAACAGTCCCTGGAACTGCATTTGGTGGGTACATCATTCCTGGCATCAGAGGAGGTAGGACTCCTCTTCCTGTATTCATCGCTAGTCTAGCTTCCACTTCATCGTACAGTCTTGCACCTTCTGTTGCAGCTTGCAAGGTGGCTGGCCTTTGCAACTCCACAAACTTACGCACTTCTGGTTGTAATCCTCTGAGAAACACCCCCTTCTGAATGCCATCATCTAGATTATGGTTAGTCTATCTCTTCAGGATGGATTCCATTCGTGAGACATAAGCTTCCACTCTTTCTCCAGAAGACTGACTTAGGTTCATAAATTCCTCTCTCATCCGCTCTTCAAAACCTTCACGCCTGAATTTAGTGAGGAAGACCAACTTCAGGTCGTCCCATGTGCCAAAAGTTCCTGCTGCTTGTCTCTCATGCCACTGAAATGCCGCGCCCTTGAAAGTGGCGGGAAATATTGCCAACCAATGCTCAGGGGTTCTGGCATTGTTAGCCACACATGCTACCATAAATTTTGCTACATGAAGATCGGGGTCTTCATTGTACTCTCCCTTAAAAACTGGCAATGGGACTACATTCGCTGGCCTGTCATCAATATTTCCAGGACAGATCTGGCTTGGAAGTGGACCTCCAGCAGGAGGAGCAAGGGCTTGATGTGCCATTGGGACTTCTGTAAAGAGTTCCACAAGGGCGTCAAAGGCGGCTTCTGCTGCGAGCTCGCTCTCGGCTCTGATTCTTTCTTTCTCTCTTCTCACGTACCTCTGGACTTGTTCTAACGCTTGCCTTTTTATTGCGTCATTCATCAGGGGTGTGGCTCCACTGTGTTGTTAGTGCTCCACAGAGGGTTAACAGAAGGCTTCAGTCTCTGGAGGACTCTCTTGCCAACATTTCTTCTACTTCTTTCTTTTCAATGTCCCTGAATTCTTCTTTCATGCCACTGCATAGAGGAAGGTATTCGGTTCTGAAGGTGTCAAAATGCATACGTCTGAGCATTGTGGTGGTGCCATCATCATAGTAATGCCAACTTCTGATGGTTTCAACAGTGTATGTTGTGAAAAACACTCTGTCTACCAACTTCTAGTGGGTTGCTAATTGAACAAACAGAACATTATCAGTGCACCAAGCATCCCATGTATCTTGCTGTTGAGCATCCACGAACAAATTCCAACTCTTTTCCTTCTTGTCTTTGTGAACCTCTACAGACCAAGACTCCTGAAGCTTCTTCACAATCTCCCACTTGATGTTGTCTAGAAACTTCTCAATGAATGCCAAATCTTCCATGGATGGTCATTCTCCCTGTTTCTACTCTTCAGTTTGTTCCCAAACAGTTTGCCACCAAGATGCAAGTTTCTGCTGTTTCAATAGGAAGAGGAAACTGTCCACCACATAGAGCATGCATCATGATGGTGATGTGTTTCCGCCATTGTGGGATGAACTTCTTGTGGAAAGTGGCTTTGAGTATGAGAAATTCCAACTCTTCAGTGGAAGAAGGAACTTTACAAACATCCATTGAATTCTTCTCTTCTTGGCAATGCCATTTCCTTCATTTTCAGCCTCTTTTGGTGCTTGTTGATGGCAAGTTTCCCCGGCTGCGCACCAAAAACATGGAGCCCCAAGAGGAACACCAAGGAAAAGGGAATTCTCTTGCAAGAAAATCTATCTTGTAACATCAACAAGCTTGTTTATCATGTTTCATATGATCACAATGAAAAAAAGAACATCAGGCACAACAAATCTTCATGCAGCATCATGTAGATCTCCCACGGATTTAATAGAATCAACCATATTCTTCAATATCTTCATAAAATCCATCAATAGAACAAAGAAAGCAAATGAATACACCATCTTTGAATGGAAATACATCACATAGTATTCATCTTCAATATCTTCATAGTCTTCTCTCTCAATCTCTCATATACAATCACTTTGTTTCAGTAGAATTGGCTATCTCTGACTCTCTCTCTCTCACTCCATCAATAATACATCATATCCTCTCTACAATCTCTCAAAAATCACTCTCAATAATCCTTCTTAGGTCGTGGATACCCCTCCCAAGAGGTATGTCTGATATGAAGAGTCACCAGAGCCACTATAGTGTCCTTTCATAGCTCACTACTGTCACTTCACTCTAGTCTTCACTTGAGTCTTCAGCAGCTACTTCTTCCACTTCTTCTAGCTCTTTTGCACTTGTATTCACCTCTTTCCAAGGCTAGAAAAATTTCCCAAGCTACACTCTCATCCATCAGAACACATACAGAAGCATACAGAACAGTCACAGAACAGTACCAGAGCAGCTACAATACAGAACAGAACAGAGCAGAGACAGAAGCTCTACAGAAGACCTACAGAAGGTTACAGAAGGTCATCAAAACCACATAACTCATACTTAAACCATTCCAAACTCTCACAAACCATTCAATAAACTTTCACAAGATCTCAATCCTCATCAATCAATACTCCATCCCTCCTTACAGAAGACAATCAGAACAAAACAGACCAAAACAGAGCAAAATAGAAGGTATACAGAACTAATCAGAACCTATCAGAACATCACAGAACCACCAATAAACATCATAATCTTCCAAAACCCAATCAATATCATCCAAAACACTCTCAAACCACTTCCAAATCAATCAATCATCTCATAAAATCAACCATTCAGCTCTCAAAAACAACAAAAATCAGCCAAAAAACAAGTCATTTCAACACTCAACAGAAAGAAGAAGGGTGAGAGAGAAGACGGAGAAGAGGAGGAGAAGGGAAGGAAGAGAATGGAAGAAGAGGGAGAGAAGGAGAAGGAGAGAAGGGGAAGAAGAAGGGAGAGAGAGAAGAGAGGGAGAGAGAAGGAGAAGGAGAGAAGGGAAAGAAGAAGGGAGAGAGAGAAGAGAGAGGAGAGGAGGAGAAGAGAAGGAAGAGAAGGGAAGAAGAAGGGAGAGAGAGAAGAGAGGAAGAGAGAAGAGAAGAAGGGAAGGAGAAGAAAAGAAGGGGAAGTGAAGAGGGAGGAAAGAGAGAAGAGGAATGGAGAAGAAGAGGAAGGGGGAGAAGAGGGAAGAGATAGAAGAGGGAGAGAAGAGGAGCATGAGAAGAAGAAGAAGAAGGAGAAGAGTTAGTAAGAGGAGATGAAGAGAGGGAGTGAGAGAGAGAGAAAGTAGGAGAATAAGTGGAGAAAGAAGAGAAGGAGAGAGAGTGAGTGTGTAGGAGATTAAGTGCAAAGAAGAAGAAGAGAGGGAGGGAGAAAGAAAGAAGTAAGAGTCGGTAACTGCAAGGAGCCACGCCCAAACCCCTCTCCCGAAAAAATACCCTATTCAGCGGTCCTTCTTGCGAACGTGCCAACCCAAAACCCAAGAAGGTTCGGATTGCCAAATCTCCGCAAGGCGAATGGCTCCCAAGAAAAAAGTCGCGGGAAACGTAGGCGTCCAAGCCACCGGTAATGCTGGAGGGACGAGCGGAACGACCACCAACGTAGCACACACGAATCAAGCCGAGGTTTACACACATGAAATAATAGGTTTTTTTCAACATTTCACATAAAATAATAGGCTTCCACCCAATCTAGTTCATGAACAGTTATCTAGGATTCATGGATCGCGCCCGTGATTTCAATAAACACATGAAATGATAGCTCTCGTTCTTAGCGTGCAAATGCACAGTTGCATAGAAAATTTAGGCTTTCATGTAATTAAGCCACACAAATACATGCATAGTAAGATTAAAAAAGTCATCAACTAAATGTGAAGGAAGTTAAGGATCTTAGATTGTGTCAGTTTATTAAACGACCCTTGTGCACGGAAGATGAGTTTGATGGCAAAATTCTGCATAGCATCGCACTAAGAGAGGGTGGAAAGAATGTATGACAAGTCTTGCAATATATTGTGTTTTAAAGATTACCAATATGTTAAAAGACATACAAAGAATCGAGGATTCACAACTTGGAACCCTAGGATAAAACCCAAGGGAAAGAGGGATTCAAAAGAAGTTGAGTGATTAAACACACGTGCTTGTGAGTTGTTTTTAAGGATCTTGTCTTAGATTATCAGAAGTGGATATCCTCCAGGTTTAAGCTAGGCTAGTAAGCTGACTCTAAATGGAATTTTGATCAAGGCTTATGCTTGGTTGTTTTGAAAAGGATATTTCCAAGTGAATTGAGTGGTTGCCTTGGTAAGAGGAGATCCTACTAAGGGCAAGTGGTTTGTAAGCAAAGTGATTGCTTGATGTAGAAAATGAAATTTTCTTGATTGGAAATGAAAGGGATGTTTTCCTTAGTAATTGTTTGTAAGCTGGGTGTTTCAGCTGTGATTGATTCCCTAAAGGAATAATTAAGGAGAGATGGCACTAGCTACCCCCGCGAACCGCCAAACCCTAACCAAGGGGGTTGTGATTCTGCTCCGAGAATGTGGACGAACCCGCCGCGAAAGGTCTCTCCGTGGAAATTACTTGGCATAGGAGGACGCTTGGGTGCTAGTGGGGGCTCTGGCCGTAAATCCCAATGCCTCTGGACCCTACACAAGTGTTCTATGTGACTCGCGATGGGATCTCGAGTCCTTGATACTAGTTACAAGGCGGAATCTTGGGAGGATAAACCTTCGGGTTTTGTTGCCGGGAGACGGAAGGATTTTTCTGTAGAGGCAAAAAGGAACACTTAATTCTCCTGTATGGGCAGGAGACAAACATTAATCTTAATAAGTTAAGGAAGTGTTGATCTTGTTTTGTCTTGTCTTCGTGTCAGTGCCCTAAATTACGTAAAGGAATCTGTGACTAACGGGTTAAATTAAGGAAGCTACTTTTATGTGTCAAACATAATGTGGTAGGTAATTAGATAACTAAAACAACCCCCGAGGGAAGCATGGTGGATGGGACCAATGGGTCTATCCTATGGAAGGGTCGTCTCGGTTAGCCGAGAGCTTTCCTCAAAAAGGAAATGTTAAGAAGAAATGTTAGGGAAGGTCGGACGATGACCTCAGAAAATGTTGGTTAGAACCCTAATTCATACCATTTTAGGGGACTGGAATGGAACTATGCCCTACGAGCAGAGAGGTTGAGTGATGCATCCCTCCCATTTTCCATTCTCTTTGAACCAAGTGCGATATGAGCCTGCTTTGGTCCAATTGTATCTACCCAAGTGGAGCGGCTGTCGACCGACGCTAGAAGGCTGTTAGAAAGATTTGATTGCTAGGAACTCAGACTTCAAGTCGATCTTTTTAGGAACGACCGGATACTATTCCATTGCGAGGCAGACTCAAGAGGCCCTAGTTGGCAAACCCCGTGTCATTCCTTAGGAGTGCCGAACGGCGTCTTCTAGATTGCTAAGACGTGTTCGGCAATTTGAGGGGCAGGCACGTTACAATTGGTATCAGAGCAAAACTTCTTAATGATGCATGATTGATTAATGTTCATATCATATGCATAACCTAAATAACCTAAGTGGTATGGCTTGATTGTCAAGCATCTTCTGCACCCATGAATGTTGACATGCAAGAGAAGAAGTTCCTTCTCAAACAAATGAAGCCACCTGAATTCGATGGTAAGGGAAGGACCGTCCAAACTGATGCCGAGATCTGGATGGAATCCATGGAGAATTATTTCGAGGTAGTAGGTACTACACCCACTAACCAAGCTATGCTCGCCAAACTGAAGCTTACCGACGAACCAAGACTGTGGTGGAAACAATGGTGCAGAGACCAAGGGATCTCCGAAGGGTCAGTTACTTGGAAGAAGCTTAAAAAAGCTGTGCGAGGGAGATATCTACCACCTACCTACTGCACACAGAAGATGAATAAATTCTATGAACTGAAGCAGCTTGGTCTATCCCTTGATGCATACTATTCAAAATTCGTCTCTCTCTTTAATTATGGACCCCCAATGGATATGACACAACATGTGTCAAAGTTTTGTACTGGGTTGAGTCCACCCATAAACACTTGATTGGAATTGATGCGCCCAACGGACTTGCAAGATGCATTACTTCGAGCGAGTCCAATTGTCCAAGATCTTAAATCAGGCAACTATGATGAAGATGACTCACCGGATCAAGACAAGGGATGCCACAAGTGCAGAGAGATAGGTCACATCCGTAAAAGATGTCCCAACCGCCGATGTTTCCACTACAATGGACTAGGACACATCCAGGTAGGTTTTCCTGAGTTGGACCCTGAGAATCAGGAACGTGTGGTCAAACAAAGCCGTCTAAACTTTTTGCTCATATTATGAACCACATGATGATGAAGGCTTGGAGCCTGTTGTAACCTTTGAGGACAACTAGATATCCTAGGAAGATCCTCTTGAGGTAATAAGTCTCGTACTTTGAATAAATCCTATTGAACCCTATGAGTTGTGACAAGTTGTTATTTGAGTAATCAAAGTAGCGCAGCAGAAGCATAATGGGCCCTAACCCACAGGCTTTAAGGCCCAATAGTGCTTGTCCCCCCCAGGTCTTTTCGAGATGAGGACATCTCGATTCCTCTAAGGGGGAGAGGATGTAATATCTCGATGCTCCCCATAGGAACCCCCTAGGGGAAAATTTCCAATTTTTTTAATAAAAAAATTATCCCCTCTCTCTTCCCCTGCTGATTGCATGGCGGGGAGAGAGAGAGAGAGTGTGGAAGTAGTAAGGAGAGGGGGGCGTGCAACCCCCCAAGTGGCGGGAGGACGTCGCCTCTCCCCCCCCCCCCCCCCCCCCCCCACACCACCTCTATAAAGCCCCAATGGGGGCTTGTCGAGAAGGAAGAGAAGCTCCCCCCTCCTCCCTGCGGACTGTCAGGCTGTGCCCTCCTCCCCGTCAAGAGAAAAATCTCCCCCCCTCCATTGCAGGCTCTGCCCCCCGTGACATCAGCAGCCCCCCTTTTTACATCGACTGCAATGAAACCCCCCCCCCCCCCATTGTGACCATTGTGAAGGATAGAAGAGAGAAGAGAGGGAGAGGGAGAGAGAAGAGAAGAGAGAGAGAGGGAGAGAGAAGAGAAGAAGAAGGAGAAGAGGAGGAGAGGAAGAAGGAGAAAAGAGAGAAGAGAGAAGAGTGGGGAGAGAAGAAGAAAGAGAAGGAGAAAAAGAAGAGGGAGAAGAGGAGGAGAAGGAAGAGAAGGGAAGAAGAGGGAGAGAAGGAGAAGGAGAGAAGGGGGAGAAGAAGGGAGAGAGAGAGAAGAGAGAGAAGAGAAGGAGAAAAGAAGAAAGAGAAGGGAAGAAGAAGGGTGAGAGAGAAAAGGGAGAAGAGGAGGAGAAGGGAAGGAAGAGAAGGGAAGAAGAGGGAGAGAAGGAGAAGGAGAGAAGGGGAAGAACAAGGGAGAGAGAGAAGAGAGAGAAGAGGAGGAGAAAAGAAGGAAGAGAAGGGAAGAAGAAGGGAGAGAGAGAAGAGAGGGAGAGAGAAGAGAAGAAGGGAAGGAGAAGAAAAGAAGGGAAAGTGAAGAGGGAGGAAAGAGAGAAGAGGGAGAGAAGAGAGAGAAGAGGGAGAGGAAAGAGAGAAGAGGGAGAGGAAAGAGAGAAGAGGGAGAGAAGAGAGAGAAGAGGGAAGGAGAAGAAGAGGAAGGGGAAGAAGAGGGAAGGGATAGAAGAGGGAGAGAAGAGGGTAGGAGAAGAAGAGAATAAGAGAGAAGAGAGAAGAGGAGCAGGAGAAGAGAGAAGGGATAGAAGAGGGAGAGAAGAGGAGTAGGAGAAGAAGAGGGAGAGAGAGAAAGTAGGAGAATAAGTGGAGAAAGAAGAGGAGAGAGAGTGAGTGAGTAGGAGATTATGTGCAAAGAAGAAGAAGAGAGGGAGGGACAAAGAAAGAAGTAAGAGTCAGTAATTGCAAGGAGCCACACCCAAACCCCTCTCCCGGAAAAAGACCCTATTCATCAGCGGTCCTTCTTCCGAACATGTCAACCCGAAACCCGACAAGGTCTGGACTGCCAAATCTCCGCAAGGTGAATGGCTCCCAAGAAGAAAGTCGCGGGAAATGTAGGCGTCCAAGCTACCGGTAATGCTAGAGGGACGAGCGGAATGACCAATGCAGTGCACACGAATCAAGCCCAGGTTTACACACATGAAATAATAGGTCTTTTCCAATATTTCACTTAAAATAATAGGCTTCCACCCAATGTAGTTCATGAACAATTATCTAGGATTCATGGATTGTGCCAGTGATTTCAATAAACACATGAAATGATAGCTCCCGTTCTTAGCATGCAAATGCACAGTTGTATGGAAAATTTAGGCTTTCATGTAATTAAGCCACACAAATACGTGCATAGTAAGATTAAAAAAGTAATCGACTAAATGTGAAGGGAGTTAAGGATCTTAGATTGTGTCAGTTTATTAAACGACCCTTGTGCACGGAAGATGAGTTTGATGGCAAAATTCTGCATAGCATCGCACTAGGAGAGGGTAGAAAGAATGTATGACAAGTCTTGCAATATATTGTGTCTTAAAGATTACCAAGTATGTTAAAAGACGTACAAAGAATCGAGGATTCATAGCTTGGAACCCTAGGATAAAACCCAAGGGAAAGAGGGATTCAAAAGAAGTTGAGTAATTAAATACACACGCTTGTGAGTTGTTTTTAAGGATCTTGTCTTAGATTATTGAAAGTGGATATCCTCCAGGTTTAAGCTAGGCTACTAAGTTGACTCTAAATGGAATGTTGATCAAGGCTTATGCTTGGTTGTTTTAAAAAGGAAATTTCCAAATGAATTGAGTGGTTGCCATGGTAAGAGGAGATCCTACTAAGAACAAGTGGTTTATAAGCAAAGTGATTGCTTGATGTAGAAAATGATATTTTCTTGATTGGAAATGAAAGGGATGTTTTCCTTAGTAATTATTTGTGTTTCAGTTGTGATTGATTCCCTAAAGGAATAATTAAGGAGAGATGGCACTAGCTACCCCCCACGAACCACCAAACCCTAACCAAGGGGGTTGTGATTCTGCGCCAGGAATGTGGGCCGAACTTGCCGCGAGAGGTCTCTCTGTGGAAATTACTTGGCGTAGGAGGACACTTGGGTGCCAGTTGGGGCTCTAGCCGTAAATCCCAATGCCTCCGGGCCCTACACAAGTGTTCTACGTGACTCAAGATGGGATCTCGAGGCCTTGATACTAGTTACAAGGCGAAATCTTGGGAGAATAAACCTTCGGGTTTTGTTTCCGGGAGACGGAAGGATTTTTTTGTAGAGGCAGAAAGGAACACTTAATTTTCTTGTATGGGCAGGAGAGAAACATTAATCTTAAGATAAGTTAAGGAAGTGTTGATCTTGTTTTGTCTTGTCTTCGTGTCAGTGCCCTAAATTACATAAAGGAATCTGTGACTAACGGGTTAAATTAAGGAAGCTTCTTTTATGTGTCAAACATAATGTGGTAGGTAATTAGATAACTAAAACAACCCCCGAGGGAAGCGTGGTGGACGTGACCAATGGGTCTATCCTACGGAAGGGTGGTCTCGGTTAGCCAAGAGCTTTCCTCAAAAGGAAATGTTAACAATGAATGTTAGGGAAGGTCGGACGATGACCTTAGACAATGTTGGTTAGAACCATGATTCATACTGTTTTAGGGGACCGGAATGGGACTATGTTTTAGGTCGAGTGATGCATCCCTCCCATTTCCCATTCTATTTGAACCAAGTGTGGTATGAGCCTGCTTTGGTCCAGTTGTATCTACGCAAGTGGAGCGGCTCTCGACCGACGTTAGAACGCTGTTAGGAAGACTTGACTGCTAGGAACCTGGACCGGAGGTCGATCCTGGTGGGAGCGGCCGGATAAGTTTTGTTGCGAGGCAGACTCGAGCGGCCCTAGTTGGCAAACCCCGTATCATTCCTTAGGAGTGCCGGGCGGCGTCTTCTAGATTGATCTCTCGATGGGCTGCTAAGATGTGTCCCGCAATTTGAGGGGCGGGCATGTTACACATTTTGAATAGGATGTGACACTATTGTAAGACTAGCATGAAGATGAATCAACTCAACAACTCTAACCTTGAATGCAATACTAATAGCAGTGCACAAATGAGCCATAAATCTAATATGCAATCAACAAATAGTGGATATAGATATGTAAGGATCTACATTTGAAAAGTTGGGATTATAGACCTAGACCCAAAAGATGATGGGATAATACCTCCTACATATCTCATGGTCAAATTCATTACAAAAGAGAACATGTTGTTGGTGCTTTTATCCAACCAAATCTCACACCCACCAATGCAATCCTCAATCTCTATAGGGGAAAACCATGTTCTCTCCTAGGGATGTGCAAAATCCTCATAGTTATCAAAATCAAAAGCCTACCACCAATATTCCATGTACTCCCAAGCCATGATGACATAGGAAAGGAAATAATTCTTAGTAGAGCTTTCAAGCTATTGAGATAGCAAGCTCAATACATGACTTAAATGATGAGGGTGGGAAGCCATTAGAGATTGACAACAAAGAAAGAGTGTAGAGAGCTCTAGAAGGAGGAGAAGGTCTCTGTAGCTAGGAGAAGGTGCGGAGTTTTTGAAAAACCTCCCCAAACCTCCCTCTAGAATCTTTCAAAATCTTCCTCTTGTCCATAGATAGTGACATTTAGAGGGTATTCTTCTTAAACAAAAAAGGTTTTTGGGTATTTTTCTCTATTTTGTGAGTAATTTGTGAGAAAATCCAACGTAATGTTGGCCTCCATCCTATTGGATGCGGTACTCCTTCTCTCTCCTCTTATTTTCCCTCCTTTTTACCACTAAAATTCTCTAATGATTGACCAATTTCTTGGTCCAGAACTACATTTCCCATAGTTATAGGAGACTCTTGATAATCTTGAATGATGGCATCAACATCAATGTCAAAGACAAGAACTACATAGGGATTTGCTTGCAAAAATAATTCCTCTTCATCATCTTCTACCTCATCAACTAGATTAATTTCCTGAGCCACCAGAGGTCTAGTAGAACTTTTTAGCATGACCTTATTGACTGTGTATATAGAATCTCCTTAAGCCCCTAAAGAATATATACATAATCATTTCCCTAGTCCTATTTCAACTTGGAAAACTTGAACCAAGGTCTACCCAAAATTATCTTATAAGAATCTCTAATTTTTGACATCCTTAAAACCACAAAAATTACCCTGAACTTCAAATATGTCACTTTAATCAATTGGTTCCGTAGAATACCCAAAGGCTATAATATTCTTTGATTTTCCATCCTAACCTAAAATGGGGCCAATAATAATTCCTCTTGCTTTGTTACTGCTTTGTCACCAAATATGTATGGTTAGGCAGTATGTTAACCCTAGACCTACCATCCAACAATATTCCACTTGAATTGTAGGGACTTGATAATCCACCACCTCTTGTTGATTCGGGATAAGTGCATAACAGTCATAAAATTCATAATCCTAAACTACTTTATTATTAAAGACTTCTTGCTATTTATGCATGATCTTCAAGAATAGCTTTACCTTAAACCTTGGAATTAAATCCAAAATTTGTTCTAAAGTTAAGTCCAAATAATCATTTGCAAAAGCTTGAAATAGCTCTTCTAAACCTCCTTGCTATAACTTTCCAAAAACCGTACTTTCAAAAAACTGTTCCTACTAATTAGAAAACTGATCTAGCTATTTAGAAGAATACTTCTGCTATTTAGAAAAATGCTCCTATTGTTTAGAAATCTAAATTCTTGAATCCCCTTTATCATCAAATTGCTCAAATACTTATTTTTCAGCAAGTTTTTGCAACTTCTTAATTGCCTTGTGGCCATTTTCCTTGTCCTCTCCTGTTCGTGCTACCAATCAAGCTTTGGACCTGCTTGACTCCAAGTAATAGCTAATACCAAAGTTTCATCAGTACAATCTTCAAACTTAATATAGTTAGAACAATCACATTCAACATGCAAACTTATAGCACTTAATTTTCTTGGCACATCCTCTACCCCTTTGGAAACTATTTCAATATATGTTTTCTCATAACCAATAATATCTGAGCCTTTTGGCGACTGCCTTTGCTCATTTTGGTCGGGAATCTCTATGAAGATTATTGCAATAAGAGCAAGTGGATGCTATGGATGAGATGCTCGTACAAGTCTTTCGTCATTGCAAGACCGTGCTATTGGCATTCCTCTCTTAGTCCTATGCCTTGCCCAAAGCTCACATTTAGGTCTAACAAAATTCCCTTGACCTCCACAATAATGGCATGCTCCCATTTGAGTAGTTTGTTGCTGTGTGCCTGAAAATTTCCCCAAGGCCATCTTGGCTACATTCTGCTCAGTCCCCTAAAGGGCCTCTAAGGTACTATGTCAGATATAACATGATTCACTTCAATTGGTTGCATAGGTCTAGGCTTAGGCTGCATCATTGGATTTGTTGCGCCATATCATGACATTAGGATTGTACCAACAATTTTGAGTCTCATGGCCATTCCTTTGGCAAATTTCACAATATTTTCCTTTCTTCTTAGTGTCAAAAAGACCTAAATCTTTCAACTTCTTCTTAAAAATATTCTTATCAAGTTTACTTTCCACAGTCTTTTACTTAGATTTATCTTTTGCATTCTTACTTTTGCACTTGGGATTGAAAGTGATTTCTTTTTCTTCTTCTTGTGCTTCTTCTTTCTAGACTCATCATCATATCACTTATTGAAATCATCCTCAATTCTAAACTGTAGTCACTCTCCTCCTCTTCAGTATCACTTTCTGATCCTGAATCAAAATTAGAATTAGAATTTGAAGAGTCGTCATCCTTCCGGGTCTTTGATCTAGAAGTACCTTCAACCCTCATAGAAACCAACTCTTATCATGGTATCTAAGGTGTCATTCTAACCAAGATCCACATTAGCAATAGGATTCTTGACCTGACTTCAAAGACCCTTAATAAAATAAGTAATCTATATTTCTATTGATGGTGCATCTGCAGCATCCAACCAATTAAGTAGGTTCTTAAACTTCTAAGCATAATCTTCAACCAACATATTCTTATGTTTGATTTTCTTGATCTTCCTCAAAATATGTCTAGGGGTTTTATCCTTTCTAAACCTGCTTAAAAATACAGTTTTCAATGTATCATATGTGTTAAATTCTCCGATACCATAATTGCTAAATCGATCCATGGCTTTTCCTTGCAGTGTGGGTGCAAGCTATTGCTTTTTGACATGATCACCATATATTTTCTTGAATCCACTGGATGTCCACCTTGTCTCAAACTAAGCCACATGACAATCAGGGTCTTCCTTCTTTCGAGAAAACTTAGAAGCTCTCACTTTTGGGTTAACAAGTTGATTTGGATTCATTATATTCTACTTTTGAGACCTCCACAATGGTGGTAACGGATTAAATTTCAAAGACTTCTTTGATTGAAGTGTTGTACTTCTCAACAAAACTATTCTCCCAAGCACTGTATGTTGTAATCTCTCAAATGTATGCTTAGGAGGAGTATCCTCATGCTTAGGTAGTAATAATGGTTCTTCATCCTTTGAAATATTTGGTGAACTTGTAGGAGTTGGAGGAGTTGGAGGAATTCTTCAAAACCAACAGGGGAATTATACACTGTTGTGGTACCCCCAGAGGGACACATAACCTAATAACCCTATTTGTCAAATGCAAATTATTCTTCATCCAGCCTGCCTAATCCTCCTACTGCTCTTGCATCATTCAATAGAACTTCCTTTTTTTTTTGCCTTGCTAATGCCTCCCTTATGTCTCGGGATCAGCTTTTCATCAAAATTGTGTTTGACAAATATGGATAATTGTCTGACATATATGCTGTCCATAGAAGGTGCCATGTAAACCTTCAAAATTCCATTAGCATTATGGAAACCCACAATCTAATCTTTTAGAAAATTAATCCTAGGCTTGATGCCTAAATCATCAAGAGACTTTCCATGAAACTGGCAGGATCACCAAAGTTTTCTGGGTATTCAAAACCATACCAAAAAATACAAGGGCACACGAATATGCTGAAACGCTACACTTTATCACTGACCTCATTCCTACTTAGATTCCAACAACCATGTCTGAGAATATTTATGAATACATAACTCTTAAATACCAAGTGCTTTGTGAGAATGATGTGCTCGAGATTGAGAAGATCAAACAACAAGATGAGGGATGAAGCCAATTTGAGAAATGATGGACTAATGACTATCTCAGAGGAATGATGAGCCATATGGTTGTCACAAAGAGACCCACTAACCTAAGTAGCCCCCACTTCCTTTTGCATACTTGCTACTATTCATGATATGGTTTTAGCAAGATCCATCCTAGACTACTCCTTGCTTGAAAAAATTATAATGAAAGAGCAACTGCATATTTCTAGTAGGCAAGGACGAGGAATAGTACTACTTGATGTTGCATGATACTTATATTTCCTAGTGAAGTTCCCACAACTCCTTGATGCTTGTGCTACACTAGAGTGTAATCTTAGTCTAAAATTGGCTTCTAATATATTAGAAAGACATGGATTTGTAGTTCTAAACGTGTACATAAATTTATTATATTTTTAATGATTGTGTACAAACCCACTAGAGTTTTGTTTATTTATGTTATTTTTTAAAAAACACCCACACACCCTACAAGCAATGATTTTCAAGTGGAGGTAACCACAATCAAGGTCAACACATGAGTAGACCCAAGTAAGTGGTACCTTTTCAAATAGAGTCATGTCAATGGATCTTAAAGAATATCAACTGCATGTACTCTTCTATTTTTATCAAGTGAGTGCAGCATAGTAAGGTGATCACATGGATGGGTCAAATGCTCGAAGTCACCAAGGACTGCCATCTATTAGAAATTTTACCAAAAGCACCACCATGCAATGTAGGCCTACCTAGAACATATCACTGAGAGAGACCCTAGAGATCACATCCATAAGATCATGCTCCATATACAAGTTTTCCTCCATCAGTATTCTCTCATCTATTCTCTCTTTCCCAAGAACAAGACACAATATCAACAAGAAGACAATCTTGTATCAAAGACAAAAGCTTTGTTATCATCCAAGCCATAATTTTAGTAACATCCCCCCTTGATTTCCATGAATTTCTTCATCCTCAATTTTTTACATTGATCATGTTATCCCTCCTTAAGAGCCTCATTAAGTCTCGTAATATTATTGTATTCTTCTCACCTAGCCTAGAAATTCATTCTATATTGTATTATATTTTTTTATTAAATAAAAAATCCAAAATTGAAGAAAAATATGTTCATACAAATATGGCACCACACTTAGAGATCCTTAAGTTCCATTCCTAACCCCCTTGTCCCACTTCCTAGTCTCCCATGTGAACTTAGGGCACATCAAGGGCATGACGCACCTAGGAAACCTCAATTTGCCTATGATTAGACATGTCTCCTTGAGTCACTCACACAAGATCTTCCAATATTTTCCAATCTCTCATGTCTATGGCAACAATACAGGAAGCATGACAACCAACAAATCATCTGGGCATCACTCAATTCTACACTCCTATTGAGAATGGTAATTTCTATTCACTAAAATGAACCTATGTCATCATGTCCATGAATGTGAATCCCATTGGCTGCACAATACTTCAAGGTTTTTCTCATGATGCCCCATTGATTTCTCTACCAGTAGCAACGATAATACTTTCCATCTCCTACCCATCAACAATATTTGCCCTAGTTCATTGATGATCAATAAATTGAAGTCATCAAACTATCTTCTAACTATGTGCTCTCATATAATAATCGCACCATAATCTATACATGGATTAGGTCCTAAAGTATGGGACAATGCTCTAGCTTTTGTCTCGAGTTCGTGATCCATCTCCCAATATACATATATCATGTGCATGCAATCCAACTAGCAATCCCCTAGGGAGAAAGCACAAGAGGTTTTTTCTTGCAAGTACAAGAAAATATAGTGGCTTGCAAGTTCTACCTCGAGCTAATATGCTTTCTGGTGCCTAGCTTCAACTAGTCCAATTGATTTCAAATAGCCTCCCACCAAGATATCCTAATTTCATGAGTTTCACTAAATCCACATTACCCCACTGTCTACTTGGCATCCAAAGTATAAAGCCACTCTAGTTTGCACAAGACCTTCCAATGACTTTGACATCCAAATCAAGCTCCATCAATAACTACCACTCTCCTTATCATGATCTCCCAATCATTGTTTAATGAGTGGTGTTCAAAGACAAATGTCTTACACAACCCAAAAATGAGATGATAAGGAGTGCTAGTTAGGGAATTAACTTTGTTAAAGTATGACTCACAATGAAAAAATTCAAGTTCTAACAATCACAACACAACCAAAGCACCAGCATGAATGACCAATTATGCCTCTTGTAGCCTTGAATACTACAAGATCAAACACTAAGTAGACCATCAACAAATTTTAAAACATAAAAATTTAAGTTTGGAAAAACAATCACTTCATATCTCTTTGGGATTGTTACAACACTTTGACTCTTTAGCATTCATCCATGTTTCCAAAAGTTCTATTAACACACACAAGTATCCATACACTTGTAAGGGACCCTCCTCTCTCTTCTCTCACAAGACAAATTTTTTTATGAAGTGAAGGGCCCTTAACACTTCTCTCTCCCCCCTTTTATAGTTATTTTCCTGTCAATTCACATTTGTGTTTCATAAGTGGCTAAGGATTGTAGCTTTTCCATAAGAGTGCATTTTTAAAAGCCAGAGGCTTTTAAATGTTCTAGCTTGCCAAAAAATTTTCTTGTTTTCTTTCCTATTTTTCTTTTTTGTTGCTACCTTTTGTTCTGTTAAATGCCTCCTAATAAAGCCAAAAAGCATATACTCTATGACTAGATAATTTGATAGCACGTTTAGTGTGGCAAAAGATGAAGAGCATCATAGAGATGCTTGCTGAAACATAAGTCAAGACCTACAACTTCATGAGTTTCTTGACTAGTGAGAACAAAGATATCGGTATATTCTGATATGAACTAGCCAACCTCTATACAATTTTCGTTATCAATAATATCTACTCGTTTCCATATCCTTTTACCATTGGAACCAACACATGCTAGAAATGCAAACCCAACTGTAGTATATTGCAATTACTAGAGAAACAAACGGCCTCAATGTATCCATTGGCATTAGTACCCCATGTGATATTTGGTCATTGCCATCAAATCGACACCATTGTTGTATATAAAATTTGTAAATCAACATTTTTACTCTCATGTTAGTCTGTTTGAAGCATTACAGAGTCATGTGTCTCTTTGATCGTATGTGTCTTTGAATAATTGCAAATGTAAATTAACACCATTACAATGCTCATGTCCATGAGGTAGTCATTGAGTTTATCATCATTAGTTTAATCCATTCTTTAGCAAAACTTGTAACTCTTTTGATCATGCCTTCGCAAGTTTCACCAATTTTTCATGTTGCTTTAGTTTTGTACTTGAAGCCAAATTAATATTTGAATAGCTTGAAATTTTGGTTTCGTTTGATCACAATTATTGAAGCACCTTTTCTACCATTACATATCACAGCAATGCCATTTCTGTCATCTTTCAAAGCAAGACGTGTGATGAGACTGATAATGATACAAGCTCCTATGGCACCAATAGGATGTCCAAGAGACACTGCTCTATGATGGATATTCACATGTTTAGATGACAACCAAACACATTGTAGCCATCTCATGAAAAAATGTATGAGCTACAATATCTTGGATATGTTGGGACAAATTTTGATATACGCCAAGTATGTGACTACTCCTCCACTCGCCATTTTTTTATCTCTCATGTTCTATTAACAAATCTCTAGCTAATAATTTTCCCATATCATGGTACTTCAGCTTAGGAGCCCGCAATATACAGGCTTCAACTTAATCTTTGACTTTTTTGGCAAGCCGTTGCACAAGCTCACTTAAAAAAATTTAGAGCATTTGGCTAGTAGAAGTTCCCTTCATAATTCTCCAAGAAAAAACATTCTTCCATCAATCCCTCTTGAGCCTTATGTTGTTTTCTTTAGATGTACTTTCTTTGTTGCAATGCAATGTGTCTTATATGATATCATGCTTTGAAATGGAACTCCGTGCTCAATCATACATGCTGCTAAGAAGAAATGCAAATTCAAATCCATGCTATGAAATCAAACTAGCAATTCTATACTCAAAAAGATGAATGCACTAGAGAATATAGTGCCCATCCTATTTATATGTGCTTGTGTGTCATGCAAAATACAAACACAATTCCTTGATTAGATTAAATCCTTGACCTCACCTCTCATCACTTAGCAAGGAAATGTTGTACTCTACTCCACCCACCTAAAACCTAACACTCTCTCAAAATATTGGTCCTCAAGATTTTGACCCCACAAAAACAACCCATCTCACAACTGATGGCATCCTTCACGACCCTCCACTCACCCAATCACCTTTTCCACTCAATCAGTGATTCCTAGTTTGGTGATGAATATCCCCACTCTCATGCATGCAAGAAACAATGCATGCTCAATGAAAGTACTCAATCAAGTGCACATGCATATAAAATTTATTGCATATAGCTGCAGTGGGCATCATGTCGTGCTAATGCTCAATGATGGTGCAAAATATGCATCAACCTAAACCATGGCATGGAAGTAGTTGATAAAATTAGGAGACTTCCCCTCGAGTGCAATGTATTCGATAATTGCAATGTGAAGTGCTTGCATGAACCAATATTTTCTATTATGTGAAAGAGTATCAACAAGAAAATGTAATTGTTTCACGATGTTTTGACCAAGGCACTTATATGCTCATGTTGGTATGAAGATGTTTATGCAAGTGGCAATGGTACTCATGGGGTATGCCTATGCCTTTGATTGGCAATCTTGGTAATGATGCTTATGATTGGTCTTGAGATGTCATGTCTGGTGAGGTTATGCTCTTGTTGGCAATGTATTAGCCCTAATTAGCAAGGATTTGGTTCATATTGGCAATGGTAGCTATCAAGTTTCCACACTCAAAAAGTAAAAAATAATAACAAAGATAATTCTTGATCAAAATAAACACAAAAAATCCAATGATAAAATAACAAAATAATCAATCACATAAACAACTAAGCTACAAAAATCCTACCCATCTAATGTTTTTCTAGGGCTTTTTGATTTACGCAAAAATGCTTAATACCGTCCTTGACATTCTTCCTCTTAAATGCAAGCTAGAGCATGCTACGTTGACAAAGAGTGCCATGGGACTAACACTCATCTAAGAGGGGGGTAATGTTAATAGTAGGACAACAAGAAAGCAAAATGAATTGGCAAAGACATGCAAAGGCCAAAAAGTAAAGAGAAGTGCAAATTAAGCAAAGGATGTAATGTATATATTTTTTTGTCAAAACCCTCAATCATACAATTAATTATAATATTATTTCAAAAGCCATGGGTGTAGTGTTGGTGCAAGTTGTAACATTTTCCACTAGTTTAGAAGAGTCGTAGCTTACACAAACACTAGCTTTCATTAACTTTCATAATGATTGTTGTAATCGAATATGTATGCCTAAATTGAGAAAGGCCAAACAAGAGAGAGATGCACCTGAGGCTTCCATTTTAAGTGGAAGCCCAAACTCATGACCCCATGTATTAAAACTAGAAAATGAATGGGCAAACTCATTCTTGTGGTTTGAAAACTTGAGAGCATGCTTCTTCTTCTTACTTCTATTCCATCTACTTGTGCTACATCTTGAGAGTGAGGGAGAGTGAGAGTGTGAGAATGAGGAAGAGAGTGAGGAACTTGAGAGGTGAAGCTCATTCCTTGCATGTGTTCTTCTCTTCTTGTCCTTCTTGGGTGAGAGGTAGATTGGAGGAGGATCAGGTAGTCTTTTTTCTTCTTCGTATTTTCTCTTGTGGATCGATTGCTTGCAGATCAAATAGGGAGATATGTAGTAAAGGTTGTGGATTAAGTACCATCACACGGATCATGGAGCCACCATCGAGGCTTCAATTTTTGCTATTGAGGAGAAGGTAAGATGGTGCAATCAATACATCCTTATTAGTTCATTCATTCTTTCTTTCTTGTGAATTGGAAAATGAATAGATAGATCGATGAATTAGAAGTATGTATAGGCTATGTGAGAGGTATCCATTTCCAAGTCAAATGAAGTGCTTGAAATAATAAGCATTTTGTCAAGTTTGGCAATCGAGCTTGTGAAAGCTATGACAATAGGCATTTTCTCTAACTCTCTTGCTAGAACCTCTAACATATCTTTTCTCTTGTATGCATGGTTACTTTATCTTTTGATTCTTATGATGGATCTAATGCTCTATCTTTTGAGTCGTTTGACTTGGAGATACTATCAAGTGCATGTAGCCCAACTCACATTACAAAGAAAAATGATATGGATATTATCAACAAACAAGATAAGTTATCTTTTGATTCATTTGATCCCAATACTTTAGAGGATGTCTGAGGTTTCTTGAATGTTATAGAGGTGCAATCGTCAAAGCATATAAATCACTCATACTATCAACATCATAAATCATATGAAGATATTTCATGTACTTAAGAAGGATATGGTGCTAAAATAATTATGTATTTCCAAAAGAATAGAAGAAATTATAGTATGGAGCATGCTAGGTTACTTGTAAGTGATGCACAAATCAAGTATGCATTATAATGTGATTGTTGCCAAAATAATTGTCTTGCTACATATGGTTATCAAAAATTGAACACTCCGGCAATATTATTTTTATTTGGCGTATAGTTAACAAGATGTTTTTCTTTCATCAATGTTGATATCATGGGTATATGGAAAGTTTGATTGTTTTTATAACACAGTGGTTTGCAAAATAACTTTTAAGATTGGCTTGAGCCTTAGGCAATACTCCTCTTGAAAGAATCAAATGCAGAATGTTTAAGTATGATGGATACAGAGTTGAGCCAGATGTTATGATTGATCCTCTAGGAAAGGTTGTAATTTCTTGGATAAAAATGCACTTTAAGGTACACTGTAAAGTTATGCCAATAACTTGAAGGTTGTATCTTGTAGATAACTTTACTAGGACTAAAATATATTCTATCTGCAAGTAAGCTATGCTTCAAAATGCAGACAAGTTTGTGAGCTCTCCACATTTCACCAAATTGTTGAAGTCATTCTTCAGCAACGTATCAATCCCAAGGAAAGTCAAAATGGGAGTATGTAGCATATTTACAAATTTAAAAGCTCAAAAAAAGAATGTAAGAGATGACAAGGGCCTTGCAATGGCAAAGGAAGCACTACAAATTCATCGATAAGAGCAATCAACAGAGAGAAAAAGGGCCATGCACCATGAGCGTTAAGTGTTTTATTGTACACATAAAGATATACTGGACTTGTCATTGATGATATGGACTAGAAGAAGTCATGCTTACCTCATTTTTCTCATCTTCTAAAGGATGTCAATTAAGAAACTCTTGTACAAATGCATTTAGTGGGATGTCTTATGAAGCATTAAAGAGTTCACCCTAGAGAGTTCTTTACTTATTCAAATGTTCATAATAATCCTAACCTTAATATTACAATTTTGAACATTGTGCTCTCTAACAAGAAGGGTGCTTTACCGCTTGTTTTTCATTTATAATTGGATAATATAGTAAGAGAATAAAAATCAGACAGTTTTGGGCTACCTCAATATGCTTATATACATGAGGGGTATTTCAAAAAGTAAATGTGAAAATTTTTATGGTGGGTCATGCACACAATCATATTGATCAAATGTTCAGGACATTTACTAAGTGAGTATCTTGGTACAATGCACCAAAGAGAAACATATGACTTGAAGCTTATACACGACACTTATACACCAAAACCACTTGTCATGCACCTAAGAGAAATATATGGCTTCAAGATTTTTGCATATGGCTCAAGTGAAAAAAAAGGTAAAATCTTTATACAAGTTAAATTATCTAAGCTTTCAACATGCATTTCTAACTGACAAGAGAAAAAAGGAAGGTAGTAAAGTACATTTATATAAAAAGAAATTATTTTTCAATAATAAGGAGTGGTTGCTATCAAGGGAACTTAAGTTCTTGAGATATATCCTAGATACTGTAATACTTGTAGCAAAACAGAAATGGCCCCTTGATGCCATCAAAGAAGGCAAAGAAGCATCCTAGAAGGGACAAGAGATTAACCATACTAAATGTATACAAGAATAAAAGAATTTAATTGAAAAAGAAAGTGTACAAGCACACAAGATGTGACTTTGTAGGTGATTTTTTTCAAGGACCAAGAGAAAATACTTACAAAAATACAAAAAAATTATGGTTGGCATCTAACAAAATATTTTGCATGGTCTAAAAGTTTGAGTATTGCAAATCCTCTTGTAAGGAGCAATGAACAAATGTAAAAGGAGATCCAAAAGTTTTTACATCCTAAGGAGCAAGAAATGTATTGGTAGTAGAAGATCAATAACAATAACTGAGAAGCTACAAGAAATATGGTAGGGTGATATGAATGATATTAAGGTAGGCTTACTTGTGGCAACATTGACTGAGGATGATAAGATGCCTCATCTATTTTGGATAGCAAAAGTTTGGAAGTTAAAAAGAATGATAAATTAGGTAAGGTATGCTCGATAGAATTACACTAGTTTCAATCAAAGCATAAGGATCCACTTATAGGCAAATACACACTAGCCATGAACTCTACAAGAAATCCTACAATAAAAAGAAAGCAAAGAAAGTCAAGCCGATGCACAAGCACATTGAAATTTAATGAGGTGGATATATTAGAATATAAATTTTTCCTTATAATAACTGGACATCTTAGGAAGTCAACCATCACAATTCTTAAAGAGAAAGTTCCTAGTTTACAAAAAGATGATGACGATAATGATATTGATCATGATGAGCCTAGGAAAAGAAGATGTATTAGAAGCAGAGCCGAAAACTCGGAAAAGCAAGATCTACATTTAGATCAAAGCAATACCCTTGTTGGTAGTAGAGAAGAGGATGTATCATCTAGTTCAAAAGGTGAATGGACAAAAGCTAGTGATATTGATGGTACAACACAAGAGGAAGATAAAGAAAAAAGAATGCCTTACAACAAGTGTGAAATTTATCCATGTTTACTTAACCTCTTGTGGTTGAAATATCTATCATTTTTTAAATTAATATACATTTAGTAAATATTTTAAAAATCTCACCAACATGAGTATGTGGAGTCTTATAGTGAATAGTAAGTTTTACATTATAGAAAGTAAGCAACAATATTGTGTATGCAATACTTAGCATTGATAGTCCGAAGTAATATGGAATTTTATGGTTTTGTTCCAAGTGGAGTGTCGATGTCGATTAGTCTCAAGTAATCCTTCTTTAGTATATTGGCGGTTGAAATGGTTGTCAATATATGCAATTAAAGGTTAATATTTGACTTAATGTATTAATATTGTGCTTGGCGAATGCTGTATTGGAGGATTGAAGAGAGTGACAAGCACAAGCCGCCATTTGAAAGGAGGGGCCGACATTGAGGGAGAGAGTATGAACCGCCCATGTGTGGGATTATATATTGCAGTCATGTAATAAACTACTTGTTCAGGAGAACGAGTCCACCATTATATGCTGCAACCGCAATTATGAGCGCTGTGGGCAATTCCATGTGGGACTTAGCAACCGATGCTACAGTGGCGGAGATTCGAAGGCTCTGTGGACTCGTCTGGAGACACCCATTAATGAGCTGGCCACCACCGCCTGCATGGCCTGATTATCACCATGCGCATCATACTTATCCTCGTAATCATCAGCTGGCTTTTCACCATAGCCTATGCCATAATCACCATTATCATCATCATCATCATCATCATCATCATTATCTAGCTTGACTATCTATACCATTATACACCATAATTATTATTACACAAAGGTTGACGGTTCGCATTTGAAATAATCCGGCTCTTTGGATCGTCATTTGACCAGTTTATAGTTGAATTAGTGTTACTTATTGTGGCCAATTTGTGGGTAATTATTGAAATGATTGGGGCGGATGTAAAATGCAACTGATCATCTGATTAATAATTCGTGTCATCTGACCACAGCTCCGAATTATGCGTTATATCTGGCTGTAAATTAATGAGAACTTCAATTAGATTGATTGGGGCGAGTAGGTGCAACTACTAAGGCCGATGCTTCTGATTGATAATTAATGGGAGCCCGGAGACCGATTGGATTCATCATTAGCAGATTAATGTAATTAGATTGATTAGGGGAATACAGTCAGGTCGAGTGGAGCCGAAATGTATTTTATTATGAATTTCTTGGCACGAGGCCGGCCGCACCGCCTGGTTTCAGCAAAAGCGCGTTATCTACTGTGCATGCTATGAATTTTCCGGGTCCTATTATAATTATAATTACTCTTCGATGTTGTACCCTCTTATATTATTCTCACTCAGATTATATGTATATATATGTGTACACTGATGATCTGATCATCGCTACTCCATAAGGAAACACACCATTACAGCTGCAGTAAGCCGGCAGGACTGCAATTGTTATCATCGCCATTATAAGTCCGCCATAGCTAGCACTTATCATCGCCATTACAGTTCCGCCATAGCTCCCGACCTGCTATTGTATAATTAGTATGGGCTCTCTGATTAGGCATAGGAGCTCCGATTATTACCGTCTGTGCAGTACTCATCATCGCGATACCTGGCGCGTCTTGTTGTTAATTTTCTTCTGCATCTGCCATTGTTGCACTGCCAGCTTCCTCTCAGACTTCACCATCACTTGGGCTCCTGACCACGTCCACTACTCTACTGATGGCACGGAGATCTCTCTCTCCCTCGACCAAAATTCGGGTATTAATTAGTGCTTATTTCATGATTACTCTCTATCCGAATTGTAATCCCTTTGTAATCTAGGAGCACTCCATAATTCCTATGAATATAATTAGTAATCTAGGAGCACTCAGTAATCTAGTAATTAGGGTTTCTTTGATCACTCTCAATCCGAGTTACATTCCCTTTTCAATCTAGAAGCACTCAGTAATTCCGATGTATCTAATTAGTGCAGATTAGTGGGTAATTGTTACATTCCTACTACTGGTTTGGAGATATACAGTTAGGCTAATTGGAGGCTCCTTTAGATAGAATATTATGTAATGATTCCAGCCGGCTAATCATAGTTTGCATATCAGTCTGGGCTACCATTCAGATAATGATAAGTAGATAGTCAAAGCTTATGGAAATCATTATATCCATAATCCCAGCTTAATGCCCACATATGCAGACGATAACGAACTATAAGAAAACTCATTGCAGCTGCAGATTTAAATCAGTCGTCCGTGCGAGTATTAATGCAATGTCTATTTGATTATATATATATGTTATGTACTGCAGGCTCTGCATTTGCTGCCAAAGACAAATATTTGTTTGGTCAGATTGACATGGACATCAAGCTTGTGCCTGGGGACTCAGCAGGCACAGTCACTGCCTACTATGTAAGCCATTCTCATAAAATCACAGCCTGATTATAAGTATATGCAAACCATTATCGTGACAAGCAACATATTAATCAAGAAAGGGAAAATACCACCTCTCTCCGCATGATAAACAACATCCAATAGGCTTATTAATCAAGCAGAGGATTAGATGATCTCTCAGAAAAGGAACACAGATTATAATCGAAAGGTTTTGCCTTATCAGTTCCATAATTATCCAAATTATAACAAGGAATTGATGATGGCTGCATCATGAGATGTTCTGATGATCTGATCGCATGAAAAAACCTGCAGCTTCACTCAGGGACAGCAAAGCATGATGAGGTAGATTTCGAGTTCTTGGGGAATGTGTCTGGCCAACCTTACATACTGCAGACAAACATCTTCAACAGCGGGACGGGAGGAAGGGAGCAGCGCATCTACCTTTGGTTCGACCCAACATCTGACTTCCACACTTACACAGTCCTATGGAATACCCAACAAGTCCTGTGAGTCATATTATCCTCCATTAAACTATCATGTATCATCCTAGTGTATACAATTAGCCTTTATCTAGTCATTACAAAACTTGATTATTGTAAGGAAATATGACCAATGTTGTTAGCTGCATCAGATCACTAGTACATAAGCATAAGGACATAATGAATGGTCACATGATTGATTGTTATAGAAAGCAAGTTGATTGTGGCTAAATGATTGTTTGGGCAGTATATCTGTGGATGGAACGCCCATAAGAGTGTTCCCAAATCTAGAGAGAAAAGGGGTGCCCTATTTGAACAAGCAACCCATGGGTGTTTTCTCAAGCATATGGAATGGGGAGAATTGGGCCACGAGGGGAGGCTTAGACAAGATTGATTGGAGCAAGGCACCCTTCACCTCCACCTACAAGAATTACAAAGTGGATGCATGCACTGTCTCAGACACCAATAACCATGCCACTTGCCCCCAAGATCAATGGTGGGCTGACTCCTCCTTCCAAACCCTCTCCAAAACGCAACAAGAATCATTGAAGATGATTCAACAAAAATACATGGTCTACAATTATTGTACCGATACGAAGAGATACCCTACCCCTCCTCCTGAGTGCTTATCCAGCTAGAAAATTGATATCATCTTGTTATGTCTAAGATTGATGCATACCTTGACCATTACGGTCTTTCCACCATTACCCATCATAAATTGAAACATGATGAACCACGATTACATTTGACAACATCAAACCATGCCATTACACACTTTATATACTCACATCTTCTTCAATTGTACTAAATTATAAAAAATCTCTTTGAGGATTGCCTCCTTTTTGAAATTTTGCAAACAATTTCTTAGATTAGATCTATAGACTGCTAGAGTGAATGCCTTTGTAATATGTTGATATTGGATAATATAATATGAATGGACTAAGCAATATCTAGATATGGTTTTGTTTAAAAAAAACTCATTAGAAATTGAGTTGGAATGAAACCTTGAAACATTACGCCATAAACAAGAAAATGGTGCTTTTGAAAAAGTGATCTAATATCTTAATCAAATCTAGTCAAAGAAGGTGATTTAGACGATTTGTGACTATTGGCCCTAAACCACCTATCATTCAAAGAGTGAATGCATTTGTAATTATGTTGATATTGGATAATATAATATAAATGGACTAAGCAATATTCAGATTTTGTATAAAAAATCTTTAGAAATTAAGTTGGAAATGAAACCTTGAAACATTAAACCATAAACAAGAAAAATGATGCTTTTGAAAAAGTGATCAATATCTTAATCAAACCTAGTCAAAGAAGGCGGTTTAAATGGGTTGTGACCATTAACCCTAAACCACCTATGGTTCAAGAGTGAAAGAGCATTAGTGCAATTACTAGTTGTCTACATCATCAAAGATGAATTACCTTTTTAATAGATATTTATATTTCTTGGAAAGTGAAACTTATTATACACTATTTGTTATCATTATACACAAGATGTTCAATTTTTTCATTGGGAATCCCAAATTTTAGATCTTCATCATTTTCCAAGTTTTATTTATCAATCCACATATGTGTATTGCATCAATATCATTTCTCTCTTGAAAACATCATTTTCTCTCTTGTGCTACCTCGAGTATAGTGTTTATCTTTCCTTACTTGTGCACCCACTAAGTCCTTAGCGATTCTTGTTAGTCACTCCAATTAAAACTCTTCTACAAGTGTACACTTGACCGAAATGTTTGTATTTCTTGAGTTGGATTATGGACTACCCAACAGTGAAGACAAAACACATGAATTTTATCATTGGGAAAGAATCAATAACATGAAATTTTGAATTTTGAAATTATACTATATTTTTTGACATTGGTTATTGGTCTATAACCAAAGAAATTTGATGAGCTAACTTGTATTATTGTTTTAGACATACGTCAAGTGTAGTGTGATCTGCACGAAGTAGTTATGAACTAGTTTAGTATGGGACAAATAGCTACAGTATAGTCTAGTTTACCTAGTGACTTACCACTCAATATGATTGAACATGGAGTTAAATAAGTCTAGTGTTATACCATGTTGATGAAGGTTTTTTATATGTAACTTCATTCTTAGAGACTAAAGAAATAAGTAATTCTTTTGCCTTCCAAATGCTTAGTTGAAGTGAAAGCTTAACAAGTAAATATAATCACTTGAGATGTAGTAGGATTAGCTCAAACATTATGAACTCATTACATTTTTATGAATGAATGCTACTCTTAGTGGGGCCACATTAGAACCTATGATAGTAGTATGGGTTAAGAGTATGAGAGTATAGAATTTATACTCCATAGTTTCATATCCATGAGGATAAAAACCTTGCACTCTAATTTTTCTTATTAACATGGTGGCGATTGGGAACCTACGAGAGTTGGTTCATGGAGGGAGGGGGGCATGTTCATGCACGTATTTATTTCCTATTTTTTTAAATACTGTAATGAATGAAGCTAAGAGGAGAGAGGAGAAAGAGCTGAAGAGAGAGAAAGAGAACAAGAAGAAGAGAAAAGAAGACTAGAAGAGGAGAGAGAAAGATAGAAAAGAAGGGAGAAGGAAGGAGGAAGCCATGAAAGCTGAAGATAAAGGTGAAGAGTATGTTCTTGATAATAACCGGTTGCCCTAATCTAGGAATTTTACACCTTATATACCCCAGTTAGTGTGACTGGGTGTCTAACCTCTAGTTTCTATGTATCCCGCTTGTTACAATCCATCCCCACCTTGAAGTTTTTTTCCCTAAAAAAGGAAGAGAATGGGAGGGGAGTGATGGGTGGGCTTGGTGAGGGGTGCAAAGTACTACTCTAAGCCATATTGCAATGAAAATGGGTGGGTAAAGGCAAGGGATAGCATGATGTCCATGATCGACCTGCTAAGATAAAATTGTCATAAGTTTTGGTAGGATGCTCCAAATGGGGCATGCCACATGTCGAAACGAAAATTTTGATGAGTATTATCAGTCTAGGTAGGATAAACATGCCTAAGATTTGGGCAAGGACCAATTCCCCTTCATGGAATTCCAAACTCCTTCTTTTCTCATCAGCATAGAGTTTCATGTGCATTTGTTTCTTTTGAATATTTACTTTGCATTGCTAAAGTAAGGCTTGCATGCGATATAACTCTGCATGACTTTGAGGGTTTATCTTATCATTGAATAAGACTTTAGGGAGGGAAAACTAATTATACCTATATAAGGCCTCAAAAGGGAAAACTCCAATGCTAGAGTGGGTGGAGTTATTATAGGCAAACTCAGTCATGTGGAGCCATGTATCCCAACTGTGTTGTACATCATGGCAAAAGTGTCTCAAATATGTCTCAAGCCATTTGTTCACTCTTTCAATTTGGCTATCAGTCTAAGGGTGGTATGTAGTGGATGGGGCGAGCTTGCTACCCATGGATGTGAAAACTGTCTACCAAAAGTTGCTCATAAACTTAGCATCCCGATCATGTACTATGACTTGTGGTAAGCCATGTAACTTGAAGGCATATTCCATAAATTGAGTGGCCACCTAAGAAGCGGTGTTTTGGGTCTTAGTGGGAATCAAGTAGGCAGCTTTGGTGAGGCAATCAACTACCACATATGTACTATTCCACCCTTTGTTGGTCACGGGGAGGCCAGTGATGAAGTCCATTGTGATATGAGTCAATTTCCCTTCAGGAATATGGAGGGGTTGCAAAAGGCCAGCAAGTCTGAGTGTAATGCCCTTGTTCTATTGGCATGGAACACGTTTGGTCACAAAGTCCTTGACATCTCTCCATAAGCCTTTCCAATGAAAGCTCTTGGAAATCTTGTCATATGTTTTGAAAACACCCAAGTGATGAATAGTGGGGCAAGAATGCATGAGTCTCACTATAAGGATTTGATCTGGTAGCGACGGCGATTAGCGACGGCAGGTATTGGCGTCGCTAAGCGACGCAAATATTGACGTAAATAGCGACAGTCCACAAGGAAAAAAGCGGGCCGAAATCGAGTGCGGCTTTATTTCGTGTTTTTGCATTTTTTGTTTTGAGAGCGAGAGCGAGGGAGAGAGCGACCATCGTGAGAGAAGGAGAGGAAGAAGACTTACCGCCGCTGTCGCTGCCGCCGTCGCCGTTGTTCGTGAAGGAGAGGAGGAGCCTTCGTCGCAAAGAGGAGCCACCCCACACTCGCCATATCTCATCGGTGAGTCTCCCTCTCTCCTTCTTTTGCTTGTTTAAGGTTTAAATCACTTTCTCTTTTTCTTGTTTAGGAGAGGAAATGAGAGAGAAAGAGAGGGAGAGGGAGAGAGAGGGAGAGAAAGAGAAAGAGAGGGAGAGGGAGAGGAAGGGGGAGGAAATGAGAGAGGGAGAGAAAGAGAAAGAGAGGGAGAGGGAGAGGGAGAGGGAGGGAGAGTGCATTCTCTCTCTCCCTCTCCCTTTTGCTTGTTTAAGGTTTAAATCACTTTCTCTTTTGCTTGTTTAGGAGAGGAAATAAGAGAGAGAGAGAGGGAGAGAGAGAGAGAGGAAGAGGGAGGGAGAGTGCATTCTCTCTCTCCCTCTCCCTTTTGCTTTTGGAGAGTGTTAGAATATATTGTGAGAGGGAGAGGAAATGCGAGAGAAAGAGAGGGAGAGGGAGAGAGAGGGAGAGAAAGAGAAAGAGATGTATACTCAAATGGATAGCTTTATGGAGATGTATGTCTACTCAAATGGATAGCTTTTGTCTACTCAAGATGTAGTCCACCTCTGTGTGTATATATTGGAACGATAACATATCCATGATTATGGTAATGGTATGCACTTTGCTTTTTTTATGGGTACCATTACATTGACTCCTTAAGAGGGCTAAAAATTAGTCATACACTTTATAAAGTCTAATTAGGAGATTTAAGATGCACGATAATAGACTTATCCATAATGGTATGCAATGTGCTTTGCCATGGGCCACGTACATTGTTGACTCTTTAAGATGGCTTAAAATTGGTCATATCCTTCATAATGTCCAAGTAGGGGATCTAATTGTGATATGCATAATTCATTATTTTTGTATTAACTTTATAGGCATAACAAATTAGTAATCATGCCAACTAGTCAACAGAAGGACTAAAAGAAAATGATACTCTAGCTAATGGTCATTAATATGGTACTTCATCAAAATGAACCCAAAAGTATTGCTATAGAAGAAGAATCCCTTAAATTGAGCATATGATATTTTCTTCAAATGTTATGACTATGAGTAGAATTGATTGAGACAAATTTTATTACTATAGTTGATAAATTTTATAGATGGCATTAATTTTTATACATGGACCTAGGACAAAAAAACCACATTTCTAAGATGCTTTTTGTTGAGACTGATTTATTATTAGACTAAGAGATCCTCAATGATGCTCATAAATGGATTACTTATACTCAAAGCCCTCTAGTGCAGTTGTATAAGTAATCCTAGTAGAGCCCCTCTAAGATACTCAAAGTACATAACCTAGAGACCGTAGCTAGGTATATAAGGTATAATGGTTATACAAGAAGACACCTCAATAATTGACTGATCACCACTAAATCCCAAAGAAGAATCGTGTTCCATCCCCTTCAACTCTATATTCACCTCGTGAAGAACTTCATTAATCATAGCATCCTTGTCACCAATCTTTTTGTTGCAATGATGAAGTAACGTATTCATCACTTTTCCTATTAGCATCTAAGGCATTATCCAATCTTTTAGTCAAGTCCAAACATTGAGTAGCTTTAACTCATGAACCTTATGAACCAATACTTTTTTTTTACAATAATGAATAATTATCTACCGGGACAAACAAATCCTTGAGCATGGTATATGGCTGAGATATAACATCAATAAATCTCTCAACTACTATGTCCAATGCATTATTTACATCAATCAGTAAAGCATTTCTTATATCTTGAAGTTTAGATTTCAACACCATGGATGCATCAATATCAACCTCAATGTTTTACAAAATTTGCTTCTCAAGCTCTTACAGAGGCTAAAACCTCTCAAGCAAGAGCTTATGGTCAACTTGCAACTTGACATACATCTCCCTAAAGCTATCCATTTGAGCCTCGTTTGTTGTAATGTAGATAAGATGGAAAACGAAGAAGGTCTTATTGTTCAAGATCACGAGGCATATCTTAATGAGCGTGTCCCATGTCCTTGCTCTCAATGCAAGTTGGCAATTAGACAAAAACACCGATTGTCTATAGAACACGTACGATGATTTGGCAAGTTTCAATCTGAGATCATTGATCAGGCGATTGCGGATTTTCAGCAAACGGTAATTTGAAGTTAATATTAATCATGCATTGTACTCACAAGCTAATTGAAAACCATACACAATAAGATTGGGTCTTGTTGGCAAATTTTCTATCCACGGAGGTGATGTCTCGTCCCAAGGGGGAGTGCACCCTTTGCGGCCAATTAGAAGAGTTTGTGGGCATGCGATGGATGGAGTGCAGGAGCCAATCTACCACTCACAAGGCCAATCTATACCATCAATGCTAGAGGAGACAGACAACCTTCCAGACCTACCTACAATCTTGGAGCCTGAGATGGAGGCAATGATCGATACATTGATTCCCATGGATGTCGAGACATCTGATCCGCTTAGAGAGGAAGCATCCATACCATTATATGATGGGTGCCGCGTATCTCGATTGAAGACATTGCTTGCACTCTTAAGTGTGCAAGCAAAATACGGGTGGAGCGATATGAGTGTGACCGAGTTATTCAGGTACCTTGCACATAGGCTTCATTGATTTTTTTTTTGACACTATTATTACAAACATTTGTGCTTTTTCAAGTTGTTTTACGATTTTTTTCAGGTTATTGAAATATCATATATTACCACATGCAAATACCATGCATGAGTCTCGTGATGATACAGACATGTTTTACGGAAGCTTGGCATGGACTACAATAACATCCATGCATGTATCAACGATTGCATACTATTTCGAGAAGAATACAAGACTATGGAGACATGTCCAAAGTGTGGTGCTCACAGGTATCGACAGGACTTGCAAGGGCAAACCATCCCTTAAAAATTTCTCAGACACTTTCCGCTCATCCCCCTCATAAACCACATGTTTCGTATGTCCCCAGCATGGCGAGCTTGACAACGTGGCATGTGCAGAATAGGTCCACAGATGGAGTTCAATGAATATCAGCGGATTCGCACGCATGGAGCCACATTGACTCTACCTTCCCAGGCTTTGCGCGAGAGCCAAGGAATCTTCGGCTCGGTCTCGCAATGGATGGCGTGAACCCATTCGGTCTGCGCTCAACTTCTTACAGTGTGTGGCCTATAGTCCTTGTCAACTACAACATCCCTCCATGGCTTTCTACGAAGAAAGGACATCTCATCCTTAGCTTGCTCGTCCCAGGCCACTACAAAGTAAAAAACATGGACGTGTATCTTCGTCCATTAGTCGATGAGCTTAAGATTTTGTGGGAGGAGGGGGGCACTGTGCAAAATATGAGCAGGCGCGATGGTCGGCGGTCAGCCAATATTCGAGCCATTCTCATGTGGACGATGCATGAATTTCCGGGATTGGAGAGTGCTTAGGTGAGCAGGCCTCTGTTCTCACTGGTAATATCTATATTTTATCTCATTCAATTAAGTATTCACTAGGTCGTGGTGTCAAAATAGGTCTGGTTACCTCAGGTTATCATGCATGTCCATTGTGTGGGTCACAATTAGACTCCCAAAGGTCACGAACCATGAAGAAGATGGTATATCAAGGACACGCCACTTTCTTGCCGGAGGATCATGAACTCAGGGAAGGTTTCCTTGGACGACCTTCAACATGTATGAACGCCGCAAGCTGGTACGAGCTGAAAATGGTCTACGCGAAATCACATCCAAATGGAATGCGACGGTTCTCAGTTTTCTACGAGTTGCCATATTGGACCCACTTACAGGTCAACCACTTGTTGGATCCCATGCATATTTTCAAGAATGTGGGCAGCTTGCTATGGGACCACATCACAGGAAAGAGAGACACTATAGGGGCACAAATGGATTTGAAGGAGGTAGGTATGATGGAGGCGCTTTGGCCGCAGTCGAGTGCTAATGGTCGCGTGCAGCTTCCTCGCGCTCCATGGGTTTTGTCCACTAAAGAAGAGCGCATTGTGAAGCAAGTAATCAAGTCTATCCGCACTCCGCCGGGTATGATACGTTCTCTCAGGTCCGCATTTTCTAAAGACGACTAATTGTCGGGGCTAAAATCCCATGATTGACATAAGATATGTTAGGTTTGTGCTACGAATGGATTGTAATTAGCATGGGCATTTTGCAATTTGGAAAGTGACATCTAAATTTTATATGCGACATCTAATTTGAGTGTTTCAATGTACAATACAAAATATATAGTGCAGCATGGTCGCGCGGATGACATTTTCGCGTGGAGCGTATTGACAAAATGCGCTCCACAATGGACTGTGGTGTCATGGCAAGGTTCGAGCAAAGAGAGCCGAGGACGAGCAACGGATCCAAACACGGTTGTGGATGAGATGGAGTATTTTGGGAACTTGCAAAGTATTATTATGGTGGATTACCGTAGCTTCTCCATGATACTATTCGATGTGCAATGGTTCAAAGTGGTACTTGGAGGAGCTGGAGCAACAGTTTGACGAGGTCCATTGGGATTTCTCGAAATAGATTCCGAAAAAAAATGGACAGATTTGCGCGACACCTTTTGTGTTGCCGGCCCATTGTGAACACGTGCATGGAGTCATTTGCTTGCTAATTGTATTACGACATGGTTTATGTCACAATGGTTTGAACTCGCTTTGTACGTGTTTGTGAACAGGTAATCTTCCGTCCAAACCCCCGACAACCTCAATGGTGGTATGTTGTACCTTCAACTCCCTGAAGTGCGAGAGTATATGATCAAAGCGATGTTTCGAGCATAGATGAAAATAATATACAAATAGAGGGGTCGATATTACAAGGGGTGGAGGTCGTTGAAAGCTTGGAGCTAGCATGGGCTAACAATGATGGAAATACAGGAGTCCAAGAATTTTTTGAGAACAAGGCAGACTCATTCTTTTGTGGTGACATGTCTATCGACCTTCCAGTGTATGCAGAGTTGTGTCACGAGATTAACATGGGACCATAGGATACTTCATACTTGGAGCATCCACTTACTCAATTCGTTGACCAATCTCTTATAAAGGTACATAAGATACGCATTTTAAGAGATATTTTTTAAAAATAATTTATATTACTATGCTTTGTATAATTTAAATTGATTATTCTAACACCATTTTTTATCTGTGCAGGTGACATTTTCAGGATGAGTCGAGGGATGAGCGATGAGGAGTTGCAGGACATCTTCGCATGCATGTCTCTAGACCAGCTCGCAAGATTCAGAAAGATTGCAGACCAGCAGCTGTCTCATTCTTCGTTAGGGTGCTCTGCTATATCTGCTTTAGTGCGGTCGGATGCTTCGGCTTCGAGCTCGGCTTCGAGCAGACGATCTCGACGCTCACGACTTGGGCCAGAGAGAGAGAGTGCATCGGGATCAGGGGGATGCTACTGTGGAGACACGGATGTGGTGTCTCCGTCTCATCGTTCAGCTGGAGTTGTGTCACCTCCAGGATTTGTCACACCTGTGGGGACGTCTACTCTAATTACTCGGGCTTTTGCGCAGCCGCTGTCAGCAGGTGGCACCCTTTTGGGTGCCACTCTGAAAGAGATTACCCCCGTCGGTACACCGGATGTAGAGGGGTCTCTTGGATATGCCCAGGAGCGTGGACGCAGATGGGAGAGGACCCATCTTAGACAGACTCCTAGGGGTTATGGATATCTGGTCGATAGTAGGTCAAGAGCCATCATCATGAATGATGAGGGGAGGAGGATGATGGCTCGCATGAGAGAGTTGTGCCAACAAGTTTTTCGGCACAACGTCCTGGATCATTGGAAGAACATACCGGAGGGGAGCAAGGACTACATAGTAGCATCCTTGCACGAGGAGTTTCCGGTGCCAGCCGCAGTAGATAGATTCTCTACGGGCTGGATGATGGATTGCATGCGTGCATATATGTCACATAGACGATCCGACGCATGCAAGGCAATCAAGAGTGGGGCTGCAAAGCCTGAGTGGTTAGATACAGACGACTGGCGCCGACTGAGGGAGGAGGCTACAGATTCTCCAGGACATTGGAGTCAGCAGGACGAGGAGGCGAGGGCACGACTCGAGGCCGGAGTGGTCCATCATCTTGGGAGTAGCGGCCACTGGACATATTTGGAGGACTTTGTAAGTTTTTCTTTTGTTTTGCTTATTTGTTTTTTTGAAATATTCTTTGTACTGACAATCATGTTTCTAACAGTTACCATTTTGTTTTCTTTGCAGCACTCCATTACAAATCGTGATCCGCAAGGCCTTGAGACTCGATATGCAGAGAGGCACGATCTCAATGCATTGATCGACCGATTGTATAGACGCGGCGGCCCTATAAGTCACTCATCTTTCTTCTCCGTAGTTACCATGAGATATTTGAATCACTACAAGGATTTGAGATAGTAGCGACGCCGATTAGCGACGAGGGATAGCGGCGTCGCTATTGGCGTCGCTATTTGCGACGCAAATTGCGACGCTCCACAGGGAAAAAAAAGCGGCCAAAACCGAGCGCGGTTTTCATTTCGCATTTGCGGCTTGTGAGTTTTGAGAGCGAGAGCGAGGGAGAGAGCGACCATCGTGAGAGAAGGAGAGGAAGAAGACTTGCCGCCGCCGCCGTTGTTTGCAAAGGAGAGGAGGAGCCTTCATCGCAAAGAGGAGCCGCCCCACGCTCGCCATATCTCATCGGTGAGTCTCCCTCTCTCTTTCTTTTGCTTGTTTAAGGTTTAAATCACTCTCTTTTGCTTGTTTAGGAGAGGAAATGAGAGAGAAAGAGAGGGAGAGGGAGAGAAAGAGAAAGAGAAAGAGAGGGAGAGGGAGAGGGAGAGGGAGGGGGAAGAAATGAGAGAGGGAGAGAAAGAGAAAGAGAGGGAGAGGGAGGGAGAGGGAGAGTGCATTCTCTCTCTCCCTCTCCCTTTTGCTTGTTTAATGTTTAAATCACTTTCTTTTTTGCTTGTTTAGGAGAGGAAACGAGAGAGAAAGAGAGAAAGAGAGGGAGAGGGAGAGGGAGAGGGAGAGGGAGAGAGATGGAGAGGGAGAGGGAGAGAGAGGGAGAGAAAGAGAAAGAGAAAGAGAAAGAGAAAGAGAGGGAGAGGGAGAGGGAGAGGGAGGAAATGAGAGAGGGAGAGAAAGAGAAAGAGAGGGAGAGGGAGGGAGAGTGCATTCTCTCTCTCCCTCTCCCTTTTTCTTGTTTAATGTTTAAATCACTTTATTTTTTGCTTGTTTAGGAGAGGAAATGAGAGAGAAAGAGAGGGAGAGAAAGAGAGGGAGAGGGAGAGGGAGGGGAAGGAAATGAGAGAGGGAGAGAAAGAGAAAGAGAGGGAGAGTGCATTGTCTCTCTCCCTCTCCCTTTTGCTTGTTTAATGTTTAAATCACTTTATTTTTTGCTTGTTTAGGAAATGAGAGAGAAAGAGAGAAAGAGAGGGAGAGAAAGAGAGGGAGAGGGAGAGGGAGGGGAAGGAAATGAGAGAGGGAGAGAAAGAGAAAGAGAGGGAGAGGGAGAGGGAGAGGGAGGGAGAGTGCATTCTCTCTCTCACTCTCCCTCTTGCTTGTTTAATGTTTGAATCAATTTCTTTTTTGCTTGTTTAGGAGAGGAAATGAGAGAGAAAGAGAGAAAGAGAGGGAGAGGGAGAGAGAGGGAGAGAAAGAGAGGGAGAGGGAGGGGAAGGAAATTTAAGATAATAGACTTATCGATAATGGTATGCAATGTGCTTTGCCATGGGCCACGTACATTGGTGACTCTTTAAGATGGCTTAAAATTGGTCATGTCCTTCATAATGTCCAAGTAGGGGATCTAATTGTGATATGAATAATTCATTGTTTTTGTATTAACTTTATAGGCATAACAAATTAGAAATTATGCCAACTAGTCAACGGAAGGACTAAAAGAAAATGATACCCTAGCTAATGGTCATTACGGTACTTCATCAAAATGAACCCAAAAGTATTGTTATAGAAGAAGAATCCCTTAAATTGAGTATAGGATATTTTCTCTCAGGTCTTATGACTATGAGTAGATCTGATTGAAATAAATTTTATTACTATAGTTGATAAATTTCATAGATGGCATTAATTTTAATACGCGATCCTAGGACAAAAAAACCACATTTCTAAGATGCTTTTTGTTGAGACTGATTTATTATTAGACTGAGAGATCCTCAATGATGCTCATAAATGGATTACTTATACTCAAAGCCCTCTAGTGCAGTTTTTTACAATAACGAATAATTATCTATTGGGACAAACAAATCCTTGAGCATGATACAAGGCCGAGATATAATATCAAAAAATCTCTCAACTACTATGTACAATGCAAGATTTATGGTCAACTTGCAACTTGACGTACATCTCCATAAAGCTATCCATTTAAGCCTCGTTTGTTGTAATGTAGATAAGATGGAAAACGAAGAAGGTCTTATTGTTCAAAATCGCAAGATGTATCTTAATCAGTGTGTCCCATGTCCTTGCTATCAATGCAAGTTGGCAATTAGACGAAAACGCCGATTGTCTATAGAACACGTACGACGATTTGGCGAGTTTCAATCTGAGATCATTGATCAAGCGATTGCGATTTTCAGCAAACGGTAATTTGAAGTTAATATTAATCATGCATTGTACTCGCAAGCTAACCATACACAATAAGATTGGGTCTTGTTGGCAAATTTTCTATCCAGGGGGGTGATGTCTCGACCCAAGGGGGAGTGGACCCTTTGTGGCCAATTAGAAGAGTTCGTGGACGTGCGATGGATGGATTGCAGGAGCCAATCCACCACTCGCAAGGCCCATCTATACCGTCAATGTCAGAGGAGACAGACAACCTTCCCGACCTACCTACAATCTTGGAGCCTGAGATGGAGGCAATGACCGATGCATTGATTCCCATGGATGTTGAGACAACTGGCCCGCTTAGAGAGGAAGCATCCATACCATTATATGATGGATGCCGAGTATCTCGGTTGAAGACATTGCTTGCACTCTCAAGTGTGCAAGCAAAATACGGTTGGAGCAATACGAGTGTGACTGAGTTATTCAGGTACCTTGCACATAGGCTTCATTGATTTTTTTTTTTACAGTATTATTGCAAACATTTGTGCTTTTTCAAGGTGTTTTATGATTTTTTTCAGGTTATTGAAATATCATATATTACCACCTGCAAATACCATGCCTGAGTCTCGTGATGATGCACGACATTACAGAAGCTTGGCATGGACTACAATAACATCCATGCATGTATCAACGACTGCATACTGTTTCGAGATGAATACAAGACTATGGAGACATGTCCAAAGTGTGGTGCTCACAGGTATCGACAGGACTTGCAAGGGCAAACCATCCCTCAAAAAGTTCTCAGACACTTTTCGCTCATCCCCCACATAAACCACATGTTTCGCACGTTTGGCATGGCAAGCTTGACAACGTGGCATGTGTAGAATAGGTCCACAGATGGAGTTCAACGAATATTCGCGCGCATGGAGCCACATTGACTCTACCTTCCCAGGCTTTGCGCGAGAGCCAAGGAATCTTCGGCTCGGTCTCGCCATGGATGGTGTGAACCCATTCGGTATGCGCTCGACTTCTTACAGTGTGTGGCCTATAGTGCTTGTCAACTACAACATCCCTTCATGGCTTTCTACGAAGAAAGGACATCTCATCCTTAGCTTGCTCATCCCGGGCCGCTACAAAGTAAAAAATATGGACGTGTATCTTCGTCCATTAGTCGATGAGCTTAAGATTTTGTGGGAGAAGGGGGTCACTATGCAAGATATGAGCAGGCGCGATGGTCGGCGGCAGTCAGCCAACATTCGAGCCATTCTCATGTGGACGATGCATGACTTTCCGGGATTGGGGGAGTGCTCAGGTGAGCAGACCTCCGTTCTCGCTGGTAATATCTATATTTTATTTCATTCAATCAAGTATTCACTAGGTCCTGGCTCGCCTTACAGGTCTGGTTACCTCAGGTTATCATGCATGTCCATTGTGTGGGCCACAGTTAGACTCCCGAAGTTCACGAACCATGAAGAAGATGGTATATCAAGGACATGCCGCTTTCTTGCCGGAGGATCATGAACTTAGGGAAGGTTTTCTTGGACGACCTCCAACACGTATGAACGCTGCAAGCTGGTACGAGCTGAAAATGGTAAACCTGGAATCACATCCAAATGGAATGCGACGGTTCTCAGTTTTCTACGAGTTGCCATATTGGACCCACTTACAGGTCAACCACTTGTTGGATCCCATGCATATTTTCAAGAATGTGGGCAGCTTGCTATGGGACCACATCACAGGAAAGAGAGACGCTATAGGGTCACAAATGGATTTGAAGGAGGTAGGTAAGATGGAGGCGCTTTGGCCGCAGTCGAGTGCTATAGGGGGAGTGCAGCTTCCTCGCGCTCCTTGGGTTTTGTCCACCAAAGAAGAGCACATTGTGAAGCAAGTAATCAAGTCTATCCGCACTCCGCCGGGTATGATGCGTTCTCTCAGGTCTGCATTTTCTAAAGGTGACCAATTGTCGGGGCTAAAATCCCATGATTGGCATAAGATATGTCAGGTCTGTGAACAGAATGGATTGTAATTAGCGTGGGGATTTTTCAATTTGAAAAGTGGCCATTATTCATAATGCTTTCTCATTTGTGGCAGTTTGTCCTACCGATTGCGATCGTAGGATGCCTTACTCCAGAAATTCGCGGGGCCATTTACAAGTTGTCGACTTTGGTGCAATGGATCTCACAGAAAGAGATTAAGACGTCCTCTATTGAATCCGCAGGGCGGGGAGCAGTGGAGATGGTCTGTCTCTTTGAGAAATACTTGCCCACTAGGATGCTCACGATACAAGCTCACCTTCTTGTGCATCTTGTGGACGAAGTGGAGATTGCTGGACCTGTCCAGCGCGATGGATGTTCTTCTTGGAGCGCTTCATGAAAACCCTAAAAGGCTTTGTACGACAACGAGCTCGTCCACAAGGTAGCATGGCGGAAGGTTGGTTGGTGTCAGAGGCATTAGTGCATATCGCACAATGGCTACCAACGGTGGAACCAGACAATGAAATGCTATGGACGCTGAAGGACGATGATAGACTGACTGGAGATGTGGTGGTTGGAAATGGGGTAGAAAAAAGAATGGATGCCTCAATGGAAGAGAAGGTGAATCACTTTTGTATGTTGCACCATGCCTCCATGGAGACGTGGCTCGCCAAGTACCAGATTGCAAGGCAAGATCGAGAGGAAGCGCGAGCTGAATTCTGACGCAGTACGTGTCATCGACCGATTCGATATCCCGAAGGCATGGAGGAGATGCCGCATTTTATGTCAACACGCGGTTCCATGGAGCCTTGACCGCAGCATCCAGCGAAGGGACAGAGGTCTCAATGGAGAAGTGGGAGTTCTCGAGGGGACGTAGTCCAAAGGTGATGAGGGGTTTAGAATGTGTCGTATCTAAATTTTATATTTGACATCTAATTTGAGTGTTTCAATGTACAGTACAAAATATATAATGCAGCGTGGTCATGTGGACGAAATTTTCGCGTGGAGCGTATTGACAAAATTCGCTCCACAATGGACTGTGGTGTCATGGCAAGGTTTGTGCAAGAGAGCCGGCGACGAGCAATTTATCCGAACACGGTTGTGGATGAGATGGAGTATTTTGGGAACTTGCAAAGTATTATTACGGTGGATTACCGTAGCTTCTCCATGATACTATTCGATGTGCAGTGGTTCAAAGTGGTACTTGGAGGAGCTGGAGCAATAGTTCGACGAGGTCCATCTGGATTTCTCGAAATAGATTCTGAAAAAAAATGGACGGATTTGTGCGACACCTTTGTGTTCCCGGCCCATTGTGAACAGGTGCATAGAGTCATTTGCTTGCTAATTGTAATACGACATGGTTTATGTCACAATGGTTTGAACTCGCTTTGTACGTGTTTGTGAACAGGTAATATTCTATCCAAACCCCCGACAACCTCGATGGTGGTATGTTATACCTTCAACTCCTCGAAGTGCGAGAGTATATGATCAAAGCGATGTTCCGGGCATAGATGAAGAAAATATGCAAATAGAGGGGTCGATATTACAAGGGGTGGAGGCCACCGCAAGCTTGGAGCCCGCATCGGCTAACAATGATGGAAATACAGTAGTCCAAGAATTTTTTGAGAACGAGGCAGACTCGTTCTTTTGTGGTGACATGTCTATCGACCTTCCAGTGTATGCAAAGTTGTGTTAGGAGATTAACATGGGACCATAGAATACTTCATTCTTGGAGAATTGTATTACTCAATTCATTGTTTAGATCTTCCATAAAGGTACATAAGATATGCATTTTAAAAGGGATTTTTCAAAAATGATTTATATTACTGTGCTTTGTATAGTTTAAATTGATTATTCTAATACCATTTTTATCTGTGCAGGTGACATTTTCAAGATGAGTCGAGGGATGAGCGATGAGGAGTTTCAGGACATGATGGCATGCATGTCTCCAGACCAACTCGCGAGATTCAGAGAGATGGCAGACCAGGAGCTGTCTCGTTCTTCGTCAGGGCGCTCTACTAGATCTGCTTCAGCGCGATCAGATGCTTCAGCTTCGAGCAGATGATCTCGACGCTCACGACTTGGGCCAGAGGGAGGGACTGCATCGGGAGCAGGGGGTGCTGCTGTGGAGACACGGATGTGGTGTCTCCGTCTCGTCGTTCAGCTGGAGCTGCGTCACCTCCAGGATTTGTCACACCTGTGGGGACGTCTACTCCAGTTACTCCGGCTTTTGCGTAGCTGTCAGCAGTGGCACCCCTTTTGGTGGCACCCCTTTTGGTGGCACCCCCTTTGGTGGCACCCCTTTGAGTGCCACTCCGAGAGAGGTTACCCCATCGGTACACCGGATGTAGAGGGGTCTCCTCGATATGCCCAGGAGCGTGGACGGAGATGGGAGAGGACCCATCTTAGGCAGACTCCTAGGGGTTATGGATACTTGGTTGATAGTAGGTCAGGAGCCATCATCATGAATGATGAGGGGAGGAGGGTGATGGCTCGCATGAGAGAGTTGTGCCAACAAGTTTTTCGGCACAACGTCCTGGATCATTGGAAGAACATACCGGAGGGGAGCAAGGACTACATAGTAGCATCCTTGTACGAGGAGTTTCCGGTGCCAGCCACAGTAGATAGATTCTCTACGGGCTGGATGATGGATTGCATGAGTGCATACATGTCACATAGACGATCCGATGCATGCAAGGCAATCAAGAGTGGGGCTGCAAAGCCCGAGTGGTTAGATGCAGACGACTGGCGCCGACTGAGGGAGGAGGCTACAGATTCGCCAAGACGTTGGAGTCAGCAAAGTGGGAGGCGGCGAGGGTACGACTCGAGGCCGAAGTGGTCCATCAGCTTGGGAGTGGCGGCCACAGGACATATTTGGAGGACTTTATAAGTTTCTCTTTTGTTTTGCTTATTTGTTTTTTTAAAATATTCTTTGTACTGACAATCATGTTTCTAACAGTTAGCATTTTGTTTTCTTTGCAGCACTCCATTACAAATCGCGATCCGCAAGGCCTTGAGACTAGATATGCAGAGAGGCACGGTCTCAATGCATTGATCGACTGATTGTATAGATGCGACGGCCCTGTAAGTCACTCATCTTTCTTGTCCGTAGTTACCATGAGATATTTGAATGCATTATTGTATGGTGGATTGATATGTTGTTTCTTTTTCTGCAGAATCCGTTCGATGCTCCTTTGCGGCGGGATGAGCTTTCGGGGGACGAGGATTTATAGCTCGCCCTTGGATCCTTGGAGCTCACATACCTTTAGTTTTTAGTCACCTGATCTATGTAGACATTTTCTATGTATTAGTGATATCCTTTCAACAAATTTTCTTTTTCCCCGTTACCGTCGCTATTTGCGTCGCAAATTTACTGCTCGCATCGCTATTGGCCTCGCTATGCGCGTCGCAAATTCACTGGTTGCATTGCTATATGCGTCGCTATATGCTGCGACGCATATAGCGACGTTTCTATGGCGTCGTTGTCGAAGGGTTTTCGAAAGCAAAGTCGCATCTACAGAAGACCGTGACTAATTTCAGGATAGAAGTTCAATCAGGTGAATAAGCAAGATGAGAAAATGATGCCAAGACTTTGTTTTATTTCTGCCAATAACAAATATAAGGTTGAATTCTACTGAGATTATCGAAGAAAAAGAGGTCATGAGTGCACAAAAATGGCTTCTCGCATTGACCACCACAGTAACTTTTGATCTGCGTTTTTTTAAGACCTTTAAACGTTGCAAAAACTCATGGGCGGAGCGCTTTCAGTTTCAAACTCTCCTGTGTTAAACGAAGGGATAAGATGCTCATCAATGATCATTAAGATGTCATTACAGATCTTTGAAAGTTCTTCCTCTACTTTATGTCTGTACTCTTTGATTTGCTTTACATTCTGTTCATTGGATTTGGTTTCTTCTTTCTGTTCAATAGATGACTTTATCCACCAAGAAGCTTTGCGTGCACCAATAACATTCTTGTAGTCCACTGAAAGTAGATTCCTCTCTTCTACAGTGAGCTCAACATCAAGTTTTCAGGGCTAATCCAAGCAGAATAGGATGAGTAGGTGGCAGATATATCGCAGTTGTATTTGTAGCAGTCTGGTAAGCTTTAAGGGACTGATCTGTAGCTTCTTTCCTTTCACTACCAGTCTTGAACTCTACTACATATCTGTAATAGTCACCTATCATCGTGTAGTAAAATACTGTGGATTCTCCTGTAGGCCGAATGCTGAAAAATATTTTTAATTATCCTCATGATCCTCAACTTACTTCATACGAACACGTTCAAATACTTCTAAATCAGCTTCAACATCCACTGCAAGGAGGGCCTTCTCCATGAGATGCCGTTTTACAAAGGTACTTTCCCTTCTTATTAAAGATGTCGAAAGATTCATGTTCGTTGCCTTCGCTCTGTCAATTTGCCTCTTTTAAGCACAATCATGGGTGCTTCAGGTGTCTTCCTTCTCGTCCTTCTCAATTCAGAGCTCGCCTCCTTTAATCTGTGTTCGTTAGCTTCCTTCTCTTCTGCTTTGTTCCTTTGCACGCCAAGCTATGAGAGTCCAGAGAAACGATGAGTCCCTTACAGCAAACTAGAGCCAAGGACTCAACGCCGAAGTTTGAACTTCAGATTTCCATGTTGTTTACTGTCGACAATCACCTCCTCTCTCATCGGCTTGATCCTCTTCATGTTCATCTTGTTTTTTTTCTGCCCTTCAGCCCCCAGACCCGACGATGATTCTCCTTTCCTCTGCTTTTTCTATTCTTCAGGCTAGATTTATTGCGCCCCAAAAAGCGGTCTTTCCTCTACCAGAAAAGCGGCCCCTTCTTCTAAGACTGCAAGGTCTGTACATGCACCTAGCACACAAATAAAGGTGATAATATTTGGCTCAGTGCCATCTAGTTGCATTTGGTGAAAGAGCTCCTAGGCCTCCTTACCATGTTGATTATCTGTATATACTACCATCATGGAGTTCCATGATGTGAAATCCTGCTGAAAGATTGCATCAAACACACTCCTAGCATCCTGCAGGCTTCTACATTTCCCATACATATTCACAAAAGAAGTCCCAACTGTGACATCATGATCAAGTCCCATGTCAATTACTGCGAAATGCACTTTTTAACCTTCTTCTAGGGCTCCCAGGACAGTGCACAATTCAAATAAAGAGACAAAGGTGATTAAGTTAGGCTTGATGCCACTGAGCTGCATCAGATGGAAAAGATTAAGGGCTTCCATTTCCTGTTGATTTTGAGCATATGCTGTAATCATAGTGCTCCATGTTACCACATCCCCTTTATGTATCTTGGCAAAAACATTCTTTGCATGAGGTAAATTTTGGCATTTACTGTACATAACTGTTACTCTAATTGTATACTTTATCATTTCTCTCAGTGGACTGGATTTTTGTCCAAATGGCTTCTTGATTAAATCCATGTTCAACATATTCTGCAATTAGAGCTATCCACGAAATTACATTATGGACTGAGAGCTTGTCAAAAATGTCTTAGGCATCCAAAAGTAAGCCACATTGTACATATAGTCCAACAAGTGTATTAGCAATAGGAAGATCTTGTTCAAATCCTTTTAAACCAATCTCCATGTGAATGACTTGGACCTTACTCAAATCTTTCATGCACATAGAAGCTTTCAAGGCACAAGCAATAGTGACAACATCTGGACAGACACCCTCTAATTACATGTGATGATAAGAAGCAAGTGCCTTGACAAATGGTTCATGTTCAGCATAGCCTGCAATCAGTGTCGTCCAGGATATGACATCTTGATCTGACATATTGTCAAATACTTCTTGGGCTTTTCCAAGCATACCAAATTTTGCATACATCTCAACCACAGCATTATTGATAAATTCCTGTTGCTCCAAACCCTCTTCACTATACTGCCTACGCAGAACAAAAGTATAATCACAACAACTAAATATGTACAAAGTATCAAATCCCACACACAACTTTTAGGTGGATTTCAGACCTCGAATGTGCAGCAATACGACATCCACCCCCTCTAATCCTGCGCATCCTCCGGATGGGCCAACTACCCATGATCGTTATCATCAAGATCCACAAACAGATCAATCTCTTCATTATACATTTCCGGTATATCAACAAGATTATCTGTCATATCATCTGTCTCTTCCATTGGAGTTTCTTCTTGTTGCTCTTCCCTTGCAAATTCTTCCAATGCATAATCTTCATCATCTCTTTTCTTGAAAATCTTGATTCTTTTTCCAGCAATAGGCACTCTAAGCACTGTCCCATCCAATTCTTTCAACTCATATGTTGCATTATCAAAGACATGTCTGACTATGTACGGCCCAAACCATCTTTTCACCATCTTTCGAAGTGCAATATGCTGATTTTCAAGGCTGCTATCAAAGACTAATACCCAATCTCCCTCTTCTATTGCTCTAGGCCGCAAGCGATGCCTGCTGTCAAACCTATCCTTATTTCTTAGTCTAGCAACCTTTAACCTGTCAATAGCTAGCTGAATATCCTCTGGTCTTCTCTCCAACTGCCGAATCCGAAGAGCTAAGAGCTCTTCTCTCGTCAAATCCTCCTGCCAAGGTAAAACTGACCAAGTCAAAGCACAAGTCTCAGTCGGCATAATCGGTTTCTGACCATACATCAAATCTGCGGGCATATATCCTATGGTAACACTGTGAGTCGTACGATCAGCCCACAAAGCAAATGGTAGAAGTCTCAGCCATTCTCCAATCCATCCTCTGCATGCTTTAGCTAATGCTTTCACTATCGGCGGATGCCCTCTTTCACTCTTCCCATTTCCCTCTGGATTGTATGCTGTGGTTAGAGCCAACTTGATTCCTAGTTGAGAGAAAAACTCCCTAGCTTCATCTGCATCCAATTCACCGCGATCCGCAGTGATCTTACCCACATAGCCATACTTGCAGAAAATTTCTTCCAATAAGAACTTACACACTGCACTAGTGGTCTTCGTTCTCAAAGATCTGCCCTCAACATGATTGGTAAGATCCTCTCTAGCCAAAACAATATATCTCATCTGCCATAGACCCATAGGCATAGTAACCAAGGCAACTACCCACTTATAATGAATGCATAACGGATAGGTCGGATGAAGCTCATCTCGATGATGCACTGCCGAATACATCTGGCAGTCCCTGCAAGTCTCTACAAAGTGAGAAACATCTCTATACATGCCTTTCCACCAATATTTCTCCTTGATTTTCTCATAAGTAGCCCACACTCCTCTATCACCAGCCCAAGTTCTCTCATGAAACTCCCTCATCACCTGTAACTGTGTCCCTCTATCGCAGACAACCCTCAAAGGTAATCCGCCTCTTTTCTTCGGATGCTTCCAAAGAAATCCATCCTTGAGAAAATAACCATAGGCTTTCCTTCTGATCTTCTTAAACTCTTCATCTGTCCATTCATCTCTTTTGCTTAGTGTACTAAGGTACTTGCCAATCTGCAACCAATCTCCAACATAGAGTTCTTCTATGAAAGCCACAATATCATAGACATGGCAAACATGATCAACCATAGTGGCTGAAATTTCTGCATCATCCTCTTCTGCAAATAGCATCTCCTCATCATCATATTTGGCTCTAGACAGCATATCTGCCACTGGATTATCCTTTCCTACTATGTGTTTAAATTCCGGATTTAATGACTTGATGTATACAATCCATCTCAACATAGCTATATCCGGAGTAGAGCAACTCATAATCATACCAATCAATGGCAAGCAATCTGTCTCTACCACAACTGAAGCTCCAATAAAGTACTCCTTGTCCACATTTGAGAGCCGTAACAATCCCCAATAACTCCCTCTTGATTTGCGGATATCTCCTCTGTCTCTCGTTTAGGACTTTTGCCCCAAACCGAATAGCATATCTGTTTCCATCTGCATCATCTTGACCCACAGCCCAACCTATGCCAATTGGATTAGTGTCAACTGTCAATACAATAGGCCTTCCGCAATTATAATCCGCTTTCCTGAGAGTAGGAGCAATCTGCAATAACTTCTTCAATTTCCGCATGGCTCTAGTGTGGCTCTCATCCCAATAGAATTTTTGCCCCTTTCGAAGCAGCTGATATAAACAATCTGCTATGTGTGCAAAATAAGGTATCCAAATCATATAAAACACACAAGCTCCAATGAATCTCCGTACCTCTGAAGTGGTAGAACAATACTCCGTAATCTTGCCTATAGCATCCACCTTATCAGGTGAGGGTTTCTTGCCATAATATCCACACATATGTCCAACAATGACAACCTCATTCACTCCAAAAACAGATTTTTGCCCTGATAGTGTCAAGTTCACTTCTTCATCTTCTCACAAGCTGAAATATGATCAGCCACAAAGTATCTGCATCCCTGCTCATTTAGACTCTCATTCTTCTCTTCTTCTGCACACCCCTTAATGGGCACATCATCCAAGAAAGGCATGGTAAGCTGAGGTATATAATCACGAAGAACCTTATGCATGGAATTAACGGCACCTTGAGGCAAGGTACACATCTTGGCAAGCCCAATAGGAGTTCTCATGGTGGTTATGTCCGTGCTTTCCAAGGCAGCTAAAACTGATCATATCCTGAATACAAATCACCTAAAGAATAGATGGCACGTCCAGCAAATGCTTCTGCAAACTCATCCACAACTGGACCTATACCAACATTCCTGATAGTAACTCTGTTTACTGGCTGCATGTCCTGTATAAATCGGAGAGTACCATTCTTCTTTGGAACTGTAAACACCTGTTTGAGTATGGTGCAGATGAAGGCTCAAGAATTCCCATCCTGATTTTCTCATTCAACAAATCAATCAGCTTTGACAGGTGTGCCTTAGGCACTGGAATAGGTCGGAGGTTCCATGGAATATGAGGAATAGTAAAGATCACCATAGGAGCAACAATATCTGGATTCACACATCCAATCTCATGCGGAAAAAAAGCAAATCCCTTTCCATATCGCTCAAGCATCTCCTGAAAGCATTGCTTTTCTGTGGGTAGCAAGAAATCACCATTTCCAATTTTCAATTCAGCAAGAGTTTTTGCTGAAAATTTATGGTATATATGCTTTGAATTCCTCAAAATTGGCTGCTTGGCAGCCCTCTCTATTTGCTGATCACTGTCAGGTGGAAGCGGTACAGCTACCGGCTTCACCTTCTTATCCACAGTTTTGTATTTCGTGTCAACCCTGGCTTCATTATGATCCTCTGCATTATTCAAATCTTGCTGTAAATCAGCAATTCTGCACTCCAATGGCTGAATATCCTCAGCCCTCTGCTCTGTGGACTGCATAGGAACAGCCCTAAACTCTGGATGCTGAAATATTTCAGCAGTAAACTCTGTTGGTTGAAAATTTTCAGCCCTCTGTGTCTCTGTAAGCTGATCATAATCAACTGGAAACTCTGTTTGCTGAATTTCTTCAGCACTCAACACTTTTTGCTGAATCACCTCAGCCTTTGATTCAATCTATGACACAAAATCTGCAATTTCATGAAACATGTCCAGGGATTGCACTAATGCATTACTGTGACAACTCTGCATATCATCTTTCAGCATATCTTCCATCTCTGTCATCGTATCTGCACAAATCATACTGTCATACATTCCAACTATATGCTCATCATCCTCTAAAATTCCTACATTTTTCAAATTTTTCTCCTTCCTACATATGTACTGCCTGGTAGCTCTAGGCAACCTAGAAGTCTTCTGATAGCTCATCGAACTGTTTGCTGAAATCCCAACAAAACTGGAGGAGAAAACACTGCTGCCAGGAGGCGAGAACTCCAATCTCCTCTGCTCTGTACCACTGTCGTCTCGCGAAACGGCGGTACCTAATGAAAACCCGAATCCCTCACAGTGGGCAAAGGTGCATCTCTGAGAGTATCCCTGTTTCTAACATGGTTCACACACACAGTCATAAACTGAACTGTTCTCATGCCATCTTTACTGCGAATCCATGCATAAGTAGATCCATCATCCATTACCTTTGTTTCCATACGCATCTCTGTGATGAATGGCTGTCCAAGAATTATGGGATAAGAGCATGAATCATGCACAAAGAAATGAAAATCCTCCTCTACATCTCTAATAGAAACCCTGATACTAGGACAGGCAGCATACAAATCACTTGCAGTGTTGTTGGTGGCTCTTATACGCCACCCATGCTCTACATCCATAGGCCATCTGTTACTCTCATAAACTCCACGAACTATGAGATTAATCTCTGAACCATGATCCACCAAAGCAACATAAGGCACCTATTTCTCTCCAATTTTTACCATCGTCTCTGTAGTTGCCCTAGCCCAATGACTCCGCGAAAAGTGACTACGCGGTATCAAGACACGCTCATCAGTTTCAGCATAATGCATAGGCTGAACCCTCTTCTCTATCTGCGGAAAAACAGAAGCATTCTCAACCATAACCTCATCCTCATCCTCATCCAACTCCCCAATCAAAACTCCCTATGTATCAGTAGTAGGCAATGCATGTTTTTTCCTCTTCAGGACCTCCTGAAACTGATCTTGAAACTCTCTTTTCGAGATGCCCAAAACCTCAGAAATAGTGAAAGTCACCTCACTGCCAAGTATCTTGTCATTAAAGATTTTCTTCATGTCTGTAGATGTCTCAATATCAGACATCAATCTAAACCCTGGCTTCTTTCTCTCTCTAGGCTCTTGCCTCTTTTCTCTCTTTTGAGCATCTTCCATCTGTCATTCTGGCCCTGGTCTCAAAGACGGTCCTGCTGTAGGTGGAAACAAACTCACCCCCTCTAGTCTTTTTAGCTGCACTTGGATTTTCTTACAAGTACATCTGCTCCTTGAGACTTAGCCAAATAAGCATAAATAGAGTACCTGTCAACAGGTGAATCCCAACCTGTCTCAGATATGATGCTAGAGCCTGCACTAGTCAAAACAGTTTGCTAAATTTTTCCCTTGTTTGCAGTTTCCATAGCATAAGTCCATAGTGCTGACTGATTCTGTGATCCCTTCTCAATCTGGACTCCATATGCAGAAGCATCTCCTCTAGCTGTCACATAAGAAGTACGCGCAGCCATGTCATCCACTAACTTCTTCATTCCGCCTTTACCAAAGTTGGTAGCAAGCGGAGCTCCTGTTTCAGTCAACCAAATCTTACCATCTTGTCCCCAAAATACCAAATTCTTCCTCCTTGCATCCTGAAAAGATTCACAATCCCTGCAATGCTAATGGTCCGTACTATCACACCAAATACATCTCCGATCTCTCCTAGGTGCACTAGGAGCACTCCTAGGTGCAGTAGGAGCACTAGAAGAAATAGTAGGCACAGTCGAAGCAAACTACTCTTTCAATTTTCCCACCAACTCCGCTTTAACTGATTCCAGTGTCAAATCCATTATGCCTTTGATTATGTCATCAAGAGAGGAAGGCACCGATGGAGCGGATGGTTTTGGAGCAGAAGGTGCAGGCATCAGTCGTGGAACAGGAGGAATAGGAGGAGTAGAAACAATAGGCACTAGCATAGGCCAAGAAACTGGCTGAGGAGGAGAAGAAATAACAAGGATAGAAGCAGGCATAGGAGCAGAAGACGGTGTCGGTGTCATAGAACCATTCTGTAGGCGGGTTTTCCATATCCTCCTCTTGGTCAAAGTCGAAACTGCTTCCTGGGCATCTTGCCAATCCGTTTTAAGTCCCATAGGCTTCGTGCGATCCTCAAGAAGCTCTCCCAATTCTTCCTGAAGAGCAAGATCTGCAGCTTGCAAGAAAAGCTCAACTTTCTCAACATCCAATGCTCTTTGTTCAATAGCATCAAGCTGACTATACCTCTCTTCAAATTCTCAAATCAACTCTGAAGCAGCTAGACCTTTGTTTGGCATGTAGACCCACTCTCAGAATGACCGTCCTGTAGCCATCCCAAAGTCCTCAAGGAAATACTCTTCTTTCAGGGCCTTCTTAAAATCTTGCCAATGTGAATTTTGAATAAAAAGATCAGTCACTTTTGCCCTCAAGGCAGGTGTGACAAGACGAAGGAAGTACTTACTCATAAGTCCAGCTGGAACTCCAAAAAACCCCATCTTGATCTCATATGTCTTCAAATATGCTGAAACATTACGGCCATCAAATAGCTTCTTCTTATTCTCAACTGCTTCAATCGCCTTAGTCGCGCTGTTTGCATTCTCCTGCTCCGAATATAGTTGCCTTTGCTGAGACAACTATTGTTGATGCAATTGCTACTGCTGCTACATATACAATTGTGTCTGCTGATTTTGAAGCTGCATATACATGGACATATTCTGCAAAATCTGCTTTAGATCGTCTGTTGAAGTACTTGACGCAGCAGTCATTGATGGAGCTGAAGTAGAGGACGCAGCTGGAATTGTAGAAGAGGCTGAAAATGATGCTGAAGTATCCCCCATCTTGAAATTTCTACGACGCTTTCATGTCGGGTTCACCAAAGATGTCGAAGGGTTTTCGAAAGAAAAGTCACGTCTACAAAAGACCGTGACTAATTTCAGGATAGAAGTTCAATCAGGTGAATAAGCAAGATGAGAAAATGATGCCAAGACTTTGTTTTATTTCTGCCAATAACAAATACAAGGTTGAATTCTACTAAGATTATGGAAGAAAAAGAGGTCATGAGTGCACAGAAATGGCTTTTCGCATTGACCACCATAGTAACTTTTGATCTGCGTTTTTTAAAGACCTTTAAACGTTGCAAAAACTCATGGGCGGAGCACTTTTAGTTTCAAACTATCCTGTGTTAAATGAAGGGATAAGATGCTCATCAATGATCATTAAGATGTCATTACAGATCTTTGAAAGTTCTTCCTCTACTTTATGTCTGTACTCTTTGATCTGCTTTACATTCTGTTCATTGGATTTTGTTTCTTCTTTCTATTCAATAGATGACTTTATCCACCAAGAAGCTTTGCGTGCACCAATAACATTCTTGTAGTCCACTGAAAGTAGATTCCTCTCTTCTACAGTGAGCTCAACATCAAGTTTTCAGGGCTAATCCAAGCAGAATAGGATGAGTAGGTGGCAGATCTGTCGCAGTTGTATTTGTAGCAGTTTGGTAAGCTTTAAGGGAATGATCTGTAGCTTCTTTCCTTTCACTACCAGTCTTGAACTCTACTACATATCTGTAATAGTCACCTATCATCGTGTAGTAAAATACTGTGGATTCTCCTGCAGGTCAAATGCTGAAAAATATTTTTAATTATCCTCATGATCCTCAGCTTACTTCATATGAACACGTTCAAACACTTCTAAATCAGCTTCAACATCCACTACGAGGAGGGCCTTCTCCCTGAGATGCCGTTTTACAAAGGTACTTTCCCTTCTTATTAAAGATGTCGAAAGATTCATGTTCGTTGCCTTCGCTCTGTCAATTCACCTCTTTTAAGCACAATCATGGGTGCTTCAGGTGTCTTCCTTCTCGTCCTTCTCAATCCAGAGCTCGCCTCCTTTAATCTGTGTTCGTTAGCTTCCTTCTCTTCTGCTGCTGTGTTCCTTTGCACACCAAGCTATGAGAGTCAAGAGAAGCGATGCGTCCCTTACAGCAAACCAGAGCCGAGGACTCAACGTCGAAGTTTGAACTTCAGATTTCCATGTTGTTTACTGTCGACAATCACCTCCTCTCTCATCGGCTTGATCCTCTTCATGTTCATCTTGTTTTTTTTCTGCCCTTCAGCCCCCAGACCCGACGATGATTCTCCTTTCCTCTGCTTTTTCTTTTCTTCAGGCCAGATTTATTGCGCCCAAAAAGCGGTCTTTCCTCTACCAGAAAAGCGGCCCCTTCTTCTAAGACTGCAAGGTCTGTACATGCACCCAGCACACAAATAAAGGTGATCATATTTGGCTCAGTGCCATCCAATTGCATTTGGTGAAAGAGCTCCCAGGCCTCCTTACCATGTTGATTATCTGTATATACTACCATCATGGAGTTCCATGATGTGAAATCCTGCTGAAAGATTGCATCAAACGCACTCCTAGCATCCTGCAGGCTTCTACATTTCCCATACATATTCACAAAAGCAGTCCCAACTGTGACATCATGATCAAGTCCCATGTCAATTACTGCGAAATGCACTTTTTAACCTTCTTCTAGGGCTCCCAGGACAGTGCACAATTCAAATAAAGAGACAAAGGTGATTAAGTTAGGCTTGATGCCACTGAGCTGCATCAGATGGAAAAGATTAAGGGCTTCCATTTCCTGTTGATTTTGAGCATATGTTGTAATCATAGTGCTCCATGTTACCACATCCCCTTTATGTACCTTGGCAAAGACATTCTTTGCATAAGGTAAATTTTGGCATTTACTGTACATAACTTTTACTCTAATTGTATACTTTATCATTTCTCTCAGTGACTGGATTTTTGTCCAAATGGCTTCTTGATTAAATCCATGTTCAACATATTCTGCAATTAGAGCTGTCCATGAAATTACGTTATGGATTGAGAGCTTGTCAAAAATGTCTTAGGCATCCAAAAGTAAGCCACATTGTACATATAGTCCAACAAGTGTATTAGCAATAGGAAGATCTTGTTCAAATCCTTTTAAACCAATCTCCATGTGAATGACTTGGCCCTTACTCAAATCTTTCATGCACATAGAAGCTTTCAAGGCACAAGCAATAGTGACAACATCTGGACAGACACCCTCTAATTACATGTGATGATAAGAAGTAAGTGCCTTGACAAATGGTTCATGTTCAGCATAGCCTGCAATCAGTGTCGTCCAGGATACGACATCTTGATCTGACATATTGTCAAATACTTCTTGGGCTTTTCCAAGCATACCAGATTTTGCATACATGTCAACCAGAGCATTATTGATAAATTCCTCTTGCTCCAAACCCTCTTCACTATACTGCCTACGCAGAACAAAAGTATAATCACAACAACTAAATATGTACAAAGTATCAAATCCCACACACAACTTTTAGGTGGATTTCACACCTCGAATGCGCAGCAATACGAGATCATCAATAACGACATTTTTTGCGACGACAGGGGCAAATTTTGTTGTTTGTATTTTCGTCGCTTTAAACGTCAGTATAAGGTCTATATCTTGTAGTGAATGCATTATTGTATGGTGGATTGATGTGTTGTTTCTTTTTCTGCAAAGTCCGTTCGATGCTCCTTTGCGGCGAAACGAGCTTTCGGGGGACGAGGATTTGTAGCTCGCCCTTGGATCCTTGGAGCTCACACACCTTTATTTTTTAGTCGCCTGATCTATGTAGACATTTTCTATGTATTAGTGATATCCTGTCATGATTGTACCAATCACTTTTTATGCGATCATGTATTTATTTCATGTATCAATTTTATGATTTTAGTATATATTCTTTTTGTTTGCAAGCGCTTTGTATACAGTAGTGCAGAAACTATTTTGTATGGCTCTCATATAGCACACAGTGCTATATGTGGCAGGGCAGCTTATTGCCCTGCCACAAATTTTTTTTATCCCTATTACCGTCGCTATTAGTGTCGCAAATTTACTACTCGCGTCGCTATTGCTATCGCTATGCGCGTCGCAAACTTGCTGGTTGCGTCGCTATTGGCGTCGCTATCAGCGTCGCATTTGCGACGCCAATAGCGACGCTAATAGCGATGTTTCTATGGCGTCGTTAATAACGACGCTTTTTGCGATGAAAGGGGCAAATTTTGTTGTTTGTATTTTCGTCACTTTAAATGTCGGTATAAGGTCTATATCTTGTAGTGTCTTTCATGATTTTCCGTGTCAAGGGGAAAGTGTGTGGGATGACGATCTTAGCATGGGACCAAATAAGACCATGCTTGAGCTGATATTGGCATCGACCATAAGATTAAGAGAAAGTGGCAAAGATGGCAAGGCATCATAGAATGTCTTGTAGACTTCGAGGATCCGAAAGAAGTAGTGGCTGAAGTTAGCAATCTTGAGGGTCTATTTAAAATAAACATAGCCTCCATTCCATCCTGGTATGTTGCAATAACGCATTATCTATCCATAAGAGAGATTACAACCTGTCTGTCTAAGGTTGAGAAAAGAAAAATTAAACAACAAGCCTTAAAATTTACATTAATTCAAGGAACTCTATATCAGCAAGGGATAGATAATGTTTATCATCGACGTGTTATACCTCATGGAGTTCCTTTCATCTTGAAAGAGTATCATGACTCCACCTGTGCAAGGCACTTTGCTGGATGGTTGACTGCACAGAAAGCCTTAAGAGTTGGATATTGATTGTCATCCATCTTCTAGGATGCATTTACATATGTAATTGGCTGTGATATATGCTAGAGACATGATAGTAAAAAGAATCGAAAGCACCCACTGACACCTATTACCATTTCAGATGTGCGGCATTGATTTTGTAGGTCCAATTACCCCATTGTCCTCTACATAGAAGATGTATGTCATAGTAGTAACTAACTATTTTACGAAATGGTCAGAAGCATAATACTACACCAACACCCCTGCCACTGGCATCACAATGAATGGTAAACAACTTAGCACGTCCTTTAATTTCTTGAAGCTATAATCAACAGTGACATCCTAAAAGAATGATTCCTTTTTTCATCGATTAGTTAAAGGTGTTGCAATGGTGGCATAGTGCTTAACGAAGCATCTGTAGAATGAAGAGAGACCAAGGAAGCCATGCAATGAAGTCATGATGGATGGAGTTGGCTAGTCCATAACACATTGCACCTTCTTTGAGTCAGCTTGTATGCCATTTTTTCTCACAACGTGTCCTAAGTACTTATGTCTGCATGAAGATACATTTTCTCTCCTTAGCAAAGAGTCGATGATCTCTCAATATGTGAAACACCCTTTTGACATGTGCCAAGTGCTCCTTTAGTGACTTGATGTAAATGAGGATGTCATCAAAGAAAACGAGCACAAACTTGCAAACACAAAGGGTTGAAGGGTTTTGTTCATGAGGCTCTGAAATGTGGCTGGGTTGTTAGTCAACCCAAAAGGCATCACTAGAAAATGATAAAGCCTACAACCAATCCTGAAGACCATTTTGATCTCATCTCCCTCCCTCATATGAATCTAATGGTAACCAGAGTATGCGTCAATCTTAGTGAAAAAACATTCCCCTTTCAACTCATCCAACAAGACATCAATTCATGGAATGGGGTAGTGGTTCTTCAGAGTGATTTTATTCAAGTCTCTATAATCGATGCACGTGCGAAAAGAGCCATCTTTCTTCTTGACTAACAAGACAGGGGGATGTATAAGGAAAATAACTCGATTCAATGAAACCCATCTCCAACAACTCCTTGACTTGCTTTACAACCTCTTCATGTTCACACTTGCACAATCTATAAGGTGGCTTGTTTAGTGACTTGGAATGCGGCTCTAAATCAAGTGGGTGGTCCACTTGTCTCTTAGGGGGAAGGGCTATAAGAATTTGAAATAGATCATTGTACTCCTCAAGTAGGGCCTGCAATGCTGAATTGTTAGATACTTCAGAGGGTTGACCTAAATTATCCTTATTCAATTGCAAGACAAAGATTTGTGAGCATTTCTTAAACTCCCATTTGAGTTGATTTGCTATAATGAGGTGACCATCAGTATGATATTGAACTCCCTCCAAGTGGATGAGTTGTCCATGCATCATAAACTCCATGTAGAGCTGAGAGAAGTCCATAGCAATTTTTCCCAATTGTTTCAACCAATCACAACCCAAGACAACATCAATGGGGCCCATATCTAGGGCAATTAGACCAACCAATGCCACATAATTTTCAGCCAATTAGCATAAGGGGATTGCGGGACATACATGTGTGTTGACTTCTTCTTCTTCTCCATTTACTACTTGGACCTTCAAGGGGTGGTGTGATTCCATACAGGTGTATTTCAACTGGTCAATGACTGATCTATTAACAAAGTTTTCGTGCTATCACTATCCACAAGGATGAAGACATGCTTCCCATGGATACTACCTTGAATCTGTAGGGTGTTGGGGCTCCGAGAACCAATCCAAGTGTCCAAGGAAATAGAGCAAAGGGAAGTGATAGGTGGGTGGGATTTGTTGGGATAAAAGGCCTCTCGGCTTGCCCGTGTACACTGTGATCGCCCATTCTTTATTCATATATAATATGATAGTGTAATAAGGCTCTCAGTTCAGTTGGACAGCACCTACATTATGTGTGTTCTTCTCTCCTGTATCTTCCTCTTCTCCTTCTCCACTGCCATTGCATCCCCTTCAATTGGTATCAGAGCTTTGGATCAGATCTTGATCGTGGAGCTTGGATTGGCTGAAGTAGCCTGGATTGAAGACCTAGAGCTTGGAGCTTCAATGCCAACCATGGCTTCTTCCCCCCAAGATATGACTTGTTTTATAACGATTTATAGCAAGCAAATGTCACGCTCTTAGCTTGTGTGATGCTCTTGAGGCTTGGTATTTTGATGCCCAGATGCTTTGGGGATGTTTGGCCAATGTTTTGAGATGCTTTGGGACTTGGTTTGAGCTTCCATAGCTCGATTTATGCAGGGATTTACTACTGTACATTGTTTGGGCAGTAAGGTTTTATCAGGGACAGCTTATGCATAATGCTCTTTGTTGACATTTGGGTGTCCTATTGGATGTATTGATGCTTGGTCATCATGGTTTATGCCTGGATATGCTATTTGAGAGGTATTGAGCCTTGATTTGGATGTAGACACTTCATTGTTGGTTGGGATCTATGCTACTTGGTTGATAGGTTAGTTTACCTCCAGTTTGGTTATCCTTATGGTCTACGGGTGCTCCCGACTACTTGGGATGATATGCTGATGTATTTGGATGATGCCATTTTGATATTTATGCTCTTGGATGCTTCTTGAGCAAAGAGTAGAGCTCAATTCTTGGTTCACTGCCATTTTCTTTGTAGCTGGCATTTCACTTGACAAGGTTTATGCCCTGTGTTACCCATTATGGGACTGATGTCTGATGTGGATGCTTTTGGGTTTGGATGCAATATGGAAAATGTTTGGGCTTGAATCAACTTGCATCTTGAGATTTTTTTGGAGAAATTTGCATTTGTTCGGCTTATCACTTATGCAGCTTGGATACTAATTGGCCTTTAATGCCCCGATTATGGATCCTCAATTTACTTGGATATAGATACATGTTTGAGCAGTGCTTGCTCCATTGTCTTGGCAGTTGGTTATTGATCTTTCATTGCTCATTGATGCTTGGTTCTTTGCGGGTTACTACTTGATTAGTGGACTTCTTGATAGTGCTTGGGTTTAGGAGTTATGGCTTTGTTGCTTCTGTGTTGCCTAGCTTCTATGCTAGTTGAACACAATATTAGTGAGTTTGGGAATCTCCCAATTCCTATTTTTTGAATACTAAAAATTTGGCACCCGGATAACATGCCCATAAGTTTCTCAAAACCATATGATGTGACCTATCATTGGAAAGTGCTTGAAAAATGGAATCTATTGAGCTATAGAGCGCTTGATTTGGAGTTATAGTGTTCAAGTTATGAAAAATTCAAAGATTTGACCATGTGTCCTAAACTTATGGGAAATTCCCACATTCCCCAATATGGTATTGTTGGGTTGCTTTTTCCCATACATGTTAGAGAGCAGTTGCTCTTGATGCTTACCCGGCTATGTACTTTGTCTACTGTCATGTACTTTACAGAGCCACTTATTTGGATGTTGTTGTACAGATGTTTGGGCTTCTTCTAGAGCATGACTTTTGCAAGATTTTTTGCCTCTTACCGATCTTGGCCTGACTTGGCTTTTCCCACTTGGCATTATATTCTACATAGCTATGCTTATGCGTATGGTTATGGGATGATCTCATGGATGAATACCATATGCTCTTATGACAGATGTCTCATGCTTTACCGTACTATGGTTGGTTATGTCATGCAATTGGCTACGACTCTTCTTCATGTGGGAATGTTTGCATCCTTGGTTGATGGCTTTATGTCCTCCTGTCTATTGAGGTTTCATGAGCCTTTGCAACATGCTTCTACCATTGATGTACTTGCAGATGATTGTCTTTATGAGCAGGTTCCCTTCATTGGGATAGCCCTCAACTCCTTGAGCTCTGTGGATGCTATGGATAGCACCATTCATGATGACTTAAATTCCTTGCCGTCTTCTACAGGTTCTTCAGTTACAGATGTTGTATACTTCCATTGTGGAAAGCGTGGGCATGTTAAAAGAAAATGAAATAGATGGATTAGAGAGCAGTAGAGACAAAGATGGACTCGCCATGAGCAACATGGGGTGTAATATGATCCAAGGTCAAGCATGGTGTCGTGTTAACCAAATAGACTGCCATCATAAGAGCCTCAGCCCAAAAGCCATAAGACATGGGGTGTAATATGATTCAATCATGGTGTCATGTTAACCAAATAGACTGCCATCATAAGAGCCTCAGCCCAAAAGCCATAAGACAACCCAGCTATGGTGAGCATAGAAGCAACCTTTGCTTGTAAGGTCAAAATGTTGGTGGTTAGTTTCCAAACCCCTTGCAAGCTCATGAGAGCCGTTTTCTTATAGTTTTGCAGGCTAGTCAACCAGCCAGAAGTCAGTCTTCTGCTTTGCTAAGGCCACATGTAGTCTTGAGACCCCATTGGATGAGTGTCCGCGATGTTAGGTTGTTGGGGTAAAAGGCCTCTAGGCCTAATGTACACTGTGACCACCCATTCTTTATTCATATATAATTTGATAGTGCAATAAGGATGTTAGTTAAGTTGGACATAACCTACATTGTGTGTGTTCTTCTCTCCCGCATCTTCCTCTTCTCCTTCTCCACTACCATTGCATCCCCTTCAGGATGTCAAATCAAGTATCTGTGATGGCCAAGTCAAAAGGAAACACATCCTCTAGGTCATAGAACTGCTCATGATCCACCTCCTCAACATGCTCAACATGGTCAGTGGGGGTAGGTCATTCTCATCATTGTGCCAATCTTCCATGTCATAAATGCTATGGACCTTGACCATAGCTGTCTTGTAAGGGCGCTTGGAGGCATGGTCAACATTGTACTTATCCCCACATTTAAAGAATAGGCCTTTTTTATTCCATTCCTCCACAACATCATCTGGAGAAATGGAACATTGGCCACTGGAGCCATGGAAAGGTGATGCAGTGGACTATTTATTTTGAGCATACTTATTCTCAGCATTAGAGTCAAATTTTATCCCAAAAGTGCTTGGTTTTCTTTCAGCATGGAAGTTGGGGTAAGTGGGTATTTTGGGGCTGTTATTAGGCATAGAAGTGCCTCGAAAACCACCCCATATGGGGTTGATCTTGAAGGGATATGGAGCTGTCTAGAACCTTGCTAAAAATATTCATTCTTACGATACTTCCTTGCATATCTCTCAGCCAATTCAATTGCTTCAAAATAGTGTGGTAGGCTTTTGGGCCATGACATCTACCGATAAGCTTGGCTCCAACTTATAGATATACTTGTGCAATTTAGCATCATCGCTAATGCTCTCCACATACATGGTCAAGCTCATAAAGTGATTTGTGTACTCACATAGAGTGAGGTTGCGTTGGTCAAGAGTGTAGCACTCTCTTTCCAACCACTCTTTTTCCACATGGAACACAAATATTTAAAATTCTTCCCAATCAATGAACTGATGATCCTCTTCATTGATATAGTGCCACCATGTGTGTAAAAATCCTTCCAAGTGGAGTGAAGAAAATATCATTTTTTAATCATCAATGTGGGGGTAGATATTTAATTAAGACTCCAACTTGGATGTCCATTCCTCCAAGTTTGATGGTGAGGGAGATTTCCCACTGTACTTAGTGAGGATAATCTTGTCGCGTAGATCATGAGGGCCTTGCTGCCCATGAAACCCTTGTTGTCCATACATCCCATGATGTCCATACGTACCTTGCTACCCATACATACAATGTGGTGCATTTATCCCATGTTGTCCATGATAGCCATGTTGACCATTAGTAACATATTTTCCATGATGGGGCTGATTCATATAAGTTGCTTGGGGGCTCCTAGGGAGAGTGGGGGAGCTTCTATCAAGGGTGGGAGAGGGCCTCAATGGGGTGTTGGCTACATGGTTGATGGGGGAGCTCAATAGAGACTCATCATACACATGAGATGGTTCATCAATCTCATAAGAGAAGGGGGGATTCCCTCAACACCAAGTATGCCCTCTAGACCATGCAATGGCGCCTGAGGTGGTGGACATCTAGGTTCATGTCTAGAGTCATTTGCCTTCTCTTGGGATGAAATTCTAGCTAGTTGACCAACAAGAGTAGTGAGCTACTCCAAGGTTTGTTGAGTCCTCAAGTTTGAGAGGGCCATTTGCTCAATTTCTTCATCAAACTTGGATATCATTTGGTGGTGATTGGTGACCATGTCATTATGTTGTTCCATGAGACGAAGCCCATGCTCACTTAGGGAGTGGTTGAGCAGGTTTTGTAGGGATCCATATCGGGCATGTCCTCCTACATATCACCATGGTAATCTTGTGTTGAGCTTAGTTCATCATTCATGTAGGCCCTAGAGTCTCTAATCTCCCTTCGGAGTTCTTCATGGGCCTTACTTTTGCCTTTTTCTTTAGCCATCTGGATGTAGTCCATAGGACTTACTGTTAGTAAATGGGGTGTAACTTTTGGTAGGAAACTCCAATTGGTGATATTTTTGATTCAGATCGGAGGGCGAAAAGCCCTCTTTGAGATGTTAAATCTTTGTGACAAAAAATGATCAGAATATTTTGTAATGGGATTTTTGTGTCTGTCCTGGAGCAGTCTGCACCTTGTCCACAGTAACCCTAGTGCACAAAAATGGGCATAACTTTCAAACCATAGCTCTAACTAGGGAGATTTTTTATTCAAACCAGAGGGGATGAAGTCATCTTTGAAATGAGCTATAATATTTTTTCCCAATGTAATATAGAGTTTTTTGTAATAGGATCTATATGATTGTCTTGCTCGACTGTGACCAAAAACACTATCTGTCCCTTAGTGCAAAAGCATTATATGGATGAGTCATATGCTGAGAGGCCTAACTAATAACATAAATAGCATCTTGAGAATATTGATCACTATCCTAAGCATCATTGTATATCCATGTTCTCTGTCATCAATGCATAAGTGAAGTTTACTATCATACATCTCTTTTGATTTCATGCACTTCAAGTATCATACATGGGTGCCATTAGCTCACTAAAAGAGTGTCCAAGGGGAATCATTGCATCAAGAGAGATGGTGATCGTGGGAGAGCACTTGCACCTACATAAAAGTATCAATGGATCACCGAGAGGTGGGCAAAGTTTCCCCACTCGAGCTGGGTTGTGCACCCCTTTAGGGTCTTAACTCATAAGACAGGGTCACTTATCTTTTGTCTTACCACCTCACCTGGCATTGGCCTTTTTCCTCAACCAGATGGCAATTTTTTTTTTATCAAGCAATCAGCATCAGATGCATTGGAAAGAAAACATTGGTTTATTTCATGAGATGCAAGGATGAACAAAGGCTTGGATAGGGGTTACCTTGGTAGTCCAGTGACTCACTAACTGCTACTTACCCATTTATAAAGACTATTACTCACTTTGAGACTTATCCAAGGCACACAAGACAAAGAAGGGTTAATGTCAACCTGTACAATTGATTCAAGAGGATTAGTTATGATGCATTAGGAAGCAAAAGAGGACATTGACTTTCAGTAGTTAGATAGATGCATACAAAGACGGGTTGAACTAATAAAGTCTATGCAATCCTTCATCTCTCCAACAAAGGGATTAAGCTTAGCAACTGGATAAATATGAGAGATTAAGATCACATTGACATACCTCTTCAATGCTTGGGGAAGATGGTTGGCCCATCATGATGCCCATTTGCTCCATCAAGCAAGCCTAGTTGGTTTGGGACAATCCCATGGATGAAGACTTCAGCATTTGAATGCTTCCACTAATGATGGGGGCTTTCGTACTTGTTCCCAAGCTTAAACTTCAAAGATGGAAAGCTTCAAATGGAGCTTTTGTCAAGGTTGTGGGAGAGAATGAAGGAGTCTCACTTGTAGCTTTCCTGCTTGTTCAATGGGGGAATACACACAAAGGTGGAGGCTGAAAACAATTTTCCTCTTCTTAGTTGCGTAAGCCAAAAAGAACTCTAGTACATAGAAATAGAAGAACCCTATATATGGGTCTCAAACCAAACGCAACTAACTAAGGTGGCATACAACTGAGCCACGAACTAGAGTAGATAAGGATAGCTATCATCTAGCTATTATTCATGGGCGGTGTACCAACCGCATCTGCAACTGACAAGTCGGTGACATAAATGCACAACAGTCACCCTGGCATATCACGAGTGGAGCTCGCTATCTCAACACTCCCCCTCGAGCTCAATCCCAATTCCTGCACACCAAGTAGGTCTCTGAACTTGCGCAACTTCTCTGCGCCCAATGCCTTCGTGAATATGTAAGCTACCTGATCCTCTATGCTGACATAAACTAGATCAATAAGTCCTAGTAAAACCCTCTCCCGCACATAGTGATAATGCACCTCAATGTGCTTTGTTCTAGCATGATAGACTGGGTTATTTGCCAAGTGTATACTGCTCATGTTGTCACAATAAATGACAACTGGCCCATCTGTAGGTTTATGCATATCATAAAGTAGCTTATGCAACCAAGCTACCTCACATGCAGCCATTGCTGCGCCCATGTACTTAGCCTCTGTGCTTGACAAGGCAACTGTAGGCTGTTTCTTGCTGTTCCAAGTGGTTGCAGCACTCCCAAAAGAGAACACATATCCACTGGTAGATCGTCTATCAGAAATACTACCAGCCCAATCAGCATCAGTGTATCCATGCAACTGTATCTGAACCCCAGTCTCATAAAGTAGTCCACACTGCAATCTGGACTTCACATACCTGAGTATGAGTCTAGCCGCATCCAAATGCGGTTTCCTTGGAGCCTGCATAAACTGACTTACCAATTCAACAGCATAGCTCAAATTTGGCCTGGTAATAGTCATATAAATCAAACTTCCTACTATGCATCTGTACATAGTAGGGTCTTTCAGAAGCTCACCTGCATCTGTGCTCAACTTCACATTCTGCTCCAAAGGAACTGAAATAGGCTTACAGCCTGTCATCCCATATTTGGACAGCATGTCCAATCCATACTGCCTCTGCAAGAGCCATATCCCACTTGGTGATCTAATCGCCTCAATGCCCAAGAAATAATGTAGCTCTCCCAAATCCTTCATCTCAAACTTCTGCTTCAATAGCATTTTCACATAAAGGATATCTTCACCACTATCATCTGTGATAACCAAATTATCAACATAAATGACAAGTAGCATAATACCTTTCTCTGTTTTTCTCACATAAAGTGAGAAATTTGCCTTGGAAATCTGAAAGCCAATAGTGACAAGATAATGTCCTATCTTGTCAGACCATGCTCTAGGTTCTTGCTTCAAGCCATACAAGGCTTTCTTCAACCTGCAAACAAACTCAAGATGAACAGCATGCACATAACCTGGTGGCTGCTCCATACAGACCTCTTCTTGCAAATCACCATGCAAGAAGGCATTCTTTATATCCATCTGATGTAAAGACCATCCCTTTGATGCAGCCATAGCAATGACTGCTCTTACGGTTGCCATCCTTGTAACCGGACTGAATGTTTCTTCATAATCAATGCCATATGTTTGTGCATACCCCTTGACTACTAATCTTGCGTTGTATCTATTCATAGAACCATCTACATTGTGTTTCACCTTATAAACCCACTTACAACCAATTGCATGCTTATCTTTAGGCAAAGGTACCAATTCCCATGTAGCATTTGCTTCCAAGGCATCCATTTCTTCATCCATGGCTTTCTCCCATTTTTCTTTTCCCATGGCTTGCTCAAAAGAAGTGGGTTCTGGTTCCTGTATCACTTTGACCATATATGCATAGTGAATGGCTGTAAATCCATCATATTTCAGCCTATCCACAGGATACCTAGCTCTGGTAGACCTGCGCAAAGTAGGTTCACTCCCAGGTGCTCTCAAAACATCCCTGGTCTTCCTTACTCCAGGTGTAACAATAGAAGGAATACCCAACTCATCATCAATGCTCTGTTCTGAGCCACTGAATTCACCATCCACATAAGAGTGACCTGCATTCACATCAAACATGGGCTGATCTACCTTCTCTTTTCCTTTTCGTGATACCTGCGTACCACTATCTGCATTGCTTTGATAAGATTCTCCTGATCTCAATCTGCCTGTCCATGGCGAAGAATGTGAACCACTGTTAGAGGACGCTCCAGGTCCACTAATATCTTGTGACTGCTGCTGTGATTTCTGTGCAGCATTACCATTTTGTGCATCTACATCATCAATCACATTTATTGGTTTATACTAGCTACTCATCTCATCAAAAACAACATCTCTGCTCACTGTAAACTTACGAGTAGAAGGGTTATAGCATCTATACCCTTTTTGCTACAAAGAGTAACCAATAAAGATGCACTTCTCAGCTTTTGGATCCAACTTGGATCTCAACTCATTTGGCACATGAACATAGGCAATGCAACCAAAAATTTTCAAATAAGAAATATCTGGTTTCCTACCAGTATACCTCTCCTCTGGAGTCATGCCATGTATTGCTGCAGTGGGAGTCCTGTTCATTATGTAGACTGTTGTAGCAACTGCCTCAGCCCAATAAAAATCTGGCAGGTCTTTTTCATTGAGCATGGCACGAGATAACTCTCCAATATGCCTGTTTTTCCTTTCTGCAATTCCATTTTGTTGTGGGGTATGACTGCATGAATATTGTTGCTTTATGCCATGCTCCTGCAGGAACCTTGCAAACTCATTTGAGAGGTACTCTCCCCCTCCATCTGACCTTAGGCATTTTATTTGCAGGCGTGTTTCTTTTTCAACCATAGCTTTAAGAGTATTGAAATGCCCAAAAACTTCACTTTTCTTTTTCATAAAATACACCCAAACTTTTCTGCTATAGTTATCAATAAAAGTGATAAAATAATGATAGTCTCCAAGAGATGTAGCTTTAGTAGTCCACACATCAGAGTGGATTAATTCCAATGGCTTCTTACTCTCTTGAACATGTCTAGGACATGGTTTCCTTGCCTGTTTTCCAAACTGACAGGCTTCACATACCTTATGCATTTCTGCAACCTTGAATTTAGGCAATCCTGCAACAATATTTTGGGCTTGCATTGATTTAAGTCGTTGTACATTAACATGACCAATACGTTTATGCCAGATATCAATATCTGCAACTACACCGGTCCCATGTGCAAACATTGCTGCACTCAATTCAGGCATGTCCGCATATCCAACGTAAACATTCTGTCCTTCTTCTTTCCTTTTGCTATCAAGCGACCTTTATTTTTCATATCCTCAACAAAGCATCCATGAGAATTAAATCTGACCTGCAAGCCCTGCTCAACCATTTAACCAACAGAAACTAGGTTCTTGGTGATATTCGAGACATGAAATACATCCGACAGGTATTTCTTTTTCCCATCCTGCATAGACAAAGGAATTTTTCCAATCTGCACAATAGGATGTGCAGTATCATCACCAATCTCCACAAATCCTGGTTTTTCCATTTTCCTTGCATCCTGCATCCATTCTGCATGACGTGTCATGTGGTTTGATGCACCTAAGTCAACATACCACAAATCGTTTCTTTCTTCTGCACTTGTCATAGAATTGGTCATGTACTACACCATAAACAAATGCTCATTTCTGTCATCACCCTGTCTACTAGAAGATGCATAATTTCCTTGTTGCAATTTTCCATTCATGATGTCATTCTGCTTTTTATAGCAGTCTTTAGCCATATGACCCATTTTACCACAATAGTAGCATTCAACATTGCTGTTTGCATTTTGGCCTCTTTGCCATCCACCACGACCTCTTTGGCTCCCCCTGCCTCTAGAATTACCACGTTCTCCTCCATAGGACTGGTTTTCTTGAGTTTGCTGCATATTTTGATTTCTACCACGGCCTCCAGATCGGCCTCCTCTACCTTTGCCTCTACCTCTTCCAGCATTTAAGTAGAAGACAGCTTCTTTTGAAGTTCCTCCTGAAGAAGATGCACCACCATTTCTCTGCTCCTCAGAAATTAGAAGAGCAATCAACTCCTCAAAATCAGGAAATCTTTCATGGACGGAAATGGATGGTTGGAACTGTGCATAATCCTTTCCTAGACCATTCAAGGTCACAGAAACTAAATCATCATCTTCCACTAGTGACCCAATGGAAGCAAGTGCATCTGCAATCTTCTTCACCTTCATGCGGTAGTCATTGATGCTCATACTTTCTCTTTGCACATTGTGCAATTCTTGCTTGAGATGAATTTTCCTGGCTTGCGTATTTGTGCTATACATTTTTGACAAAGTATCCCATGCCTCCTTTGGCGTACTTGCATCTTGAATATGCACAATCATAGAGTCTGAAATGCTGATAGACAGCCAGTACATAACTTTCCTGGCTCTCTTATGCCATGCTTTAAATGCCTGCATTTGCTGTTGATTGGGAACATTAGGAAGAACTGGTTCCTCTTCATTTCCTGCAACAAATTTCCAATATCCTTTTCCCATAAGGAAATTCGTCATTCTGAACTTCCATGCTTGGAAGTTGTTCTTGTCAAGCTTTTCAGTGACAATCTATGAAAGAGAATCAGACGCCATTACAGAACACTGCAAAAAATTATGTCACTGCAAAGAACATAACTTCAACCTCACAAGGGCAAATCTACAAAACTGACGAAAGTGGTATTTGACCACACAGTCACTTCCTAGTGACAATTTTGCATCAACAGGCAACAAGGATGATTCTGTAACTCCCAATGTCTCTGCGCACAGGTATACGATGCAATTTCTATAGTAACTTTTCACCGACCTGTAGAACAGTCGTCGCACAGTATAAAACAGGGCCTTTTTCTGAGTGCGTGCAGAAAACTTCCGCCTCCAAAACAGGCCCCGAAATGGCCTCAAATCAAAAAAACAGAGCAACCAAGGGGCTAAAGCCCTCGCCCGCAGCATATACTGCCCTCTTGCTACATCGCGAAGGGCGTCTCAATCTGAGACAATGCACTTTTGCACTTTTCGGCTGTGTTACCTACATAGACTTGCTCCCAAAATAGAAAAATGAAAGCAACACTGGTCCTCTTACCAGAACACCGCGAACTTGGTTTGCTTTCTTGAGCTCCTTACCATGAAAAAGGCTCTGATACCATATCAAGGTTGTGGGAGAGAAGGAAGGAGTCTCACTTGTAGCTTCCTGCTTGCACAATGGGGGAATACAAACAAAGGTGGAGGCTGAAAACAGTTTTCCTCTTCTTAGTTGTGTAAGCCAAAAAGAACTCTAGTACATAGAAATAGAAGAACCCTATATATGGGTCTCAAACCAAACTCAACTAACTAAGGTGGCATACTAACTGAGCCACGAACTAGAGTAGATAAGGATAGCTGTCATCTAGCTATTATTCATGGGCGGTGTACCAACCACATATGCAAACTGACAAGTCGATGACATAAATGCACAACGGTCACCCTGGCATATCACGAGTGGAGCTCGCTATCTCAACAGCTTTCATGGCTGCCCACAAAGCTCTCTGCATCCTAAGCTCCATGTCTTCAATTTGGGTAAAAGAGGCAAAATCAGGGGCTGATGAAGGGGACTTGTGGGGGTTGAGCTCTCAAAGATAGGAGGGATTGGGCTGAGCTTTAATGGTCCGAGATAGCTTTAGTTGATGAATCCATGGCTGCCCAATTTTTCCGCCTGTTTTCCATCTTGCGAGTTTGTTCTAGGGCCAAGAGTGCCAAGAGGGTAGAAAGAGAAGTGATGATCAAGTGCCATGGAGTGGCAAGAGTGCCAAAGGGTAACAAGAGGGCTAGTGGGGGAGGGCAAGCAAAGCAGGGAACAAAATCGCAAAATGTGCCACAAATTGTGGCCTATTCCATGGGCTCTCTCCCTGGCTATAAACCTTCACAACGGTATTTCCCTTGGTCAAGGGCGTGGGGAAGACTCTTGGGGCTTCAACTGGGCACTTCCATGGCTACTTTGGGGAAAAAAAAGGGTTCTTCTCTATTGTGTGGCTATGGTAAGTTTCCTAAGAGGAGAAAGAAAGGGGCTAGAGCAAAATGTAAATGAACTTTTGTCCTCCTCTAACCCCCCTAAAGTCTCTAAACTTGGCCTGGAACCCTTAAAATTTGCATGAAAATGAGTGACGACCTACTAGTTTAGCCATTTTACCGAGTCTAGATGTGTCCGATGTCTCCAACCATAGCTCCTACTTGCTTCATAAAGCTGAGACTAAGTATAGACCTTCTTGATGTACCTGTACCTATAACAACCTGAGTAACTAGGGTTTTGGGGATTTAAGAAAGAAGAGATGGGAAAGAAAAAAAGGACCAAAGCTTGATGCTCTGATACCACTTGTAATGTGAATGAAGCTAAGAGGAGAGAGGAGAAAGAGTTGAAGAGAGAGAAAGAGAACAAGAGGAAGAGAATAGAAGAATAGAAGAGAAGAGAGAAAGACAGAAAACAGGGGAGAAGGAAGGAGGAATCCATGGAAGCTAAAGATGAAGGTGAAGAGTATGTTCTTGATAATAACTAGTTGACCTAATATGGGACTCTTACACCTTATATACCCCAGTTAGTGTGACTGGGCGTCGAACCTCTAGTTTGTATGTATCCCACTCATTACAAATATGTATAATACCTTTGGATGACAATAAGTAAAGTATAGGAACATCATTCATTCCTACCATGCCCTATTGGTATGGCATCTGACCTACCTATAATAGGTCATGGGTTCCAAACCCGGGGTTCCAAGGATTCACATATTTCAAATTCAATTTTACTTTTTTTTTTGGCAATTCATGTATGTGCACCCCAAAATTTTTCAAGGGATCCACCAAACTCTACAATGGCATTGACTTTTGGGCACTAAACACTTTCAATCTAGTTTCCGAGCCATCTCTCCATTTTACACATTATGGAGTACATCCAGTAATGAAAAATGTAATGCATTGGCCATCTTGCTCATCATTATAGGGCCATCTACATGTGTAAGGATATGTCACTCATGTACATTGCACTACAAGCTGGGTCATGAGAGTAGGGCTAATGGTCAAAATAATAGTGTCATTGATACTACTTTGTTGAAGCACTGTGGAGAATTTATTTTCCAATATTTATGTTTATATTTAAGGTAACAAAGATTTGTGGACATGGATCTTATAATAATCAATATTGAAAAAATGATTTGGTTGGCCAACATGTCTTATTGCCTTCTCTAATTGTCTTTGTGCAACAAAATCTATGTTTTAAAAGGATTATTTTCTCTTCAAAAATTGAGATATATTGGATTATTGAAAAATTATTAGAATTGATAACTAATTTCAAGAGAAATATAAAATTTAAAAATATATTGTGATATTGAAAATATATAAAATATAATATAATTAATATATATATTTCAATAAATTAAAAGTTATAAAAATATCTAAAAAATAAAAACTAATATTAAAATTAATAATAAATCCAAACATATTAAATATAAAAAGATATCTCATTAGAAAAATAGATAAAATTTGAATACACTTTAAGTCAAATTTGTATGAAGTATAATTATAGTTTAAAATTTCAAAATTATGCAAATCATGTATGGTACACATCATATTTACAATTTGCACTTTGAGAATTATGCAAATCAATTTTTTTTACATATACAAAATAGGTTCAGAAACTAGTGAGGAATCATCTTATCGAAAGTAGTCATTGGGAGTAGTCTTTCTAGGCCCAAGTAAGTGAAGAGTCCAACTATTGTTACCAACATCCATACAAAAAAAGAAAGTGAGAACCTTATGTTCTAAAGTATATTACAAGTATCTAGTTGTCATCCCAATCACACCTACAAAGATGCTAAAAAACTAAACCCTAAGGACTTATGTCCACTTTTTCAAGAAAAAACCAAAACATTCTTAGGTATTAAAGTCCCTTAAAATTTTTAAATAATGTCAAAAATCATGTGATAGGGAGAACTTACTTGAGCTTCTACACCAAACACATCATACACACAAGAGGAAGCTCACTCAAGAACACAAGAATAGAGATGGAGGCAAAAAAAAATTATTGTTGATTTCTTCTTCTTCTTTCTTATACAATACAATGTACATAAAGTATAGATAAGATACAACATAAAGAAAGTGACCTACTAAGTCAAAATAGTGCATAACTGACTATCCTAATCGATTGGCACTATAACTATGCTAGCTATAGGTAGATGCAACAAACTAAATATAATAAGTAATAAGGTAGTGGCCATGTGAGGATCATGATGACCATCTGACATGTTAAGTGTAGATGTGCTGAGCCATTCAACTAGGCAGTCCATCATCAATATCTGTACATATTGAGCTTGCCATCTCAATACTCCCCCTCAAGCTTAGATGTATCTCTACATTCCAAGTAAGCTTTGAACTTCTCTACACCCAATGCCTTTGTGAGAATATCAACTATCTGATCTTGTATATTGACATATACCAAGTCAATCTCACTTACAATTACCTTTTCTCTCAGAAAGTGGCAATGCATATCAATGTGTTTTGTCTTAGCATGAAATACTAGGTTTCTAGCTAACTATATGCTCCTCATGTTGCTATAGTGAATAGATTCCAAGTCTTATTGGCTTCTAATATAGCCATCTTCTCATCCATTGCTAGATCCTAATGAGCATGACCAATAGCATCCTCAAAACAAGTGGAATCAACATCTTCAACCACCTTTATTACATAAGCATAATGGTGAGTTGCATAACCTTCAAAACCAAACCTTTTAACTAGGTATTTGACCCTGCTAGACATGTGTACCACTAGATCACTTAGTGCAATCTTTACATTATCATGTGTTTGTCAAGGAGAGAACTAAGAGATGAGAGAAAGAATAGTAGAGGAGAGAGAAAGAACTGACGAGGAGAGAAAAAGACTAGAAAGTTGCTCTAAGGAATATTCAATTAGTCTTTTAATCAAGATTTTTTCACATCTCATCTGGCACATGATTATATGCAATACAACCAAACACTTTCGAGTGTAACACATTAGGATTATTGCTTATAAAGAACTCTTTGGGGGTCATTCCATGAACTATAGTTGTGAGAGTTCTATTCATAATATAGACAGCAATATGAATAACTTCAAATCAAAAGTATTTTGATACATTCTTTTTAGCCATCAATATCTATGCAACTTTTGCAATATGTTTATTTTTTCTTTTTGCAATCCCATTTTGCTATGAGGTTACCTATAAGTATACTATCTTTTTATCCCATGAGACCTCAAAAAGTCACTAAACTCATTAAAGAGGTACTCTCTCTCTCTCTCCATCTGGCCTCAAGCACTTAACTTTCAAACCTATTTTTGTTTCAACAATTGCCTTGAAAGTTTTGAAGTGCTTAAATACATCAATCTTTTCTTTCATAAAATATACCCACAACTTTCTTGAATAATCATCAATAAATATGATAAAATATTTACTGCCACTAAGAGATATGTTTTGTGTAGGCCCTCAAACATCTGTATGCACAATATCAAGTATTTTCATGCTTGCATCTCTATCATGTGAAAAAGATTGTCTTATCTACTTACCAAACTGTCATGCTTCATACACTTTATGACATTTAGATTGTATTGATTTTAGTATTTGCATATTTGCATGTCCAATATATTTGTGTCATATTTCAATCTCTACAACTACTCCTTTTTCTTTAGGATATATAGCAACATTCATACTAGAAATTCTATCATCTAAAGTGAACATGTGGCCAACTCTCCTCTGTTTTGTAAACAAACTACACTTATCATTAAAATCTTACACAAAGCAATATTTTGTATTAAATCAAACCTATAAACTTTTCTCTACCATTTCACCAATAGACACTAAATTCTTTGTGATGAATGCCACATGTAGTATATCTAACAAATTTTTTATCTGATCACCATGCAAGGATAAGGGAACCTTTCCAATGTGTAAACTTAGATGGCATGAATCATCACCCATCTACACAAAACTTGGATTTTGCAATATCTCCAGAGCATTTACTATGAATAGTTGTTGAGATGGCAAGCTCAACACGTGTGGGCATTGATGATGGACCGCCTGGCTAGATGAGTCTGCACGTCTACACTTAGCACGTTGATGGTCATTATGATACTCACATGGCCACTGACTTATCACTCATTATATTTAGTTTATTACACCTACCTACAGCTAGCAAAGATGTAACGCTAGTCGATTAATGTAGTCAGTTATGCACTGTTTGGCTTAGAAGGCCACTTTCCTTTATGTTGTATCTTATCTATACTTTGTGTACATTGTATAGTGTGGAGAAGAAGAAGAAAAAACTAGCAAAAAAACGTTTTGGCCTCCATCTCTCTTCTTGTGTTCTTGAGTGAGCTTCCTCTTGTGTATTTAGTGTGTTTTTGGCGCAGTAGCTCAAGCAAGTCCCCCCACCACGTGATTCTTGACATGGTATCAGAGCCGCACTACTGAGAGAGGATAATTTTGAAGGCTGAAGCGAAGGAGAATAATCAAGGTTTGAGAAAGCAAGAAACATGTAAGAAGCTCTCCCATTCTTCCACTCTCTCTCTTGGATAGTGCCTGCAGAGGCACCGGAAGCAGGGTCAAGCAAAAATCTCAGATTGCTATGAGATTTGGTGTGCGAGTAGATCAGTGTCTCTCTTGGTGTGTGAGACTTGATCTTGGCCTTTTGTAGATCAACTAGCCCAAGCCTTTCTACTGATATCTTAGTAATAAGGACCATCCCTTCTTGGGTACTATGAGCTGAATGAGTGACCCTATTGGGCTTATATATCTCATCTCTTTGGTTATTATTCAAATGAACCAGTCATCCCAACTTTCGAGAAACTCTCTCTATAGGAAGAATCATAGATTTATGATCATTCAACCCTTCCCTAATTGGATCATTACCTGTTTCAATGATACGACCCAAAATAGGTGGAGCTCCAAGCCTAGGCCCATCACCTAGATGCATCTTAGGGCAGTGCGGATTTTCAGATGAATCAATATAACCTTTGGTCTCCTCTTGTGAATTCATCAAAGCATAACCACATGGAATGCTTGGCCTTTCATTTGGCACACCAACCACACATTTAGGAATTTGGGGTCTCTAAACCCATCTTATGTTATTTTTTATATTCTTATATTGCCTCAATTTGCCACATTGGTCTAATGGACTCAATGAGAACCTGTTTGCTATGGCTAGCTAGTCTCACATCCTTATGACTTCTATCAAGCACGGGTGGACCTTCAGTATTCTGCATCTTCTTCATATGAGATGTCTTTACTTGCCTTTGTCCACTGTGTGGTGCAACTGATTATTCATAGGAACCATGCTCTTACTAAAAGGAATAGCATCTACTCAAAAGCATGATTCATCCATAAATTGGAAAGGCCTTTCAAGAGCCTTACTAGGAGCACAACTAGAACGACGCACAACACACCTATCCACACTTGTGGGCCCAATGGTTCTATCACTAGTGCTTTCACAATACCTCTTGGAAGTGTTGCCAACCCTAATGGGACTTGCTTGGCTTGAAGTTTTTTTTATCAAGAGGCACACTACCATTGCTTATAGGACTTCCATTTCTTTCTTGGAGGTTTTGGCTACCAAGAACCCCCATAGAGGTTTTTTGGGTATCAACAAATAAATTATCTCCTTGTAGGAATGGTTGGATACTAGGATACACTTGCAATGAGTAGGGAAAACTCCGAAATTTTTTCCAACATCTTTGAATATATTTCTCATAGTCTATTGCATGTATCTTAGCCTCCCTTAATGACATAGGATCTCTCATCCTCACTTGGATTTGTGTATCAAGCACTAGACCACTCATAAAGAGCTCACATAGCATATCCTCTAGAAACAAAGTAACCCTTTTTGGCCAAATCCTGAGAATATCATCAAAGACTTTAGTGTATCCTTTAGTAGAAGCATAAGACTCCTATCTAATCTATAGAAGCTGGCCTAAAACCTTGATTATGGGCACTTTCTTTTCGTATTCATCTAAAAATTTATCACATAGCTCATCAAAGGATTTAATCAACCCTCTTAGGAGGCTCCAGTATCATTTCCTAGCTTCTCCCTTTAGGGTGCTTGAGAATACGAGCATCCGATATATATCACTAAACCCACTTGCAAGGCAAGATAGGCCATATTCTTTTAAGTGAAACATTGGATGCTCCTTTACGATCCCATGAAACATTGGGAGATCCCTATAAGGAGGTGGGCATTTAGTCCTCTCCTTCAGGATCAGCATTGGGTCATAAAAATATTCATATTTATCATGACCTAGTTCCAACATCTTAGGGCTCCTAATCTCTTCCGTTTCCACCTTTATTGGTGTAAGAAGGTCATGCGCTCCATGGACTTCCCTTTATGCCAACTCACAAAGTGGTCTAGGGAGCCCTATGACTTTCAATGTATCATATTGATCCTTTCTCAAAGGATCTTCCATACCTTGCCCATTCAAAGGCCATTCCACAATGGATTTATACAAGAGCTTTTTCCCTTCATAAAAAACTGATATATCGATATTATTTAAAGCTTGCAAGTGGACCTTTTCAGCAATGACTTTCCTTTAACGACCAAGGCTTCCAACGTCCTTGTGAGGTCTAATATTTTAGTGTGGTGACCCATCACATGGGACGTTTCAGCCATAAGAAAATTCCATTGTATCTCCTTACTATCCCATGGTGCTATGGCCTTAGCATGATCATTGTTCGATGCCAGAATTTCCATGGGTGCTTGTTGCATATCCTCTAGGCTGATTAATGGTTGTGCACAAGGTTTCTTGAATAGAAACTACACCAAGTACCTCGGCCCATGCCATCATGCTAGAGGACAAACCAACCGCTAAATGTGTACTTCCACTTTACCTAAATCATTTCTCCTAGAGGATTTAGTCTCTACATAATTAATTAAGTCTATTAGGAGATTTTGAATAGGGAAAGCCAAGTGTTTCAAACCTTGGACAAATCCCATTTTATAGATACATTAGTTCATCCCTAATGGATAGGGTTATAAATTTTAAGTCCCTTTTTTACCAAAGTTGAGAAACCACCACTTATTAGCAACTCCGAGGGTAAACGCACCACCTATCGGGACCTAAAATGGGCCCAACACTGGCTATAGGCACTAGGCAGGTCTTTATAACTCTCACAAGACAACCCCACATAGCCTCGTGGATAGGACCATCCAAGGGACACACTACCCTATAATTGCTACGATAGATATTGTGTTTGCAGTAGAACGTAGTCCAATGATTGTCCTTCCTTACTCCTCAGAGGGAGATCCCATATAGCTTGGTATTATATACCACGTAACACAAATATAGGAGGCAACCCCTCTGGCTGAATGTCGTGGCCCCACTGTAGCTCTCCTACACCGAGAGGATTGGCCCCTCGATGCACTACTCTAACATAAAGAACATACGAACAGTCTCCACTCTTATATACTTTGAACGATCCAAGAGAATCGATATTTCCTTACCAAGCTTGCCCTAAGAAACCATTCATCTACCCTACATCTCGGGTTTAGGTCATTGTTTGGAAAGAAATTGCAATGCATCCAAGTTTGATACCATGTTATGCTCAATGAAAATGTTGATGACCATTGTGCTCAAGCATTTTATCATTAGAAACCAGCTAGGTGAAGTGCAAAAACAACCCTTCAATGATTTTCCAACTAATTGTATGTGTGGTGTTGATAGAGACTAGCACCAAATTTCTTCATACTACTAGTCTCCTTAATTCAAATGATAATCTATTCTATATGTTGTGCATAGAAAAATAGATCACATTTTAAATCATTTTCAGCAACTAATCACTTTCACAAACCCTCTTCCCTCCTACCATTTAGGTTTGTGCATACTTGGTGGAGATATATCAAGAAAGATAACACACTAGTAGAGAGTTGGGATGCATGCAAGACACTTAAGGCTAAAGTATTTATCTCTTCCCTTGAAAAATAGAAATTGATATAAAGATGGTATGGATTAGAGCAAAGAGACCCAAATATATAGGTCTATATAAACCAATTCCTCAACCTCATCATGTATGTAGAGAGTATAAGTGATGAAACTAAACTCCACAAGTACATGTATAGTTTAGAACCTTTTGATGTTATGGTGCAAAATCCCACCAATCTTTTCAAAGCTATTGATCTTGTGAAATGTTATGGAAGGAAGTAAAGAAGAGAGAGAAGCCATAGAAGCTGTGGACAAGAAGGTGAGGTAAGAGACATTAAATGTATTAGTTTTCAAAAGATGTGAAGATTTACATGGGAATGGATTATAAGAAGCTGAAAAGAATATATATTTAATTTGGAATCATTAATAATACCTTGTCACACTTACATAGATATAAAAGGGGTGAGATATATAAATCTTCACATCTTTTAAATATTAATACATTTATTGTCTCTTATCTCACCTTCTTGTCTACAGCTTCTATGGCTTCTCTCTCTTCTTTTCTAACTTTCTAGTATTTCTCTCTCCTGTGCTCTTCTTTCTCCCACCTATCAGTTCTCTCCTTTACATTCTAGTATTTCATCAATCCAGTCACCATATAACTCAATCATAGCTGAAACTTGAAATGGCAGTTGTGGAGAGAGAATCAACTACTATATTGTCTTTCCCTTGTATGAGTGACATCAAAACCATAGTTTTGCAAAGCAGCTATACAACTATGCTACTTAGGGGTAAGATCTAACTGAGTAAGAAAGTATTTAGGACCCTCTGACCTCTGATCATTTCTTTATTGCATGTAGAATAGCCAATGTCAGGATTCTAAATGGGCCTGACACTGGCTATAGGCACTAGTCGAGCCTATATAACTCTCACAAGACAACCCCACACGACCTTACAGCCAAAAGCATCCAAGGGACACACTACTCTATAATGTCCACTATAGATATTGTGTTTATAGTAGAACGTAGTCCAATGATTGCCCTTCCTTACTCCTTCTCAAAGGCAAATCCCATATATCTTGGTATAATATACGTCGTAAAAGAAAACATAGGAGGCAACCCCTCCAACTGAATGTCGTGGCCCCACTGTAGCTCTCCTACACCGAAAGGATTGGCCCCTTGATGTGCTGCTCTAACATAAAGAACATACGAACAGCCTCCACTCTTATATACTTTAAATGATCTAGAAGAATTGATATTTCCTTACCAAGCTTGCCCCAAGAAACCGTTCATCTATCCTACACCTCGGGTTTCCTTACACACTCCGAATAGATCATTATTTGGAAAGCAATTGCAATGCATCCAGGTTTGATACCATGTTATGCTTAATGCAAATGTGGATGACCATTGTTCTCAAGCATTTTATCATTAGAAATTGGCTAGGTGAAGTGCAAAAACAACCCTTCAATGATTTTTCAACTAATCGTACATGCGGCGTTGATAGAGACTAGCACTGAATTTCTTCATGCTACTAGTCTCCTTAGTTCAAACGATAATCTGTCCTATATGTTGTGCATAGATAAATAGATCATATTTTGAATCATTTTCAACAACTAACCACTTTCACAAACCCTCTTCCCTCCTACTGTTTAGGTTTTGCATTCGTTGGGTAGATGTAGGGTTCATTTTTATGTCATTTTTCATATAAAAATAGATAAAACCACACTATAACATCAAAAAAAGGCTTGATCCTCATGCTCTAGCCTTGCTATATACTCACAAATATAAAATGTATTTTTTTCTAATTTTTTAGGCACCAAAACTAAAATTTTTCTTATTTTTACTATTTTTCCATTTATTTCTTCATAAAAATGAGATATTTCAAAGAGAATCCAACATGGAAAATCAAGAACAACCAAAATCAAGCACTTTCTTCAATCATTTTTCATAAAACAAAAGAACCACTCACTTACGCATAGAAACGACAATTTCCAAGGTTTGTATCTCATAGATGGGAGGCCTTTGACACTTCTTCTTTGCCTAATGCACTCTCTTAGCCCGATATACATTGTCCATTGCTCCAACATCATCATTTGGTCTAGATTTGTCATCACAACCCTCCCTCTTCTCTCTTGAATTAATGCATACGAACATCTACAAAGATGAGAGAGAAAGACTAGAAAATCATAGTTTGAAATCCTCCATAAAAATGGGCAAGATTATAGCCATCTCCTTCCTCTTGTTGTCTTGATCAAGAATCTCTCTCTCTCTCTCTCTCTCTCTCTCTCTCTCTCTCTCTCTCTCTCTCTCTCTCTCTCTCTCTCTCTCTCTCTCTCTCAAAATGGATCACGAATGAAGCGGTACCAAGGAGATTTGGAAGGGGTGCAAAAAAATTAGCACCCCCTCCCTATTCGTCAATTTTTTCAATGAGTTTGTCTTCTTTTGAGCCTAAGGTTATTAATCTTTAAAATAACCAATTCATCTCTGGCATGTTCACATTGTCCCTAAGTGGATATTTTAGTTTTGAGTAGGCAAACGGACTTGAATTCAAGATTCGTCTGGACAAGTGACTTTGTGTTGTCGAAATATATAAACCAAAGACCCACCATGCACTTTCCGACTCCTAGATCCAGTAGGTGCTTGATAATGCCAAACCTTGTGGGGATTAAATGGGGGGTCAAATGACCTTCGATCGACAAACTGAGACTTGTGATAGATTCTTGACGTCGAAATGCACCTAGGAAAACTCCAACTTTTTGGCCATTCTCCACTGTTTGATTTTTCATGAAAATTTAGTTTTTGGCGCTTCCCAAGCACTTTTTACTCCAAAAACAATCCCAAATGCTTCAAGCACATCTCAAAATCGACTCCTAAAATCCTACTCTCAGTAATATCTCTTGGTCATAAATATCCATAGCCATTCTTTATATATATACTTACAACTTTCAAAGAAAATAACTCCATGCTCCTGTAACAAAACACTCCCTATACCACAACCATTGGTATCACATTATATGGTAAACTCTTTAGAGAAATTCAAGCATACTAGAATAGGAGAAGAAGTAAGTAATTTCTTTGACTAGTTGAAGCTAATTTTAGCAAGTGCATCCCAAAAGAAAGCTTCCTTTTTCAACCTATTAGTCAAAGGAGCTACTACGGCCACATAATTCTTAATGAATCTGTGGTTGAATAATGATAGACCAAGAAATCCTTGAAGGGATATAGTGGTGGTATATGCCAGCCAATCTATAACACATTGCATTTTCTTAGTATCAACTTGTATCCCTATTTTACTAACAATATGACCCAAGTACTCCACTTCTTTCTGCATGAAAGAGCATATCTTCTCCTTAGCAGAGTTTGTGATAGTTCAACACATCAAAACCTTCCTCATATGGGATAAATGGTACTGTAGAGTCTTGCTCTAAACTAATATGTCATCAAAGAAGACTAAGACAAACTGAAAGAGGAAATGCTGCAAAATATTATTCATCAGACTCTAGCAATTTATGAGGAGCCAGCCCTGAAAGATGGGGGGGAAAACCATAGTTTTTCCTAGGTTTAGAATTCTAGTACCCAAGCTACAAACCTATCTGTGAGCAATTATTAAAAAGGAAAATAGAATAACTAAGTAACTTGTTTAATTTGTAGACATTGAGAGAGTATTAGTTGGACTACTATAGTGAAGGGTTATCATAAATATCTAGAAGGTTAGGCAGAGTTATTGCAGTTAGTAGTAAAAATCACCTATCTAGTGCAACAACTCTTAGGAGTTGGCTTGACAACTCAGTTAAAAGTGGCTTGGCCGGTCATTTTTTGGTGCGTCTGCCGGGAGCCAAGTGCACTTGAACGGGTGGTGAATCTCCCTAAGATACTCAAATCTTAGTCACATTTTTGTGAAGTTAATGAGTGATTTTGATGTCTCTTTTCTAAGAAACTATTTTTCGAATTTGCCCCAAGATTGCCAAAGGCAAGTATTAGATTGGGCAAGAGACACAGAATTAGTAGAGAGTGGCAAATATTTTGGCCTGCAGTTAACGGTAGATGTTGAATAGTTATCCTCTTGGAGTTGGGGGTATAATGAATGTGCACAAACCATTGTTCTCTTAGAGGCACATTTTGGGCTGATAGATGAAATTGAAATAAATATCATTACTGTGTCTTACCACTATGATTGGTATTATCACACAGCTTATCGGACGTTTAGAAGGACTGAGTGGAGTGATGTATTGCCTTGGATATGTGTATCTAGAGGTATAAAAATTTCATTTGACACAAAAGACGTGAGAGAGGTAGCTGAAATTTTAGGTTTAATTCCTAAGCAGAAGGAGAAACTACCGTATGGAGAAGAAGATCCAGAATTTTTGACTATTCTCAAATTATTGAGCACATATGCAACCACAAAAACCCTAACTTTGTAGGTTTAGGGGAAAACGTATGAGTCACAAGAAATTTGCGGAGAATGACATTAGTGGGTAATAAATTAGTGGTGGATGAGTTCTGAAGAGAAGCGGAGACAACAAGCGGAAGCTCGAGACCAACGTGCAAGGGAACGAGCCGCTCGACAAGAGGCTTGGCTACTAGAGAGGTTAGAAAAGGTGAATGCTTTGCTGAATTTGGGAATAGACATTGCGTCAAGCTCAAACGTGGAGATGCTAGGTCCTAACATACCATTTGATAGAACCCCATCACAAGCAAGTGAAGAAGATTCCTATCAATGGGACCAGGCAGTTTCGGGTACTAGTAGTCCCACTAGAGAGGGAAGTAGACAAAGTAGCGAAAGTATAAAAAGTGAAGCTAATGCTACAATAGGAAGTAACGAACCATCCATTGATTGGGACTTAGAGTTAGATTTTGGATTTCGCCAATTATTTAGAGAGTCAGTGGAGGCTTCGTGGCTAGAGCAAGTAGCAGATTTTAGATTACGGTTCTTATTTAGGATTCCTCGCCAAGGAGATTCATTTCAAGAAATACGTGATCTAGGGTTGAGATCCCTACTCAAGGAGTCTAAGGAAATTGCGTGGGTTGACTCTATTCAAGATTTCGAGCTAGGGTCATTATTTAAAGAGACAATGGCTTGTAGTCCCATAAGGCTAGCTAATTTTACTCAGTTTGGGGGACTATGGGACGAAGATCTTGATGCTCACATGCAAAGGTTCGAGGTGACTTGCGTAGCGAATGAGATAGTAGATGATGATCAAAAGTTGCATATATTTCCAGCAACGCTAAAAGATGAAGCAGCTAGATGGTACAGTAACCTTGATGCTCAAAATAAAGGGAGCTATGCTGCCTTGTCAAGAGCGTTCTTAGAAAAGTTTCGATGGTAAGGTTTCCAAGATCGGTTAGCTCTTCAGTTGGATTATTTATCCCAAGGGGCAATCGAAAGTGTCAAACAGTACATTGAGCGTATGGAAACAATTATTCAAAAGATGAATCCAACTCCTAACGATCCCACGCAAAAGCGTAAATTTATTGATGGGCTTAATCTTGAAGTTCATCAGCATGTTAGTTTACAACGACCAGCCACACTAGCAGATGCTAAAACACATGCTAGATGGTGGGAAGAAGTGCAGCTTAGTCAACAACAATGTAGGGATTTATTCAAAGAACCTTGGATGGAATATCCAAGCACTTCAAGCGGGTTACCTAAGAACATGTCTTATGTGACCGTTCCCTTAAATCCATCGGCAACTGCAAGTTCCAATGTATCAAGTGTACCTTTAAATCCGTACACTTCAATTCTAGCCTATATGATGCAGACAGGAATGCTCTCTATGCCTCAACCTCAGTCCCCTCTTGATGAAGAAAAAGTAGCAGATATTATTGCAAAATCTTTAGGAAAATTGAGGGAGGAAATCATGGGTGCAGTACAAGCACCCTTGAAAGAAATTTATTCAATAACAACACAAGGTCTTAATGTGCAATAGCCTTCGAGCACCTAAATCAAATATCTAATGCAGTAAGTGTCATGGATATGGCCATGTGGCTACTGAATGCCCGACGCCTTCACGATTAATGCCCGATCATCCTCCATTTTGTACTTTTTGTCTAAAAACAGGCCATTTAGAAACAAATTGTTGGCACAAGATCGGCCAACAACAACAACAAAATCGTACGATGCAAACAAATTACAATTACATGGATTGCAATAATACTACTTATGAGATTGGGCCACCCAATCAACCTTTTAGGTCCCGTGGATTGCCTACCCAAGGTAGACCTCCAATGCCATGAAACAATTATAATAGTGATGGAAACCGAGGAAGAAATTCTCCTTTTAGGAGAAACAATGGTAACTTTCGTAATCCAATGGACCAGAGTGGACAACAAAGACCTAGAGGACCAATAATTTGTTATCGATGCCAACAAGAAGGTCATATAGCTACATACTGTCCAAATGCACGTAAAAATTAGGACTATACTCCTCTTTGTAGGAGGTGTAGCGGTGAATAACATCATGAAGAGAATTGCCCTAAGTGAGAGGATGATAAAAATCATGATAGGGGTAAACAAGTTTCTAATGAACCCTCAACCTCATTCGCAAATTTAGTTGAAGTAGAAACAACAAGGCAAGAGATTGGGTTTAGGTCTAAATTCATACCACATAGGGTGACCTTTAAGGCTGACCCCATGATTGGTGTTGTTACTAGAGCGCAAAAGCAACAACAAAAGGAGCATGGTCTAGAGGGTGACCTTTAAGGCTGACCCCATGATTGGTGTTGTTACTAGAGCGCAAAAGCAACAAAAAAAGGAGCATGGTCTAGAGGAAGGAAGTCCCCAATCAAAAGAAGCCGTGAAGGATAAATCTAAGGACATAGATCCTAACATAGAGCTACCTGAATCGGATTCTCCTCAGACCATCCGTTATTGCCCGTGCCTCTAGCAAATCCTAAGATTTAGTTGGGGGTAGCTCCTTTTCATGAACGACTCATACCTCCAAAAGAAGGGAGTAAAGAGCACGCGGAACCAATGAAAAAGACCTATGATCTTTGGGCAACATTAGAGGAAATAAACTTAACAATTAACCTGAGGCAGCTGCTTGAAGTAGTGCCTATATGTCGAAGGCAGCTTTATCATAAGCTAGTTCGACGTAGGAGGAAAAGGATTGAGACTAATGCTTCTAAAGTAATTGCAAATGCATCTAAAAGGAGAACGACTAAGGAAGTAAAAATAGTAGATTTATTTGTGGATCCAGGAGTATCAGTTTTAGACACTACCATCAATAGACATTTGCTGAGTGAAGTACAATTGGATGGTGGTTCAGCAATCAATTTAATGATAGACCAAACGACGCAAGAATTAGGGTTGAAGAATCTAGAACCTACTCATATAGTTTTATATATGGCTGATCAAAGGAAAGTGACTTCTTTGGGGTTACTTCGCAAAGTGAAATCTATAATCGCTGGACTAGAATTTCATGTAAATTACCTAGTAGTTTGCTCATTGTCAAATATCTCTTCATATTCTGTGTTGCTAGGTCGACCTTGGTTGTACCAAGCAAGGTGCACTTAGGATTGGTATAAAGGTTCAATTGTGATTGGTCCTCAAAATGATAGGGTCAAGATTCAAGTTACCACAAAAGGGTTTTTGAGGGAGTCAGGAGATGAAGTAGTTAGTGAGATGGATGAAAAATCCAATAGTGAATTCTATGATTCAAAAGTAGAGAGGACCAATAACGAAGGGCCTTACGCTTGGTTATTTAAAACACAACGACCAAAAAAAGCAAAAAAATTAGAGGTTAATTTAAAATTGTGCATCAGCCTAACAAAGCAGATGAAGTGGGTATTGGTGAATATGCTATTAATTTTTCATCAGACAATGATTCTGATAGCGATATTACTCGTTGGTTGTCTACCTTGGAAGATACAACCCTAGAATGTTTAATGGTTTCAAAAAAGGAGGATAAATATCCTGTGGATGTAATCCATGAATTCAATAATTTGAATGATTCATTTTTCGATGCATGTCCTAGATTTGGTAAAAATGAGGAAGAAGGTGACCTTAGAGATGCATTTTTTGCATATAACAGATCGGAAATCTTTTCCCCTAATGACTTAGAAGAGGAGGGGGAGAATGAGGCAAGAACATCAAACTTAGATGAAGTTTCAGTAAGCTCCTCAATAACTATGGAGGAAGTCAATACTATTGAGAATGATCATGACAAATCTGAGGAGAGTTTAGTTACAACATTTCCTTATGAGGTAGATATTCTACTTTTTGGGTTCGAACAACTTCCAGTTGTTGCTAAAATATCTTACTATCGTCATCTAGAAAAGAAAGAAAGAGAGAGAAGAAAAAGGAATAGTTGCAAACCTTAACAACAACCTATATTACATGATGATAGAGATGACCCATCTCCAGCTTTAAATAGATTTGCACAGACTTTTAATGAATGTCATGGTAATTATGATAGGATAATCAAAGATCTAAATGAGACTTTGGAAATAGAACGTGAGGTAGCAATGAGAGCTGTGAATGAAGCAATGAAGAAAATTGCGGAGTTACAAAAAGAAAAGTGAGAATTCCAATTTAGGGAGAGGCGATATCTAGAAGAAATTTCACTTCTAGAGATGTATTTAGAAGAGCAAGAATCTAAATTTAAAAATAATGTGCAACAAATGGAACAAATATCACCTATTCCTAGGAAATGCTCAGTGGAATGTGGGCAAACAAATGAATTTTATACAAGAAGTAAATCTCTGGCTATTGCTGGAATTGGATTGCAAGAGAAAAACTTTACTACCGCTCCTTGGCTATATCATTCCCTTAATCATTCCATGAGGAGTAGGCAAAAGCTGTATCATTATTCTAAAGGGCAGCTAGGGAGATATCATAGAAGGCAATTGCAATCAAGCAAAGCTCACCTACCAAGTATATGTGAGGTAGTCTTACTGCATCCCAAAGAAAGAGTAATGGATTTTACTGTCTATGGGGATGGAGTTGAACCACAGCTTCGATGGTTTGAACCTCTAGCACCTAAGAATTTTCAAGAGTTAAAACGGGTTATACACTATTTAGGATGTCGGATCTGTTAGAAATCAAGCTCCACCCGTCAGTTTGTCTTGGTGTGTAACTAACATTTGTGACAGCTAGTGTACAGTTGTCTCCATGTGACTACATTAAATAAGTCGGGTTAGTAGTTAGTAAGTGACTTGACTAGAGTTAGTCAATCTAATTTTACATTGCATTGTATTGTGTGGTTGAGGGTTATGTTGTAGAATGAAGAAAAGACTTTCAGAGCCTGAAGGCTCATGGATATGGTGTTTCCCTGTCTCTCTCTCTCTCATCTTTGAACATGGTATCAGAGCATCCACAAGACTGGGCTCTATGGAGTAGAGCACTGCAGAAGAAGACTTCAAGACTGACCTGAAGGGCTGGAAAAAGAAGAGGACTGACTGTCATTTTCACTATTTTGGTCACACAGAGGTATACATTGTTGAAGGAGAGTAGCCATTGGTCAAGAGGCTGTTGGAGACCCTGCTGGAGCATCTGAAAGGCTCTATTGAGCCTATGCAAGCCTTGTATAGGCTCAGATCAGCCATTGTATACAGAAGCAACCCCTGCTGAATCAGCGTGAACTGCGCCTATTGAGCTGGATGGACTGCAACCTGTCAAACATCAAATGGAGCACTTGGACAAGAATCATAAGGCATGTATGCTCACTCTTGAAGGTATCTGAAGAGTACAAGAGGTAAATGCTTGTGTGCGAGCTCTGTTATGAGTTGGAGTAACAGATAGAGATCTGTAATCAGTTCTGAACTGCTGTGAAAATGAATGGACAGCATGCATTCAGTCATTATTGACATACAGAAGCCTTGTACTACACTCAGAAGGCCTCTTTGAAGCACAAGAATGTGTCAAAGCATGTATACATTGGATCAAATGTCTTGAGCTGAGATTTCTTGCTCAGAACACTCAGATTTGAAAATCATTGACAAGCTAAAAACTGTCATACACAGTGAATAGCAAGCACTGTATCTTGTTGAAGCAATACATGTCACCTTGGAGCTTCTATCACCTATATGAACTGACATATGCATGCTGAATGTATGGAGGATTGTGGAAAGCATTGGATGTTGCTGAATACTCAGATCTGGACCTGAAATAATTGCTTTGACAGTGCTTGGGCTGGTTATGAACAGTCATGTATTCCTTGACAGTGATTAATGAAGACAGGTTGTCTATGCCTACCCAAATGCTCATGTATTGAACCCATCACTTCAAAGTGAATGTATGACATGATTTGAAGACTTTTTGGAGCTGCTTAAAGCTTGTTATGCTGTTTTTTGGTTGACTACAACCTGCAACCAAACTAGTTGACATTTGTACTTGTTGGTTATGCACTGCTTTGTGCTTCTATGCCTATGTATGGCTTGACACATGTACTAGCAGCCATCTGGGAAGTTTTGGGACATGTATGACATGTATGCATGTTGTTTTTGAACTTGAAATTGTTGCTGGTTATACACAGTTTATAGTTTTCAGACTGCATCTTTGGTCCCTGGTAGTGAGGTTGCAGGAGTTTAAACTGAAGCAAATACATAGCATATGTATTGACCGTTTTACCTATGGGTTAGATCATTTGTTTTGGGACCTTTTTGGGTTATCAGTGGGCTGAAACACCCTAGTTTTTTACTGCAATTAGTTGCAGAAAACTATCATAAACTGTTGTGGACTAAACTTGGTCAGTCATACTTATTGGTTTGCAGGTAGTTAAACATCTAACAAACAATCTATTTCATCATGGCTAATGCACATGGGACTGATAATATCACTCAGATAGTTGGAGAGAAGTTAGACAACAAGAACTTTGCATTATGGAAATTCAGAATGAAGAACTTTTTAGTTGGCAGGGGTTATTGGGATCTATGTACAGGAGATGAGGCTGCTCCTGAATTGCCTACAATGAATCCAACTAACAAACAGAAAAGAGCTCATAGGATATGGAATGAGAGAGCATGCAAGGTGCTGCATTGGTTTTCTCTATGTATATCTGATGCTATGGTAATTCAAATCTTTGGATGTGAGACTCCAAAGGATGCTTGGGACATACTGATGAAAAATTATGGAACCATGACACATGCACGAAAGATCCAGTTGAAACAGCAGTTCAACAACGTGTCTAGGAATGGCGGGAGCATCCAGGTGTATACCACGGAGATTAAGACCATAGCTGATCAACTTTCCACCATTGGCTCAATTGTATCAGAAGATGATATGATTGATGTTGCCTTGAATTGATTAGGAAAAGAGTACAAAGCTTTTGACACATCCATTTCTGTTAGAGAAGAGCCCCCTACCTGGGAGGAGCTAGTTGTTATGTTGTTGCATGAGGAGGTCAAGCTTGGTTTGAATACAGGTTCCACTATATCTCAGAGTAGAGACACGGTTTTATACTCTAGCCATCGTGGCAGAGGATTTAGAGGTCGTGGTTCATTTCGAGGTCATGGTCACACTCGTAATGCTTATGGACAGTAGCAGCAACAGCAGGGTGATTGGCATGGTGCAAATACACAAGGCCAGTGTGCGGGTTTAGAGGAAGGGGGAGATCACCCCGAGGTAGAGGTGGTGGATCTGGTTCATGGAAATCAGTCCAACAGGGACAAGGATTTCCATTATTGCGGCAAGTATGGGCACATTGCAAAGGATTGCTACAAGAAGCAGGGAGATATGAAGGCAAAGGGCAGACAGCATGGGCACTATGCATCTTCCAGTGGTGCTCATGATGAGAAAGTTGATAGACTATTTTCCATGCAGCATGTATCAAAAAATGCATCGAGACATAATAGAGATGATAGATGGTACATTGACTCTGGAGTGTCAAACCACATGACACCGCATGGAGAGTGGTTTGATGAGATGGTTGTAGGTACACATGGTCATGTATGTACTGGGGATGATACCCAACATGACATAAAGCATAAAGGGATTGTTCCTCTCATGATGCCTGATGGCAAGAAGAAAGGCCTGCATGATGTATTAGATGTACCAACCATAACAAAGAATCTTTTGTCTGTGGGTTAAATGGTAGAACAGAATCTGCAAGTGAGATTTAACAAAGATGGATGTTTCATTGAGGAGTATGGAAATGGCTGCAAGCTAATTGCCAAGGGCAAAAGAGATGGCAGATTGTTTACTTTGGATACGACCATTCCGGGACTTAAGGCAGCAATGTTTGCTCATGATGAAAGTGCCATTCGAGATGTAGAGATTTGGCACAAGCGGATTGGACATGTCAATTGAAATCTATGTAGCAGAAGGAAGTAGTACTTGGATTAGCTAAATTCAAGTATGATGACTTTGGTCATGTTTTCCTTGCATGTCAGTTTGGGAAGCAGGCACGGTTTCCGTTCATGAGACATGTAAAAAATAGCACTAGGCCTTTATAGTTGGTGCACTCTGATATCTGGGATCCTTCACATAATGCTTCATTTGGAGGTGCACGGTATTATGTCTCATTTATCGATGATTTTAGCAGGTACACTTGGCTTTATATTTTGAAGCATAAAGATTATGTGTTTGATGCATTCAAAGATTTTAAGAAGCATGCAGAGAATGAGTTGGGCTGCTACATATCATGTTTGAGATCAGATGGAGGAGGTGAATATGTCTCTAATTACTTTGATAGGTATCTTGCTAAATATGGGATCAGAAGACAGCTTACTTGCAGCTATACACTGCAGCAAAACGATGTTGCAGAGAGGAAAAATAGGTCCTGATGGAATCAACTAGAGATATGCTGAATGAGAAATGTCTGCCAAATGGTTATTGGGCTGAAGCAGTGACTACTATCTATGTGCTGAATCAAACCCCTACACCAGGGATTCATGATGTCACTCCATATGAGAGGCTATATGGTCATAAACCTGATATTTCACACTTGAAGGTATTTGGTAGCATTGCATATGTGCATATACTGGATGAAAAGAGGAAGAAATTGGATCCTAAGGAAGTGAAGAGTGTGTTTTTGGGACATGCACAGGAACGGAAAGCTTATAAGTGTTATGTACCTTCTACGCATGAGACACTCATAAGCAGAGACGTGGTATTTGATGAGTTAGCATCCTGGTATGGGAATCCTGTTGCAGTGCCTACTGATGGCTCACCCGGTATGAGTCGTGCTAAACATACTCCTGCAGAGAGTACTTCCATGAGTGGTCAAATAGGTGATGTATCATCTACAGTGAGTCCTTGGACAGGACGGTTGTGTAGTCACACTACTGCATCCACTGAAATGGATATGTCAGTGAGGGGGAGAACATCTAAGGGAAAAGAAAAGGTTTTTGAAGATGTAACTGGTCCACTCACTGCAGGTTATGAGTCATCTAGTAGTGACAGCTTAGACAGTGAATTGGGGATTCCGTCTGTTATGATGCCAAGTGCTAAGCAAAGTCATTATGTGCCACCTCATGAGAGGCAAGCTCACAGTGAGCCACAGCTCAGGAGATCAGAGAGGGTCAAATGACCTGTTGATAGATACACTTACACTGGATATTCAGCCCGTCATTATGATTATATGATGAAAGTAACAGGTTTTAGAGAACCAATAAGTTTGATGAGGCAGTTGTTGTAGATGAGGATTGGCGTGCTGCTATGGATGAGGAATATTCAGCTTTGGCTGAAAATGGCACATGGGATTTAGTACAGTTGCCTGAGGGAAAAACACCTATTGGCTGCAAGGGGGTGTATAAGGTAAAATGTAAATCAGATGGATCATTGGAAAGATACAAGGCCAGGCTGGTTGCAAAAGGGTATGCACAACAATATGGTCTTGATTATGAGGAGACTTTCAGCCCTGTAGCAAAGATGCCTACAGTTAGAACTGTGATTGCTTTGGCAGCAGCTAGAGGCTGGAAACTATGGCAGATGGACGTAAAGAATGCCTTTCTGAATGGAGAGTTATAGGAAGAAGTTTACATGGAACAGCTTGAAGGCTGTGTATCCAGAATTTCTAGCATATGTATGCCGGCTGAAAAAGGCATTATATGGCTGAAACAGGCACGCAAAGCATGGAATGCTCGCATCAGCAGTTATTTGCAGCAACATGGTTTCCAATTGGGTGATGCTGATCATAGTTTGTTTGTGAAGAAGACAGATCGTGGCTGTGTATTCCTAGTTGTCTATGTTGATGACTTGATCATTACAGGAGATGATGAAAGCAGGATTGCTGAGGTAAAGACATGTTTACACGCTGAGTTTAAGGTCAAGGACCTAGGAGAGCTAAAATATTTTTTGGGGATTGAGGTTGTCTCTACACCTCATGTCATATGGCTGCTACAGAAGTAGTATGCTCATGACATGTTACAGAAGTATGGTATGGCTGATTGCAAGCCTATGGATATGCCTTTAGAGCAGAATGTCAAGTTGCAAATTGATGTTGCGACAGAGATTGAGAATGTTACCATGTACAGACAGATGATAGGCATCTTGATCTATCTCATGATCACTAGACCTGACTTGAGTTATGCTATGGGTCTGATCAGTCAGTTCATGCAGAAGCCTCGCAAACCACACTTGGATGCAGTCAGGAGAATTCTGAGATATGTAAAGAGTACCACATATCATGGGCTGTTTTATGCATATGGGAAACCCCTTGACTTGATGTGGTATACTGATGCTGACTGGGCTGGTTGCACTTATGACAGGAGGTCAACCAGCGGCTATGCATTTGGATTGGGTAGTAGCATGATCAATTGGCAGAGTAAGAAACAACCTACAATTGCATTGTTGAGTACGGAAGTAGAGTATCGTGGTGTGGCCTTAGTGGCCTGTGAAGCTAAGTGGTTACCGAAGTTGCTGAATGACTTGGGAATACACTTGGACAGCAAAGTAAGGCTGTACTGTGACATTTTAAGCAGTGTCATGTTAGCAAGCAATCCTGTTTATCATGCAAGATCGAAACACATTGAGGTCCACTACCATTTCATCAGGGAAATGGTTTTAGCATATCAGATTGACTTGGAGCATGTGAAGACTGAAGACCAGGTAGCAGATATCTTTACCAAATCACTTGGTAAAGATAAGTTCATTCACTTTAGACAGCTACTTAGAGTGATGCAGATGGTTTGAGTTTTTGGTTTGAGCTTGAGGGGGAGTGTTAGAAATCAAGCTCCACCCGTCATTTTGTCTTGGTGTGTAACCGACATCTGTGACAGCTAATGTACAGCTGTCTCCATGTGACTACATTAAATAAGTCAGGTTAGTAGTTAGTAAGTGACTTGACTAGAGTTAGTCAGTCTAGTTTTACATTACATTGTATTGTGTGGTTGAGGGTTATGTTGTAGAATGACGAAAGGACTTTCAGAGCCTGAAGGCTCATGGATATGTTGTTTCCCTATCTCTCTCTCTCTCTCATCTTTGAACAGGATCCAAGGTGAGGAAGATGAGGATTTACATTCATTAATTCTTAAGCTTAGCAATACTCAATGGTCTTGGAATATGAATGACCAAGAATGTTTGGAAAGGAAAAATGGAATTTTACGGCATTATCGTCAAACATTACATGCTCAATTTCCATGTGATCCAAAGCAGGTTTCACAGATAATAGGTTCTATAAATACCACGTTCACAATAAAGAATAATGGAGATTTGAATTCCATCTCGCATGGCTTGAGTAAAAGACAAGGAAGCTATACCGGTATGATGGGACCTGAAATGGGCCGGCACTAGCTATAGCACTAGCCGGACCTCATGCTCATGACACACAAACACCCTCACGGCCTCGCGGACCAGGAGCGTCAATCAAATGCTAAAGGAAAAACTGCCCTAAAGCTTAATTCATGTGTTTATAGTTCATAGTCCAACGTTTCCCTAAAACTCCTCAGAGGGAGATCCCAAAGTACTTAGGCATAAAGCCTCGTCACACACATAGAGGAGACACTCAACCGACTAATAGTCGGAGCCCCACTGCAGCTCTCCTACATCTCAGGGATTGGCCCTTTGATGCGCTGCTAAACATATAACACAAACAAACACAAACTCCTCTCTTTTATATTTCTCGTGTTTCCAGGAGATATAGCATGATTCCTCACTTCACATTCCCTTAGGAAACCGACCCTCTACCCTACGGCAAGGTATAACCTCACACTCTCAATCGTGGGACAAAGTCCTAAGAAAAAAATTGCTATGCAGTCCAGGAGATTTTCCTTCGATACCATGAACCATGCATTGCATAATGTGAATGGTTTAGTGCGCAAACAATAAAAAATCAGCATTATGCATCGTGCGCAACCAATCCTTTCATGATTTCCATACTAACGTTTATGTATTGAAACGAGGAGAGACACCGAGCCTTACGCTCATGCTGCCTTTTTCTTTATTTTAAACCGACGTCCTATAACCATGATGCAACACATAAATCAGATTTAAGATTGTACTTTGACGCTCAAACTCCCCTCTCACCCTACCGCTTAATGTTTTGCAATCATTGATAGGTATAAGAGTCATTTTATGTGTATTTCTTTGTAGAGAAAGCAATAAATATGGACAAGAACATAGAAATGAGGGTAAACCGAGGCTAACCTCGTGCTCTACCTTCATTATACATTGCACAAACACTTATGTAATTTTCTGGAATTTTGAGATCTCCATTGAGGCCACCATTTGACGGGGGAAGGGCGGCGATAGAGTCAGCATACAGAGGGGATTCACTGCCAATGATCACTTAGGTAGGTTGCATTGAAGCTAGAGATTGCATCATCAAGCATTAAGCGCAAATTTCGGGCGCATACAGGTGCCATTCTTTCATGCCTCCTCTTGCCCACGATTTGTGCTACATTTTAATGTTACATCCCCTCCCAAGGGTCATGACCACTTGACCACTCTAATGTCCACCTCTTCACATCTTGACCGGTTTCTTGGTCATTTCCCGTCCGGACTCCGAATTGAGCTCTGAAAAATCCTGGGCGTCTGGCTTGACATCCCGCATTGGCCAGAAACTCCTGACAACCTGTACGGCAGTCTGAAAATTTATCAAAAATCAACAAGTGTCGCTCAGGCGCCTTTAAAGTACTTTGACGCTTAAAATTGTCCTAGGTCGAGCTGCCGCCTTCGACGTTGAATATTTTTCCCTTGATATTCGTAATTTTTAGCTATTTTTAAGCACTTCTCGGCATCAAAACTCCACTCTCATTGGCGACCATGGGATAGGGTGACTCAGCCCGTCGAATCCCAAAGTAGATCTGCACAAAACAACCAAAGGAAGCATCAAGCTGATACAAAATAGATACATATTAAAGACAGCACAATGCTCACCCTACCCCCTGACAAAACCAAGGCATGACATCCACAAGGAGTAGGCCTAGCATAATCTGATAAAAGGTCCGAAGGTAGTCACTAACCAACTGCTCCAACACGGCCAAACTAAAAAGAACTATCAAAGAGGGTGCCCTAAGTGGTGGTCTGAACTACCTTCCTAACTAAGGACAACACAACTAGGAGCTCCTATTAGGCGAGGACTCCTATAGCCTGATCAAGAAGTATTTTCGTTCAACACATTTCTTCTTTTAAGGTTTTTATTTTATTGACATACTCGGGCATGTAAAAAGGAGGGAGCTGAGCGTAGTGACCCAAGGAGAATAGCGCATCGGCCTCAGGACCTGTCTTGGTACCCAAGGACCTACCGAGCCCTCGCAAGGCGACACTTAATCCTTTTCTAACGCTCACTTTTATTTTCGCTCCAACCTTCCTTAATTTCTTCTTTTCCAGCAAGATGCCACCCCTAGGAAGACAAGGCATCGGCCCCGGGTCTGACTCGTCCCCAGGAACCTACCAGGCCTTCGCAAGGCGATGAACAACTGCTTATAAATTTTCCTTTTTTTTGTTTTCTTTTTGTATAGGGGTTAGAACCCCTTTTAACACACTTTTGTATATATTTATTGTTTTTAAGATATTCAGAGTTTCTTTTCATCATCATTATTTTCTTCTACAGGCCTCTCTAACTGCCTCAGAACTGAGCAAGAACTCCTAGAACGGCTGCCTATTAGGCTAGCAGAACAGGGTCACTAGCACTACTTCTAAAACAGGTCTTTCAATGCCTGACAATGTCTTTACAGAAGGCAACAACTACTCAGACCTCCCTTAGACATACTTAACCTAAACCTGGGACTTCATGCCTTGGACGCCGGTCCCCAACAAGAAAAGAAAAATCCCTTACCAGCACACAACCACATATAACATAAAAACCACAGTACTCATAAAGGAAAGATATCACCTGGATAGGGCCACGAGAAGCTTCCATGTAACAAAAGGCTCCTTCCAAGCTCTTCTTTCGAACCTATCTAGCACAGAACTAAAACAAGAAACCATTTACCGTACCTGCACTAAACAGACAACTGGCCTGGCCTAATGAAATAAAGAACTTCACCACAAAACTTAATCGGCCCTCTTGGCCTAACAAAATAAACCATTCAAAACCTCACAAAACGGGCCCTCTTGGCCTAATGACATCAAATAGAATAACACCTACACATCCTTCCCTGGAATAGCACAAATATACAATAATAGGCTCCCTCCCAAGGAGAAAAACCACAGGGCTCCCAGCCCTAAACTAAATGCATAAGGTTATGACCCATCCCTCCTGCATATATAGCAAGAGGTGTATGCATAATATGTTGTCTAATCAGCCTATGAGTTCAGGATAATAACGGTAGATTGGTCTCGACTACTCTCTACATCACCCATATCAACCATCGTCTGCCATATATTGCATGTTCTGATAACATTCCCCACAAGCGACCGGGTCCTGTTTCATCATTGATAATAATATCCAAACTAGGACCACAATTAAAGAAGAGGTCTTTCTCATAAGGAAGATTTGCCAATGAATCCACAAACTGATTCCAGTAACGTGGAATCAGCTAAAAAGACACTCTCTCAAACTCTTCAAGTAGGGTCATCGCAGTCCGATGTTACATACGAAGAATGGGATTCCGCACTGTGTATGTCCCATCTAGCTGATTCAGGATCAACTGGGAATCCCCTTTTACTAACAACCGACGAATACCACCTTGTTTGGCAATATGCAGTCCCATAAGCAAGGCTTTGTACTTCGCCATATTGTTAGTGAATCCTACCCCGAGATAAGCAGCTAACTTCATCGTAACTCTACGTCGGGGATCTCGGATTACTACTCCAACACTCCCTTTTTTATTAGGGCCCCTGGACGCTCCATCAAAATATAATGTATACGTTCACAATGGGTTTACACAGCTTGCCATCACGAACTCCTCTATTCGTAATTATGATCATCAAAGTTGAGCATATTGAGAGGATGAACTGACGGCTCCATCCCACCTTCTTCATTGTACTCAATAGGGATACTTGTCAACAGTCGTAAGCAGTGATGGCAGAAGACTTTAATCTCCCACACAAAGGTTCCGTCTTCTTGCTCAATCACCTTATATCCTTTGCTCCACCAGATGAGTTTCCCCTGATGGTATCTTTGCTCCAAATATGGGTGCTCCAAATAAGGGATTAACTGAGCCATCAACCAGCTTTAAGGTCTTTCGTAGGTCTTAAATCATCCCCAGCATGAACTTGCAATGCATAAGATTAAACTTATTTTTAAACTCTACTCCCTGTAGATCAGCTAATAGAGCCGTAGACCTATTCTTCCCTAACTTGACAATCTTGTAGGGCCCATCCCATTTAGATTCCAGCTTCCCCAGCTCCCTACGCGCATCGTAATAGAGGACTAATTGCCCTTTTTTAAAGGTATATTTATTCGCCCTAAGGTCATGCAATTGCTTCATCCGACGCTTAGCTACCTCCTAGTGTAACAAGCTCTACAACTTCAACTCATCCAGGTGGGCTAAGGTCGTGAAACGCTCAAAAAGGGAATCCTTATCTCCCAAAGAATGGTTAATTGCAAACCGTATGGTTGGCAATTCGATCTCAAGGGGTAACACACACTCTTCCCCATAAATCAATTTAAATGGAGTATGGCTGGTAGCTCTCTTGAACGTGGTATTATACGCCCATACTGCCACATACAACTTCCTATCCCAGTCTCATTTCTTCTCAGAGACTATCTTAGACAAGATCCCCACAAGCTGTTTATTAATACTTTCAACTTGCCCATTTGCTTGCAGATTATTAGGAGTCGTTTTATTGTGCTTGATTTGCCAAGCTTCTGTCAAGCTTTTGATCACCTTATTTAGAAAATGGGTTCCACGGTCCGACACTAATTCTTTCGATGGACCAAAACGACAGATAATCTGCTCTAAAAGGAAACTTGCAGTCTCTTGCATTGTCCTGCCTCATCGCCCGCTTCTGACCATTTTGTAAAATAATCAGTGGCTACTATAATATACCTCTTCTGGGTAGTAGACGACGGGGTAATAGGACCCACAAAATCAATGCTCCACTTCTCAAATGGAAGGATAGCCATAATAGGCATAAGTGGGCGTTTCCTATTCTCTCTACTGTCATACCTTTGACAGGTATCACATCTCTTTACATACTCAAAAGAATCTTGGAAGATGGACGGCCACCAATATCCAGCTCTTAACGCTTTCTACGCCGTCAACCGTCCCGCGAAGTGCCCTCTACATGCAGAGTCATGGCACTCTTCTAAGATAAAAGGAACTTCGTCAGGCATCACACATCGACGATAGATATCATCAACACCTTGCCGATATACGGTCCTTGCGATCAAGGAAAACTTCAATCCCTATTGTTTGATTTTCCTCTTTTCAGACTTTGACAAACCAGCTCCCATCTCTCCTGTTGATAGACAATGCATAATAGCGGCATACCAAGATGGAATAGAAGCTGTATCAATTTTAAACACTTCTTCAATATCACTTCCTTCAGCCAAAGTCTCTTTCGGCTCCCCGAAATCCACAAGGCATTCCACGATACCTTGCAACCTCGGTGGCTTACTCTTAATCTCATAATCGAACTCCTGCAAAGTGATTAACCACTTTGCCAAACGATCAGGCGGCTGCAGCTTGTTCATAAGCAATCTAAGTCCTTCTGCCTTCGTATAGAACACTACCTTTTCATAGAGGATGTAGTGCCCGAATTTCTTAGTCCCAAAGACCATCGCAAGACACAACTTCTCCATATAGGTATAGTTAATCTCTGAAATGCCCAGTTTTCGACTAGCAAAAGCTATCGGATGATACCACTTTTCCTCCCAGATTTGGGCTAAACAGCAGCTAATACTATGCATGGTGGCTGCTGAAAATATGTAGAACACCTCACCTCTTTTAGGTGCTTTTAGAACGGGTGCTTTTACTAGCTCCCGTTTCACATCCTTAAAAGCTACCTTACAAGGGTCACTCCACTCAAATGAACAACTAAAGGATAATAAATTCGTTAATGGTAACGTTCTTTCTGTCAAGGCATTTATAAACCTTCGATAGTACCCTATCAATGATAGAAAACTATGAACCTCTTTCGGAGTGCGTGGTGGACTCATAGCAACTATAACCTTGATATTTTCAGGGTCAATTGCTATCCCTACTAAACTGACCACATGGCCCAGCAATAGCCCATAAGGTACGCCAAAGACACACTTCCGTGGGTTAAGAGCGATACAAAATTGTCTGCAGTGCTCAAAGCATTTCCTCAAAATAATCAACATCCTTTCCCTTACAGTAGCTGCCCCCAGGTCATCAATAAATACTTTCAACTCATCTGGGGAGATGTCACCAAAGGTCTTATCCGTTGTTCGTTGCCATGATCCGGGTGCATTGCATAAACCAAAGGCCATCACATGGTACGCAAAAGTACCAAAGACTGTAATAAAAGTTGTTTTCAACTTGTCCTCTTCTGCAATTGCCATCTGGTTATATCCCACAAAGCAATCCATGAATGAATATATTTCCCTACCCGCTAATTGATCCAAAATCTGGTCAATAAACGGCAACAGGTAGTAATCCTTAACCGTCTGCTTATTCAACTCCCTAAAATCTACACATAATCGGATCTGGTTGTTTTTCTTCTTCTTGATAATAACTGGTGAACACCATTCTGTGTGTTGTACAAGAAAGATTAAACCAGCTTTCCTTAACTTCTGTAACTCTTCAAACAGCCTGTCTCTCAATTCAAAAGGCATACGCCTTACCTTCTGACGCACAGGACGACTGCCTTCTTTTACAAGAATAGTATGAACAGCTAGGCTGGGAGGGATGCCTCTCAGCTCATCATAACTCCAAGCAAAGATATCGCGGAATTCTTGAATCAAGGACACATAGTCCTCCCTTTCTACTGAACTGAGCATGGAACCTAATTTAATTGGCCGCGAATCATTCGGCGTGCCAAGGTCCAACTCAATCACATCCGTGTCTCTTATCCTATCTTGAGGCTCTATCCGCTCATTTAGAGTTATCTAATAGATATCCTTTGTAGTGGACCCCTCTTTAGATTCATCGCTGGATGATGTCTCACTACCAGATGGATCGTCTGTTGTCTCTAATTCAGTAGACGATAAAGGAGCTCTTTCACTTTGAGGAGACTTAGAATAAGCATCGACTATTACTCAATTAGCACCTCGACCTAGAACCACTCGACCAGCAGGTATATCAACTTGACAGTCTATTTGTAAGATCCAAGGCCTCCCTAGCAAAACTCGATAGCTAGGACGTCCTGCAAATCTTACCATCCTAAAGTCCAAGAAGCATTCTACACTTGCAATTGTAACATGGACCTTAGTAACGCAACCTTCTGGTTGTCTTAGACTATCATCAGCCATTCTCAGAAGAGTGGAGCTATCTTTCTGGATGCCTAGACCCAACCTCTCCATCAACTCTGAATTCATGATACTGACGGAGGATCCAGTGTCTACAATGGCATGTTCCACTAATATTCCATCTACATAAGCTGGAACCCTAGGGCAGTTCTTTTCAACATGGTCAAACCAATCTTCCCCTACTTGTGCTATGCCGAGAGGTTCCACAATATACCCAATATGCAGGATCTTCTTAAATTCTTTGCGTACTCCTGGAGATAATTTGATCAATTGCAAGAGGTTCACATCTGGTTTGACTTCACAAAGAGAACTTGCTAAATCAAAATCATGATAAGTAGCTAAAGCTCTCTTTTCTCGCCAAACCATCCTCTCTTTTGGTCTTTGGACCGATTTTGGTGCTTCTTTCTTAGCTCTTTCCTTCTTTCTTGGCACTTCCTCATCCTTCTTAGGGTCGCCTTTCTTGTCAACCGGCCTTAGCGGCCCACCTTCCATGCTAGGACTCTGGACTTGCATCCCCTTATCCCCTTGTTTAGGGTTTGCCTCAACCGATTCTGTATTATCTTTGTCAACCTCTTTAGCCTTTTGGCCTCTTGTCACGGCTCTTAAGTTAGAGGTTTCATCATCATGGACTCATACAGTCTCAATAAGGCTGACTCTGTTGCCTTGTGGCAACTCTTCTATATTTGTTTTTCCCCTCTGCAATATTTGCATAGGTGCATCATTCTGCTGCAAGTTATTTCCTTGTGCTCTATGATTCACTAGGCCCAGTTGTTTTCTCCCTTGTTGGAGAGAACTAATCTTACTCCAATAGGTAGCAGCTAGATGGCATGACTTCCCACAAATGTCACATTTCACATTTGGACAGTTTCTGGGGAAGTGCTGTCCACCACACCATTTACAACTGAATCTAGAGTGTCCACCCTCTTCAGAGCGTTGACTCCCTATCAGATTTTGTTGCTTCTTCAAGAAATTAACATCGACAGCTATTTGTCGATATTGTTAGGAAATCATATCGGTATAATGCTTCATCATGTCCTTAACTTCGCCAAGGACATTAGATGCACTCGACTCATAGCCTCGATCGTCGACCCAGCGTTCCGTTGGCCTAACCATCTGATTTGGCATTGGCTGTTGACCCATAGGAACAACATTAGAATTGAAAACTTGGCTTCCAACATTTGGTGGAGCCAACTGACTTGCCATGGGCATAGTCACGCTGGGAGGAGCCGATAATAAAGGTACATTCTGAACCATACTCTCTCTCCCAATAGGGTTAGTCATAGGCATCCCTTGACTTCCATTTGTCAATCCTGGATTGCCACTAGGTACTAAACCCCCATTAACATTCATTCGAGAGGAGTAGGCCGTTTGTAATCGTGCTTCTACTCCCTCTGCCCGCGTAATAGCGGTGTCTATATCTGCCAAGGCCACATTGCTCAATTGTACTTGGATATTAAAGTCCAACCCATGCAAAAAGTATTGCAATTGGGCAGCCGGCGGAATGGGAATGTAAGTTTGCAACTTATGGAATACTTCTTTCAATTTCTTGGCATATGCTTTTACATTCTCATGAGGATCTTGACGTGTTACATTCAAGACCTGCAACCAATATTGGCCACCTCTTTCAGGGGCATACTCTGCTCGGAAAGCTGCATATAATTGATCAATGGTGGTTATGGTTCCAGACTCTATGTTGTGATACCATACCACAACCCTTCCTTTTAACGTCATATTGAAGAACATCATGAGATGTCCCTCGTCCTGGATGCGATAATTGAACATCAATCTCTGAAATTCAAAAATGTGAAATTCTGCATCCTCTTCTGCTAACCCATTAAAAATGGGCAAGGGAACTCCTAAAGCTAGTAAATCCGGCGTCCCTACAGGAATCGCAATAGGCTGTGCCATGGTGACAATCAGATTAGAAATAGGAGCTTGAAGTGATGGATTCACACCCCCACTTGAAGTGGGTAAACTTGGTGGAGGAGAAGAAGATCTTACACTTCCTCCTGCACCTAATGGAATAGGTGGAGCAGTTAAATGACTAAGACCACTACTTCGTATATGCACTAGACTACTCCTTAGAGGAGAATAACGGCTTACAATCTCTAACTGCCGTTTAGCCCTCTCAGCACATTCTGCTTTCTAGATTTCAGCTTGACGGTCCTTGTCAGAGGACATAAACCAACTTCCTCTTGGTCCCTAGAAACCCTAGATCCGAAAACCACTACTTATAAGTGGCTCCCGGCAGACGCACCACTAATGGGACCTGAAATGGGCCGGCACTGGCTATAGCATTAGCTGGACCTCATGCTCATGACAAACAAACACCCTCACGGCCTCGCGGACCAGGAGCGTCAATCAAATGCTAAAGGACAAACTGCCCTAAAGCTTAATTCATGCGTTTATAGTTCATAGTCCAACGTTTCCCTAAAACTCCTCAGAGGGAGATCCCAAAGTACTTAGGCATAAAGCCTCGTCACACACATAGAGGAGGCACTCCACCGACTAATAGTCGGAGCCCCACTGCAGCTCTCCTACATCTCAGGGATTGGCCCTTTGATGCGCTGCTAAACATATAACACAAACGAACACAAACTCCTCTCATTTATATTTCTCGTATTTCCAAGAGATATACCATGCTTCCTCACTTCACAGTCCCTTAAGAAACCGACGCTCTACCCTACGGCAAGGTATAACCTCACACTCTCAATCATGGGTCAAAGTCCTAAGAAAACAATTGCTATGCAGTCCAGGAGATTTTTCTTTGATACCATGAACCATGCATAGTGCATAATGTGAATGGTTTAGTGCGCAAACAATAAAAAATCAGCATTGTGCATCGTGCGCAACCAATCCTTTCATGATTTTCATACTAACGTTTATGTATTGAAGCGAGGAGAGACACCGAGCCTTACTTTCATGCTGCCTTTTCCTTTATTTTAAACCGACGTTATCCAGAGTAGAGCAACTTGTAATCATACCAATCAATGGTAAGCAATCTGTCTCTACCACAACTGAAGCTCCAATAAAGTACTCCTTGTCACATTTGAGAGCCGTAACAATCCCCAGTAACTCCCTCTTGATTTGCGGATATCTCCTCTGTCTCTTGTTTAGGACTTTTGCCCCAAACCGAATAGCATACCTATTTCCATCTGCATCATCTTGACCCACAGCCCAACCTATGCCAATTGGACTAGTGTCAACTGTCAATACAATAGGCTTTCCACAATTATAATCCGCTTTCCTGAGAGTAGGAGCATTCTGCAATAACTTCTTCAATTTCCGCATGGCTCTAGTGTGGCTCTCATCCCAATAGAATTTCTGCCCCTTTCGAAGCAGCTGATACAAACAATCTGCTATGTGTGCAAAATGAGGTATCCAAATCATATAAAACACACAAGCTCCAATGAATCTCCGTACCTCTGAAGTGGTAGAACAATACTCCGCAATCTTGCCTACAGCATTCACCTTATCAGGTGAGGGTTTCTTGCCATAATACCCACACATATGTCCAACAATGACAACCTCATTCACTCCAAAAACAGATTTTTGCCCTGAAAGTGTCAAGTTCACTTCTTCTAACCTGGCCAAAATCTTCTCACATGCTGAAATATGATCAGCCACAAAGTATCTGCATCCCTGCTCATTTAGACTCTCATTCTTCTCTTCTTCTGCACATCCCTTAATGGGCAGCACATCCAAGAAAGGCATAGTAAGCTGAGGTATGTAATCTCGAAGGACCTTATGCATGGCATTCATCATATGCGCAACAGAATTAGTGGCACCTTGAGGCAAGGTACACATCCTGACAAGCCCAATAGGAGTTCTCATGGTGGTTATGTCCCTGCTTTCCAAAGCTAGCTGAAACTGATCATATCCTGAATATAAATCACCTAAAGAATAGATGGCACGTCCAGCAAATGCTTTTGCAAACTCATCCACAACTGGACCTATACCAACATTCCTGATAGTAACTCTATTCACTGGTTGCATGTCCTGAATAAATCGCAGAGTACCATTCTTCTTTGGAACTGTAAACCACCTGTTTGAGTATGGTGCAGATGAAGGCTCAAGAATTCCCATCCTGATTTTCTCATTCAATAAATCAATAAGCTTTGGCAGGTGTGCTTTAGGCACTGGAATAGGTCGGAGATTCCATGGAATATGAGGAATAGTAAAAATAACCATAGGAGCAACAATATCAGGATTCACACATCCAATCTCATGTGGGAAAAAAGCAAATCCCCTTCCATGTCGCTCAAGCATCTCCTGAAAGCATTGCTTCTCTATGGGTAACAAAAAATCACCATTTCCAATTTTCAATTCAGCAAGAGTCTCTACTGAAAATTTATGGCCAATATGCTCTGGATTCCTCAAAATTGGTTGTTTGGCAGCCCTCTCTATTTGTTGATCACTGTCAGGTGGAAGCGGTACAGCTAGCGGCTTCACCTTCTTATCCACAGTTTTGTATTTCGTGTCAACCCTGGCTTCATTATGCTCTTCTGCATTACTCAAATCTTGTTGTAAATCAGCAATTCTGCACTCCAATGGCTGAATATCCTCAGCCCTCTGCTCTATGGACTGCATAGAAACAGCCCTAAACTCTGGATGCTGAAATATTTCAGCAGTAAACTCTGTTGGCTAAAAGTTTTCAGCCCTCTGTGTCTCTGAAAGCTGATCATAACCAGCTGGAAACTCTGTTTGCTGAATTTCTTCAGCACTCAACACTCTTTGCTGAGTTACCTCAACCTCTGACTCAATCTGTTACGTCGGGTTCACCAAAGATGTCGAAGGGTTTCGAAAGCAAAGTCACAACCATAGAGGACCTTGACTAATTTCAGGATGGAAGATCAATCAGGCGAATAAGAAAAATGAGAAAATGATGTCAAATAGTATTTATATTTCTGCCATGAAGTTTGCAAAATACAAGATGACTTCAAATCTGTTCAGTCCACTGATTTTAGGCCTCTTAATTTAATTATGTTGCATTTGTAGATCCTTGACCTCAAATAATATGTGCAGAAATTCAGAATTCAAATATACAACACTATTGTGATCTTCTTGGATTCTGATGTCAATAATGTGCAGGAAATTGCCATCAGTGAGTTTACAAACAAGAGGTATGAACTGTAATAAAGTCTCTTTACTAATATCTCGAACTGTGGACCATCTTGTGTGGAAACTGTATTTATTCACCAAGATCTCTTCAACCAGTTTGTAGAGGACATACATACGGTTGTTGAAAAGCTATTGATGATGATCGATGCTCTCTGGCAATCTAACACCCTGTGGCTCCAGTAAATGCAGATCTTTGTAATACTACCAGTATCTAAAAGGAAAAAAAACCTTGTTTGGTAAGTGATGTATAATAGCCCTTTACCAAACACAGAATTTGAACCACAGCCCTGGAGCTCTTTGGAACGTCTATTCCCTCGATCTCCTTCTTCACGCTCTCCTTCCAATGCCTTGCCATGGACGGAATAAACTCTGTGTACTAGAGCAGAGACTTGCATGCAACGTAGCAATTAACATCTTTGACCAAGTGGCCTAGTACAGGCGATGGATTGCTGTAACCTCCTCCTCCAGATCCTGTGGGCACCTGCAACGTTCCCTTGCACAAATGCACACATCCGTACGATCCTTTCCCCAGCAGTCATATCATGTCGTAAACATCCTCGTGTAGCCAATCAACACAAATTAAAGAAGAAGATTTGTGAGTAGATGTAGATGCTGATGTAGCTATACAACATGTCCATGAGGCTTACAGATCCAGGCCGAGGAGCAATAGCCAGTTCTCTGACTTGATGATGTATCCGTGTAGTCATGCTGGCGCGGTGGCGCGTCGACCACGGTAGCTGAGCCACCCATCGGCCGTCTCTTCTGCTTTTGCATTTGGCAAGATGGTAGCAAGCAAGGCCAAATCCTCATCAGCGAGCTGGAGGAGCAGGTCTTGTTGTAACAGTCAAGCTTCTTCTTCCTTTGTAGTAGGCCTGGCAGATGCACGCTTCTTGGTATCCGAGCAGGTATAGCCACCCGAGGTGGTCTCCATTATCATGTTCCGGGAAACGGTGCATTCGGCATCGGAGGAAGAACAGGCACAGAGACGGCGGGTAGACAGCTTACAAGCTCACACCACCTCAGAAGGAGCTCCAACACATAATCAAGAAGAAGGGATTTCGCTATTCTCTGCGCTTCGTCTTCATTCCGTCATCTCGCTCACTTCTCTGATTTCGGCTCATTGTCTTTTCGTCTTCTGCAGCCGCTAACTCCCTCACCTTCTTCGTCTTCTGCTCCATTGTCGTCGCTTTAGCAGCTTCATTGAACTCCTTTGTTGGCTTCATCTTCAACTTCATCGTTCCCTTCTTTGTTGCAGTAGGCTGGTTCCTCCCGATGGCAAGGCCATAGCAAAAACTCCCTGACGACGCTTGGAGCACGCCTGGTAGCTTCTATGGCTACAAGGATTGCCTTGGAACGCGCTCTCTGAGTCTGTGGAATGCGTGTAGCCTTCCTTCAATACGAAGGTCTCTGCCCACTCTCTCTCAATCCCCCTAAAAAATACTTCGCCTGTCAAAAAAAAAAATGACCTTCCCCCTCCGTGTTTTTCTACACTCCTCTCCATTAAGCCCCTTTTTCCTCCCAAAAAGGCCCTTTCAAAAATAGTCCTCTTTTGCTTTTTCTTTCTCACGCCCCCTTTGTCCTCGTTCCCAGCATACAATGTGGACCAACCGTTGATTTGTACCCAAATTGAGCTGTAGGATGAACCACATTATTGTGTTTGGACACCTCATAGCTGGTAAGATGTATAGCTCTCTCCCATTCGAGCATTCCATTGAAGAGGGCTTGAGCTTCAACCATACATGAATAGTCACCATACGTGACGATAAATGCCATCCCAAACTCACGAAACAGATCATAACCTCTAGATAGAGAGAAAACAAAGCATTCCATAACACAACAGTGTGCTCAGACAACCCATCAAACACTTTCTCTGCTTCTACAATGCTCCCACATTTGCTATACATAGACACCAGGGTACTATAAACATAGTCTAATGTGAATCCTTTTTGAAGAGCATCAACATGTAACGCTTGTCCAATGTAAAGCCTTCTCTCCTTAGCCCTGCTCAATATAGACTGAAAGCATCCCCACTATGCCTCCAAACATCTCTCCACTATACTCATACGCAGAAAATAAATGTAAACACAACAACTAAGTATGTACAAAGTAACAAATGTCACACACACAACTTTTGGGTGGATTTCACACCTCGAATGCGCAGCAATACGACATCCACCCCCTCTAATCCTGCATTTCCCATGATCGTTATCATCAAGATCCACAAACAGATCAATCTCTTCATTATGCATTTCCGGTATATCAACAAGATTATCTGTCATATCATCTATCTCTTCCATTGGAGTTTCTTCTCGTTGCTCTTCTCTTGAAAATTCTTCCAATGCATAATCTTCATCATCTCTTTTCTTGAAAATCTTGATTCTTTTTCCAGCAATAGGCACTCTAAGCACTGTCCCATCCAATTCTGTCAACTCATATGTTGCATTATCAAAAACATGTCTGACTATGTACGACCCAAACCATCTTTTCACCATCTTCCGAAGTGCAGTATGTTGATTTTCAAGGCTGCTATCAGAGACTAATACCCAATCTCCCTCTTCTATTGCTCTAGGCCGCAAGCGATGCTTGCTGTCAAACCTGTCCTTATTTCGTAGTCTAGCAACCTTCAACCTGTCAATAGCTAGCTGAATATCCTCTGGTCTCCTCTCCAACTGTCGAATCCGAAGAGCTAAGAGCTCCTCTCTCGTCAAATCCTCCTGCCAAGGTAAAACTGACCAAGTCAAAGCACAAGTCTCAGTCGGCATAACAGGTTTCTGACCATACATCAACTCTGCAGGCATATATCTTGTGGTAACACTATGAGTCGTACGATCAGCCCACAAAGCAAATAGTAGAAGTCTCGGCCATTCTCCAATCCATCCTCTGCATGCTTTGGCTAATGCTTTCACTATCGGCGGATGTCCTCTTTCACTCTTCCCATTTCCCTCTGGATTATATACTGTAGTTAGAGCCAACTTGATTCCTAGCTGAGAGAAAAACTCCCTAGCTTCATCTGCATCCAATTCACCGTGATCCGCAGTGATCTTACCCACACAACCATACCTGCAGAAAATTTCTTTCAATAAGAACTTACACACTGCACTAGTGGTCTTTGTTCTCAAAGATCTGCCCTCAACATGATTGGTAAGATCCTCTCTAGCCAAAACAATGTATCTCATCTGCCATAGACCCATAGGCATAGTAACTAAATCAACTACCCACTTATAATGAATGCATAGCGGATAGGTCGGATGAAGCTCATCTCGATGACACACTACCGAATACATCTGGCAGTCTCTGCAAGTCTCAACAAAGTGAGAAACATCTCTATACATGCCTTTCCACCAATATTTCTCCTTGATTTTCTCATAAGTAGCCCACACTCCTCTATGACCAGCCCAAGGACTCTCATGAAACTCCCTCATCACCTGTAACTGTGTCTCTCTATCTCAGACAACCCGCAAAGGTAATCCGCCTCTTTTCTTCGGATGCTTCCAAAGAAATCCGTCCTTGAGAAAATAACCATAGGCTTTCCTTCTGATCTTCTTGAACTCTTCATCTGTCCATTCATCTCTTTTGCTCAGTGTACTAAGGTACCTGCCAATCTGCAACCAATCTCCAACATAGAGTTCTTCTATGAAAGCCACAATATCATAGACATGACAAACATGATCAACCATAGTGGCTGAAATTTCTGCATCATCCTCTTTTGCAAGTAGAGTCTCCTCATCATCATATCTGGCTCTAGACAACATATCTGCCACTGGATTATCCTTCCCTGCTATGTGTTTAAATTCCGGATTTAATGACTTGATGTATGCAATCCATCTCAGCATCGCTATATCCGGAGTAGAGCAACTCGTAATCATACCAATCAATGGGGTAAGCAATCTGTCTCTACCACAACTGAAGCTTCAATAAAGTACTCCTTGTCACATTTGAGAGCCGTAACAATCCCCAATAACTCCCTCTTGATTTACGGATATCTCCTCTGTCTCTCGTTTAGAACTTTCGCCCCAAATCGAATAGCATACCTATTTCCATCTGCATCATCTTGACCCACAGCCCAACCTATGCCAATTGGACTAGTGTCAACTGTCAATACAATAGGCTTTCCACAATTATAATCCGCTTTCCTGAGAGTAGGAGCATTGCTGAAATACGATCAGCCACAAAGTATCTGCATCCCTGCTCATTTAGACTCTCATTCTTCTCTTCTTCTGCACATCCCTTAATGGACACATCATCCAAGAAAGGCATAGTAAGCTGAGGTATGTAATCTCGAAGGACCTTATGCATGGCATTCATCATATGAGCAAGAGAATTAGTGGCATTGACAACACCTAAATATATGCCATTTATTGCACCAATTTTTTGGCAAAACTGTATACAATTGATACCTTATTACTAAATGTTTTCATGAATTTAATGCAGATGCGGTGTTCGTTGTTGCTGTCTTTGGAGGCCGTGTCCTTGCAGTCTGGCCAGGGAATGTAGGTACAAAATTTAATCTTTTGGCCTATCTACAACCACAAGAAACTCTTATATCTCATTTGTAAGGCATAGGCTATTGAGACCAAGATTTAGAGACTATAGGACTTTGCAAAAAAAATGGAATCCTTTGAGTTTATGCAATCCACATCCTTAGAGCTACTAGAAATCATGTCATTCATGGAAGATTATGCAGTTCTCTTTGAGCTTAATGAGCCTAGGTTACAACAAAGGAGAATTGTGTTAAAGTCCTCAATAGAAAATTGAGATGGCACTAAAGGTACAAGAGCATTAAACAAAGATGATCCATCATTGTGGATTCCCACTCATAAGATGTCTGACCATTCCCTTAGCTTCTAAGGATATGAGTAACGGCAAGAGAACCTAGAAGAAACTAGAGAGAACTTACTAAAACTCGACAATTATTTTTAATAGATTTTGTATTGTTGTTAGGGCAATGTTTAGGTTATGGTTCAAGTCATGGAGGGCACAGTTTATTTCGACTGAAGATGAGTGCCACTGCATCAATGCAATTAAGGAGTAGTGCATAAGAAAATGCAATAGAGAGCTGAAAGTTCCAATCAGCTATAATGAATCCAATGCCAACATGAAATCATTACAAATTTAATAATGTGTGCACTATCCCTCGGCTTTGCAATTGACCTGAATTGAAAAGATTTCAATGTTGGTCTTATCGTAAATGAACTCCTACTCCAAGCCACAACTGGGAGGAGTCGTTTAATTGCAAAAGAAGATGGATGGGTTCTTGACTTTGCCTTAGGGGTGGTGTGTGTTGAAGGAAGGAAGGGAAGATGGAGGTGGTGAGACGTTCTCAGAAGGATTTTACATAGTGGAATGCATTAAGAAGGAGCGAGTGCATAAGGGTCAGGTGCAATGTTTAGTTAAATAGGAAGAAACCTTAATAGGAAGGAACCTTAACGAAAAAGAAGGAAAAAACGAATGTCATGGGAGAGGGAAGCGGTTGCAATTTGTGATGTGGGGATTGAGAGAGGTGTTTTTTTTCTTTCTTGGTAGAAAAAGAAGAGAGAAAGAGAGAGACGGGCGATCAGAGTGCTGGAGTGTTTTTTTCCTCTTCCTCCTGTAGAGAGTCGATCGAAAGAAGGCTGAGGACGGGAAGCTATCCATGACGGCGACTGTACAAGCTCAGAGCTAAGAGCCATATATGACACGACGATGTTGGATCATTTGTAGCCGTGAAAGCCTGTGTAAAAGGAAGGGCGGCACCTATACCTCTTGATCAATGATTTGAAAGCCGAAGAGGATTTAGAGAGAGAGAGAGAACTTATGTGGGGACAATAATCGAAAGTAAGTTGCAGAAAGCGAGATGATGAAGAGCAAACGCTCGATATGCGTGCAGTGATGGTGTTCGAGTGCAGCCATAGCCTGAGTCATTTGACTGATCGATTTCGAGATAGAGAGAGAGTGTGTGGTGCCAGATGTCGCAAACGTATCGCAAGGCCAGAACAATCCAATGCGGATGATGCTTCTTTTGATTCGCTCCTAATCGATCCTTCCTCTATCCATTTCGCCTTTTGCTCTTCCTCCTCCTTTGTTCCTATGATGATAATTGCTTGAAACAATCGCGATTTCTATCTAATTTGTTACATATCGATTTCAGTTTCACGGAGATTCTTCCCAAGACTAACCTGCTTTGAGAGAGAGGGAGAAGGATGAGAAGGCACGACAGAGAAAGAAGAGAGAGAGAGAGAGATGCCTCTTGGGAAAGCAATAAGAGGGTGCCTTACCTTGCTTGATCTGAAGACATAAACCACTCCATAACCAATTGCGAAGTCACCGATTTGTCTTGAATATCATTCTGGAAGAACAAAGGAAGGGAATTGAAGTATGTGGTCTACTCTCGAAGCCATCGACATGATTTCTTTGAAGCACCCAACTCTAGAGCCTCAACGTATTGCTATGATTTGAGTGCAAGAAATTGAAGGAGAACAAGAGTAATAGTACAAGCTCGCGGTTGAGACGACTGGCTAGAAGCTAGACTTTACGTGACTGGACGAAAAGAGGACACGGTCTTCAAGGACGTGAAGACGACCCGCGGTTTTACACGTAAGTGTCTTAATTCGTTTATCTAAAGTAAATGATATGGCATGATAATTTCTTTAGTTTAATATTTTTAAAATATGTCTTTAAACCTCTTTTCTCATGCTACATGGTTGTTTGCATTTATCTGAATTTGTTTTTATTTATTAAAAATAAAAAATAATTGAAAACGCTAAAAAAATGACTTAAAATTGTCATAAATAAATTTTCATAAAATGTCTGATTGAAAATTTATAAGTCCTGATATTTTTTTTTCCTATAAAGCTTATAAGTCAGATAACTTACTGAATTTTTATTAGAATTTTAAAGCTAGTTTGCTATATTTAAAAATTCAAAAAGAGTTATATTTAGAGAAAAAGCATAGTTTTCCTTTTTAAAAAATTTGTTATTTACTGATATAAATTATAGATTCCTAGTGAAAGATTGGAAAGATAATCTTTGATTTATTAGTGCATTTTTGTTGTAAGGGTTAAAGAAAAGAAATAATAATTTAATAATATTTTACTTAAGAAATGCTCGTATAAAGATATGGTGTTTTGGTTTTGAAAGGAGAGATTATACGCGGTGTGAACATTTAGGAAGCATGGGAAGTTACAAATAAAAAGTTTGACAACACTTTTTAATAATTAATAATGTTAGGTTGCAGTTATAAAATTTAGTTTAAATTAAAACAAATAAAATCAAACAATTTGATGATCGGATGGCATGGGGGAAAAAGCCTCAGCATCTATATTAAATTTTTACATGTTATTCATTTTACAACCAATTTCTTAAATACACGGAGTGAAGGGTTACTAAGACTTATTTATAAATTAACAGGGAATATGGGAATGTAAAATAAACTATGTATATGATTTCGTTGGAGTGTGAAAAGTACCTGGTTTAGTCCTGATTTGTATTTAGTGAAGAAAAAGAAGAAAATGACGTTATATTCGCACAATGAATTAAGTACTTAAAAACTAATAAGCAACGACGAAATCGCGGTACGAAGTGGGGAGACGTTTATCAAGGGATAAAAGTTATGGGTTTTTAGAACGTTAGATTGTTTGATTTGAATGTTTGTTGTTAATTAAATGAATAAAATGAACTAATTTTAATCAGTTGAAGAAGATAAATATACAAAGGAATTTAAATGGAGATATTTAAATAGATCCAAGGGATCTGTTATATGAAACAAACTTCTTAAAGTCAAATATCAAAACTTCCTGGATAAACCGCCACTAGTTGGCAGGAGAAATTTATGAGAAACCGCTCCTGAAAGATGGAGGGAAACCGTAGTTATCTCAGGTTTAGCAATCTAGTGCCTAATACAATTTACTGAAGTGTAGAATATTTGAAGTTGGACTACTGCAAATAAAATGCCATACAATTAATGGAAGACTAAATCAAATTAGCATTGTTAGTAGTAACAATCACCTGTTAGTGCAACAACTCTTAGGAGTTGGCTTGCTGACTTGGGTAAAAGTGGCTTGGTTTTTGGCCAGCCATTTTTTGGTGCGTCTGCCGGGAGCCAAGTGCACTCTAGCGGGTGATTAATTTTCCTAGGGTATTCAAACCCTAGGTGTTACTTATGAGTGAATACGCAGTCTCTTTTCTAAGGGACTATTTTCCTAATTTGCCCCAAGAGTGCCAAAGAAAAGTGCTAGATAGGGCAAGGGATACAGAGTTAGTAGAGGGAGGCACATATTTTGGGCCACAATTAACTGTGGACGTTGAACAATTATCTTCTTGGAGCTGGGGTTATAACGACTGTGCGCAAACCATAGTTCTACTAGCGACACACTTTGGGTTAATAGACGCGGTAGAGATAAATACAATCAGTGTATCGTACCACTTTGATTGGTATCACCGCACAGCTTATCGAACGTTTAGAAGAGTAGTGTGGGATGATGTGTTGCCTTGGATACGTGTATCCAGAGGTTTAAAATTTGCTTTCGACACGAAAGACGTTAGAGAGGTTGCTGAAATTCTAGGCTTAATCCCCGAGCAAGAAGAAAAGTTACCTTTTGGGGAGATAGACCCAAAGTTGCCGACTATTTTGAACCTTCTAAGTGCGCATACAAGCGACAGCCTAATTTTATAGCTTCAAATAAAACGAGCATAATTTTGGAGTATGACAGTAAAAGCTAGTTTAGTACTCGTGGATGAATTCAGAAGAGAGACGGAAGCAGCAAAACGAAGCTAGGGATCAGCGAGTTAGAGAACGAGCAGTGCGACAAGAGGCTTGGCTATTAGAAAGGCTAGAGAGGGTCAACGCATTGCTGAATTTGGGAGTAGACGCTGTGTCTAACTCAACGGTAGAACCTCTTCAGCCTAGCTTATCAACTGATAGAACACCATCGAAAGAAAGTGAAGCAGCTTCATATCAATGGGATCAAGTTGTCTCCAGTACTAGCAGTGTCACTGGGGAAAGAGGTAGGCAAAATAGTGAAAATAGGGAGAGTGAAGCTAATGCTACGGTCGGGAGTATTGAACTGCTCTTTGACTGGGATTTAGAGTCAAATTTCGGATTGCGTCAATTATTTAAGAAACCTCAGGAACCTCCGTGGTTTGATACTATCAACGATTTAGGGTTAGGGCTATTATTTAGAGAAACAATGGCTCGCAGCCCAGTCAGATTAGCTGATTTCACGCAATTCGGGGGACTATGGGACGAAGATCCCAATCCCCATTCGCAAAGATTTGAGGTGACTTGCGTCGCCAATGAGATAATAGATGACGACCAGAAGCTTCATATCTTTCCTGCAACATTAAAAGATGAAGCAGCGAAATGGTATGGGAATTTAGATGCTCAACATAAAGGGACCTATGCTGCCTTATCAAGAGCTTTTCTAGAAAAATTTAGACGACAAGGTTTTCAAGATAGATTGGCTCTTCAACTGGATTATTTGTCCCAAGGAGCAACTGAAAGTGTTGAACATTATATTGAGCGCATGGAGACAATCATTCGTATGATGAATCCTGCTCCTGACGATCCCACGCAAAAACGTAAGTTTATTGATGGACTTAATCCTGAAGTTCATCAACATGTTAGTTTACAACGACCAGCTGCGTTGGCAGATGCTAAAACACATGCTAGATGGTGGGAAGAAGTGCAGCTTAGTCAACAACGACGAAGAGATCTATTCAAAGAATCTCGGACAGAATATCCAAGCACTTCAGGTGGGGTACCTAAGAACGTGTCGTATGTGACCGTTCCTTTAAATCCCTCGGTAACCGCAAGCTCAAACATGTCGAGTGTACCTCTAAATCCGTACACTTCAATTCCAGCCTATATGATGCAGACAGGAATGCCTTCTATGCCGCAATCTCAATCTCCTTTGGATGAAGCAAAAGTAGCAGATATTATTGCGAAATCTCTAGGAAAATTAAAGGAGGAAATTATGACTGCAGTACAAGCGCCTTTGAAGGAAATTTATTCGATAACGACACAAGGATCTAGTGCTCAACAATCATCGGGAAATTCGACTTCAAACCCACCTCGATCTAATATCTAGTGTGGTAAGTGTCATGGTTACAGCCATGTGGCTACAGAGTGTCCGACGCCTTCAAGGATAATGCCTGATCATCCACCGTTTTTCTCTTTTTGCCACAAAACCGGTCATTTAGATACAAATTGCTGGCATAAATTAGGTCAAGAGCAACAACAAGCTCGTTTAATGCAAACGAATTACAATTACATGGATCGTAATAATAGGACTTATGAGATTTGACCACCCAATCAGCCTTTTAGGCCACGAGGATTGCCCACCCAGGGTAGACCCCCCAGTGCCTCGAAACAATTACAACAGTGATAGCAATCGAGGGAGAAATTCTCCTTTAAGAAGAAATAATGGAAATTTTCGTAATCCAATGGGACAAGGTGGTCAACAAAGACCTAGGGGACCAGTAATTTGTTATCGATGCCAACAAGAAGGTCACATAGCCACATATTGTCCAAATGCGCGAAAAAATCAAGACTATACTCCTCTTTGCAGGAGGTGCAGTGGTGAAGGACACTATGAAGAAAATTGTCCTAAGCGAGAGGATAATCAAATGTCGGACAAAGGGAAACAAACCTCTAACGAACCTTCAACGTCTGCTGCAAATTTAGTTGAAGTAGAAACAATAAGGAAAGATACTGGAGTTAAGTCAAAATTTATACCTCGCAAGGTGACTTTTAGAGCTGACCCGATGATTGGTGTCATTACGAGGGCACAAAAGTAACAACAGAAGGAGCAAGGTTTAGAGGAAGAGAGTCCACAATTAAACGGAGCAGTGAAGGATAAGTCTAAGGACATAGATCCTAATATAGAACTACCTGAATCGGATTCTCCGCAGCATTCCTCTGACCATCTGTTATTACCTGTGCCCTTAGTAAATCCTAAGATTCAAGTGGGAGTAGCTCCTTTTCCCGAAAGATTGGTTCCTCCTAAGGAAAGGAGTAAAGATTATGTAGAATCCGTAAATAAGACCTATGATCTTTGGGCTGCATTAGAAGAGATATCATTGACTATTAACCTTCGGCAATTGCTAGAAATAGCGCCTGTTTGTCGGAAACAACTTTACCATAAATTAGTTCGGCGTCGAAGGAAGAGGATTGAGATAAACGCTTCTAAGGACAGTGAAAATTCTTCCAAAGGAAAAACAACTAAGGATGTAAAAATAGTAGATTTATTTGTGGACCCAGGAGCTCCAGTTATCGATACTACTATTAATGGCCACTTGCTACATGAAGTGCAGTTAGATGGTGGCTCAGCAGTTAATTTGATGACAGAACAGGCAATGCAAGAATTAGGGTTGAAAGCTCTAGAACCTACTCATATTGTTTTACGGGTGGCTGATCAAAGGAAAGTAACTCCTTTGGGGTTACTGCGAAATGTGAAATCTGTAGTAGCTGGATTAGAATTTCATGTGAACTATTTGATCGTTCGTTCGCAAACAAATATTTCATCATATTTTGTGCTACTGGGAAGACCTTGGTTATACCAAGCAAGATGCATTCAAGACTGGTATAAAGGTTCAATTGTGATTGGTCCTCGAAATGATAGGGTTAAAATACAAGTTATTTCAAAAGGATTTTTGAAAGATTCAGGAGATGAAGCAGTTAGTGAAATGGATGAGAAATCCAACAGTGAGTTTTATGATTCGGATATGGAGGGGACTGATCATGAAGGGCCTTATGCCTGGTTATTTAAAACACCACACGTAGCAACAGCAGAAAAAGTAGAGGTCAATATAGTACATCAGCCTAACAAGGTAGAACAGATGGGTATTGGTGAGTATGCTGTAGCGTTTTCATCTGACAATGATTCGGATAGTGATATTACTCAGTGGTTATCCACATCCGAAGATACAACCCTCGACTGCTTAATGCTTTCAGCAGAGGAAGCCGAATATCTTGATGATTCGCTTGAAACATGTTTTCAATTATTTACGGATCAAGAAGGAAATAATCAACAAGATGTATTTTCTGCATACAACAGGTCGGAAGCGGTTTCTTTGGATGAATTAGGGGAGGAAGAAATGCCTGAGCTAATGATATCTGATGTGGCTGACATTTCAATAACCTCTTCAGAAAGTATGGGAGAAGATAATGTTACTGATAATCATAATAGTATGCCTGAGAGTAGGATTTTAGAAGCTCTTCCTTATGGGGAAAATGCTTTACCCTTTGGATTTGGACAATTGCCAGATAGAGCTAAAAGGATTTATTACTATCAGCTAGAAGCGAAGGAAAGAGAAAGGAGAAGTAGGCATAGGTGCAAACCCTTACAAAGACCACTATCTCGTGAGGATGAGGATGATTCAGCTTCGGCTTTTAATAGGTTTTCACAGACTTCTCGTGAACATCATGGTAATTACGCTAGGATTATTAGAGAATTGAACGAGGCATTGGAAGTAGAGCGTGAGGCAGCGTTGACTGCTGTAAATGAAGCAATGAAGAAGATTACTGAGTTGCAAAAGGAAAAGGCAGAGTTTCAGTTTAGAGAAAGGCGATATCTAGATGAAATCTCGCTTTTAGAATTTTATTTAGAAGAAGAGAAATCTAAATTTAGTAGGGGTGAGTTACAGATGGACCAAGCGTTATCTATGGATACAAATTATTGGGAAGAACATGAAAACACTGATAGGTTTTTGGAAAAAAATAAATCTAAGAATACTTTTGAGCCAGAGACTCAAGAGAAAAACCCTACAAATGTTCCCTGGTTGTGTCATTCTTTTAGGCGTTCGATCGGAATTGCGCAGAAGATTTATCGCTATTCTAGGGGACCGATAATTGGTTATCAACGAGTCCAATCTGAACCTACTACGCTTAAATTGCACAATATGCAAGCGGTGGTGTTGCCTCATCCAAAAGAAAGAGTAATGGATTTTACTATTTATGGGGACGGGCAAGAGCCACAACTTAGATGGTTTGAACCTGCAGCACCTAGGAATTTTGTGGAACTGAAACAAGTTATACATTATTTGGGCTGTCGAATTCAGGGCGAGGAGGATGAGAATCTACATTCATTAATTCTCAAGCTTAAAGATAATCAATGGTTTTGGAGTTTAGATGATCAGGAATGTCTAGAAAAGAATAACGAAATTTTACGTCGATATCGCCGTAGGTTACATGCTCAATATCCATGTAATTCAGAGCAGATACCTAGCGTAATTGACTTTGTAAGAACCTCATTTACCATGAAATCTCGTAAAAATGTAAATGTCAATAATGGCGGTTTAGATAAATATGGGAAGAGATATACTGAAAGATCCTTTCCTGAGTTAGTAAATGTTTATGGAATAGAAGTTGATGGTGCTACGCAAGATAACCTGGCTATTATTCCTTATAGGGTTTTACCCTTAGTAAATTCTGTGAATGTGGGAGAAGAAGCACCGGAATCAAGTACTAAGAATAACCTTCTTGAAAATGTATTGATGCAGATATCCGAAGATGTGCCCACAATTAAGCCACGAAGAATAGGCTCTCTATTTATTGAAGAGCCTGAAGTTGAAGTAGTTAAGCTTAAAATGGCAGAAGGAAAATATTTAAATTTAGGAGACCAATTGGAATCGCCACATCGTGAAAGATTCGAAGAAGTCTTACGAGTGCATGTTGATGCTTTTGCTTGGTCATATAGGGACCTTAAGGGTATTAAAGCTGAATTATGTCAGCATTTTATTGATCTAGAACCAGGCACAAAACCTGTATGTCAACGTCAACGACGAACAAACCCTGTGTATGCAGAGTTAGTGAAAGCTGAAATTACTAAGCTTTTAGATGCTGGATTCATTTATCCTGTTGCATACAGTGAATGGGTATCTCCTATTGTGGTAGTACCCAAGAAGAATAGTAAGAAGATTCACATTTGTGTCGATTATAGAAAGCTGAATAGCAAAACACGTAAAGATCATTTTCCTTTGCCATTTACTGATCAAGTACTTGATAAGGTTGCTGGTCATGAGCTGTATTCTTTCATGGATGGATTTAGCGGTTACAACCAAGTACTAATTCATCCTGAAGATCAATCCAAAACTACATTTACTACTGAATGGGGTACATTTGCTTATAGAGTAATGCCTTTTGGTTTGTGCAATGCACCCACAACATTCCAGAGAGTTATGATTTCAGCTTATCAAGATTTTCTACGTCAATGGATGGAAGTTTTCTTAGATGATTTTTGTGTTTATGGTACGGCAAAAGAAATGCCTGAGCTACTAACGCAAGTATTTGAACATAGTGATGAAGTAGGTATATCCTTGAATCCTGATAAATGTGTTTTTGGAGTACCAAAAGGAACCTTATTGGGGCATATCGTTTCTAAAGAAGGTATTGCCATGGATCCAGCTAAAATTATTAAGATTTCTACACTTCCACCTCCAACAAATCTTAAGCAATTGCGTGGATTTTTAGGACATCTAAATTATTATCGGAGATTTATTTCCGATTTTGCAAAGGTGGCATCACCTTTGACAAATCTACTACGAAAGGATACTCCTTTTATTTGGGATAATGTTTGCCAGAAAGCATTTGAATTTCTTAAACATAAGTTAATTGAAGGACCAGTATTAGCACCCCCAGATTGGACAAAAGAATTCCATATTCATGCTGATGCATCTATGTATGCTGTAGGAGCTGTTTTGTGCCAAGCAGATGATAATAAGGTGGATCATCCAATTTATTATGCGAGTCAAAATTTAAGTGATGCAGAAAGGAATTATACCACTACTGAGAAAGAATGCCTATCGATGGTATTTGCGGTGGAGAAATTTCGTCATTATTTATTAGGGAATAAGTTTACCATATATGTTGATCATGAGGTGTTAAAGTATTTGCTTAATAAAGCAGAACTTTCAGGACGTGTGATTCATTGGATGTTGTTATTCCAAGAGTTTGATTTTCAAATAGTTACTCGTCCTGGTAGAGCTCATGTGCTAGCAGATCATCTATCACGATTATTAACATCAGACAAGGAGGAAGGTGTGGAAGATGATTTGCCGGATGCATCACTTTTTACTGTGGAGACACAAGTTCCATGGTATGCTGATATTGCAAATTTTCTTAGTACTGCTCGATATCCACCTGGTGCTGATAAGCGCAGGAAACGTCAGATATTAATGCAAGCACGCTCCTACGGATTATTAGGGGGTTACCTTTATAAATTTTTTCCACGCGAAGGTATCTATCGACGCTGTGTAAGGGAAGATGAAGTACCAGTGGTTCTTAAGGCATTGCATGATGAGCCGTGTGGTGGCCATTTTGCCGGTGAATTGACTGCAAGAAAAGTTCTATTAGCTGGTTATTGGTGGCCTACCCTATTTAAAGATGCTTATTATTATTGTCGAAAATGTGATGTATGTCAAAGGACTGGTCGTCCTTCTAAGAGTTTTGCTACGCCTTTGACACCTATATTAGCATTAGCACCTTTTGAGAAATGGGGAATTGATTTTGTAGGCCCAATTGATCCGCCTACTAGATATCGCTCGAATTGTTATATCTTAGTCTATACTTACTATATTACAAAGTGGGTGGAAGCGAAAGCGCTTAAAACGGATAAAGCCATTGATGTGGCTAAGTTTATGTATGAGAATATTATTACACGTTTTGGTTGCCCACTGGAATTAGTAAGTGACCGAGGTTCCCATTTCTTGAATGGTCTTATCAGCGAGTTAATGGAAATCTATAAAATTAAACATCGCAAATCAACACCTTATTATCCCAGAGCTAACGGTCAGGTTGAAGTAGCCAATCGCATTATCTGTGGGATTTTAACTAAAATGGTTGCTTCCCACAGGCGAGATTGGGATGAACGTTTATATGAAGCGTTATGGGCCTATAGAACTACTTATAAGGTGACAGTGCAAAATACACCCTTCAATTTAGTTTATGATACTAATGCTATATTCCCTATTGAGCAAGAGTTGCCCACTTTATGAGTAGCTCTATCATTACGACTAGGTGAGGTTGAATCTTTGAAACAACGGATTTTACAATTGGTAAAGTTGGATGAGGAAAGATTATTAGCTCTACAAAGTCTAGAAGCAATGCAAAAACGTCGTAAAGCATGGCACGACCAGAATATGAAAGTACGGGAGTTTAAAGAAGGCGATTTAGTTTTACTTTATGACAGTCGTTATTATAAATTTCCTGGGAAGCTTAAAATTCGTTGGTTGGGACCTTTTAAGGTGATTAATGTTTATGATAATGGTTCCCTTGATGTGCAAGATATTAATGCTGAAAATGAGATATTTAGGGTCAATGGCTTGCGCCTTAAACATTTTGTGACTTAGGCTAGCTAGGCATAGTTAGGTTAGTAGTTACAATAATATTTTGTCTAATCCACCCTTGGATGTCTTTTCTTTCTTTGGGGGTTTTTAAATGGGATGCAGGTATGGCCTTTTTGTGGATGGATGCGCTTTACCCTCGTATTGATGCCGATAGTGCTGATCCTGTTCATGCTGGACCTTACGATATTCCGCGTTTTTAGACGCATGACAAGTTTTTATATGCACCGAGAGGGGAGGCCTGTTGTGGTTCTTCTTTTGTGATTATTTTTTGTTTACAGTATCATCCACCTTTTGGTTGTAGGTCCTGTCAGCGGCATTTATTTGTGCGTGCTCAGTTCTTGTGTTGGCAGTGTCGCACATACTTTCAACGCTATGGTACCACTGCCATACAGGAAATGATTGGTTATACCTACCAGCGTCATGATTATAATAGTGTTTTTTCTCTTGAGCGCGGCGCTGGTCAGTTTAGGGTAGGTAGAGAGCAGGCAGAATTTGCGAGATATCGTTCCACTGTCTACCGCCTTACTCCATCTTACCATGATTTGCAGACTAGTGTTCCCTGCCCATGTTGGGATTATATTTGTTGGTATATGGATGCGACCGAGGGGCATTCCTTAGATGCTTTACCAGTGGCCCCTATGCCCTACTATGATGATGCAGCTTCGGCTTCGCTCCATGATGTGATGGAGGTTCTTAGCGATGCACCTGATAGCAGATCTGTGACTTCTGATATGCCTACGCTAGAGGCTATTCTTGAGCATTCTATAGATGATAGTTTAGTTAATAGGTTTGACTTAGATGGAGTTGATGATTTCGGATTAGGATTATTGTTTTCACTAGAAGATCTCAGAGACTTTGAAGATTTTAGTCTAGATATTTTGTTTTCTTAGTCTTTTATGTTTTTCTTTTATTCTACATTTTGAAAAACAAACAAACAAATATATATCGTTTACAAGAAAAAAAAAAACATACAATGCTTTGAGTTATTGATATCCTGTAGGTTTTCATGCACTTTAGTTTTATTTTCCACGTAGTTAGGTAGTTAGTTGCACGCACGGTTAGGGTATTCCTCTCAGTGCTGGAGTTTGGGATATTTAAGTTAGTAAGATGGACAGTTCTATATGCAAGAATGGTTATCAAGTGGAGAAATATACTGCTTCTTAAACAACCAAGTAGTGGGAGCGTTACGACAGTCTAGTTGATCGAGATTGTGACATGAGTATTTGACAATTCTTTTGTACAGGGAAAAGTTTTATTATTTATCTAACCCTTTAACATTGTATTGGCTAGTGTATGTTTCATGAGCAGATTTGACTATGATTTTGCGTTACACACTGTTGTATGCTTCTGTTGCTGATTCTTGGAGTTGCAATATCCACGAACATACAAGGTTGTTTCATACCTAAACTTTTTATTTCATATTCATTTTGGAAAAATACATGAATAAAAAAATTGATGGAATGAAATTAGAGATGTCGAAGAAGAAAAAAAAAGAAAAAAAAACACTTAAGTAAATTACATAGGCATTATAAATAAATATTTTAAACAAATATGAATGATATATATATACAATTCTCTCTATATGAAGTCCACTCACAAGGGATGGGACTTAGCATTAGGGAGTGATTAAAAAGGGGGTGACGTGTGTGCATAACATAGTGAATTTCATTGTATGGGTGTCCGATTAGGAATCCTATAGAGTTTTCCCCTATCTTTTGGTCGCTTTTCTAGCGATATGTGGGGTAGCTGAATAACAAGGTTCTCTCCACGAAATTTTGACTAGGAGTAGCATGGAAGAAAGATGCTGAGCTGGTGAGTATTCTTTGCTTATCATTTGCCTAGGCAGAGTGACTAGTATTATGCGTTAGATTAGATTCCTCGAGCAAAGTTGTTGAGCTGAAATGTTTGACCGTTCAATTAAGTAATGTATTCTTAGCTTTCTAGTTGATCCTTTAAAATAAAAAAATTACTTAAAATCCAATCCGACTACTAAAAGTTCGGAAGAGTCTATATATTTATTCTTTTAAAGAAAGAAAGAAGAAGAAAAAAAAAAATTAAAAAAACACCCTGAGACTGCAGGGTTTGAAAAAAAACAACCAAAAGAAGATAACCATCGCCTCTGAGGTCCTGGTAGGCTGTAGGGATTTCCTTGAGGGGTGCCCTGCGTCCGATGCCTTGTATCTCTTTGGGGTGGGACCTTTTGGGAAAGAGAATCAATGTATATACTCTTTTGACATTTTTTTAAAAAAAGCCATTAAAACATAAACTTAAAAGAAAAGCCTTGGACAATTAGCAGTTACGAACCATTGGCTGGTGGTTCTAGTAGAACATGGAGGGTTAGCAGCTAAACCCTAGGAGTCCTATTTAGTGTTGTAGTATTAGTTTGCCTTGTTTGGGTTCTTTGTTAAGTAACGACCTTATCAGTGATGCTATTTCAGAAGCAATATTTTTAGTAGGATAGTAGTGCGGCAATTTATTGCCTAGAGGGATTATTGTTGTTTAGCGGCTCTAGACAGCTTCCTAGTTGGTATATTCTATGCAATGGATGAAGCTCTGTTATGCATTTCAGTGGGGAGAGTGAGTAAGGGAGAATGTTAGTTTGCATAAGTTTTTATACAATTTACTTGGAATGTTTGTATGATTTGTGTTTTAATAGGACACCAACAAGTATTTTTCCTATCTTTTTAGTGTGTACTAGTTGTCCATGTGCGGTTTTGCAGATCATGTAGCGGTGCTCGCGAGGACGCTTCGCAATTAAGTGGAGGAGAGTATATTTTTTCTTTTAAAGTTGCGTAGCAGTGCTCGTGGTAGTTGTGCTCATGATGCTGAATGTTTGTGATGTAGCGGTGCTCGCGAGGACGCTTCGCAATTAAGTGGGGGAGAATGACAACACCTAAATATATGCCATTTATTGCACCAATTTTTTGGCAAAACTGTATACAATTGATACCTTATTACTAAATTTTTTCATGAATTTAATGCAGATGCGGTGTTCGTTGTTGCTGTCTTTGGAGGCCGTGTCCTTACAGTCTGGCCAGGGAATGTAGGTACAAAATTTAATCTTTTGGCCTATCTACAACCACAAGAAACTCTTATATCTCATTTGTAAGGCATAGGCTATTGAGACCAAGATTTAGAGACTATAGGACTTTGCAAAAAAAATGGAATCCTTTGAGTTTATGCAATCCACATCCTTAGAGCTACTAGAAATCATGTCATTCATGGAAGATTATGCAGTTCTCTTTGAGCTTAATGAGCCTAGGTTACAACAAAGGAGAATTGTGTTAAAGTCCTCAATAGAAAATTGAGATGGCACTAAAGGTACAAGAGCATTAAACAAAGATGATCCATCATTGTGGATTCCCACTCATAAGATGTCTGACCATTCCCTTAGCTTCTAAGGATATGAGTAACGGCAAGAGAACCTAGAAGAAACTAGAGAGAACTTACTAAAACTCGACAATTATTTTTAATAGATTTTGTATTGTTGTTAGGGCAATGTTTAGGTTATGGTTCAAGTCATGGAGGGCACAGTTTATTTCGACTGAAGATGAGTGCCACTGCATCAATGCAATTAAGGAGTAGTGCATAAGAAAATGCAATAGAGAGCTGAAAGTTCCAATCAGCTATAATGAATCCAATGCCAACATGAAATCATTACAAATTTAATAATGTGTGCACTATCCCTCGGCTTTGCAATTGACCTGAATTGAAAAGATTTCAATGTTGGTCTTATCGTAAATGAACTCCTACTCCAAGCCACAACTGGGAGGAGTCGTTTAATTGCAAAAGAAGATGGATGGGTTCTTGACTTTGCCTTAGGGGTGGTGTGTGTTGAAGGAAGGAAGGGAAGATGGAGGTGGTGAGACGTTCTCAGAAGGATTTTACATAGTGGAATGCATTAAGAAGGAGCGAGTGCATAAGGGTCAGGTGCAATGTTTAGTTAAATAGGAAGAAACCTTAATAGGAAGGAACCTTAACGAAAAAGAAGGAAAAAACGAATGTCATGGGAGAGGGAAGCGGTTGCAATTTGTGACGTGGGGATTGAGAGAGGTGTTTTTTTTCTTTCTTGGTAGAAAAAGAAGAGAGAAAGAGAGAGACGGGCGATCAGAGTGCTGGAGTGTTTTTTTCCTCTTCCTCCTGTAGAGAGTCGATCGAAAGAAGGCTGAGGACGGGAAGCTATCCATGACGGCGACTGTACAAGCTCAGAGCTAAGAGCCATATATGACACGACGATGTTGGATCATTTGTAGCCGTGAAAGCCTGTGTAAAAGGAAGGGCGGCACCTATACCTCTTGATCAATGATTTGAAAGCCGAAGAGGATTTAGAGAGAGAGAGAGAACTTACGTGGGGACGATAATCGAAAGTAAGTTGCAGAAAGCGAGATGATGAAGAGCAAACGCTCGATATGCGTGCAGTGATGGTGTTCGAGTGCAGCCATAGCCTGAGTCATTTGACTGATCGATTTTGAGATAGAGAGAGAGTGTGTGGTGCCAGATGTCGCAAACGTATCGCAAGGCCAGAATAATCCAATGCAAATGATGCTTCTTTTGATTCGCTCCTAATCGATCCTTCCTCTATCCATTTCGCCTTTTGCTCTTCCTCCTCCTTTGTTCCTATGATGATAATTGCTTGAAACAATCGCGATTTCTATCTAATTTGTTACATATCGATTTCAGTTTCACGGAGATTCTTCCCAAGACTAACCTGCTTTGAGAGAGAGGGAGAAGGATGAGAAGGCACGACAGAGAAAGAAGAGAGAGAGAGAGAGATGCCTCTTGGGAAAGCAATAAGAGGGTGCCTTACCTTGCTTGATCTGAAGACATAAACCACTCCATAACCAATTGCGAAGTCACTGATTTGTCTTGAATATCATTCTGGAAGAACAAAGGAAGGGAATTGAAGTATGTGGTCTACTCTCGAAGCCATCGACATGATTTCTTTGAAGCACCCAACTCTAGAGCCTCAACGTATTGCTATGATTTGAGTGCAAGAAATTGAAGGAGAAGAGTAATAGTACAAGCTCGCGGTTGAGACGACTGGCTAGAAGCTAGACTTTACGTGATTGGACGAAAAGAGGACACGGTCTTCAAGGACGTGAAGACGACCCGCGGTTTTACACGTAAGTGTCTTAATTCGTTTATCTAAAGTAAATGATATGGCATGATAATTTCTTTAGTTTAATATTTTTAAAATATGTCTTTAAACCTCTTTTCTCATGCTACATGGTTGTTTGCATTTATCTGAATTTGTTTTTATTTATTAAAAATAAAAAATAATCGAAAACGCTAAAAAATGACTTAAAATTGTCATAAATAAATTTTCATAAAATGTCTGATTGAAAATTTATAAGTCCTGATATTTTTTTTTCTTATAAAGCTTATAAGTCAGATAACTTACTGAATTTTTATTAGAATTTTAAAGCTAGTTTGCTATATTTAAAAATTCAAAAAGAGTTATATTTAGAGAAAAAGCATAGTTTTCCTTTTTTTTTAAATGTGTTATTTACTGATATAAATTATAGATTCCTAGTGAAAGATTGGAAAGATAATCTTTGATTTATTAGTGCATTTTTGTTGTAAGGGTTAAAGAAAAGAAATAATAATTTAATAATATTTTACTTAAGAAATGCTCGTATAAAGATATAGTGTTTTGGTTTTGAAAGGAGAGATTATACGCGGTGTGAACATTTAGGAAGCATGGGAAGTTACAAATAAAAAGTTTGACAACACTTTTTAATCATTAATAATGTTAGGTTGCAGTTATAAAATTTAGTTTAAATTAAAACAAATAAAATCAAACAATTTGATGATCGGATGGCATGGGGGAAAAAGCCTCAGCATCTATATTAAATTTTTACATGTTATTCCTTTTTACAACCAATTTCTTAAATACACGGAGTGAAGGGCTACTAAGACTTATTTATAAATTAACAGGGAATATGGGAATGTAAAATAAACTATGTATATGATTTCGTTGGAGTGTGAAAAGTACCTGGTTTAGTCCTGATTTGTATTTAGTGAAGAAAAAGAAGAAAATGACGTTATATTCGCAAAATGAATTAAGTACTTAAAAACTAATAAGCAACGACGAAATCGCGGTACGAAGTGGGGAGACGTTTATCAAGGGATAAAAGTTATGGGTTTTTAGAACGTTAGATTGTTTGATTTGAATGTTTGTTGTTAATTAAATGAATAAAATGAACTAATTTTAATCAGTTGAAGAAGATAAATATACAAAGGAATTTAAATGGAGATATTTAAATAGATCCAAGGGATCTGTTATATGAAACAAACTTCTTAAAGTCAAATATCAAAACTTCCTGGATAAATTGCCACTAGTTGGCAGGAGAAATTTATGAGAAGCCGCTCCTGAAAGATGGAGGGAAACCGTAGTTATCTCAGGTTTAGCAATCTAGTGCCTAATACAATTTACTGAAGTGTAGAATATTTGAAGTTGGACTACTGCAAATAAAATGCCATACAATTAATGGAAGACTAAATCAAATTAGCATTGTTAGTAGTAACAATCACCTGTTAGTGCAACAACTCTTAGGAGTTGGCTTGCTGACTTGGGTAAAAGTGGCTTGGTTTTTGGCCAGCCAGGCATCTTGAGGCAAGGTACACATCCTGACAAGCCCAATAGGAGTTCTCATGGTGGTTATGTCCCTGCTTTCCAAAGCCAGCTGAAACTGATCATATCCTGAATACAAATCACCTAAAGAATAGATGGCACGTCTAGCAAATGCTTCTGCAAACTCATCCACAACTGGACCTATACCAACATTCCTGATAGTAACTCTGTTTACTGGCTGCATGTCCTGAATAAATTGGAGAGTATCATTCTTCTTTGGAACTGTAAACCACCTGTTTGAGTATGGTGCAGATGAAGGCTCAAGAATTCCCATCCTGATTTTCTCATTCAATAAATCAATCAGCTTTGGCAGGTGTGCTTTAGGCACTGGAATAGGTCGGAGATTCCATGGAATATGAGGAATAGTAAAAATAACCATAGGAGCAACAATATCAGGATTCACACATCCAATCTCATGTGGGAAAAAAGCAAATCCCCTTCCATGTCGCTCAAGCATCTCCTGAAAGCATTGCTTCTCTATGGGTAACAAAAAATCACCATTTCCAATTTTCAATTCAGCAAGAGTATTTGCTGAAAATTTATGGCCAATATGCTCCGGATTCCTCAAAATTGGTTGTTTGGCAGCCCTCTCTATTTGTTGATCACTGTCAGGTGGAAGCGGTACAGCTAGCGGCTTCACCTTCTTATCCACAGTTTTGTATTTCGTGTCAACCTTGGCTTCATTATGCTCTTTTGCATTACTCAAATCTTGCTGTAAATCAGCAATTCTGCACTCCAATGGCTGAATATCCTCAGCCCTCTGCTCTATGGACTGCATAGAAACAACCCTAAACTCTGGATGCTGAAATATTTCAGCAGTAAACTCTGTTGGCTGAAAGTTTTCAGCCCTCTGTGTCTCTGAAAGCTGATCATAACCAGTTGGAAACTCTGTTTTCTGAATTTCTTCAGCACTCAACACTCTTTGCTGAGTTACCTCAGCCTCTGACTCAATCTGTGACACAAAATCTGCAATTTCATGAAACATGTCCAGGGACTGCACTAATACATTACTGTGACAACTCTGCATATCAGTTTTCAGCATATCTTTCATCTCTTCCATTGTATCTGCACAAATCATACTGTCATACATCCCATCTATGTGCTCATCATCCTCCAAAATTCTTGCATTTTTCAAATTTTTCTCCTTCCTGCATATGTACTGCCTGGCAGCTCTAGGCAACCTTGAAAACTTCTGATAGCTCATCGAACTGTTTGCTGAAATCCCAACAAAACCGGAGGAGAAAACACCGCTGCCAGGAGGCGAGAACTCCAATCTCCTCTGCTCTGTACCACTGTCGTCTCGCGAAACGGCGGTACCTAATGAAAACCCGAATCCCTCACAGTGGTCAAAGGTGCATCTCTGAGAGTATCCCTGTTTCTAACATGATTCACACACACAGTCATAAACTAAACTGCTCTCATGCCATCTTTACTGCGAATCCGTGCATAAGCAGATCCATCATCCATTACCTTTGTTTCCATACGCATCTCTGTGATGAATGGCTGTCCAAGAATTATAGGATAAGAGCATGAATCCTGCACAAAGAAATGAAAATCCTCCTCTACATCACCAATAGAAACCCTGACACTAGGACAGGCAGCATACAAATCACCTGCAGTGTTATTGGCGGCTCTCATACGCCACCCATGCTCTACATCCATAGGCCATATGTTACTCTCATAAAGTCCACGAACTATGAGATTAATCTCTGAACCATGATCCACCAATGCAACATAAGGCACCTGTTTCTCTCCAATCTTTACCATCGTCTCTGTAGTTGCCCTAGCCCAATGGCTCCGCGAAAAGTGACTACGCGGTATCAAGACAGGCTCATCAGTTTCAGCATAATGCATAGACTGAACCCTCTTCTCTACCTGCGGAAAAACAGAAGCATTTTCAACCATAACCTCATCCTCATCCTCATCCAACTCCCCAATCAAAACTCCCTGTGTATCAATGGTAGACAATGCATGTCTTTTCCTCTTCAGGACCTCCTGAAACTGATCCTGAAACTCTCTTTTCGAGATGCCCAAAACCTCAGAAATAGTGAAAGTCACCTCACTGCCAAGTATCTTGTCATTAAAGATTTTCTTCATGTCTGTAGATGTCTCAATATCGGACATGAATCTAAACCCTAGCTGTTTTCTCTCTCTAGGCTCTTGCCTCTTTTCTCTCTTTTGAGCATCTTCCATCTGTCGATCTAACCCTGGTCTTGAAGACGGTCCTACAGTAGGTGGAGTAACAAACTCACCCCCTCTAGTCTTTTTAGCTGCACTTGGATTTTCTTTATCCCTCTTACGCTTCTCCTCAACAAGTACATCTGCTCCATGAGACTTAGCCAAATAAGCATAAATAGAGTACCTATCAACAAGCGAATCCCAACCTGTCTCTGATCTGATGCTAGAGCTTGCACTAGTCAAAAAAATTTGCTGAATTTTTCCCTTGTTTGCAGTCTCCATAGCATAAGTCCATAGTGCTGACTGAGTCTCTGATCCCTTCTCAATCTGGACTCCACATGCAGAAGCATCACCTCTAGTTGTCACATAAGAAGTACGCACAGCCATGTCATCCACTAACTTCTTCATTCCACATTTACCAAAGTTGGTAGCAAGTGGAGCTCCTGTCTCAGTCAACCAAATCTTACCATCTTGTCCCCAATATACCAAATTCTTCCTCCTTGCATCCTGAAAAGATTCACAATCCCTGCAATGCTGATGGTCTGTACTATCGCACCAAATACATCTCCGATCTCTCCTAGGTGCACTAGGAGCACTCCTAGGTGCAGTAGGAGCACTAGAAGAAGTAGTAGGCGCAGTCGAAGCAAACTGTTCTTTCAATTTTCCCACCAACTCCGCTTTAACTGACTCCAATGTCAAATCTGTTATGCCTTTGATTATGTCATCAAGAGAGGTAGGCACCGATGGAGATTATGGTTTTGGAGCAGAAGGTGTAGACATCGGTCATGGAACAGGAGGAATAGGTGGAGTGGAAACAGTAGGCACTGGCATAGGCCAAGAAATTGGCTGAGGAGGAGAAGAAATAATAGGGATAGAAGCAGGCATAGGAGCAGATGATGGTGTAGGTGTCATGGAACCATTCTGTAGACGAGTCTTCCAAATCCTCCTCTTAGTCAAAGTCGAGACTGCATCCTGAGCATCCTGCCAATCCGTTTTAAGACCCATAGGCTTCGTGCGATCCTCAAGAAGCTCACCCAACTCTTTCTGAAGAGCAGGATCTGCAGCTTGCAAGAAAAGCTCAACTTTTTCAACATCCAATGCTCTTTGTTCAATGGCATCAAGCTGACTATACCTCTCTTCAAATTCTCGAATCAACTCTGAAGCAGCTAGACCTTTGTTTGGCATGTAGACCCACTCTCGGAATGACCGCCGAGTAGCCATACCAAATTCCTCAAGGAAATATTCTTCTTTCAAGGCCTTCTTAAAATCTTGCCAATGTGTATTTTGAATAAAAAGATCAGTCACTTTTGCCCTCAAAGCGGGTGTGACAAGAGAAGGAAGTACTTACTCATAAGTCCAGCTGGAACTCCAAAAAACCCCATCTTGATCTCATATGTCTTCAAATATGCTGAAACATTACGGCCATCAAATAGCTTCTTCTCATTCTCAACTGCTTCAATCACTTTAGTCGCGCTGTTTGCATTCTCCTGCTCCGAATAGAGTTGCCTTTGCTGAGACAACTGCTGTTGATGCAATTGTTGCTGCTGCTGCATATACAATTGTGTCTGCTGATTTTGGAGCTGCATATACATGGACATATTCTGCAAAATCTGCTTTAGATCATCTATTGAAGTACTTGACGCAACAGTCATTGATGGAGCTGAAGTAGAGGATGCAGCTGGAATTGTAGAAGAGGCTGAAAGAGAGGCTAAAGTATCTCCCATCCTGAAATTTCTGCGACGCTTTCACGTCGGGTTCACCAAAGATGTCGAAGGGTTTCGAAAGCAAAGTCGCAACCACAGAGGACCTTGACTAATTTCAGGATGGAAGATCAATCAGGCGAATAAGAAAAATGAGAAAATGATGTCAAATAGTAGTTATATTTCTGCCATGAAGTTTGCAAAATACAAGATGACTTCAAATCTGTTCAGTCCACTGATTTTAGGCCTCTTAATTTAATTATGCTGCATTTGTAGATCCTTGACCTCAAATAATATGTGCAGAAATTCAGAATTCAAATATACAACACTATTGTGATCTTCTTGGATTCTGATGTCAATAATGTGCAGGAAATTGCCATCAGTGAGTTTACAAACAAGAGGTATGAACTGTAATAAAGTCTCTTTACTAATATCTCGAACTGTGGACCATCTTGTGTGGAAACTGTATTTATTCACCAAGAGCTCTTCAACCAGTTTGTAGAGGACATACATACGGTTGTTGAAAAGCTATTGATGATGATCGATGCTCTCTGGCAATCTAACACCCTGTGGCTCCAGTAAATGCAGATCTTTGTAATACTACCAGTATCTAAAAGGAAAAAAAACCTTGTTTGGTAAGTGATGTATAATAGCCCTTTACCAAACACAGAATTTGAACCACAGCCCTGGAGCTCTTTGGAACGTCTATTCCCTCGGTCTCCTTCTTCACGCTCTCCTTCCAATGCCTTGCCATGGACGGAATAAACTCTGTGTACTGGGGCAGAGACTTGCATGCAACGTAGCAATTAACATCTTTGACCAAGTGGCCTAGTACAGGCGATGGATTGCTGTAACCTCCTCCTCCAGATCCTGTGGGCACCTGCAACGTTCCCTTGCACAAATGCACACATCCGTGCGATCCTTTCCCCAGTAGCCATATCATGTCGTAAACATCCTCGTGCAGCCAATCAACACAAATTAAAGAAGAAGATTTGTGAGTAGATGTAGATGCTGATGTAGCTATACAACATGTCCACGAGGCTTACAGATCCAGGCCAAGGAGCAATAGCCAGTTCTCTGACTTGATGATCTATCCATGTAGTCATGTTGGCGCGGTGGCGCGTCGACCACGGTAGCTGAGCCACCCATCGGCTGTCTCTTCTGCTTCTGCATTTGGCAAGATGGTAGCAAGCAAGAATCCTCGTCAGCGAGCTGGAGGAGCAGGTCTTGTTGTAACAGTCAAGCTTCTTCTTCCTTTGTAGCAGGTCTGGCAGATGCACGCTTCTTGGTATCGGAGCAGGTACAGCCACCCGAGGTGGTCTCCATTATCATGTTCCGAGCAACGGTGCATTCGGCATCGGAGGAAGAACAGGCACAGAGACGGCGGGTAGACAGCTTACAAGCTCACACCACCTCTGAAGGAGCTCCAACACATAATCAAGAAGAAGGGATTTCGCTATTCTCTGCACTTCGTCTTCATTCCGTCATCTCGCTCACTTCTCTGATTTCGGCTCGTTGTCTTTTCGTCTTCTGCAGCCGCTAACTCCCTCACCTTCTTCATCTTCTGCTCCATTGTCGTTGCTTTAGCAGCTTCATTGAACTCCTTTATTGGCTTCATCTTCAACTTCATGGTTCCCTTCTTTGTTGCAGTAGGCTGGTTCCTCCCGATGGCAAGGCCATAGCAAAAACTCCCTGACGACGCTCGGAGCACGCCTGGCAGCTTCTATGGCTACAAGGATTGCCTTGGAACGCGCTCTCCGAGTCTGTGGAATGCGTGTAGCCTTCCTTCAATACGAAGGTCTCTGCCCACTCTCTCTCGATCCCCCTAAAAAAAACTTCGCCTGTCAAAAAAAAAAACAACGACCTTTCCCCTCCGTGTTTTTCTGCACTCCTCTCCATTAAGCCCCTTTCCCCCCCAAAAAGGCCCTTTCAAAAATAGTCCTCTTTTGCTTTTTCTTTCTCACACCCCCTTTGTCCTCGTTCCCAACATACAATGTGGACCAACTGTTGATTTGTACCCAAATTGAGCTGTAGGATGAACCACATTATTGTGTTTGGACACCTCATAGCTGGTAAGATGTATAGCTCTCTCCCATTCGAGCATTCCATTGAAGAGGGCTTAGCTTCAACCATACATGAATAGTCACCATACGTGCAGATAAATGCCATCCCAAACTCAGGAAACAGATCATAACCTCTAGATAGAGAGAAAACAAAGCATTCCATAACACAACAGTGTGCTCAGACAACCCATCAAACACTTTCTCTGCTTCTATAATGCTCCCACATTTGCTATACATAGACAGTAGGGTACTATAAACATAGTCTAATGTGAATCCTTTCTGAAGAGCATCAACATGTAACGCTTGTCCAATGTAAAGCCTTCTCTCCTTAGCCCTGCTCAATATAGACTGAAAGCATCCCTTCATGCCCACCACTATGCCTCCAAACTTCTCTCCACTATACTCATACGCAGAAAATAAATGTAAACACAACAACTAAGTATGTACAAAGTAACAAATGTCACACACACAACTTTTGGGTGGATTTCACACCTCGAATGCGCAGCAATACGACAACGTCCTATAACCATGATGCAACACATAAATCAGATTTAAGGTTGTACTTTGACTCTCAAACTCCCCTCTCACCCTACCACTTAATGTTTTGCAATCGTTGATAGGTGTAAGAGTCATTTTATGTGTATTTCTTTGTAGAGAAAGCAATAAATACGGAAAAGAACATAGAAATGAGGGTAAACCGAGGCTAACTTCGTGCTCTACCTTCATTATACATTGCACAAACACTTATGTAATTTTTTCGAATTTTCTTTTTATCGTTTCCTAATTTTCTCCCATTTAAAACCAATTTTCCACTTTTTTTTGGTATTTTTACTCTATTATTTTCAATAAAAATAACTAGAAATTGAGATTGATTATGGGCTGTGGCCCTTAGGTTCTTTGACAGCAAAATTTTAGGTTTTGTTGATGTTATATCTCATGTTTCCCCTTTATTTTGCACAAAAACCCCATTTTGCCCCTTAAATGCGTGTTTTACGAGTTTTATACCATTAATTTCAATCATAACACTTATGATTTTCTGATTTTATGAGTATAAACTGATCAAACTCATAGCAAACAACAAGATAATGCATAATCAGCCCATGGGAACAATATTTCATCAACCAAATAGCTTAAAAACTCATTTTTGCTTCATAAAAATTGAATTACCGCTTAGGCTTTGTGTCTTGGGATCTCAGTTTTGCTATGGGACTGCGTGTCAGCCCTCATTCAATGTCCAGCATCTTCAAGATCAGCATTCTTCATGTCTTCATCCACCCGAAAGCAATCCGGTCTCATCCGGACAAGCTTTCCTCCATCATTCTTCATTGTCTTCTTCCACACAAGAACAGTCCCTTAAGGGAGAGAGAGGGAGGAGAGAGAAAGATTGAAATCAGAGATCTCCATTGAGGCCACCATTTGACGGGTGAAGGGTAGTGATAGAGTCAGCATCCAGAGGGGATTCACTGCCAATGATCACTTGGATAGGTTGCATTGAGGCTGGAGATTGCATCATCAAGCATTGAGCGCAAATTTCGAGCGCATACAAGCGCCATTCTTCCCACGTTTTTTCATGCCTCCTCTTGCCCACGATTTGTGCTACATTTTAATGTTACATCCCCCCCAAGGGTCGTGACCACTTGACTACTCTAATGTCCACCTCTTCGCATCTTGACCGGTTTCTTGGCCATTTTCTCGTTCGGACTCCGAATTGAGCTCTGAAAAATCATGGGCGTCCGGCTTGACATCCTGCATTGGCCGGCAACTCCTAACAACCCATATGACAGTCTAAAAATTTATCAAAAATCAACAAGTGTCGCGCGGGCACCTTTAAAGCACTTTGACGCTTAAAATCATCCTAGGTCAAGCCGCCGCCTTCAACGTTGAATATTTTTCCCTTGATATTGGTAATTTTTAGCTATTTTTAAGCACTTCTTGACATCAAAATTCCACTCTCACGGTAAGCTATTTCCTAACATCTTGGATGTCCATATGATAGAAATGACTAAGGGTACTCGGGATAATTTAGCTATTGTCCCTTATAGGGCTTTACCCTTGGTACACTCTGTGAATGCAAGGGAAGAAGAACCAGAATCTAGTACAAGGCATAGTCTGCTTGAAGATGTATCAATGGAAATATCGAAAGATGTGCCTACGGTCAAGCCTCAAAAAATAGCCTCTTTGTTTATTGACGAACCCGAAGTGGAACTAGTTAAAATAGGAATGGCAAAAGGAAAATGTTAAAATCTAGGAGCTCAATTAAAAGTTTGAAGAAGTATTACGAGCACATGTCGGGGAATTTGCTTGGTCTTATATGGACCTTAAAGGTGTTAAAGCTGAACTTTGTCAACATTATATTGATCTAGAACCAGGCACAAAATCTGTCTGTCAACGCCAACGACGAACAAATCCTGTGTATGCAGAACTGGTTAAAGCTGAGATTACTAAGCTTCTCGATGCAGGATTTATATATCTTGTTGCATATAGTGAATGGGTATCTCCAATTGTGGTAGTTCCCAAGAAGAATAGCAAGAAAATCTGCATTTGTGTTGATTATAGGAAGCTTAATAGTAAGACAGGGAAAGATCATTTTCCTTTGCCATTTACAGATCAAGTACTTGATAAGGTTGCAGGCCATGAGCTATATTCTTTCATGGATGGGTTTAATGGTTACAACCAAGTGTTAATTCATCTTGAAGATCAATCCAAAACTACTTTTACTACTGAATGGGGTACATTTGCTTATAAAGTAATGCCTTTTGGCTTATGTAATGCACCCGCAACGTTTCAAAGAGTTATGATTGCAGCTTATCAAGATTTTCTTCGACAGTGGATGGAATTTTTTCTAGATGACTTTTGTGTCTATGGAATAGCAAAAGAAATGCCTAATCAATTGGCACAAGTATTTGAATGTAGTGGTGAAGTAGGTATATCGTTAAATCTTGATAAATGTGTTTTTGGAGTTCCAAAAGGAACATTGTTAGGGCATATCGTTTTTAAAGAATGCATTGCTATGGACCCAGCTAACATTTCCAAGATTTCTGCACTTCCTCCACCAACAACTCTTAAACAACTTTGAGGTTTTTTAGGACATCTAAATTATTATCGATGATTCATTTTTTATTTTGCAAAGGTGGCCTCACCTTTAACAAATTTGCTATGAAAGGATACTCATTTTAATTGGGATGATACTTGCAAGAAAGCATTTGAATTTCTTAAGCAGAAGTTAATAGAAGGACGGATATTGGCACCCCCAGATTAGATGAAGGAATTCCATATTCATGCAGATGCATCTATGAATGCCGTGGGAGCAGAGTTTTATGTCAAGCAGATGACAATAAGGTATATCATCCGATCTATTATGCAAGCCTAACCTAAGTGATGCGGAAAGAAATTATACTACCACTGAGAAAGAATGCTTATCAATGGTTTTTGCGGTGGAGAAATTTCGTCATTATTTATTAGGAAATAAATTTACTATTTATGTTGATCATGAAGCATTAAAGTACTTGCTTAATAAAGTAGAACTTTCAGGACGTGTAATTTGTTGGATGCTATTATTTCAGGAGTTTGATTTTCAAATAGTTACTCGTCCTGGTAATAACACAATATTAGTGAGTTTGGGAATCTCCCAATTCCCATTTTTTGAATACTAAAAAGGTGGCACTCGAATAACATGCCCATAAGTCTCTCAAAACTATATGATGTGACCTATCAGTGGAAAGCGCTTGAAAAATCAAATCTATTGAGCTATAGAGTGCTCAATTTGGAGTTATAATGTTCAAGTTATGACAAGTCCAAATATTTGACCATGTCTCCCAAACTTATGGGAAATTCCCATATTCCCCAATATGGTGTTTGGAGCTCATGTTCTAGTAGATCATCTTTCTTGATTATTAACATCAAATAAGGAGGAAGGTGTGGGGGATGATTTGCCAGATGCATCACTTTTTACGATAGAGACGCAAGTTCCATGGTATGCTGATATTGCAAATTTTCTTAGCACAGCTCGGTATCCACCTAGTGCTAATAAACGACGAAAGCGACAAATTCTAATGCAAGCATGCTCCTATGGATTATTAGGGGGCTATCTTTATAGATTTTTTCCAAGGGAAGGTATCTATCCGCGATGTGTAAGGGAAGATGAATTCCCTGTGGTTCTTAAGGCATTACATGATGAGCCGTGTGGTGGCCATTTTGCTGGTGAATTAACTGCAAGAAAGGTTTTATTAGCTGGGTATTGGTGGCCTACTTTATTTAAGGATGCTTATTATTATTGTCAGAATGTGATGTATGTTAAAGGACTGGTCGTCCTGCTAAGAGTTTTGCTACACCTTTGACACCCATCTTGGCATTAGCATCTTTTGAGAAGTGGGGGATTGATTTTTTGGGCCCAATTGATCCACCTACCAGATGTCGTTCTAATCATTATATCTTAGTCTCTACTGATTATATTACCAAGCGGGTGGAAGCGAAAGCGCTTAAGACCGATAAAGCCATTGAGGTGGCTAAGTTTATATATGAGAATATCATTACCCGTTTTGGGTGCCCACTGGAATTAGTAAGTGATAAAAGTTTCCATTTCTTGAATGCTCTAATTAGTGAGTTAACAGAGCTATATCAAATTAAGCATCGCAAATCAACGCCTTATTATCCAAGGGCTAATGGCCAAGTCGAAGTAACTAATAGAATTATTTGTGGAATTTTAACTAAAACGGTTGCTTCTCATAGGCGAGATTGGGATGAACGTTTATATGAGGCATTATGGGCCTATAGAACCACTTATAAGGTGACAGTGCAAAATACACCTTTCAATTTAGTTTATGGAACTAATGCTATTTTTCCTATTGAGCAAGAGTTTCCCACTTTACGAGTAGCCCTATCGTTACGATTAGGTGCAGCTGAATCATTGAAGCAAAGGATTTGACAATTGGCGAAGTTAGATGAGGAAAGACTATTAGCTTTGCAAAGCTTAGAAGCCATGCAAAAACGTCGTAAAGCATGGCATGATCAGAACATTAAAGTACGAGAGTTTAAAGAAGGCGATGTAGTTTTACTTTATGACAGTCAATATTACAAATTTCGTGGAAAGCTCAAATTCGTTGGTTAGGACCTTTTAAGGTTATTAAAGTTTATGATAATGGTTCTCTAGATGTACAAGATATTAATGCTGAAAATGAGATATTTAGAGTTAATGGCCTCCGCCTTAAACATTTTGTGAGTTAGGATAGCTAGGTATAGTTAGGTTAGTGGTTAAAATAATCCCTAACTAATCTACATTTGGATTTCTTTTCTTTTCTTTTTGGGGGGATTTTAATGGGATGCAGGTATGGCTGCTCGTATAGTATTTCGCGTTTTCAGACACGTAACAGGTTTTTGTATGCAGCGAGGGGAGAGGCATGTTGTGGTTTTTCTTTTGTGATCATTTTTTGTTTGTAGTATCATCCACCATTTGGTTGTAGGCAGTGTCTGCGGCATCTTTATGTGCATGCGTAGCTCCTATGTTGGCAGTGTCGCACTTACTTTCGACGTTATGGTACCACTGTCATGCAGGATATGATAGGTTATACATACCAGCCCCATGATGATGATAGTGTATTCTCTCTTGAGCGTGGCGTTGCTCAATATAGGGTGAGTAAAGAGCAGCACGAATTTTCCCGATATCAAGCTACTGTTTACCGTCTTACTCCATCATATCCCGATGATCAAGTAACTATCAGAGTTGTCCCTACTGGGATTATATCTCTTAGTATATGGATAGTACCAAGGGCTATTCTTTAGGATGCTTACCAGTGGCACCTATGCCCTATTATGACGATGCAGCTGCGGCTCCACTCCATGATGTGATGGAGGTTTTTAGCGATGCACCTGATAGCAAGTCTATGACATCTGATGTGCCTACGCTAGAGGCTATTCATGAGCATCCTATATCTGATGATTTAGTTGATAGGTTTGACTTAGATAGTGTGGATGATTTTGGATTAGGGTTATTGTTTGCAGTCGAAGATCTTAGAGAGTTTGAGGATTTTAGTTTAGATCTTTTGTTTTCTTAGAGTCTTTTGGGTTTTTACTTTATTCTACATTTAAAAACAAAGAAAAAATAAAAAAAGAAACAAATAATCTTTTTTTTTAAAAAAATTGATTTGTTGATACCTTTACATTTTAGGTTTTCACGCACTTTAGCTTAGTTAGTCTTCATATGGTTAGGTAGTTAGTTGCATGCACGGTTGAGGTACTCCTTCAGTGCTAGGAGCTTATTACAAGGGAGTTTGACTAGGTTGCCAGTTTCTAAAGGAGTTTCATTCTTTATTGAGCTAACCTACTAATGGTTTAGTGGTTAGTGGTTGAGTTCTGTGCAGGTTTAATGATTTTGTATATATTTGAGAACCACTACGTGTTTATTCTCGCATTATTTTGGAGCTACAACGTCAACGTACTTAACAGGTTGTTTCATACCTGATCTATCTATTTATATTCGTTTGAAATAAAGGATAGTAACAATATATATAACTTGATTGAAATAATTTAGAGATTTTAAAACCCAAGTAATTACAGAAGGAACACAGCACAAAACATTTAAAACACAAATACACTGCAAGATACATAAACAATTTAGTCTATATGAGAGTCCACTCATATGGTATGGGACTTAGCACCAGGGATTGCTTAAAAGGGGTTGATGTCTGTGCATGACATAGTGAATTTCATGGTATGGAAGTCTAATCAGGAATCCAATAGAGTTTTCCCTTAACTTTTTGTCGTTTTTTTAGTGATGTGGGGTAGTTGAATAACAAGCAAAATTTTGACTAGGAGTAGTGTGGAAGAGAGATGTTGAGCTGGTGAGTCTCTTTGCTTATCATTTGCATAGGCAAGGTAACTGATATTATGTGCTAGATTAGATTCCTCGCACGACGCTGGTGAGCTAAAATGTTTGAAAGTTCAATTTAGTGATGAATTCCTAGCCTTCTAGCCATTCCTATAAGTCACGAGACTCAAAACTAAAGTAGAAGTAATAAATTAAGTTTGGGAGAGTCTATCTATTTATTCTTCTAAAAAGAATACGAAAAAAAAGAAAGAAATTTAAAAAATGCCCTGAGACTACAGGGTTGAAAAAAAAAACCAAAAGAAGATAACCATCGCCTCTGAGGTCCTGGTAGGCTGTAGGGATTTCCTTGACGAGTGCCCTGCGTCCGATGCCTTGCATCTCTTTGGGGTGGGACCTTTTGGGAAGGAGAATAAATATATATACTCTTTTGACTTTCAAAAAAAAAACCCTCAAGAAAGTTTGGAGTTAGGGACCATTGACTGGTTGTTCTAATAGAACATGGAGGGTTAGCAGTTAAACCATAGGAGTCCTATTTGGTATTGTAGTATTGGATTGCCTTGTTTGGGTTCTTTGATAGGCATGGACCTTATTAGTGATGCTATTTTAGAAGCAATATTTCTAGTAGGATGGTAGTGTGGCATTTCATTGCCTAGAGAGATTATGGTTGTTTTTGCGGCTCTAGAAAGCTTCCTAGTTGGTATATTCTATGCACTGGATGAAGCTCTGTTATGCACTTTAGTAGGAAGAGTGAGTAAGGGGTTTTTAGTATGTACAAGTTTTTGTATCACTTAATTGAAATATTTGTCTTGCTAGATTTATAATAAGACACAAGTTAGTATTTTTCTATCTTTTCAGTGTCTACTAGTCTTCTATGTGCGGTTTTGTAGATCTTGTAGCTATGCTCGCGAGGACGCTTCACAATTAAGTGGAGGAGAAATAACAACACCTAGAAAATGTCACACATTGAAAAAATTTTCAACAACATTGTATACATCTGATACACTATTACCATCTTTTTACATTAATTTAATGCAGATGCGGTGTTCGTAGTTGTTGTCTTTGGAGGCCGTGTCCTTGCAGTCTAGCCAGGAGATGTTGGTATAAGGAAGTTCTTGTACGAGAGGAAGGTGGAGTTTTAGACAAAATCTGATAGATTTACTTAGTGAATCTCAGTTATGACTGTTTAAAATTTTCCCGTAGGGATCATTATCACTTAAAGAAGATAAGACCTTGTTATAAATTAGGGGTTTTCGGGGGATTTTTAGACTTGGAAAGGGTCTTGACAGGTTGATAGGATATCTTAGTATGAATCTAAGGGATGGGGGATTTCACAAGTTATGCTACCTCCTACCTCCCAAGGATTAAATTACTTATGAAGAACACATAGCATCATGATTGTGATTATTGTCTATAGTAATACTAGCATGATGATCAAGGGGTGATCATTAGATCATTGGTGATTATTGAGATCCCTTCGGGGAGGTGTTGAATATCAGGCAATTGGAAAGCTTGAACCTTTCCGCAACCAACATAGGATTTTTCAATGAGACAGTCAAATTGTCAAGGCTAAGAGTATTAGGGGACTTTTGGTTCGTATCCCTATCATTAGTGTAGCAGAATATCTCTTGCATTGAGGGTCTTCATCATTGCCCATGTTTGAGGATGCTTTACTTGACTGAGAACAATATGCGAAGAATTGAAAGTCTAAAGAATTGCACGAGGTTTGCAAGTTGGAGATGTTCTTTTGAATATAGGTTAATTAATTGAAAGATTTTAGAGTGAGTAAAATGAAAAGGAAAGAAAAGGAGGCCTTGTATTTCTTACGGGAGCAAGAATGGGGGCGTCAACCCATAGCCCCATCTACCCTTCCACCCTCCAATTGTAGTATCCCTCTACACCTAAAGAAATGTCATTATCTCCATGTCATCCCAATATAAAAATTGAACCATCAATGAAGATCAAGGCATAGACATTAGAAGGTGTATTTTTGAAGTAGATTCAAGAGGATGATTTCTGCAAGGACAAAGTGATCCAAAGGGGGCATACCACGAAAAGAGAAGACTGGATGTACCACCTATAGACGCAGAGCCTACAAGAAGCATAATCTTAGACAAAGTTTTAAGAAGACTCTTTTGGTGAATCAATGCCAAGAGATATTTCCATTATTGTCTCAAAATTCAATGTAAACCCTAATGGATAAGGCATTTGACCTCTCTCAAGGGAATTTTTGGGTTCTCAATTTCTACGCAACTATTCCCTCGTGCGTGCCGAGTGTATAAGGGTGCACGTAAGTGTCATTTATGATGCAGTGACGTATTAATTGGACTGCCACGAATTAGTGGTCTTTCTACAGAGCAAAGAAAATGTCTAACAATTGCTGTTGAGCTTGTTGCAAATCCATCTATAATTTTTATGGATGAGCCAACTTCAGGATTGGATGCTCATGCAGCAGCAATTGTTATGAGAACTATTCGAAATATAGTTGATAGCAGGATATGTCGTCTGCACTGCTCTAGGAATCTACAATTTTGTTGCAAAGGAGCATCATGAGTCTGAGGAAAGACCGGCACATTCATATTTACACATTCGAACCAAGGAGTTTCCAGGGGGTCCTAATAGGTTTTTTGAACGGAAATATCATTAAGCTCTAGAGCTGTACCTGCGAGAACTTGATATCATTAGTATCAAATAAATACCTTAACATATGAAGCCAGAGGAAGAGAAGGAAAAAGGCACTCTCCGTTCTTCATAATGGCCAATTAACTCTTAATTAGGAGTTTAATTCTTTTAAACCCCCTTTTAGGGAAGTTTCCATTGTTAAAATCAATAGCATGCAAGAAATCGAAGGAGAGCAAGGGCGATAGGAAGAACTCGCGGTTAGGATGACTGGCTGGAGTCTAGACTTCCCGTGATTGGACTGAAAGAGGACATGGCTTCCAAAGACGCGACGACAACCCGCGGATTTTACAAGTACGTGCCTAACCCGTTTAACAAAAATAGAGGTTATAGCATGAGTAAATCTTCAGTTTACTATTTCTAGAAAATTTCTTGGAACACGTTTTCCTACGCTGAATGGTTATTTGTATTTATGTGGACCTGTTCTATTTTCTAAAAATAGAAAATAGTCAAAAATGCTTGAAAAGGGCTTAAAAATGTTGCAAATAATTTTTTATAAAATTGGTGATTGAAAAATTATAAGTTATGATATTTTTTCCATGAAGAAATTAACTTTGTTTTTTTTTTAAATTTTTTCATAATTTTTAAAGACTATTCAAAATATTTAAAAATTTAAAAATAGTTATTTTTAAAAGAAAAATAACAGTTTCCATATAAAAATGGATTTTCTATCAATAAAAAAATTATACTATTCATGGAGAATTGAAAAGATAATTTCTGATGTGTCAATGGAGTTTTGAAAATTTAAGCAAAAGGGAAACAATTTAATTATATTGTCTTTAAAAGATGTTTACATTGAAAAACATGATGTTTTTATTTTGAGAAAAAAAAAGATATGTGGTGTGCTGTTCAATAACATAGGGAGGGATAAAAATAAGAAATGTAATAGTCTTTTATAATCATCGCTTATGTCAAGGAAAAATTATAATCCTAAATTCAAACTATGAATATCAGAAAAATTAATAAAACAATCATTCGATGGTATGAGGGGAAGCCAAAGCATCTAAGTTGAAATTCTATATTTTATTTTCTATAAACATTATTTGAGTGATCAAAAGAGTTCAGAGTGGAGGGCCACTAGGATAATTGATAACTAATGAAATACATTGGGGTTTTAAAATGAACTGTGTATGTGGACGTATAAGAGTGTGGAAAGAACTTGTTTTTGTCATGATTGATGTTTAGTTGAAGAAGAAGAAGGAAAGGACGCTACCATTGGAAAATAAAAATAAATTAATTGTCTAAACATTAATAGCAACGACGAATTGTGCAAAACGGAGAAGGGAAACATTTAAAAAAGGGGAATTAAAGTTTATGGGTTTATCGCACGTTAGTTGATTTGTTTTGAATGTTTGTTGCTTAAAAAAATAAAGAAAGTAATTTTATAAAAGGTGGAGAAGGAAACATTTAAGAAGGAACTGAAACGGAGATATACTTATAGACTCCATTGAATCTATGTTGTGAAACAATATTTCTAAAGTCAAATATAAAAATTTCCTGGATGAACCACCACTAATATGGCAGGAGCAATTTATGAGAAGCCACCCCTGAAAGATGGGGGGGGGGGGGGGGGGGGAACCATAATTTTTCCTAGGTTTAGAATACTCTTAGGAGTTGGCTTGACAACTCGGTTAAAAGTGGCTTGGTCATTGGCCGGTCAGGTTTCGTCCCCTTTCTGAGTCTTTTCCCTTTAACAATTAATGATATATGTGCCTGTAAGGGTTACTTTCTTTTGTTTGTTGGGGACTGGCACTCAAGGCACGAAGTCCCAGGATTAGGCTCTATATGTCTGGGGGAGGTCTAAGTAGTCATTGCCTCCTGCAAGGCATTGTCAGCCATTGTAAGACCTGTTTTAGATGGGAATTCTAGTGACCTTGTTCTGCTAACCTGCTAGGCGGCCGTTCTAAGAGTTCCTGTTACTTGTGAGGTAGTTAGAGAAGCCTACTAAAATAATGATGGAAAGAGACAAAACCTTCACTATCTAGAAGACAATATATGAATATACGGAGGTGTGTAAAAAGGGGTTTTAACCCCTATAAAAATAGAAATGGAAAGAAGGAAAAATCCTTGAGCTGTTGTTTATCGCCTTGCGAAGGCCTGGTAGATTCCTAGGGATGAGTCTAACCTGGGGTCGATGCCTTGTCTTCCTAGGGGTGGTTTCTAGCTAAAAAACATAAGAATAAAAGAAGGTTGGCACGAAAATAAAAGTGAGCATTAGAAAAGGATTAAGTGTCGCCTTGCGCGAGCTTGGTAGGTTCTTGGGTATCGAGACAGGACCTAAGGCAGATGCCTTGCACTCCTTGGGTCACTACGCTCAGCTCCCTCCTTTTTACGCGCCCGAATATGGAAAATAAGAAGCTAAAGACCCAATGTGCTAAAAGATAATATTTGTTGATCAGGCTATAGGAGTCCTCACCTAGTAGGAGCTCCTAGTTGAGTTGTCCTTAGTTAGGTAGGTAGTTCAGACCACCACTGAGGATGACCTCTTTGATGGTTCTGGCTAACTTGGTTGTGTTGGAGCAGTTGGTTAGTGACTAACTTTTGACTTTCTATCAGATTATGCTAGGCCTACTCCTCGTGGATTTCACACCTTGGTTTTGACAAGGGGGTAGGGTGAGAGCTGCGATGTGTTTGATTGTGTATCTATTTTGTATTAGCTCGATGATCTTTGTGGTTGTGTCTATCTGCAGATTTGTTTGTGGGATTCGATCGGCTGAGTCACCCTATCCCGTGGTCGCCAATGATAGATGATTTTTTATGCCGAGAAGTGCTTAAAAATAGCCAAAAATTTCGAATTTCAGGGGAAAAATAGACTTCGTCGAAGGCGACAGTGGCAATCAATATGATTTTAAGCGGCAATGCTCGAAAAAGGCTTAAAAGACCCACTTAACGATAATTGATGAATTTTCACAATTATTTGGCATGTTAGACAGGGCCTTGGGACAGGCGCGGCAATGGAGGACTTCAAGACGAACGCCCAATATTTTTCGGACTGCAATTCGGGTACCGGAACGGATCCTAGAAGAAAGGATTCTTGGAAGTAGAATTGAATTTACATTAGGTGAAATTCTCGGTATTGCAAAACGAGGATTTCATGATGTAATAATTGATGTAATTAAATGAAAAAGACAATATGTTGGTGAGGAAACTGAAGAACCTATACATGCTTTTTTGCAAGTACTTCAAGTGTATTTGCAGGATGAAGAGAAGCTGAAAACTCAAGGGATTCGATTGGAGGCAATCAAAGAATTGATTGCAGCCATAGAAGCCAAAGATGAAGACATTTATGAAGCAGAAACTGAAGAAGCCATTATGGTGGGAACTTCTCAATCTAAAGTGTAGCCTATGCGTAAGAAAGAGACTCTTCTTCACAACATGCAAGAAGAAAGTGAAGCTCACTTTATTCCTAGTAGTCACTACTCCCGTACCCATTGGGCAAGGGCGACTACTGAAACTGTTGTTAAAATCGGTGAAAAAGAAACTCCATGCATTGCCCTTATAGACCATGGTTTGGAAATTAATGTTATGTCAAGAAGTCTCTATGAGAATGGTGGATGGCCCATTGATGTGGACCCAGGATGGCGCATGAAGGCAGCCAATAACTCTTCTGGCGATCTTTATGCAGCATGTCCTTATGTACAAGTTACTATTGGTAATGTAAAAGATGAATTTCATTTATTTGTTCAAGATTCTTGCAGCTATCCTATCATTCTTGAACAACCGTTTATTTCCAAGTCTCCTTTAGAGACAAAGGCTCTTGATGATGGTTCATCATATGCTCGGATAAGAAGTAAGGATAATGACAAAGCTGTCCAATTCCTGACCGTCTGTGTTAATCACCACCGGAATAGGGATCGATTGAGAGATCATCCTGTTCCTCCTAATGCCCGAGAATTTAAGGGTTTTCGGGTAGCGCTGCTATAAGTGGAGGCTATGGCAGTGTACCATGTAACAAAAAATTGCCTCCATATATAAAGGAGGCAAGGCCAAAAGCTGATTTGCAAGTTTTTACAGCCAATAGTGTGGGCTGTTATAAACAGTTTTCAACCATGAACAGGGCTGAAAGAAAGTATTTGTGTCATATGGAACAAGAGCTGAAGCAAAGTGATGTTTTACCTAAAGATGAAGGAATTTCAGGACTATTTTATGGGCTGAATTATAATGATACAATGGCTGAAATTTATACAGCCGTTCATGCAGAAAATCAAGCTGAAAATCAATCCATACAGGTGTGTACATTGGATATGTATGACATAATTCAAGAATTTGCAGATTATGAAGCTTTTGGACAGCCAAACAAGGATGAAGTAAGAGTAGAAACAAAGTATAAAACAGTTGATAAAAAGGTCAAGCCGGTAGCTACTCCTCTACCGCATGAAAGCGAAGGACTGGTAGAAAGGGTATCCAAACAGCCAAGCCTTCGTGATCCTAAAGATATTGGTCAGCAATTTACAGCAGAAAGTCTACAAAAGCTGAAAATTGGTGAAGACTCTTTCCTCTTGCGGGCTGAAAAGCAAATCTTCATACAGATGTTAAAGAATCATGGTAAAGCCTTTTCATTTCAGCCACATGAAATTGGCTGTGTAGATCCAAGCATTGTGGCACCAATGGTGATTTTTACAGTCCCACATGTTCCTTGGAATCTTAAACCAATTCCGGTTCCAAGGGCTTATTTGCCTAAGTTATTGGAACTTCTAAATGAAAAGATAAAAATGTGAATATTGGAGCCATCTTCAGCTCCATATTCCAACCGATGGTTTACCATACCTAAGAAGAATGGATCTTTGCGATTCATTCAAGATTTACAACCTGTCAATAAAGTCACTATTAGAAATGTTGGATCAGGGCCAATTGTTGATGAGTTTGCTGAAGCTTTCGTAGGAAAGGCAATCTATTCCATGGGAGATTTATATTCAGGCTACGACCAATTTCAGCTTGCTTTGGAAAGCTGAGACATTACCACAATGAAGACGCCTCTTGGCCTAGTCCGCATGTGTACTCTACCTCAAGGGGCTACAAATTCAGTAGCTCACATGATGAATGCTATGCACAAAGTATTGAGGGATTATATTCCTCAATTGACTCTTCCTTTTCTTGATGATGTTCCAATCAAAGGATGTGAAGTTCATGAGAAAAATGAAGAACTCAACAAACTTGGATGTCGAAAGTTTGTTTCTAATCATATTAATGATTGTGCTCAAATCTTGTCTAAATTAGAAGAAGTCCATCTTACTCTTTTAGGAGCTAAATCTGTTTTTGGAGTCGAAGAAGTCCTTGTGGTCGGGCATATGTGTGGTCCATATGGCCGAAAGCCTTCTCCATCCAAAATAGATGCTATCAGCAAAATGCAGGAAGAATGTACAAATGTTTCAGAAGTGAGAAGATTTCTTGGTGCATGTGTCTTCTACCTTATTTGGATACCACATTTTTCTCATGTTGCTGAAAGTCTTTATCAACTTTTAAGAAAGGGCCAAAGGTTTATATGGGAAAAAGAACACACTCAGGCTATTCGGAAACTCAAGAAAATGCTGATTTCAGCCCCCACTTTAAAGAGGGATAATTACTCTAATGGACAGCCCATTATACTCACAGTGGACACAAGTCCTATTGGAATAGGTTGGGCAGTTGGTCAAGACGACCTTAAAGGCAATAGATATGTAATCCGCTTTGGAGCAAAGGTTCTTAATGAACGACAAAGAAGGTATGCTCAAATTAAAAGAGAACTTTGGGGAGTAGTAACTGCATTAAAATGTGACAGGGAGTACTTCATGGGTGCACACGTTATAGTTGAAATAGATTGCCTTCCACTCTTGGGCATGATCGCCAACTGTTCCACTCCCGACATAGCCATGCTAAGATGGATAGCCTATATTAAATCCTTAAATCCTGATTTGAAACATATTGCAGGTAGAGATAATCCAGTTGCTGACATGCTTTCGCATGCCAGATATAGGGATAAAGAATAAATGATGGATGAAGAAGAATCAGAGTTTATAAATGATGCTGTTAATGCAGGTACAAATCTGAAAACAGCAAGTATAGCTAAATCTAATGTTGATTCAGCAGTCAAAAATGCAGGTACAACAAAAATTACAGCAAGTACAACAGATTTAGCTGCTAAAACAAATTTTACATCAGCAAGGAAGGATGAAACAACCAAAGAAGGACAATGGATAGCTAGTAAACAGCATGTTCAATGTTATGTTATGGTTTCTTCACACTTTAAAGAAGAATATTATGCAGATGATTGGCTAAAAATCGGCCAATATTTGAGCACTATGACAAAGAAGGAAAATTGGACTAATGAAGAGTTCAAGAGAATTAAGAGAAAAGCTTATGGTTTTTTTCTTAAAGATGGTTACCTTTGGAGGCATGCGAAAAAGAAAGGAAGGGCGCCTCTTCGTGTCTTAGGAGACAAAAAGACTCAAAGACAGGTCATGCAAGAATTTCATGAAAGCCTATTGGCTGGTCATAGAGGCATATGGGGCACTTTTGCCAAAATAAAAGAGAAATTTTGGTGGCAAAACATGTATAAAGACATTGAGAATTTTATTGAGTCTTGTCATGTTTGTCAAATGTATTCTATGGTAAAGCATAGAGATGGGCTTCAGCCTACCTATCCTTTATCCATTCACTATAGATGGGTTATTGATTTAGTAACCATGCCTACAGGAATTTGGAACATGAGATATCTAGTACTTGCTAGAAAAGATCTCACAAATCAAGTGGAAGGAAAAGCCTTGACAACAAAGTCCACTCATGCTGTTTGTAGATTTTTACTTGAAGAAGTATTTTGCAAGTATGGATATGTTGCTAAAGTAACTGCTGATAGAGGAGAATTGGATGCTGATGAGGCTCCCCATTTCTTTGCTCAATTGGGAATTAAGCTATCTCTTACTTCAGCCTACAACCCTGAAGGCAATGGTAAGAGTGAAAGAGGTCATCAATCAATTCTTAAAGCTTTAGCAAAATCATGCAAAGGAAAGATGAGGGAATGGCTTAAAATGCTACCATTCACATTATGGGCTGATAGAACTACCCATAGTGCAGTGACAGGATATATGCCAGCTGAACTTATATATGGACAGCCACTTGTTATGCCTATTGAGGAATCCATTGTCACATGGAGTATCTTACCTTGGGATGAAGGCATGAATAGAGAAGAGTTGCTGTCTTTGCACATAAGGCAACTCGAAAGAAGGCCAGAAGATGTCAAAATAGCCATTGAAAGGCTGAAAACAGCAAGATTAAAGAATAAGAAGAGGTTTGACAAGCATCATCGACTCCGTCCAAGAGCTATTCAAGAGAATGATTGGGTTCTTGTCTATGATAGCAGCCTGGACAATCAATATAGTGCTCATAGGAAGTTAGCCAAGCGATGGTTTGGACCATATGTTGTAAAAGTAGTACATAATAATGCTACTTACTCTTTGGCTGAAATGGATGGGACCATGATTAAGATTCCAATAGCCCGAAAACGAATCAAACTCTTCAAACAAAGAGAATCTTCAACTTATGAACTTGATGACTTTGATATGAGCCCTCTACTTGAAGACATGCAGGAAGAAAAAGACTTAAAGAATGAAGATGAAGTTATATCAGAAGAAGACCCTCCTTAACCTGTAATCTTATGAAATGGCACATGCCGGAGGATGTGCAGGTTAGGAGGGGGTGAATGTCAAAGATTTTACTGTTCATAATATAAATCATGGGATTCTTATGAGCACAGAAGAGCTTCACTGGGAGTTATATGAGGAATTTGAATACAAAATTCAGACATTGTTATCCAATAACCAACTTAGTTACACAAGTTCTTTTGTATTTAGCATATAATTTTCAGTTATACCATGTATATTGATGAAAAATAAGTCTATGGGAACCTACAACTTGGTCAACTAGAAGTAATTGACAGTCTGCAGGATAAATCACATTGATTCAGGTGCAAAAATATGGTTAAAACCCAAGAAAAATGCCAAAAGTTGCCAAAAGTCCACTAGGTTCACATGGGACCTGAAGTAATAGACTTAAGTGACCAGCAAGTGACCTGGGTAGGTCAAAAAGTGACCAGGGCCTGAGCATGGAGCAGCCCGCATTTTTCGGCACAAAATGCAGACTGCACAGTTTGAAGCACAACTGGAGAGAGCTGGAGCTATGGTGCATGATTTGGAGCATGCAAAATGAAGATCAACAGACCCATAAATTGAAAGAGTAAACATGGTGAGATCTCCACTTCTCTGCCATTTGGTCTGACGAAAATGCATGGTGAAACAGTCTATAAAAGAGGAAAATCTGAGAGAAAAGTATTCAGCCTGCTCTTATGCACGACTTCTCTCATTTTGTCTACCTCATTCTTGGTCCAATGAGGCCCGACTTGTACCCAAGTACTTGAGTGACTTTGGGGCAAGCAAAGGGTGAGGATTTTGAAGGTATATGGGCTGTTATGGGCTGGAATAATCAGTCATAAACAGAGCAACCCACTGTTATGGTCCATTTTTATGAACAAACAAGAGTTTTATGTGGTTGTAATGGAAGGAAATGACCTCTTTTCATCAGGACTTTGTTCATTAATGATTAGAGGAGCTTCTTCATGAGTTTATGCACTCATTTTGAGCTTGATTATGGGCTGGAATTTTGTGTTTTAAAACAGGGCTGAAGCTAAAATTATGCTTCTTCAATTCATTTCATGTATCATTGGCCCAAATCTTGAATGCATTTGAGTCTATCAACATAATACTTGTTCCAAAGGGTTGAAATCCATCTATGTACTTGAAATAAAAGCCATTAGAACTTGCATTTGATATCCATAATTGAATTGAGAATCTGAAAATGTCCTTTATGATATGATGTATGTATCCAAAGGCATTTGATGTTATCAAGATAGAGTTATTTCTTCCGTTCATGTATGCTAAATAGATAGAGAAAAAGCTTGAATTCTTCTTCCGTACCTAAATCATTTCTAAATCCCGGATCTTATTAAAACCCAATCTATTTTCCCTTCCTGAACCTTGAATCCTAAACTCCTCTTCTGCACTAAAGCCCCGGTGGTAGACCTTCAACCCTTAACACGACGACAGCGTGAAACATTGGCGTCTTTGGTCGCAACAAATATGCTCATCAGGAGAGTGAACTTTTTGCTTGTAAAGTAGGATCAGGTCATGAAGAAGCTGTGCCAATCAAGAAGCTGAAGAAGCTGCCTTGTCCTCGTATTTGCAAGCCTTGACTCCATCATAAACCATATCGATCAGCTCGGACTATCATATGGCTCCTCCCCCAGCATTCAATCCCAAAAAAAAACATCTCCCCCCCTTTTTGCATACAACATGCAGCTTTCTCCATACAGAAAAGCGGCCCCCCCTTCTTTCCCTCTTTGGCTTTTTCAGAGAAATAGAAAAATAGCAATCCTTTTCCCACATTGGATTGTGCTAAATCAATATGCTATTGAAATTTATATGGTCATGGATGGGTAACCTGTGGTACTTGGATGATTTTTTTTTTATAGACTAGGACTATTGTCATCTGATTTGCTGGAATGCCCGTTTTTTGACTTAAAAGTGCCTGGAATCGCTTAAATTTAGGCTTGAATACACAACAATATGTCCCTTATCATGTTCATGATCTCCATCATGGAATACAATAGGGTAAGGTGTGGCAAAGCTCTCCATCATTCGTGCCTGCTTACATAAACCATCTAGCAGTATGTTGTAAGTAACTGTGCTAGGTGGAATTGAATCCTGTAACATTTTATCAAAAAGACCGAGAGCCTCATCCACATTATTTTGTTTACACAAGCCAGACACCAATTTGTTATATGTCACTTCATCGGGAGAAATGCCAAAGCCTTTCATCTTACCAACAAATGTATGAGCATCCAAGACTCTCCCTGCTTTGCATAAACACCCGACCAGACCATTCACAGTCAAAGAATCAACAGCCCCTGCCTTTCCAGCTATGTCAATAACCAACTTTATAGCATCATCCACTTTATTGGCTTTACATAGTCCAAGAGTAACCGCACCCACAGTGAGACTATCTGGATGCATTTCTACTTTATGCATTCTGTTGTACATTTCCAATGCATCATCAAATCTTTGGGCCTTGATGAGAAAGTCAATAACACAATTGTACATGAAGCTAGTAGGCTCACAACCTAGATCACTCATGCGATCAAACAGTTGCAAAGCCTCCTCAATCAAACCTTCTGTAGCAGCCATCGATTACAACACAAATGTGAATGTTTTAGCATTGATTGAGGAGTTCTCTGTCTTCATCTCTTCAAGTAGCTGGTCTACATTTTGTCAAATAAAATGCATGTGTCCTCAAGACTACCTAAACTAGCATACATGTTCATCAAGGAGCTACCAATAAATGAATATGCTTCCCAACCAGTCAAAATGATTTGGGCATGAAGTTCTCTTCCCTTGTCCAGGTAATCTGGACTAAAAAAATGCCTTCAAGATGCAAGAGAATGCCACAGGATCTGGTTCTATGCCTTCTTTTTGCATTTCTTCAAAAAGATCCAAAGCCTCCTGAATGTGTTCTTGTTGGGTATATCCTCCAATAAAAGAGCTCCATGTCACAACATCTCGATTGGGTAGTGTATCAAAAATAACATGCGTATCTGGTAGGTTTCCATACTTGGCATACATGCCAACTAGAGCATTATAGATAAGTTCCTCTTGCTCCAACCCCCTCTCCACTATACTGCCCATGTAGAACAAAATGCAAACACAACAACTAAGAATGCACAAAGTAACAAATGTCACACACACAAACTTTTTTGTGAATTCCACACCTCGGATGTGCAGCAGTACGACATCCACCCCCGCTGATCCTGCGCATCCTCCGGATGGGCCAACTACCCATGATCATTGTCATCAAGATCCACGAACAGATCAATCTCTTCATTGACTATTTCCAGTATTTCAGCAAGGTTATCTGTCATATCATCTGTCTCTTCTACTGGAGTTTCTTCTCGTTGCTCTTCTCTTACAAATTCTTCCAATGCATAATCCTCATCATCTCTTTTATTGAAAATCTTGATTCTTTTTCCTGCAATGGGCACTCTAAGGACTGTCCCATCCAATTATGTCAGCTCATATGTTGCATTGTCAAAGACATGTCTGACTATGTACGGCCCAAACCATCTTTTCACCATCTTCCGAAGTGCAGTATGCTGATTTTCAAGGTTGCTATCAAAGACTAATACCCAGTCTCCCTCTTCTATTGCTCTAGGCCACAAGTGATGCCTGCTATCAAACATGTCCTTATTTCTAAGTCTAGCAACCCTCAACCTGGCTATCAATAGCTAGCTGAATATCCTCTGGTCTTCTCTTCAACTGTCGAATCCGAAGAGCTAAGAGCTCCTCTCTTGTCAAATCCTCCTGCCAAGGTAAAATTGACCAAGTCAAAGCACAAGTCTCAGTTGGCATAACCGATTTCTGACCATACATCAACTCTGCGGGCATATATCCTGTGGTAACATTGTGAGTCGTACGATCAGCCCACAAAGCAAATGGTAGAAGTCTCGGCCATTCTCTAATCCGTCCTCTACATGCTTTGGCTAATGCTTTCACTATCAGCGGATGCCCTCTTTCACTCTTTCCATTTCCCTCTGGATTGTGTGCTTTGGTTAGAGCCAACTTGATTCCTAGTTGAGAGAAAAACTCACTAGCTTCATCTACATCTAATTCACCACGATCTGTAGTGATCTTACCCACACAACCATACCTGCAGAAATTTTCTTCCAATAAGAACTTACACACTGCACTAGTGGTCTTCGTTCTCAAAGGTCTGCCCTCAACATGATTGGTAAGATCCTCTCCAGCCAAAACAATATATCTCATCTGCCATAGACCCATAGGCATAGTAACCAAGTCAACTACCCACTTATAATGAATGCATAGCGGATAGGTCGAATGAAGCCATCTCGATGACGCACTACGGAATACATTTGACAGTCTCTGCAAGTCTCTAGAAAGTGAGAAACATTTCTGTACATGTTTTTCCACCAATATTTTTCCTTGATTTTCTCATAAGTAGCCCACACTCCTCTATGACCAGCCCAAGGACTCTCATGAAACTCTCTCATCACCTATAACTGAGTCTCTTTATTGTAGACAACCCACAAGGGTAATCCACCTCTTTTCTTCGGGTGCTTCCAAAGAAATCTGTCCTTGAGAAAATCGCCATAGGCTTTTCTTTTGATCTTCTTGAACTCTTCATATGTCCATTCATCTCTTTTGCTTAGTGTACTAAGGTACTTGCCAATCTGCAACCAATCTCCAACATAGAGTTCTTCTATGAAAGCCACAATATCATAGACATGCAAACATGATTAACCATAGCGGCTGAAATTTTTGCATCATCCTCTTCTGCAAGTAGTGTCTCCTCATCATCATATCTAACTCTAGACAGCATATCCGCCCCCATTGGATTATCTTTCCCTGCTATGTGTTTAAATTCTGGATTTAATGACTTGATGTATGCGATCCATCTCAGCATAGCTATATCCGGAGTAGAGCAACTCGTAATCATACCTATCAATGGCAAGCAATCTGTCTCTACGACAACTAGGGCTCCAATAAAGTACTCCTTGTCACATTTGAGAGCCATAACAATTTCCAGTAATTCCCTCTTGATTTGCGGATACCTCCTTTGTCTCTCGTTTAGGACTTTCACCCCAAACCGAATAGCGTACTTGTTTCCATCTACATCATCTTGACCCACAGCCCAACCTATGCCAATTGGACTAGTGTCAACTGTCAATACAATAGGCCTTCCGCAATTATAATCCGCTTTCCTGATAGTAGGAGCAATCTGCAATAACTTCTTCAATTTTCGCATGGCTCTAGTGTGGCTCTCATCCCAATAAGATTTCTGCCCTTTCGAAGCAGCTGATATAAACAATCTGCTATGTGTGCAAAATGGGGTATCCAAATCATGTAAAACACACAGGCTCCAATGAATCTCTATACCTTTGAAGTGGTAGAACAATACTCCGTAATCTTTCCTATAGCATCCACCTTCTTAGGTGAAGGTTTCATGCCATAATACCCACACATATGTCCAACAATTACAACCTCATTTACTCCAAAAATAGATTTCTGCCTTGATAGTGTCAAGTTCACTTCTTCTAACCTGGCCAAAATCTTTTCACACGCTAAAATATGATCAGCCACAAAGTATTTGCATCCCTGCTCATTTAGACTCTCATTCTTCTCTTCTTCTACACACCCCTTAATGGGCACATCATCCAAGAAAGGCATGGTAAGCTGAGGTATATACTCACGAAGGACCTTATGCATGGCATTCATCATATGTGCAACAGAATTAGTGGCACCTTGAGGCAAGATACACATCCTGACAAGCCCAATAGGAGTTCTTATAGTAGTTATGTCCCTGCTTTCCAAGGCCAGGTGAAACTGATCATATCTCGAATACAAGTCACCTAAAGAATAGATGGCACGTCCAGCAAATGCTTCTGCAAACTCATCCACAACTGGACCTATACCAACATTCCTGATAGTAACTCTGTTTACTGGCTGCATGTCCTGTATAAATCGGAGAGTACCATTCTTCTTTGGAATCGTAAACCACCTATTTGAGTATGGTGCAGATGACGGCTCTAGGATTCCCATCCTAATTTTCTCATTCAACAAGTCAACTAGCTTTGGCAAGTATGCCCTAGGCACTCGAATAGGTCGGAGGTTCCATGGAATATGAGGAATAGTAAAGATCACCATAGGGGCAACAATATCCAGATTCACACATCCAATCTCATGCGAAAAGAAAGCAAACCCCCTTCCATGTCGCTCAAGCATATCCTAAAAGCATTGCTTCTCTAAGGGTAGCAAGAAATCACCATTTCCAATTTTTAATTCAGTAAGAGTCTATGCTCAAAATTTATGGTCTATATGCTTTGGATTCCTCAAAATTGACTGCTTTTGGCAGCCCTCTCTTTTTGTTGATCACTGTCAGGTGGAAGCGGTCCAGCTACCGACTTCACCTTCTTATCCACAGTCTTGTATTTCGTGTCACCCCTGGCTTCATTATGATCCTCTGCATTACTCAAATCATGCTGTAAATCAACAATTCTGCCCTCTGATGGCTAAATATCCTCAGCCCTCTGCTCTATGGACTGCATAGGAACATCCCTAAACTCTGGATGCTGAAATATTTCAGCAGTAAACTCTGTTGGCTGAAAGTTTTCAGCCCTCTGTGTCTCTGTAGGCTGATCATAATCAGCCGAAAACTCTATTTGCTGAATTTCTTCAGCTCTCAACACTTTTTGCTGAGTTACCTCAGCCTTTGACTCTATCTGTGACACAAAATCTGAAATTTCATGAAACATGTCCAGGGACTGCACTGATACATTACTGTGACAACTCTGCATATAAGCTTTCAGCATATTTTCCATCTCTGTCATCGTATTTGCTTAAACCATACTATCATACATCCCATCTATATACTCATCATCCTCTAAAATACCTACATTTTTCAAATCTTTCTCCTTCCTGCATATGTACTGCATGGCAGCTCTAGGCAACTTAGAAATCTTTTGATAACTCATTGAATTGTTTGCTGAAATTCCAACAAAATTGGAGGAGAAAACATTGCTGTCAGGAGGCGAGAACTCCAATCTCCTCTGCTCTGTACCACCGTCGTCTTGCGGAACAGCGGTACCTAATGAAAACCCAATCCCTCACAGTGGGCAAAGGAGTATCTCAAAGAGTATCCCTGTTTCTAGCATGATTTACACACACAGTCATAAACTCGACTGCTCTCATACCATCTTTACTACGAATCCGTGCATAAGCAGATTCATCATCCATTACTTTCGTCTCCATGCGCATATCTATAATGAATGATTGTCCTAGGATTATGGGGTAAGAGCATGAATCCTACACAAAGAAATGGAAATCCTCCTCTACGTCTCCAATAGAAATCTTGAAACTGGGACAGGCAGCATACAAATCACCTATAATATTGTTGGCGGCTCTCATATGCCACCCATGCTCTGCATCCATAGGCCATCTATTACTTTCATAAGCTCCACAAGCTCTGAGATTAATCTTTGAACCATGATCCACCAAAGCAACATAAGGCACCTGTTTCTCTCCAATTTTTGCCATTGTTTCTATAGTTGCCCTAGCCCAATGACTCCGTGAAAAGTGAATGCGCGGTACCAAGATAGCCTCATCAGTTTCAGCATAATGCATAGGCTAAATTCTCTTCTATGTCTGCGGAAAAATAGAAGCATTCTCAACCATAACCTCATCCTCATCCTCATCCAACTCCCCAATCAAAACTCCCTATGTATCAGTAGTAGGAAATGTATGTCTTTTTCTCTTTAGGACTTCTTGAAACTCTCTTTTTGAGATGCCCAAAACCTCAGAAATAGTAAAAGTTGCCTCACTGCCAAGTATCTTATCATTAAAGATTTTCTTCATGTCCATACATGTCTCAATATCGAACATTAATCTAAATCCTGGCTACTTTCTCTGTCTAGGCTCCTGCCTGTTTTCTTTCTTTTGAGCATCCTCCATTTGTCGTTCTGGCCCTGGTCTCAAAGACGGCCATGCAGTAGGTGGAGTAATAAACTCACCCCCTCTAGTCTTTTTAGCTGCATTTGGATTCTCTTCATCTCTCTTACGCTTCTCCTCAACAAGTACATCTGCTCCCTGAGACTTAGCCAAGTAGGCATAAACAGTGTACCTGTCAACATGCGAATCCCAACCTGTCTGAGATCTGATGCTAGAATCGGCACTAGTCAAAACAGTCTGCTGGATTTTCCCCTTTTTTGCCATCTCCATAGCATAGGTCCATAATGCTGACTGACTCTGTGAACCTTTCTCAATATGGACTCCATATGCAGAAGCATCTCCTCTAGCTGCCACATAAGAAGTACGCGTAGCCATGCCATCTACTAATTTCTTCATTCCGCCATTCCCAAAATTGGTAGCAAGCAGAGCTCCTATTTCAATCAACCAGATCTTGCCATCTTGTCCCCAAAATACCAAATTCTTCTTCCTTGCATCTTGAAAATATTTGTAATCCCTGCAATGCTGATGGTCCGTACTATCACACCAAATACATCTTCAATCTCTCCTAGGTGCACTAGGAGCACTAGAAGAAATAGTAGACGCGGTCGAGGCAAACTGCTCTTTCAATTTTCCCATCAATTCTGCTTTAACTGACTCCAGTGTCAAATACGTTATGCCTTTGATTATGTCATCAAGAGAGAAAGGAACCAAAGGAGCGGATGATTTCGGAGCAGAAGGAGCCGGCAGCATCGGTCTTGGAACAGGAGGAACAGGAGGATTAGAAATAGTAGGCACTGGCATAGGCCAAGTAACTAGATGAGGAAGAGAAGAAATGACAGGGGTGGAAGCAGACATAGGAGCAGAAGACGGCGTCGGTGTCATAGATCCATTCTGTAGGCGGGTCTTCCATATCTGCCTCTTGGTCAAAGTTGAGACCACATCCTGGGCATCTTGCCAATCTGTTTTAAGACCCATAGGCTTCGTGCGATCCTCAAGAAGCTCTCCTAATTCTTCCTAAAGAGCAGGATCTGCAGCTTGCAAGAAAAGCTCAACTTTCTCAATATCCAATGCTCTTTATTCAATGTCATTAAGCTGACTATACCTCTCTTCATATTCTCGTATTAATTCTAAAGCAGCTAGAACTTTGTTTGGCATGTAGACCCACTCTCGGAATGACTGCCGTGTAGCCATCCCAAAGTCCTCAAGAAAATACTCCTCTTTTAGGGCCTTCTTAAAATCTTGCCTATGTGAATTTTGAGGGAAAAGATCAGTCACTTTTACCCTCAAGGCAGGTGTGACAAGGCGAAGAAAATATTTACTCATATGTCATGTTGGTACTCCAAAAAATCCCATCTTAATCTCATACGTCTTCAAATAAGCCGATACGTTAGGGCCATCAAATAGCTTATTTTCATTTTCAACTGCTTCAATCGCCTTAGTCACGCTAATTGCATTCTCTTGCTCCGAATATATTTGCCTTTGCTGAGACAACTGTTGTTGATGTAACTGCTACTGCTGCTGCATATATAATTGTGTCTGCTGATTTTGAAGTTGTATATACATAGACATATTCTGCAAAATCTGCTTTAAATCATCCGTAGAAGTACTTACAGCAGAAGTCAATGATGGAGTCGAAGTAGAGGACGAAGCAGGAATCGTAGAAGAGGTTGAAATTGATGCTGAAGTATCTCCCATCCTGAAATTTTTTTAATGCGACGCTTTCACGTCGAGTTCACCAAAGATGTCGAAGGGTTTTCAAAAGAAAAGTCGAGACCACAGAGGTTCTTGAGAAATTCCAAGATAGAAGATCAATCAAGCGAGATCAGGCTATGCAGCAGTAAACTCCAGACTCTTCATATTGAATGCAAAAATTGTTGATATAACATGTGTTTGACAAGTTTTCCAAAAGAAGAAGACCAATTCTAGACTGTGTAGTATAGCTTATTCTCAATTGAAGCTTTGAATGATGAATCTTGATAAGAAGATACTTAGGTGTGTCCAAAACCATGCGTATACATAATGTCAAAGTGATATAATGAACAAGCAGAAGCCTGTTCAATAAGCCTTCTGTTCACAGCCTTAAGAGCTATTGAATCCAAGGACCACCGATTCCAGTAATCAAAGGCTAGTTTCTAATCAGTAGTTATTTGACCCTACACAAGTATGACATACACTATGTTACTGCTTTATTGCTGGGTTCCATGACTCTGCTGAAGGCTAGGTTTGCCTCAAGAAAGCTCTCTGGCACCATAAAGACAGGTAAAAGATTCCCAGCAAGGGCTGCAACAGATTAGTCTTATCATGGCTAGAATCATGTAGTATCTATATTTGACATCCTTACTCATCATCCCGAGGTGATCACAAGGTGCCGAGTTCTCCTCATAACCATCAACTACATTCCTGCACACAGCTCGATTGTTCTGTCTTCAGCGCCACCTCGCAAAAATTCATAGCTTCATCAAGCCTCCACTTTGACGTATGTTGCTATCAGCGTGAAACATTGGTGTCTCTAGGTGCAACAAATATGCTCATCAGGAGAGTGAACTTTTTGCTCGTAAAGTAGAATCAGGTCATGAATAAGTTGTGCCAATCAGGAAGCCGAAGAAGCCACCTTGTCATCGTATTTGCAAGCCTTGACTCCATCATAAACCATGTCGATCAGCTTAGACTATCATATGGCTCCTCCCCCAGCATTCGATCCCAAAAAAAAAACATCTCCCCCCCTTTTTGCATACAACACACAGCTTTTTCCATACAGAAAAGCGCCCCCCCTTCTTTCCCTCTTTGGCTTTTCTAGAGAAACAAAAAAATAGCAATCCTTTTCCCACATTGGATTGTGCTGAATCAATATGCTATTGAAATTTATATGGTCATGGATGGGTAACCTGTGGTACTTGGATGATTTTTTTTTACAGACCAGCACTACTATCATCTGATTTGCTGGAATTCCCATTTTTTGACTTAAAAGTGCCTGGAATCTCTTAAAATTCAAGCTTGAGTACACAACAATATGTCCCTTATCATGTTCATGATCTCCATCATGGAATACAATAGGGTAAGGTGTGGCAAAGCTCTCCATCATTCGTTCCTGCTTACATAAACCATCCAGCAGTATGTTGTAAGTAACTGTGCTAGGTGGAATTGAATCCTATAACATTTTATCAAAAAGACCGAGAGCCTCATCCACATTATTTTGTTTACACAAGCCATACATCAGTTTGTTATATGTCACTTCATCTCAGGAGAAATGCCAAAGCCTTTCATCTTACCAACAAATGTATGAGCATCCAAGACTCTCCCTGCTTTGCATAAACACCCGACCAGACCATTCACAGTCAAAGAATCAACAATCCCTGCCTTTCCAGCTATGTCAATAACCAACTTTATAGCATCATCTACTTTATTGGCTTTGCATAGTCCAAGAGTAACCATACCCACAGTGAGACTATATGGATGCATTTCTACTTTCTACATTCTATTGTACATTTCCAATGCATCATCAAATCTTTGTGCCTTGATGAGAAAGTCAATAACACAATTGTACGTGAAGCTAGCAGGCTCACAACCTAGATCACTCAAGCGATCAAACAGTTGCAAAGCCTCCTCAATCAAACCTTCTGCAGCCATCGATTGCAACACAAATGTGAATGTTTTAGCATTGATTGAGGAGTTCTCTATCTTCATCTCTTCAAGCAGCTGGTCTACATTTTGTCAAATAAAATGCATGTGTCCTCAAGACTACCTAAACTAGCATACATGTTCATCAAGGAGCTACCAAGAAATGAATCTGCTTCCCAACCAGTCAAAATGATTTGGGCATGAAGTTCTCTTCCCTTGTCCAGGTAATCTGGACTAAAAAAATACTTTCAAGATGCAAGAGAATGCCATAGGATCTGGTTCTATGCCTTCTTTTTGCATTTCTTCAAAAAGACCCAAAGCCTTCTGAATGTGTTCTTCTTGGGTGTATCCTCCAATCAAAGAGCTCCATGTCACAACATCTCGATTGGGTAGTGTATCAAAAATAACATGTGCATCTGATAGGTTTCCATACTTGGCATACATGCCAACTAGAGCATTACAGATAAGTTCCTCTTGCTCCAACCCCCTCTCCACTATACTACCCACACAGAAAAAAATGCAAACATACCGACTAAGTATGCACAAAGCAACAAATGTCACACACACAAACTTTTTTGGTGGATTCCACACCTCGGATGCGCAGCAATACGACACCGCCTGGCTAGATGAGTCCGCACGTCTACAGTTAGCACGTTGGTGGTCATTATGATACTCACATGGCCACTAACTTATCACTTATTATATTTAGTTTATTACACCTACCTACAGCTGGCAAAGATATAGCGCCAATCAAATAGTGTAGTCAGTTATGCACTGTTTGACTTAGAAGGCCACCTTCCTTTATGTTGTATCTTATATATACTTTGTGTACATTGTATAGTGTATGGAAGAAGAAGAAGAAACCAACAAGAAAACGTTTTGGCCTCCATCTCTCTTCTTGTGTTCTTGACTGAGCTTCCTCTTGTGTATACAGTGTGTTTGGCACAGCAGCTCAAGCACATCCCCCCATCACATGATTCTTGACATGGTATCAGAGCCGCGCCATTGAGAGAGGCTGATTCCGAAGGCTGAAGTGAAGGAAAAGAAGCAAGGTTTGAGCAAGCAAGCAACGAGTAAGAAGCTCTCCCATTCTTCCACTCTCTCTCTTGGATAATGCCTACGGAAGAACCGGAAGTAGGGTCGAGCAAAAATCTCAGATTGCTATGAGATTTGGTGTGCGAGTAGATCACTGCATATTTTGCAAATTAGGCCTTTAGGGCTTTCCCACAATTATTTTGGGCGTCTGAGGCCGTTTCAGGCCCCGTTTTAGAGCTGCAAGATTGCAGATAGCAATTTCAAGGTACACTGTGATTTTGGTTGTATTGACCGAGAGTGGGTGCGTAGGTTACAGATTGCAAATCTGTAATTTTTGAGGTGTTTGTAGGAAGCAAACATAAGGTTTATCTACAAACAGGTTGCAGATTACATGTACTATTGAGCAATCAATGAAAAAGGTTGCTTGGTGTATTGTTGTGCAGTGTTGTGAAAGATTGTAGAAGACTAGCTTGTTGTGTTGTATCCTTGTTTGTGATAATTTATGAGCTTGTCTCAGGTGAAGAAAAGGAGCCAGAGATAGGTATCCCTCCGACTGCAGATGAGCTAAAAGCATGGAAAGAGTGGAATGCAAAAGACAAAAAGGTGATGTACTGGCTATCTGTAGTCATTCATAATACTATGCTGGGATATATCAGGAATGTAGAAACTTCACATGCAGCTTGGATAATTTTTGAGAGCATGTTTTCAGTAAATACAAAGGCATGAAAGATTCAACTCAAGCAAGAGTTGAATGCCTTGAAGAAAGGAAAAATGTATGTCAATGAGTATGTGTTGAAGGTGAGGAGCATTGCATATACTTTAGTAGCAATTGATGCAATGCCGGATGATGATGATTTGATTTCATCCACTCTGAGTGGCCTTAACAATGGAAGACATGAAAATCATTTGTTACTTTAGTTTATGTACAGAAGCCATTTCCAGATTTTGATGAGCTGATCTCTCTCATGATTACTAGAGACATCAATATGCAGGGTGATTCATCAGAAAGAAATGGTGAACAGGTCCAAGCATTTTACTCGAGTTCAGGAAGGGGACGTGGTGGATCCTCTTTGAGAGGCCGTGGTATGGGACGTGTTGGCGATAACTAGCAAAATAGGTTCAATCAACAGTTTGGTGAAATGCAGGTTTCTAGAGGTAGAGGAAACTTTAGAGGTAGGGGGAGCTCTAGAGGAAGCGGTGGATGGCAGAATAGAGGTTCTGGAAATTCTATTATTGTTTGCCATTATTGTGGAAAAACAGGCCATATTACAACCCATTGCTATGCAAAGAAGGATGATATTCGTAGTGGTAAATTGTAGCAAGGAAACTATGCATCGTCTTCATGACAGAATGAAGACAAAAATGAACGTCTGTTTGTTATGCAGCATATGATGAATGCAGTTACAGGAAAGGGGACACATGATGATGTATGGTATGTCGATTCAAGTACATCTAATCATATGACTAGTCATGTTGAATGGTTTGGAGAGATGCAAGACTTACAAAACCCAGGTTATGTGTAGGTGGGTGATGATTCATGCCACCCAATTTCACACATTGAAAAGGCTCCTTTGTCCTTGTATGATGGTCAGACAAAGAGTTTGATAGATGTATTGTATGTTCCATCAATTAAAAAGAATCTAGTATCTGTTGGTCAAATGGTAGAGCAGGGGTTGCAGGTTCGCTTCAATGCAAAAGGTTGTTTTGTAGAAGACTTTAATAATAAGTGCAGGTTGGTCACAAAAGAAAGTAGAGTTGGCCGAATGTTCACTTTAGATGCTGAAATTCCTGCAATGGATGCTGCTATATGCTAAAGGAAAAGGAGTAGCTGTAGATATTGAAATATAGCATAAACGTATTGGACATGCAAATGTGCAAAGGCTGAAATTAATGCAGTCCAGAGGATTGGTTACAAGGTTGCCTTCTTTTAGAGTTGCAGAATTGCATAAAGTCTGTGAAGCATGCGAGTTTGGTAAGCAGGCGAGACAACCCTTCTCGCATGATAGAGAAGTGAGAGGAAAATATACTTGATGTAGTACATATAGATGTTTGAGGACCTACACAGAATGTATCTCTTGGTGGTAGCAAATACTTTGTCACATTTATTGATGACTGTTCAAGGAAGCTATGGATACTTCATGAAGAAAAAGAATGATGTGTTTGAGCACTTCAAATCTTTTAAGGCAGCTGTGGAAATAGAAACAGGCTTAAAAGTGAAGTGCTTGAGATGGAGGGGGAGAGTACCTCTCTAATGAGTTCAGTGGCTTCTTGAGGACTCGTGGGATAAAGAGACAATTTACTTGCAGGTATACCCCACAACAAAATGGTGTTGCAAAAAAAAAAAACAAGCATATTGTAGAAGTTACACGGGCATTAATGGCTGAAAAGAATATGCCCAAACATTTTTGGTCTGAGGCTGTCCATACTACCGTCTACATTATGAACAGAACTCCCATAGTTGCAGTTCATGGGATGACTCCTAAAGAGTGCTTTACTAGCAAGAAACCCAATGTATCACACTTGAAGGTATTTGGATGTGTTGCATATGTTCATGTGCTAGATGAGCTATGAAAGAAGCTTGATCTAAAGGCTAAAAAATGTATTTTTATTGGGTACTCTTTAGAGCAAAAAGGGTATCGTTGTTATAACCCTGTCACAGGTGAGTTCAGAGTGAGGAGGGATGTTATCTTTGATGAGATGGGCAGCTGGTATGCACCTACTGGTGATGTATTAGATGATGATAATGATCAGGACAGCTATGTGCAAAAAGAAAAACAACAATCACAGAGTCTTAGTGGACCAGAAACATCATCTGGTACTATACCTATAGTGAGCCCTTGGTCTGGGAGACTAAGGAGTAGTCCCACATCTTCAGGTGGATCTATAAGTATTGCAGGGAAGGACAAAGAAAAGAAGAAAGTGCTGGATGGAAATGATGCATCTACCATTCATTTGGGATTTGATGGAGATTCTAGTGGTTTGGAGAGTTTGGATGATGAGCTTGGCATTCCTTCAGTCAAGACACCAGGTGTACAAAGAGCTCATAGTAATGTAAAGGCTCCATTGAGTGATCTGATGGTACGCAGATCTAGCAGGGTCAGATACCCTGTTAAAAGATTTGGTTTTGAAGGTTATGCAGCTCACCATTATGCTTATATGGTGAAACTAGTTGAGGATGTTGAGCCCACTTGTTTTGAGAATGTTGTTGGTTATGCTCATTGGGATGCAGCAATGGATGAGGAGATGGCTGCATTAGAAGCCAATAAGACTTGGGATTTGGTACCCTTACCTAAGGGTAAGAAAGCTATTGGCTGTAAGTGGGTTTACAAAGTCAAGCATAATGTAGATGGTTCAGTTAGCAGGTATAAGGCTAGGATGGTTGCAAAAGGCTATGCTCAAACATATGGCATAGATTATGAAGAGACATTCAGTCCAGTTGCTAGGATGGCAAGTGTTAGATGTGTGATTGCCTTGGCAACAGCCAAAGGTTGGAGTTTGCAGCAAATGGATGTTAAGAATGCCTTCTTGCATGGGGAATTGCAAAAAAATGTATATGTGGAGCAGCCAACAGGTTATGAGGATTTAGAGCATCCCAGCTACGTGTGCATGTTAAAGAAGGTGCTCTATGGGCTGAAGCAAGCACCTAGAGCATGGTCTGATAAGATTGAAGAGTATCTTGTTAATATTGGATTTTGTATTTCTGATACTGATCACTCACTTTATATGAGAAAGGGAGATGCAGGTTTGGTCATCATAGTCATTTATGTGGATGACTTGATTATTACAGGTGACAGTGACAATGGGATTACTCAAGTTAAGGACTTCTTGAAGAAGAAGTTTGGGATGAAAGATCTGGGTGAGTTGAGACACTTTCTTGGTATTGAGGTGAACAGATGTGATGATGGTATATGGCTATCCCAAAGGCAGTATAGCTTGGATATGTTATCCAAGTATGGTATGACAACATGTAAGCCTCTTTCAGTACCATTGGAGCAAAATGTGAAGCTGAGTGCTGATGTTGGGGATGAGATTGAAGACCCTACTATGTTCAGTAGGATAGTAGGGAGTTTGATTTACATGACTATCACAAGGCCAGACTTGAGCAATGCTATTGGCCTTGTCAGTCAAGTTATGCAGATGCCTAGAAAGACTCATTTGGATGGAGTTAGACGTATATTGAGGTATGCGAAGTCCACTTTACATTATGGACTTTTTTATTAGGCAAGTAAGGACGTACAGGTCTTTGGATACACAAATGCAGATTGGGCTGGAGATAGAAGATCTACAAGTGGATTCATGTTTTCCCTTAGTAGTGCAGCAATTACATGGAGCAGCAAAAAGCAACCTACAGTTTCTTTATCGAGTATAGAGGCTGAGTATAGAGGTGCTGCTATGGTAGCATGCAAGGTGGTATAGCTACAAAATCTATTAGATGATTTGGACGTGCAGGGAGATGGTCCAGTTGTCATTCATTGTGACAACAAGAGCAGCATACAACTAGCTCGAAATTTAGTGTTCCATGCTAGGACAAAAGACATTGAGGTGCACTACCAGTTTGTGAGAGAGAAGGTACTTGCAGGAGAGATTGACTTGGTATATGTCAGCACACATGATCGAATAGCTGACATTTTCACAAAGGCATTGGGTGCAAAGAAGCTTCGAAAGTTCCGAAGTTGCAAAGATAGAGTTGAGCTCGAGGGGGAGTTTTGAGATGGCAAGCTCAACACATGCGGACATTGATGATGGATTGTTTGGCTAGATGAGTCCGCACGTCTACACTTAGCACGTTGGTGGTCATTATGATACTCACATGGCCACTAACTTATCACTTATTATATTTATTTTTTACACCTACCTACAGCTGGCAAAGCTATAGCGCCAGTCGATTAGTGTAGTCGGTTATGCACTATTTGACTTAGAAGGCCACTTTCCTTTATGTTGTATCTTATCTATAATTTGTGTACATTGTATAGTGTGTGGAAGAAGAAGAAGAAACCAGCAAGAAAACGTTTTGGCCTCCATCTCTCTTCTTGTGTTCTTGAGTGAGCTTCCTCTTGTGTATACAGTGTGTGTTTGGCGCAGCAGCTCAAGCATGTCCCCCCATCTCATGATTCTTAACATTGAGAGCCATGACAACTCCAAAGAGCTTCCTTAATCTGTGGATACCTGCGCTACCGCTCGTTTAGGACTTTCACTCCAAAGCGAATAGCATACCTACTCCCATGTGCATTGTCCTTGCCAACAACCCATCCAATGCCGATAGGACTAGTATCAACATTGAGTACAATAGGTCTCCCACACTCATAATCTTCTTTCCAAATAGTCGGAGCAGCTCTCAACAATCTCTTCAACTCGTACATAGCTTGAGTGTGTCTCGTGTCCCAAGAAAAATGCTGCCCTTTCCTCAAGAGCTAGTAGAAATCATCTGCAATATGAGAAAAATGAGGAATCCAAATAAGATAAAATACACAAGCTCTAAGAAACGTGCGAACCTCCAAAGTAGAAGAGCAAGTCTCTGCAATATTCTCTATGATATCAACCTTTGTAGGGGAAGGCCTCCTGCCATAATAACCGCACATATATCCAACAATCAAAACCTCTCTGGCACCAAAAATAGACTTCAGCCTCGACAAGGTCAAATTCACTTCCTCTAGCCTGCAAAGTATCCTCTCAACATCTCTGATATGTGCAGATACAAAATACTTGCATCCGTGATAATCTAAAGTCTCATGCTTTATTAAGGGAGATTTGAGGTCTTGAAAATGCCCTGTAAGTGATCTTAGCGAGAGAAAATATTTTAGGAAATCAAATCATTTTTTAGATTTTTTTAAAAAATTATATTTTAATAAGTAAATATGTAAAAATTGGTTAATAAGTCATTGTCGTGATATTCTTGTGGTCACATCAAACCTAGAAATCTAGGCCACCATAAAGGTGACAAAGATTGTCATAATGAAGATCTTACTCATCCTCATTAAAGTGAAAACTAATATTCAATTGGAATTTTATTCAACGTTTGATTACTTCCCTCTTTTCTCACTCTCTTCTTTCTTTCCCATCCTTACTAGTTTCTTCTTTGTTTTTCTTCTTGTTTCTAATTTGCATACTTTTTCAATCCAATCTTCTAATCATATCCTTATCTATGGATCAATCATCAAATGATCTCTGTAGCTCTAGTAAAGGACCTCTCTATCATCTTCATATTGAGTTGGATAGTGAGTATGAACCAATAAGGAAGAGAATAAAACCCATTACTATTATAGAGTCTACGAAACATATACTCAGGTTTGAAGAAAATAAGAATCTTGATCTTTAGTTAGATAGCAAGATGTATCCCAAAGATCCTAGCAAAAATAGCACTCTACCTTTCTATAATAGCTCTTCATTGTTGAGGTTCATTGGTAATGGTTATAATGGGTTTCTGGGCTATACACTTAACTTGGTTGTAGAAAAGGATGTTCTCAAATTGAAGAATCATCTTTTATCAAAACATAACAAGGAGTTACTACAGAAACTAGAGTGCTATCAACAGAGGATTCATTTGTTGCAAAAATGTATCAAATCTTATCAACGAAAGCAAACTATTTTAGGACTTTGAAATCGACAAAACGCTCGTAGAAATATTGAGTCTCAAACGAGGAGGTGGTGGTTATAGTAAAAAGAATCCAAGAGCAAGGTACATTTTTTTCCACTTTAAAAATACGAAATATGACTTTGTTTATAATTAATTATATTGATTTGTGATGTTGATTTTGTTTAGGTCTCTTCTTCAACCGAATGCAACTGAAAGAGATTCTTTGAAAGCATCTCAGTTTTATTACCATCTTCTTCCTTCAATAGTTTCAAAAGATATTTTTGACGACATCAGCTTGGCAGACATTCCTGACCCCAAAATCCAACTACAAGTCGAGATGGTGCATGGGCTATTTTCTGGCCAAAGATACAACTCCATCATGAGCCACATCAACGTTTCCTTGCTAGAGAATGTTTGTTGAGTGTTGAAATGACTTGTTTTTTGGCTGATTTTTGTTGTTTTTGAGAGCTGAATGGTTGATTTTATGAGATGATTGATTAGTTTAAAAGTGGTTTGAGAGTGTTTTGGATGATATTGATTGTGTTTTGGAAGATCATGATGTTTGTTAGTGGTTCTGTGATGTTTTGATAGGTTCTGATTGGTTATGTATACCTTCTGTTTTGTTCTGGTTTGGTCTGTTTTGTTCTGATTGTCTTCTGTAAGGAGGGAGGGATTATTGATTGATAAAGATTGAGATCTTATGAAAGCTTATTGAATGGTTTTGGAGAGTTTCGAATGGAGAGTTTCGAATGGTTTGAGAATGAGTTATGTGGTTTTGATGACCTTCTATAACCTTCTGTAGGTCTTCTGTAGAGCTTCTGTCTCTGTTCTGTTATGTTCTGTACTGTAGCTGTTCTGGTACTGTTCTGTAGACTGTTCTGTATGCTTCTGTATGTGTTCTGATGGATGAGAGTGTAGCTTGGGAAAGTTTTCTAGCCTTGGAAAGAGGTGAATACAAGTGCAAAAGAGCTGAAAGAAGTGAAAGAAGTAGCTGCTGAAGACTCAAGTGAAGACTAGAGTGAAGTGACAATAGTGAGCTATGAAAGGACACTGTAGTGGCTCTGGTGACTCTTCATATCAGACATACCTCTTGGGAGGGGTATCCACGACCTAAGAAGGATTATTGAGAGTGATTTTGAGAGATTGTAGTGAGCATATGATGTATTATTGATGGAGAGAGAGAGAGAGAGTCAGAGATAGTCAATTTTACTGAAACAGAGTGATTGTATGCATCTTCTTCAGGAGGAACTTCAAAAGAAGCTGTCTTCTACTCAAATGCTGGAAGAGATAGAGGCAAAGGTAGAGGAGGCCAATCTGGAGGCCGTGGTAGAAATCAGAATATGCAGCAAACTCAAGAAAACCAGTGCTATGGAGGAGGACGTGGTAACTCTAGAGGCAGGGGGAGCCAAAGAGGTCGTGGTGGATGGCAAAGAGGCCAAAATGCAAACAGCAATGTTGAATGCTACTACTGTGGTAAAATGGGTCATATGGCTAAAGACTGCTATAAAAAGCAGAATGACATCATGAATGGAAAACTGCAACAAGGAAATTATGCATCTTCTAGTAGACAGGGTGATGACAAAAATGAGCATTTGTTTATGGTGCAGCACATGAATAATTCTGTGACAAGTGCAGAAGAAAGCAACGACGTATGGTATGTTGACTCAGGTGCATCAAACCACATGACAGGTCATGCAGAATGGATGGAGGATGCAAAGAAAATGGAAAAACCAGGATTTGTGGAGGACTGGTGATGATACTGCACATCCTATTGTGCAGATTGGAAAAATTCCCTTGTCTATGCAGGATGGGAAAAAGAAATACCTGTCCGATGTATTTCATGTCCCGAATATCACCAAGAATCTGGTTTCTGTTGGTCAAATGGTTGAGCAGGGCTTGCAGGTCAGATTTAATCCTCATGGATGCTTTGTTGAGGATATGAAAAATAAAGGTCGCTTGATAGCAAAAGAAAAGAAGAAGGGCAGAATGTTTACGTTGGATGCAGACATGACTGAATTGAGTGCAGCAATGTTTGCACATGGGACCGGTGTAGTTACAGATATTGATATCTGGCATAAACGCATTGGTCATGTTAATGTACAGCAACTTAAATCAATGCAAGCCCAAAATATTGTTGCAGGATTGCCTAGATTCAAGGTTGCAGAAATGCATAAGGTATGTGAAGCCTGTCAGTTTGGAAAACAGGCAAGGAAACCATTTCCTAGACATGTTCAAGAGAGTAAGAAGCCATTGAAATTAATCCACTCTGATGTGTGGACTACTAAAGCTGCATCTCTTGGAGGCTGTCATTATTTTGTCACTTTTATTGATGACTATAGCAGAAAAGTTTGGGTGTATTTTATGAAAAAGAAAAGTGAAGTTTTTGGGCATTTCAAAACTCTTAAAGCTATGGTTGAAAAAGAAACAGGCCTGCAAATAAAATGCCTAAGGTCAGATGGAGGGGGAGAGTACCTCTCAAATGAGTTTGCAAGGTTCCTGCAGGAGCATGGCATAAAGCAGCAATATTCATGTAGTCATACCCCACAACAAAATGGAATTGCAGAAAGGAAAAACATGCATATTGGAGAGGTATCTCGTGCCATGCTCAACGAAAAAGACTTGCCAGATTTTTACTGGGCTGAAGCAGTTGCTACAACAATCTATATAATGAACAGGACTCCCACTGCAGCAATACATGGGATGACTCCAGAGGAGAGGTATACTGGTAGGAAACCAGATATTTCTCATTTGAAAATTTTTGGTTGCATTGCCTATGTACATGTGCCAGATGAGTTGAGATCCAAGTTGGATCCAAAAGCTAAGAAGTGCATCTTTATTGGTTACTCTCTGCAGCAAAAAGGGTATAGATACTATAACCCTTCTACTCGTAAGTTTACAGTGAGCAGAGATGTTGTTTTTGATGAGATGAGTAGCTGGTATAAACCAGTAAATGTGATTGATGATGTAGATGCACAAAATGGTAATGATGCGCAGAATTCACAGCAGCAGTCACAAAATATTAGTGGACCTGGAGCGTCCTCTAGCAGTGGTTCACATTCTTCGCCATGGACAGGCAGATTGAGATCAGGAGAATCTTCTCAAAGCAATGCAAATAGTGGTATGCAGGTATCATGAAAAGGAAAAGAGAAGGTTGATCAGCCCATGTTTGATGTGAATGCAGGTCACTCTTATGTGGATGGTGAATCCAGTGGCTCAGAACAGAGCATTGATGATGAGTTGGGTATCCCCTCTATTGTTACACCTAGAGTAAGGAAGACCAGGGATATTTTGAGAGCACCTGGAAGTGAGCCTACTTTGCGTAGGTCTACCAGAGCTAGGTATCATGTGGATAGGCTGAAATATGATGGATTTACGGCCATCCACTATGCATATATGGTCAAAGTGATACAGGAACCAGAACCCACTTCTTTTTAGCAAGCCATGGGAAAAGAAAAATGGGAGAAAGCCATGGATAAAGAAATGGATGCCTTGGAAGTAAATGCTACATGGGAGTTGGTACCTTTGCCTAAAGGTAAGAATGCAATTGGATGTAAGTGGGTTTATAAGGTGAAGCACAATGCAGATGGTTCTGTGAATATATACAAGGCAAGATTAGTAGTCAAGGGGTATGCACAAACATATGGCATTGATTATGAAGAAACATTCAGTCCGGTTGCAAGGATGGCAACCGTAAGAGCAGTCATTGCTATGGTTGCATCAAAGAGATGGTCTTTACATCAGATGGATGTAAAGAATGCCTTCTTGCATGGTGATTTGCAAGAAGAGGTCTATATGGAGCAGCCACCAGGTTATGTGCATGCTGTTCATCCTGAGTTTGTTTGTAGGTTGAAGAAAGCCTTGTATGGCTTGAAGCAAGCACCTAGAGCATGGTCTGACAAGATAGGACAATATCTTGTCACTATTGGCTTTCATATTTCCAAGGCAGATTTCTCACTTTATGTGAGAAAAACAGAGAAAGGTATTATGCTGCTTGTCATTTATGTTGATGATTTGATTATGACAGGTGACAGTGATGAAGATATCCTTCATGTGAAAATGCTATTGAAGCAAAAGTTTGAGATGAAGGATTTGGGAGAGCTGCGTTATTTATTGGGCATTGAGGTGATTAGATCACCAAGTGGGATACAGCTCTTGCAGAGGCAGTATGGATTGGACATGCTGTCCAAATATGGGATGACAGGCTGTAAGCCTATTTTAGTTCCTTTGGAGCAGAATGTGAAGCTGAGCGCAGATCCAGGTGAGCTTCTGGAAGACCCTACTATGTACAGACGCATAGTAGGAAGTTTGATTTATATGACTATTACCAGGCCAGATTTGAGCTATGCTGTTGGATTGGTAAGTCAGTTTATGCAGGCTCCAAGGAAATCGCATTTGGATGCGGCTAGATGCATACTCAGGTATGTGAAGTCCACATTGCAGTATGGACTATTTTATGAGACTGGGGTTCAGATACAGTTGCATGGATACACTGATGCTGATTGGGCTGGTAGTATTTCTGATAGACGATCTACCAGTGGGGTATGTATTCTCTTTTGGGAGTGCTGCAGTCACTTGGAGCAGCAAGAAACAGCCTATAGTTGCCTTGTCGAGCACAGAGGCTGAGTACAGGGGTGCAGCAATGGCTGCATGTGAGGTAGCTTGGTTGCACAAGCTACTTTATGATATGCATCAGTCTACAGATGGGCCAGTTGTCATTTATTGTGACAACATGAGTAGTATACAATTGGCAAATAACCCAGTCTATCATGCTAGAACAAAGCACATTGAGGTGCATTATCACTATGTGCGAGAGAGGGTTTTACTAGGTCTTATTGATCTAGTTTATGTCAGCACAGAGGATCAGGTAGCTGACATATTCACGAAGGCATTGGGCGCAGAGAAGCTACGCAAGTTCAGAGACCTACTTGGTGTGCAGGAATTGGGATTGAGCTCGAGGGGGAGTATTGAGATATCGAGCTCCACTCATGATATGTCAGGGTGACCGTTGTGCATTTATGTCACCGACATGTGAGTTGCAGATGCGGTTGGTACACCGACCATGAATAATAGCTACATGATAGCTATCCTTATCTACTCTAGTTCGTGGCTCAGTTAGTATGCCACCTTAGTTAGTTGAGTTTGGTTTGAGACCCATATATAGGGTTCTTCTATTTCCTTGTATGACAGTTCTTTTGGCTTACACAACTAAGAAGAGGAAAATTGTTTTCAGCCTCCACCTGTGTGTGTATTCCCCCATTGTGCAAGCAAGAAAGCTACAAGTGAGACTCCTTCCTTCTCTCCCTCAATCTTGACAAGCATTGGATGGGTTGTTGGCCAAGGTGATGCAGATGGGAATAGGTATGCTATTTAATCAGGGTGAAAGTCCTAAACGAGCGGCAATGTAGGTATACATAGATTAAGAGGGAGCTCTTGGGAGTTGTCACAGCTCTCAAGAATGATAAAGAGTACTTCATTGGTGTTATTGTGGTGGTCAAGATGTTTTGTTTGCCTCTTCTAGATATGATCATGAGTTGTTCTACTCTAGATATTTCCATGCTTAGGTGGATTGGGTACATAAAATCCATGAATCCTAAGTTCAAGCACATAACAAGTAAAGACAACCAAGTAGTCGATATGCTTTCATGAGCCACGTATGATGATATGGATTTTTTTTGCATTGATGATGTTGATGATGGGGCTGATGTTTCAACCATGCATGTTGATCACACTTGTCATGTATTTGCTTTGGAGAGCTTTGATGAGTCTTTGTATATAGGAGAGTATTTGCAGATTGGTCATTATTTGAGTACCATGTCTAGATAGGATGGATGGACTCATGTGGACTTCAAGAAGGTCAAGAGGAAAGCTTATGGTTTCTTCTTGCGGAATGGGCTGCTTTGGAAGCATCCACGGAAGCGAGGAGGACATCCATTGAGAATTGTATGTGACAAAGCTTCACATGTGCAAATCATGAAAGAGTTTCATGAAAGTCTTTGGGCTGGACATAGAGTTGATTGGGCGACCTATGAGAAGATTAGAGAGCCCTACTGGTGGAGAGGCATGTACAGAGATATCTCACAGTTTGTTGAAACATGCTCTGATTGTCAGTTGTTTTCTTTAGTGAGGCATAGAGATGAGCTTCACCCTAATTACATGCTATGTATTTACTACAAGTAGGCTCTTGATTTGATTACTATGCCTATTGGATTGTGGCAAATGTGTTACATTGTATTGGCACGAGAAGATCTCACGAATCAAGTGGAAGGAAGAGCATTGAGGACGAAGACTACTTCAGTGGTCTGTAAGTTTCTGTTGGAGGATGTTAATTACAAGTATGGTTGCATTGGAAAAATTATAGCAAATAGAGGTGAGTTTGATGTTGATGAGGCTAGGGATTTTTTCTCTCGCCTTGGTATTAAACTTGCTTTAGCTTCAGCATATAATCCAAAAGGCAATGGGAAGAGCAAGAGAGGTCATCCGCTGATTGTGAAAGCCTTGGCCAAAGCATGCCATGGATGGGTCAGAGAGTGGCAGAGATTTTTGCCTTATGCCGTATGGGGGATGATTGCACTACCCATAGTGTGACCACAAGTTATATGCCAACCGAGTTGATGTATGGACAAAAACCAATCATGCCTACAGAGACTTGCACAATTACTTAGAGTGCTTTACCGTGGAAACAAGATGAGATGACTAGAGAGGATCTTTTGGCTCTTTGTATTTGTCAATTGGAGAGGAGATATGAAGATCTTGAGAGAGCTATTCAAAAGCTCAAAGATGCCAGAATTTGAAGCAAAAGACCAATTTGATAGCAGATAGAAACTGAGACCTAAAGAGATTGAGGAGGGAGATTGAGTGTTGGTCTATGAGAGCAATCTAGATAGCCAGTACAATGCTATCCATAAGGTTTCAAGATGATGGTTTAAGCCTTATTTGGTGCAGCATGTCCATGAAAATGCTATGTATTCCTTAGCAGATCCTGATGGTACGGCCTTATGTATTCCAATTGCAAGAAAGAGAATCAAATTGTTCAAGAGAAGAGATGATGTAGCTCAAAATATGAAAAATGTTTGTGTTGCCAATGGGCTTGAGGACAAGATTTCTTGCAATACTTCAAAAGGTCTCATATGTCTTGGACAAAGAAGACCTTCTTTATCACATGAAAAGGAAGAGGGAGACCTCTGATTGCAATAGGAAGATGCACAAGTTTCATAGGAGGATTAATAGTTTAGCAAGTTGCAAAAAGTGGATACATGAATAGCTACACAGAAGCTCATGCTTTAAGTGTTTTTCCCTTTGATTCATGTATTGTACATTAATACCATGCTCACTTTAGCATTTCACAAAAGCATGCAATGCTATTTTTGAGAACTGCTTTGAAGTCGTTTGGTATGCACAACAAATTCAACATGTGTTGCAACCAAAGTGGGGGTCCTTATTAGCTAGTTGGAGACTAGCTTGGCAGAGAAGGAATATTATTTACAAGGCATTGTGCTCCTGTTTGTAATGTATTACACATTGATTTTGGCTGAGTGGACTTAGCAAGAGTAGAAGTGCATCTTCTTGATGCATATTAATGCATCACAAGTGGACCTAAGTGTAGGTCATTGTACTTCTAATTAGCAACATATTCTCATCAAGATAATATTGGATGGTTACAACTTGAGAAAATTTTGGGACTTCCAAAATTTTTAAGTGTGTTCTATTTAAGCATGCTCTGTTGGCAGCCTATTGACATTCTCAAAAACAAAAGGCTTTGAGTTTTGTCAATGAACTGACATCATGTAAACCAAGTTTTACCTTGGCAAAGTTTTGATGATCATGGTGTCATAGTTGCTGGTCTGGATATTCTGGTTAATGGGGCTATTCATGGAGGGAATTGCAATTCTACAGCTGTAGCTGTGATTGCAAGTGAAGATCATATTGATGGGATCAATGATGATCATCATCATTGTGACCTAGATTTTCTTGCAAATTATATGGATCAGAGCATTCATGGCTGCTAATATGATCCCATATGCTTATGTACCGACAATGACACTGAATTCCCAAAGCTTATAGACAGTGTGCCTTCTCTAATAGGAGAATTAGTACCCTATGGTACCCCGTGCATTAAGTCATTAAAATTTGAGTCAACAATATCATTCTCATCATTATCCTCATCATCGAGGACATCAGTTGAGGATAATCATCCCGGTTATGATGCAATAGGTCTTTCTATTTGTACAAGACTCTAATTGGGATGCTTTCAAGAATTTGCTCAAAGATGAATATTTACTAGAGGATTATGATATTGCTACATGAAAGACATTCAGAGAGTGGGTTTATCAGCCCAACAAAGGACTTGCTGCCTCTGAATTATTGTGGGACTTTGAAGAGTGATACAACTAGTTGAATGCACTAGAGCAAAGAGCTTTGAGCTCAGAGAAACTGGATTTATTCTTACAAGCGGCTAATCTTGCACTTTAGGATGAGTTGGGAGAGCCGCTAGAGGACCATATGCAACTTATGGGATTGAAGATGGAATGGCGAGACGCTGTTGATGCAGTGTTGCATGGAATACACACGGCAGTTTGCAAAAGTCACTCGCTATGCAAGGATGTTTTGTGAGATGGGAGAAAAAAAGATGAAGAATTATCGAGGCAAGATAATTACCGTTAAGAAGAAGTTTAGATACAAAGCGAATGTGAAAACATACTCATTGATTAAAGGTATAGTCAAGATACATGTTCAAAAGACTATTGGTCAAGGGGAGTTAAAGGATATGATCAAAAGACGTATGAAGAGATAGAGATGAATTTTGTGATGACAAAATGTTCATTGATATGATGCCACTCACCAGAATGATTTCCTCCTCTTCCCTATGAATTCATTCTCAACTTCTGCCATCAACAAGAGATGATTAGCAAAGACAATGAGGCCGTTGAAGAGAAATTCTCCATGTCTCTTTAAAGCAAGCAAATGATTGCTAGTCAATTAGAAATCAATGTCATAGTCTCAATCTGAGAGAGAAGAGAAGAAGGTGGAATGTGAGGACTTGATGGTGAGATCTTCGAGGAGGGTGAGAAGAGCTCAAAGCTCAAACTTAAAAGCCACTCTCATAGAACTTGATGGTGAGATCCTCGAGGAGGGGGAGGAGCTCAAAGCTCATACTCAATAGCCACTCCCATGTGAGGACTTGATAGCAAGATCTTCGAGGAGGGCGAGGAGATCAAAGCTCAAACTCAAGAGCCACTCTCATAGAACTTGATGGAGAGGCAAGGCTCCTATTGCCTCCCTTTTATAGATTTTCTCACATATTTGTGCTTTTTCTTTCCCAAAAAAGCCTAATGATTTTCAAACGTTTGGCTTTAAAAATGTTAAGGCTATGCTTTTAAAGCTTAAGCTTTAATGGTCACTCTAACCCACAAAGCATAGCGTGACAAGTCGTAAGAAATAGTTTCTCCAGTTGGTCAGAACTTTGAAGAAGCACATCTTGGATTTCAAAGGCCTTAATATAAGCTGAAATATTCTAGCCATCAAATATTTTTTTCTCACTAACCAAGCCTCAATTGCCTTAGTCGCACCAAGCATATGCTCATGTTCTTGATGCAACAGTTGTTGTTGATCCAACAGCTATGATGCAACTGTTGCTATTGTTGTTGCATAGATAATTGCATCCTCGATGCAATTGACCATGGTAGCTATTCTCTAAAATAAAAGCATAATTGAAGAAAAAGCTATGCTTGAGCAAAGCATCACTAAGATGACATCGTGAGCTTTATCCATGCAATATATGGAGAACTCATCCATCACCTAGTCAAAATTAAAACATGTGTGATGTCATACTTGATGTGGCTATGTTTTGACGAATAAGAAGAACTGACGAAAACCAGCGAGGCTAAAAGAGGTTGACAAGAAAATTGAAAGACCACTAATCATGTTTTCATCATATTGCAATATGGAAGCAAGTTTGCAAAGAAATAATCCTGAAGAGACAAGGTCATGCAATACTAAAATTGTTCAAAGTTTGTGCTATGAGCTCAAGGATATGCCATCAACTCCTAGTGCTCGAAAAATTAGTTGTAGGCTATGTTTCATCTCACTTTCCTTTACCTTGACATTGGTCCCATCCATGACAAGTGATCTTTACTTTTAGTGGGAATTCTAGTGAGTGACTTATGGTGTTTACAACCTTTGTTAATCTTTTCCTTGTATCTAAATTTCTTCTTCTGTGTATTTGCCTTGAGTTGTGAGTGTTGAGATATTTGCAATTACACCTACTTCAGCCCCTTTGTAAGGAGCAGTGAGGGATGAAGACTAGAATCCCATATGCACAGTAGGAGAAAATGCCACCACTCAATTCCTATAAAGCATTGTACTTGCACTCTTTTTCTAATGCAATGATAGTACTCTTTTCTTTCCAATAAAGTGTCTTGTCACTGTCAATACACAACATTGTGTTTATGAGTCCAAGTCTCAATCTTGGAACCTAATTCACTTGTGTGACAATTTGTCTTTGCCAGGGTCAATGTCTTCAAGAGTTTCTTCTTCCTTTTTCAGCCTCCATATATTTTGCATGGTATCAAAGCCCAGTTGGGCATGGCCTAGCTCATCTCAGCTTCCTTCTCTGCTCTTACAGCTTCTATTCATCATTGCTCATCTCAAGTTCCAGCTGAAGGTCTCATCTTCCACCTTTATCTCCACTTGGCCTTCTTGGCAACCATAGCCAGCGTATAACTATCTTGCTTGGAGCCTTCATATCTCTCAAACCAAGCCATATCTCACTAAGATTCCTTTTGGATATACCTTCCTCTACTCAAGATGCTTCTTCTTGGCACTTCAAACCAAGACATTGATGATCATCTAGCTCAACATTGCGTGAATTCTAGCTCGATGTCCTGTCTGCGCCTGTTTCTGATCGTACAGTTCGTTCAGTCCGTAGATGCAACAATGTTGGTCATTTTCATAAGGCTTTTGAAGCTATACATCTAAACTCTCTCCCCCTCAGAGGGTTTCTCAAATGGCTACCTCTGTGAGCAGCAACAAGCAAAAGACTAGTCGCATGTTCTTGAAAACCCTAATCTACCAACCATAGCTCACTTTCACTGAAGCTCTTTTTTACTTCATCTACTCACTAATTCTAACACACTGAAGGTTGTGTCACTCAGATTTGAAGGTCCCAACATCAAATCAAGAAGGGGAAGATTTAGATTTGAAAGAACTTGAAGGATTTTGCAGATTTGGAAGACTCAAGGAAGAAACATAATGTCTATTGACACTCATTTTAGTGCTCTTAGCACTTGTGTCTTTTGAGACATCTCAACCAACTCTTCTGTTGCTTAAATCTGATAATTTTCAACAAAGGAATTGGTAATAGGAGGAAGACCCAAAGGAGGAGAGTTCCCTACTTCTAAGGCAATAATAAAGGCATGATAGCAACCCTCCCACGAACATAATCAACCACAAAATCGAGGAAACAGCACACAAAATCTATGTGTATGGCTCTGCCATTGATCTCAAAATTGAGAAGAAACCACAAATATCTCTTTTAATAATGAACCAATTTGTCGTCTTCATCCTCTTCATCCATAGCTTCAATCATTATGCAAGAACAAAAGGGAAAATATGAAATTTTGCACAAAAGACAAAGGAGAGAGGAGAGAGAGCAAATTTTGGCACCACCAAAAGGAGAATATCCGATTGGAGAAGAGAGAGGGAAGGGAAAGAGGCACATAAGCACTCGTGCACTCCACCCCACCTCTTCTCCAAAAAGCACACCCCTTCGTATTTTATTATTTCTTTGAATTTTTTTGATACATTTGATATTATAAAGCCTTTAGCCTTTAATTTTGAGTATTCTTACCATTTGCAAATGCATGCACGTAACACTTGAAAGCTTACCATTCTTTAATAGATGTGGTCCCCCCTCCCCCTTATGTGGGATATTATTTTTTAGTGATTTTGTAACAATGTAGTATTATTTTCTTGACAAAAAATGAGAATATGATGCATGCTTGGATTCTTTTGTGCCTTGTTTTTATGCTTCTTTTGAGTGTCATCATATTCCTCCCACACTAAAATGTGAAGCTCCTCGCAAGCCTTGTCAAAGAAGAACCACTGTCTAACACAAAACATTTCCAAAATTGTTAGTAAAATAACTTCAATCACAAGGCCTAGCCATGGTAGGGTATAGGGACTCCAAATCCATGACCATTAGAGTAAGGGAACTCCTGCCTCAAATACTCCCACACTGAAAAACTTTACTAGTCTTCAAAGGATAGGGTTCAATCTTCAATAAGGGCTCATAAGAACAATTTCGCCATCCCACAATGGAGGAAAAAGAATGGCTCCCTCTAGAACGTAGCTCCAAAGGCACTTGATGTTTTGTTAGCATTTTTAGCTACGATGATAAAATTGTTTTAGCTAGTTATCCCCTTGGAAAAGGGTTTGTGTGGGAGCTTTCGCTCTACCGCCAAGACCCACGGACCGCTTATTGTTTCAAGCGTTCCAAGCCCAGCACTAATGGCTATCTCTCACCTAACCGACGTGCCATCCATATCTACGGGTGTAGTGAGCTTACCTCCATGCCGTTCGAGTTACCTCCTCTCCCGCACACTCCGGTAGCTCCACGATCCAAGTGCAAGCTTCAAGCAAGCTCCATCCTCAAGCTCCACGCTCCAAGCTCCATAGAAGTGAGCAAGAGAAGAGAAGAGAAGAGAAGAGAAGAAGAGAGGAGAAGATGGAGAGCTTCTCCATCCCACGGTCCCTCACCCTCACACACTCACTCCCTCACACTCTCACACTCCCTCTCTCAAGCACAAGCTCAAGCAAGCAAGAAGAAGAAGAAGAAGAAGAAGAGGAGAGCCACTTTTTGACACACATAAGAATGAGCTTCTCGTTCACTTTTCAACTTTATATACAGAACCCTAAATCCCTTTTTGGGCGGTCATCCCCTTTTCCCTTTTTTACATGGCCGGCCATAGCCTAGGCCCTTTTTCCCATTGTCCTTCTATCTTCCTAGCTTTCTTTCCACCACCCATCTACATTTACAATTTGCACAAGTGAGAGCCTAGCGCTCCTTGAATTAAACCACGGTGCGCTTGTGCTCTTTTACACAAGTTTTGTCTTGCACTTTTCCTGGTGCACCTTTGCCTTCCATTTCTCTCGTCTTGGCCTTTGTCTTTGTCTTTGTCTTTTATTTTGGCTTTCCGTCTTTTCCACTACCTGGCACTCTTTTACAAGATTTCAGGGTGCGCCTTTGTATTTTAAAATGCACCTTTCCCCTTTTGCAACTGCCTTGGACTTTTAAGGTTGCCCTTGCACTTTTGGCCTTTTCTTCTCTTCTTTCTTCAGTCGAGCTACCTCTTTTCCACCTTTTCCTTGCATCTTTTTTATTTCCTTTTGCTTTCTTCGTGTTGGGGTTAACATTACCCCCCACCTAGACGAGTGCCAGTCCCATGGCACTCACAGTCGTAGGTAGCAGGCGTTAGCATGCACCGAAGACGTGGGTGGCAAGGGCGTCAGTGGTTGCCATGGCGGAGTGTTGGTTGTGGTGGAGAGGAAGGTTGTTGGGGGCATGGTGGTGGGTTAAGTTGTAGGTGGTAGGGCAATGGGAGTTGGTGGTAGTGCTGTAATTTGGGGGGGAGGGGTTGCACAGATGGAGTACAAGTGGCGGTTTGTTGGGGATTCTATACATGATGATTCTTGGCAGGCTTACAGGGTAATAAGGATAGGAATTCAGAGTTGAGTGTTGATGAAGAGCAAACGATAACTTCGTTGGAGTCGTCAATTCTTGCAATTGAAAAACCTCTCATGTGGGCTCTCCCTAAGGGTAGTGCTAGTCTTCTTATCGTGCACAAGACATATTTTGATTAGTTTGGGAGATAGGTCGAACTCTAAGCAAGCCTGGAGTATTGTCCTGCACTTGAGGACCCAAACTGTGTATAGACTTTTGTGCAGATATTATGTGAGTGTCCGTACATACTTAGATATTATGTAGGTAGAAAACTACGGCCTGGTGGCTCATAATGTCGCATGGATGAAGCAAAGTGGTCCATGGTGGAAAGAAGTACATGTGAAGGTGGGTGCGCCATCGTGTGCATTGTGATTGTAGACATAGCTAGATAGGGCACGGTGATAGTGTACGAGCCGTAGGTGGGTGACATTGGGCCTGTGGATGAGAACGATGTACTGTTCGTGGCCATTCGTGCGGTGCGTGCCCCAATTGGTTGCCATGGTTTTAAGGCAGAGTGTGAGATGGAATTGTGGGAATGGTTCAGGGTGACAGGTTTAGCTACAGGCGAGACAAGCTTCCCAGGGTTGTCATGCTCTTGATGTGCCCTAAAGTATTTTGGGTGATGCTAGGGGGCTAGGGGACTAGAGACGGAGCCAATTGACCAAGGTCACTGAATGCACCTAATTTGAGGACCCCTAGGTGCGGTGATGTGCTTGTGGGTGGTTTTTTTTTTCGACCACAGTACAACCATTGCAATATGTAGGGGCTATGAGCCTTTCAATGGGTCGGGACATGTCAAGCCTCGGAGGCGTGGGAAATGGATATGATCGTGATGAATTTGCCCTAGCCTCATTGTTAGGGGAGCCGTTGTTGCGATATCGGTACGATTGCAATGCCCCCCATCGTGAGTGTAGAGCATGACCCAAGAAGAGAGTGTAGCCCATGACTACGCGTGGATTCGTGCGATGTGGGCACTCGCGAGGGTGATTGTTCACATTAAGCAGTGTGACTTTGTTGCGGTTAGTGCACGATCATGGTTTTGCAGTGACCCAGACGTTGAACATGTTTGTACGAAGACCTGTGTTATCTTGCATCCACTTGTCACGTTGTGAGAGCACATGCTTGATTTCGTTAAGTAATTCAACAGATGTAGTTATGTTAAAACATGATTTTTCGAAATGCTATGATGTTAATTGCACTGCCCATGCGATAACTTGTCAAAGATGCGGCATACATTAGCGATAGGCAGAAGAAGTCGCACAAGTGGGGAGTTTCCCTTTCACCCATCAAAAGACAAAAAGTTAGGTCCTGATAACTTGTCAAGCTGCTTGTACATCATAGGGCTTAGTCGATTTCTACTAGGCGGGGTGAGTCCGATTGGTTGGGCGACTGGGCTAGTGCGGGATCATCGTGAGGTCGGGCAGGGCACATGTTGGCCGGTACATGGATGGTATAGTCCCGGGCTGCCACCATTTCCAAAATGCCTTTAAATAATTCGTCGAACTCTTCCCTATCCCTGGCCACCTTTCCTGCTCTTGGGCATCTGGTGCTTGAGCGCTCGTGGGGGATTTGTGCAACTGGTGTTGCCATGGCTTGCACGCTTAGCTGAGCTTTGACTTTCCTGGTCCGAGGGTTTTTAGGCCTTTGTCCGGGATGGTGCCGTTTAGGTCCCCATTTCTTTGCATATCTCTTGAGAGTGGGTACATAGCGCACCGGTGGAGGGGCACGTGCCGCGTGCTCCCATCGTCCGCGAAGAGCGTCTCTGCATGCCAGCTGTCCGTGGTTCTCCATGTTTTCCTTCTGGGGGCCTGCAAGATGTAATCCAAGGGTTAGGCCTTAATACGAAATAAGATTGTTCGCATAGGAGGGATTTCAGCGTGGGTTGTCAAGCGCATATGACTAGGAGAGAAGGTGCGGAACATGTTGTACTTGTTGTAGAGGGATGGCCCTCGTAATGGTGTCCCTTTAGCCTCTAACTACTAGCAGATCTTGATTCACACGGAGTTACATCGATTGATGGTCCTACGTTTGGAGGGTTCATCCTCAGAAGGATAGGCCGGGAAGGGAAAAGTGTGTAGAGAGGGGCTGCGCCCTGCTTACATCATTAGGGATGTTGGTTCGGACTTCTCATGGTGGCAATGTGGGGTGCATGCCCTTCGCCCGGGAGCAGACATGATCTGGTGAAAGGGGGACCGGCCTAGCCTAGCCTATTGGCCTCGATTCTTCTGTCTGCGCTTGACTTTTTATTGCTTGTGTGTGTTGATAATGTCTATACAGGGTGACACAAAAATCATTGTTTATATATACATTTTTTCGAATCCCTGTCACTTCACGAGGATAGAAACCAATTGTAGAACTTGGGATTCTACTGAAGCGTGGCACACACCTCTAGTACACGTGGCAGCTTACTCAATACTGATAGATATTTTGCCACATCGAGTAGCATGGAACCTTGTCCGAGTCTACTAGCGACATGTAACTCCTCCTCAATGAGAACCTTATCAAGCAGAGGGTTTTCTTGGCTTGGTTCAGCCAAGTCCTTGCCCCGAATGGCAGTCAGCACTCAAAGGGAAGTTGGTGCCACATAGGTTAGGTCTCTTTGGGATCGCCATTTGGCCAATCGCTCCTCAGAGAATGTCATGATCTAAGCCCCTAGTTCGGCCATTGCAATGCGATTTTCACACCAATGTTGCTCAAATCGACTTCAGCCTACTAATAGTTGCTTTAGTTGCTCTATGTCTAAGAAATTCGATTGGCAGAGTGCCTCATTGAATGTGACAGTTAAGTGCAATTTGTCGGCTTCCTCTCCCGAGATGAGTAGCAAGCGTTCATGCAGGAGCCTACTATAGTGCTCATCAAGGTGTTCCTACTCTTCCCAAGATAAAGGGCAAGTAGTCCTCGAGCTGCTCTTTAGGGAATGCGCGCATGTCTGCCAGGATATAGAGACGTGCGAACACCTTGAGCTTGGCATCCAACTTAGCTAGGCATTCTGCGACACCTCTATGTTCGACGAGGGCTTGCTCGATTGCCATCTCAGGCAAGGTTCTAGGAGTTTGCCTAGGCTTTAGCGTAGCTGGGGGCTCAGGCCTAGATGAGCAAGATTGGTCAATGCTAGGGGTGCTCATGCGCTTGGAGTTTACATGTTTCTCTTGAGGCTTCGTCATTGCGTCATGGTTCTCCTTGGACATGACTAGTATAAATTTGTCGCCCTGTTGTGATAGCGTTATCTCCACTCTTGATTGGTCGATGGGAGTTCTATTGTCAGTGGATTGAGTGTTGAAAGAAACTGTTGATGGCAATGGCTGCTTTAACTTTTCAAAGCACACGGATGTGTTTGAAGTTTCACCGCTATTAGGAGAGACATCAATGGGTTCAGTGGTGGATAGACATGATGCTTTATTCCCCAGCTCTCCAGCGCTCTTGGTTTCAATAGTCTTGGGGTCCACCACCACCTGTAGCTGCTGTTGTTTGCATTGTTTTCTCCTCTTTCTCTTGGTCAGTGAAGACATATCTCTCAATGGTTCAGGACCTTGGACTAGGTCAACCGTTGTTGTGCCTGGTTGGGCCTTAGCATTTCCTTTCTCTAGTGTGTCCTCATGGAACATAGCCATGGCCCGCTAAATGGTCTTGCTAGGTTGAGTGGTTTGGTGCGTCATCTCCTTGGCCACATCTTTGAGGGGCTTCTCCTCAAGCCTAGGCTTTAGGCGCTTGGGATGGATTGGAGTTGTCAAGGATACTGGTTGCAACACTTCCTCCTCAGATGAAGTGTTAGGGACACGTTTTGCAAGGGGTGTGGTCACAGCCAAGGGCTGTGATTGCTGCAATCCCTGATTGGGAGCAGTGGCGTTTAGTCCAGTGGGTTGGTTATCTTGGTGGATCATAGTGTGGAGTCCCTGGGGCAATCGGACATGGCCGTGTCTTTTGCTGTCCTCTGAACACTCACCTGCGTAGATTGATCCTGAGTTGATCCAGTCACATTGGGTCGCACAGGAGTATCCTTGGGCCAAGAGCTACGGCCAGTGTCATGTTTCCCTTCTTGGGTGTTTGGAATCTTTAATGGAGACAGAGATTGGGAGTGAGCCCCTGCCATTGACAACTGTCGTTGTGCCTCCTGGGTCCGTTTGGGAAGAGAGGACGTAGGGGACCTAGGACTCTTAGGCAAAAACCTAGCACTGGCTGAATGATTTGCTTGTGATTGTTGGAGGATTCCGTCGTTAGCTTTGCTGAGCAATCAGCCCTATCATGAGTGACGGTGTGCTTGTGGTGCTCCTTGTCCCCTTGGGAAGTCAAAGGCTCCTTGGCCACTAGTGGACCTCGTGCACACTTGACGGATCCCCTGATATATGCTTGCTGGGCACGCTAGGCTGAGGATCTAGTATTTGATGCGTCACGTTCCGTTTCTTGATTTCAAATCATGAGGGGTGCAATCACTCCAATATTTTTGGTTTGAGAATCGGATTTTCGTTTAGGGATCCTCCCATGATTTGTTTCTTTTGACCTAATTTGAGCTCTTGACCAAGGTGGTTTAGCAGAGGGTTTCGGAGCCCAAATCCATCGGTTGCCTGCATAATACCCTTGAGCACGAAGCAACACCTTGGATATCCATCGTGGCATCGTGCGAGCTCTCCATGTATGCCTTCGTCTATAAGGCTTGGGCTTCTTTCGTGATCCTCTATGATATTTGTAAGTCCAAGCCCTATCCTTGGTCTTATCTCCTAACCTCTTTGTTTCAAGCATGGCCTCGCTCACTGGTTCTCTCCATTCAACCTGCACTTGCATCAACTCTTTCAACAACTCCCTACTCTCATTACTAGGCTTGCTTGGTATGTCAGAATGCTCCTTGCCCTTCCCTCGAGGTTTGGTGAGGTCACCCTTGCTAAAAGTCGTGCTTATCCTCACACCTGGTAGTGCTAGGTGTATCCTCTGTCTATATAGTCGGCTTCACACCGTTGCCTTTTTGAAGGGCCTTCCTAGGAGGATTTCCTTTCCATAATTCTCGCTATTTGGAGGAACATAGAACAGGACTGGCAAGCTTTCTGTTTCAATAGTTACAAGGATTCTGCACTTCCCTAGAAGTGCTTGTGGGTTTTCCCCGTGAGGCTTAAGAGTTGCATCAGTCGGTTTGAGCTCTGGTTGACCTAGTAGAGTCCATGCTTCGTGAGTCAAGGTATTGAAATCTGCTCCTTCATCAATGAGAGCATCAATGAGAGCATCAACACAATGCTCTCTTTTTGCGGTGATTTTGACCCTAAGATAAGTAGGTGGCACTATGTCTTCATCGTCCGGGTCTTGGTTTATAGCTTCAAGCCTTCTGATACATGCCCTTGAGTCCCTAGCTGCGCAGTCAGACGTAGATTCTCTACTGAGGTCTTGTGTTGTCTGTGCAGCGCTGCTCAAGGTACATCTATCATCAGGACTGTCATATCTAGTCATTCTCGCATTGTTAGCTTGATGATGTTGCATTCTACTTTGACTAGATGCAGTTTGAACACAATGTACATGTGTTCTTGTGGTGTGGCCTTTTTGCCCTTGGTGGCTAGATTGGCCCGTCAAGGTTCTAGGGTCTCTGTTTGCCTCTATTCGAGTGCCGGCTTCTGGTTGCTCCTTTTCAAGTGAGCATCTATGCTCGCATAGGGCCATTACTGCCCGAGGGTCTAATTTGGAGGGCCTTCATGGTGCGCGTTTTCTCTCCAACCTACTTGGGGAGGATGCAGAGGGGGCAAAGTCCCCTCTGCGGGGGTCCAAGGGGCAGTCCCCTCCCCGACCCGCAAGGTCGTTACTACAACCACCATGCGCAGTTTGGAGGATTGTTCAGCCAAATCCTGAACCACTTGCTCAAAGTTTCGGCCCAGTGGTGGATCTACGATGTGCCTTTCGCTCTATGTTGCCCGTGGGGTCAATTTTGGGGTTCAGAGTTTTTCTAATTCATTGCCTCGTTTGTTTTTGGGTCCAATCAGGCTTTTCCACTCAGCGGTTTGCATCTAAGTCCCTAGTCGCGCAATTGCCTACTTCTAGCTCTGCTAAGCGGCTGCGCCCTACGATTTTACCTATTCCATGTGCCAGAATCAAGTTCTGAGTGTCCTATGGGTTTCCGACAGTTTGCAATGCTGAGTGTTGGCCGGGTTAGGTAAAGTTTTCTAAAAATTTGGTGAAACTGCACACTCGGCCTAACTGGTTCGAATTGCAGGGTCCGAGCGCCCAATTCGGCATGTCCGAGAGCCGAGTGGGAAGGGCCGCACGTAACCACCATCCGAATACACAATTCGGCTGGTCCGAACCCGGGTGTTAGAGGGCCGAGTGGGCCGAGGCAGGGTCAGCTGGCCGAGTGGGCCGAGGCTGAACTCTAAGGTAGTCCGAGTGCTCGATTCGGATGGCCTAAGTATGGGCGTCCGAGTGGTAGTGCCCAGTGGGTCGAGTCGAGCGGTCTGAGGGCCGAGTTTGGGCCTCGGACTAGAGTCGTCGTTACTCGGACGCGCCGCGTGCCTCGCGTCTTTTCGTCGACTCTCACGAAATACGTCTGGAGGCCTTCCCCCTGGTTGACCAGCTCCAGATCCATTCTACTACTGTAGAGGAAGGTGTAGAATTACCTAGATTGGCCAAATATCTCCCTAATGCCAAGATTGAAGCGGATCTCCTCACCAAGCTTTCCTCTTCTCTCCTGCTCTCCTGAAATCCTGCAATGCACAATGTGGCCTTTCTTGCCACTTTTGGCCCTTATACCTCTTCCCGGGTATGGTATTGACACCCCCAATAACTCACTTGCCGACCTTAGGTATCATAAGCAAGCTTTTTACCACTTTTGCACGATTCTTGCCCTGTTTTTGCCCTGTTCTGCAACAGTAAACCCTAATGCTTATTTTCTTTGTTTTTCTTTGTTTTCTCCTACTCTAATGCATCCAAATCACAAAGTAAATACCTACACTACTCCATCTCACAACATAAATCTCAAGAAAGCAAAAACCTGCTTGCCAAGGAGATTGAATACCATCTTCAACCCCCTCACTTCCTAACTATCTCAAGCACCAGTTCAGGGGAAAACCCTTACTTTGATGCTGATTCCAAGCATGCAAGCACTCAAGGCTTGAATCCATTGGTCCCGACAGCGGAACCAAAATGTGGAAGCTTTCGCTCTACCGCCAAGACCCACGGATCCCTTATTGTTTCAAGCGTTCCAAGCTGAGCACTAATGGTTACCTCTCACCTAGCCGACGCGCCATCCATATCTACGGGTATAGTGAGCTTACCTCCATGCCGTTCGAGTTACCTCCTCTCCCGCACACTCCGGTAGCTCCATGATCCAAGTGCAAGCTTCAAGCAAGCTCCATCCTCAAGCTCCACACTCCAAGCTCCATAGCCGCGAGCAAGACAAAAGAAGAGAAGAGAAGAGAATAAGAGAGGAGAAGATAGAGAGCTTCTCCATCCCACGGTCCCTCACCCTCACACACTCACTCCCTCACACTCTCACACTCCCTCTCCCAAGCACAAGATCAAGCAAGCAAGAACAAGAAGAAGAAGAAGAAGAGGAGAGCCACTTTTTGCCACACACAAGAATGATATTCTCATTCACTTTTCAACTTTATATACAAAATCCTAAATCCCTTTTTGGGCGGTCATCCCCTTTTCCCTTTTTTACATGGCCGGCCGTAGCCTAGGCCCTTTTTCCCATTGTCCTTCTATCTTCCTATCTTTCTTTCCACCGCCTATCTACATTTACAATTTGCACGGGTGAGAGCCTGGCGCTCCTTGAATTAAACCGCAATGCGCTTGCGCTCTTTTACACAAGTTTTGTCTTGCGCTTTTTCTGGTGCGCCTTTGCCTTCCATTTCTCTCGCCTTGGCCTTTGTCTTTGTCTTTGTCTTTTATTTTGGGTTTCTGGCTTTTCCACTGCCTGGCACTCTTTTACAAGATTTCAAGGTGTGCCTTTGTATTTTAAAATGCACCTTTCCCCTTTTGCAGCTGCCTTGGACTTTTAAGGTTGCCCTTGCACTTTTGGCCTTTTCTCCTCTTCTTTATTCAATCGAGCTACCTCTTTTCCGCCTTTGCCTTGCATCTTTTTAAATTTCCTTTTGCTTTCTTCGTGTTGGGGTTAATAGTTTGCATTGTGGTTGCTAGTGATAGGTATCACAAGGGTGTATTTTAGAATTTTAGAAGATGTAGACACCATCTCACTATTTGTCCAAGGAGCTCTTCACAGTCTCGAGGATGGTTTTAAAAGGGGTTGTCATTGATTGGAATACTTACCTTCTTACGAAGATGGACCAGTATTTTATCAAGGTGACTAGAGGGAGTGTTATGAATGTAACTTATGGTTCATATTTATATGCTTCCTAACATATTCAAGCCTTAAGAATGGTATTTTACCTCCTCCTCCATCTGATCCAATCCCTCCCCCTCCACCTTTAGAAGATTTAGAACCCATTGACATAGAGGATACTGACTCCCCTCCTCCATTGGTCATTCAGTGGAAGCGCTTGAAGAGTGTAGCAGAGACAATTCCATCACTCATTCCTTCAATGTCAGTTCCTGCTACCTCTGGAAGTGATCTCCCTGCCTACCTCACATGCAACAACTTATTCAGGGCACATTACAAGGGTTCTTTGGATATATCAATTCCTTCGCTGAACAGCTTAGTGTCAGGGGATGCCATTCCTTTCCTTTGTAACGACATCCAGAGTTCTATTGAACTCTCAACAGTTATATTCTTCTTTCTATGAAGAATTGATGCAATCTAAAGACTAGATGCATAAGGCAACCGCAGAGCTAGCCTCTGCTAAAGACACTCTTTCTAATCTATTTAAGCAAATGGAGTAGCAAACACAAATGATTGAAACCCAAAGAGAATAAATATCTTTTATGGGGTTTAAATGGTTGATTTTTGATGGATTTTGAGTGATATTTAGTTGTTTTTGGAAAATTTTGAGAGTTTTTTGGATGATATTGATTATGATTTGGAATCTCATGATGATTCTTAGTAGAAATATGAAGGTTTGTGATGTTTTGGTAGGTTCTGTTGAGGTTCTTATTAGTTTTGATATCTTCTGTTTAGCTTCTGTTTTGTCTTATTTTCTTCTGTATGAAGCATGGATTGATGATTGATGAAGGTGGAGGTATTTTGAAAGCTTATTGAATAGTTTTTGATAGTTTGGAATGGTTTTAGTATGAGTTATGAGGATCTATTGTTCTCTAATGACCTTTTGTAACCCTCTATAGACCTTCTGTAGAGCCTCTATCTCTACTATATTCCTGTTCTGTAGATCTTCTGTGAGTGTTCTGTAGAATATATGTGTGACTTTGGGAAAGTTTTCTAACTTTTGTAAAGGATGAATCTAATTTTAAAAGAGCTAAAACAAATGAAAGAAGTAGCTGCTAAAGACTAAAGAGAAGACTGAAGTGACACTGACAGTAGTGAGCTATGAAGAGACATTGTAGTGGCTCTGGTGCCCTTTCATACCTCCCATACCTCTTGGGAGGTTCATTCACAACCTAAGAAGTATTATTAAGTGTCATTATTGAGTATTGTAGTGAGAAGATGATGTACTATTGATAGAGAGAGAGAGAGAGAGAGAGAGCCAGAGATAGCCAATTCTATCAAAATAATGTATCTTTCTATAAGAGATTGAGAGAGAAAAATATGAAGACATTGAAGATGAATACTATGTGATTATTTCCATTCAAAAATGGTGTATTCTTTTGTGTTTCTTGTTCTATTGATGGATTCTGTGAAGATGTTGAAGATTATGGTTGATTCTATCAAATCTGTGGGAGATATCTACTATGATGCTGCGTGAAGATTTGTTCTTTTCCCTGTTGTGGTTCTCTAAAGGATAAAATAAAAGCTTGTTGATATTACAAGACATATTTTCTTGCAGTAGAAACCCCTTTTCCTTGGTGTTCCTCTTGGGGATCCAAGGCATCATCCTCAAAGGCCTCGACCATCGTTTTTGGTGGGATCTTAACTGCTATCATTAGGAAAGCCTTGGGGGAAGGACAAGGAGTTGATGAAACAACTGACAGGTAACCTCCCTATCAAGAATGACAACAATCTAGTGAGAGAATAGTAAGTGATGAAGAGGAGGAAAAAGAAGCATGATCTAGCCATGGAGGGGCTAAGAAAGCAAACAAAAAGACTACACACGAGAAGTAAGAAGAAGAAATGAGGAAAAAGGAGAGAGCAGATTTGCAAAAGGCTCGAAGAGAGTCTAAAAAAGAAGAGGAAGAAAGGAAGAAAAAAGAAAAAGAAGAGTATAAGATATTAAATGAAGAATCAAGAAGAGCCAAAGAGAAGAGAAGGAGGAAATCAACTGAAGAAGAGGAAGAATTGAAGAGGAATGAAGAACATGACATTCCACTAGCAATGCACATGTCAATAGAACAACAGTGCAAATAGGAAAATTTGGGTGCTATGAGCCCACCACGAGATGAGCGCCCAAGCTCAAGTGCCCAAGTTCTAGAGATCATGTCCCCCTCCGATGAAAGAAGGCAAAGGCAAGGGCCTAATTGAACCCATCCGTACTCTCCTAGTGCCCACTACCCCAACAACCACAACCACCCAAGGCTTCATGCCTAAAGTTGATGCTAGCAACATGTTGGCCTAGGTGCAATTCTTGGTTAATAAAGAAATGGCCCAAGGGACAGGTGAAGGTACCCTTGTAGTAGGAACCAAGCTATTGGCACTAGTAGACACCGAGTCGAGATAGGACCCTAAGAGGCAAAGGGTGGAAACCTCCACGACCTCCATTTCCACAATGACTACGCCATCTACAAACTATGATGAGTATGTCAAAGAGCTTCTCTCACAGTTAGGGAAAGAAATGGAGGATAAGAAGGTGGCAGAAATTGAATTAGAAGTTGAAAATGAGTTCATGGCAGTGTTCCAATTAGAGAAGACTCACCAGGTAGCTATATGTCCAAAAGAAATACATGAGTTGAAGGTAAATCTCAAGGCTAAGGAAGGCTAAGGAGGAAAGTGGGAGGCAAGGCTAGCTGAGGAGAAACATGTCCTAGTGAGGATGCAGCAACACACCAAGGAGTTGGCAGGGTTGTATGAAGAGCTACAGGAAGAAATGAAGAATGTCCAAGATGCCACAGAAATGCTAGAAGAAGCATGAGAGGAAAGGGCACGTAGGTATAAAGAGGAGATAGAAATTTTGAAAAAGGAGGCAACCTTGGGGCAAGAGGAGCAAAAGAGATTGGAGAGAGAGATTGAAGAGCAAGAGCAATGGCTCATTATCCTAGTGCAAAGGCAAGTGGAGAGCCTTGAAGAAATGAAAAAGAGAGCAGAAGATTGGGCTTACCATAATGAAAGAAGAGTCAAGGACCTGGCGCACCATCTAGCCCAAGTGGAAGCAGACAAGGTGCTAGCAAAGGGGAGGAAAGAGGCCGCTCAAGTGATCCTAGAGACCCAACAACACATCTTCCTTAACACAATCCTAGATATCACTCAAACGGAAGAAGGAAAGGCTATTGAACCATTAAAGAGGAAGCTAGGCATCACCCACAGGGCCCTAAGAGCAAGATTGCATATGCCAACGTAGGCAATGGGTATTAGCCTTAGCCTCAAAGAACAGAGGAGTATCTACTAAGGGCACTCTTGACCCCACAAGAAGTGGATGTCCAAGGGTTCTCCAAGGAAGCACAATAGTAGGATAGGCAAGGGGGTGAAGCAAGAATAAGTTTTGAGATGGGATCTCAAGAGGAAGAACGCGTTCCACTGCCCCCTTCCCCTCAACCAAAAGAGTAGCAACAAGTGGACACCTCTGCAGAAAGGAAAGTTGCACTTAAAAGAAAGAGAGAACATATTGTAGAGTGAGCACTTAGGAGGCTGAACGCTTAGCTAGTGGTAGTGCCAGTAGCACCTATCCTGCCAAGTGGAGAAGACCTCCCGACAAACTTCCATGCTAAACTCATAATCTAGAAGCGACAAGAGAATGTTCGCGAGCCTTTCGACTTTAATTTCTAATTCCATGCAAATTTGAATAGAGTGCTATCAGTCAAGGTGGTGGAAGAGGTAATTAACATTAGAAGAAGGCTAGGAGACTGATGGAAATCTAAGAGAGCACAAAACCCTACCCTATGGGGAACATAGGATGCAAATTATTGATAGAACATTAATACATTTAATGTCTCTTACCTCACCTTCTTGTCTACAACTTCTATGGCTTCTCTCTCTTCTTCACTTCCTTCCATAATGTTCCACAAGATCAATAACTTTGAAAAGTTTGGTGGCATTTTGTGTCATAACATTAGAAGGCTCTAAACTATAATATACTTGTGGAGTTTAGCTTCATTACTTATACTCTCTACATACATGGTGATGTTGAGGAATTGATTTGTATAAACCCATACACTTGGGTCTCTTTGCTCTAATCCATACCATCTTTGAGCCAATTTCTATTTTTCAAGAGGAGAGACAAAGACTTTAGCCATAAGTGTCTTGAATGCATCCCAACTCTCTACTAGCATATTCTGTTTCTTGATATATCTCCACCAAGTATGCACAAACCCTTCCAAATGTAATGAGAAAAAATGGATCTTCATATCATCATTTCTAATAAATATATCAAAATAGGATTTTAATTTTGGAATCCAATCCTCTAGATTAGATGCTGAAGATGACTACCCATTGTACTTTGCCAAAATGATTTTGTCTTTCAATCCCCTTTTATGAAAAGGTTGCTATCCCAAAATAGACTGCCCACGATTAGTAGGCAGTGAGCCTCCAAAATGAGATGGTAATCTTCCAAAAGGTGGTTGAGACTTAATATGCAACCTTTTTGATGGTAGAGGATCTCTAGAGAGTTGAGAATTCAACCCATAAGCTTGGGGATTAGCACCATTCATATTACCCAAATAGTCATCATGCCTTTGTGAAGTTTCTCCTACTTCATATTGACTATTGGGAATTCCCCTTTGTCCAATGATTCCTTGACTTTGATCATTTTGATTAGGTGCCTAAAGTGGGTCTCACGGATGATGAATCCATTGGGAGTCATCATCCTTGGTTCTTGGCCATTATTTGGGAATTGGATTCTACTAATTTGTCAATTGAGGCCATCGTTTGGGTAGTGGAATCTACCAACTTCTCAATAGAAGTTTGTCCAACTTTGGATAGTAGCTCCACATGCCTTTGGGCATGCCTATTCTCATGTTTACAGATCTTATTTTTAAGTGCACTAATGTCTCCCATTTCTGACTCTCCAGGGCTCTCTTGAGGTATATTTTCTAACATGGTATCTCTAATTTTGTTGAGCATATTCATCATGGGCCTTACTTTTCCCTTTATACCTTAACATAGTAGTATAGTCCTGCAATATTCCTTGTCAGAAAACTGGCTATAAGTTGAGCTAAAAGACTCAAATTCCTAATTTTTTTATTCAAAATGGAGCTAGCAATGTCCTCTTCAGGATGAGCTATAGTGCATCATAACAAGTTTAGGATAAAAATTTCCGCAACTCAATTGCTGAGGTTGGACTATCCAGGCTTGCACCCTGTTTTAACTTGTAAGTACCATGTTTTCACCTGTGAGTGAAAATTAATTATTTTGTGCCAATTTTATACTTTTTTTGGCAAAACTAAAGGGCTTTGGCTTTGTATTATGCATTATTTTTCATAAAATTTAATTAAAAATAAGGTTGTAAAGTCGTATTTGGGTTGTGCTAATGTGGATTTAAAAGTTGAGAGTTGGGGTATTTTTAGATGAATAATTTAGGGAGTAGAAAAATAATAAGTGATAGAAGGCAGATGCAGGAAAATTTTTAGCGAAAAGTGTAGGTATTTTAGAGATGGGTAGAAATACGGGTATAATTTAGCATGCATACATGGAGTTTGAGTCAAGAAGCTATGGATAGGGACAAATTAGGTCCAGAGATATGAAGAGATGTCAAAGAAATCGGTTCAGGTGGTAAAACAACGGTCAGTTTTTAAAAGAGGTTATTCAAGAAGTTGAGGAGCAAGGGGGGCTGTCAAATGAAGAGAGGGGAGTTGTAGAGAGAAAAGGAAACAAGAAGAATGGGCGCCATCATTTTGTGGGTTTTTTGTTGATTTGCTGCAGATGATGTTGCCTCCTTTTCCAGCATGGATTGGATGCATTTGATCCTCTCTTACATCTCCTTCAGCCTCATACCATTTTTGATCATCATTCTTGAGTGTAGAGAGAAACTTTCAACAAGTTTAAGGAGAGATTAGTCATGTGTGTATTAGAGGGAGAAGTGAAATATTAAGGATTATGAAGATTTCTAGAAGTGAAGGGAGAAGACGAGCAAGCACCAACACTCTCAAATATGGTGGATCATCCTTAATTATCTTCTTAATCAGGTATGCACATTTTCATTGGAAAGTGAATAAAAAATGGATAGAATGTATGATTTATGGTTGTATGCATTCATTTTATGATCTCTAAAGGTAAAATGGAAGAGAAAAATTAAAGTTCTTGTATTGAAATGATTGAAATGGTAGAGAAATGGCTGAAATTAGGGTAAAAAGTGCATTTTTTTAAAGGCCATAATTAGGAAAAATTAAGATATCTATATAATGTTGATAAGAAATAAATTAAAAAAAAGTTAGAATGCATTAAAACAAAGTCTCATATGCTAGAGATGAATCTACTAAAAAATATATGCATTTTAGTATAAAATGGTAGTTTTTTACTGTAATTAGTGATAATTAAGAGTATTAGTGAAAGATTAGGGATGAGGAAAAAAATATCATTAAATTAGATTGTGATGGATTTATTTACCAAATCTTAAATTAAATAGGCTTCTAAAATTAAAGTTATTGAATTTTAATGGTGAAAATAATAGTTTTTTTATAGTAATTAGTAAATATTGTGAGTATTGGAAATTTTTATGGATAAAAGTTGATATTGAAACTACATTCAATATAAGGAATGTTTGGTTAATAGGGTTTGATATATTATAATCAGGTGTAATTATTTTTTTAAATGTAGTAGTAATGAAAAATTAATAACTTTTGATAATGAGTGATTTAGAAGAAATATTGAAAAGAGACTATAGTTTATTTATTGTTCATAGTTTTCTCAAAATTTTTTTACTAAGAATGGACTTCATTTGTATGTACTTTCTTTGTTAAATATGGTTCATGGCTGAAATTAATTAGTAAATATTAGTGTATTAAGGTATTAATAGAAATTAAGTATGGATTAAATTTTTTTAAGTAAATTCTCTCTGGTAGAAATCTTGAAGATAATGGAGTTTATATATTATAGGCTGTAGTTCAAAATGAAAGTTAAAAAGTGATGTTTAGTGAATTGTAAGTATGCAAAGAAGGTTATTAGTTGGACTACTAAGAAAGAGGATAATATGACTTTTATAATGATAATTTAAATGAAAAATATATAAATATTCACCTTATACCTTAATTAATACAATGGCTTTACACATAGCCATTTTGCATACGTATCTAGGGGCTTTCTAGGGGGACAATCATTTCTCGTGTGTTTGCCGGGAGAGGCAAGCATGTTACTTAAGGAGAAGCAGGGGTAGTCTTGACTGGTTTTAAATCTAAACATAAGCTAAAAAGTAAATAAATTTTGAGTCGGAGATAAGGTATTAACAAGGAACAGAAACGGGGAAAGATCTAATAGATCTTTCAATCACTTAAAACCCACATTCTCTTCAAAAGTTCAACATCCCGAAAGGGGCACATAATAAACCGCCACAAGTATGGCATGAGCAACATATAAGGAGTCTTCCCTGAGAGATGGGGAGAAGCTATAGAGCCTAGGATTAGAATATTACACCTATTTGACCTTGCCATGGAACTTTTTATCCAAACTAACAAGATTCTGATGTACCAATACAACGAAGCTTTCTTGTGAAATTTTTTTCCTGAATTGCCAAAGGATATACAGTGCATTATTGTCAATAAGGCAAGGGACACTGATTTGGTGGATCAAGTAAGCATTTCAAACTTCAACTGTGGGTTGATGTCGAGCAATTGTGCACTTGTCATTGGATGTATCAAGATAAAGCAAAGAGTATTGTCATGTTATATTCACATTTTAAGTTAGTCGATGAAATTCAAATTAATACCATTAGTGTGCACCACTTTTACGATCGGTTTTCTAGAGAGTCGTATAAGACTTTTAGGAGAATAGACTAGGCTCAAGTCTCTTAGTGGAGAGTAATAACAAAGGGAGTTAAGGTAACATTTGATACAAAGGAAGCATGGGAAGTGGATGAAATTTTAGATTTAGTAGAAAATCTTAGTGAGGACATACCATATGGTGCTGAGGATAAGGAACTACCTGACATTCTTCAGAAGTTGAGTTTACACAAACAAGGTTTCTTACACTAGAGACTGATAGAAGGATGTTTTTGATAGGGAAAATCATTGCACGCTAGAGTGAATGAGTGAAAGACAAAAGTTAACAAAGGAAGAGAGAGCCAGAAGAAGGAAGGAAAAGAAAATTGAGCGAATAGAGGGGCAATTAGAACAATTGACTGCTGTTGAATTACAAAATACCTTTCAAGGTGGGCAGGATTTGTCATTAGAAACCAGAAAAGTCACTAGAGAGACATCTTTTGTTGGAACTGAGTCAGATTACAATTTGGAGAGACAAGCAAGAAGTTCTGAGGGTGGTACCAATAAGGGTAGCTCGAAGAAGGGGTCAATTGTTAGTAAGAAGAAAGAAGAAGATACAAAGGAAGAGGGTCAGAATAGTAACAATTCTATGGGTTCTGATAACACTTCCATGGTAACAGTAGGACATAGAACAAATGACACTCCTATTGATCATACGATAGAAGATAACAAAATAGATAGTTTTGCTTAATATTGGGGTCTTAGTAGATTATTTGCTATCCCAAAAGAGCGTGTTCCAATCTTCGAAGATTTAGAGGAAATCTTAAGAATATTCTATATGGTTGTGAGAGCACCTGTGTGACTTACAGATTTCATACAATACTCTGGTCATTGGGATGATATCCTGACATGCATATCCAGTGGTTCAAGGTTACATGCAAAGAAAATGAGATAAAAGATGATGACCAAAAACTTCATATATTTCCAACAACTTTGAAGGATGAAGGAGCCTTGTGGTATGGGAACCTTCATGCTACCACAAGGGCAGCTTATATAGTTTTAAGAGAGCTTGAGTAAGAGAGGCATTTTTAACGAAGTTTAGGCGGCAAAGGCTCAAGGACCATTTAGGATTGGAATCTAACTATTTAGCACAGAACCCAAGAGAAACTGTGGAACATTACATTGAGAAGATGGAGACATTAATTAGAAAGATGGGACAAAATGCTCCCTCAGAGGATATGCAAAAATGAAATTTGACAATAACATCGATGAGGGGGAGGCCACGGGCCTACCACCCCTTATTGACCTATCTGTAGCACTGCCACCATGTAGCCGAACAAGTGGTAGGTGGTGGCACCTCCACCACTATACTTGCCCACCTTCCCTCCCCACTATAAACCCCCCCCCCCCCCCAATGGCAATCTAAAGGTAGGCCTTGATGCCCTAGCACACTATAGGGAGAGAGAGAGAGAGAGAACCTTCTAACATGTTCCCCCCTTTCCCCTCCTAAGAGGGTGGCCATGTACTTATCCCTTTTTCCCCTTTTCCATGGGATTAATCTCCACCCGCAAGCTTGATTTCCTCCCTAATTGGCCCCCACTATTTAAGTAAAAGGCCGTCGAAGTCTTGTGTGAATTGCATCTAAAAGAGAAAAAGATCGAGGATGGTCCCTAAGCGAAAAATGTTGTGCACAGATGGCAATCCCTCAACGAGCAATGAAGCTTCAAGTGAGGGCATCACTATCAATCCAACTACAATAACAGTCATAAGTAATAAATCTCCAAATTGATGGATGCTTGCTTTGATTCCTACATGAGATACGTTAGGCCCCGTACTATGTCGCATGATAATAGGTCATCGAAAGGGATAGGCTTCATCTCAAATATTCAAAAGATGTAATTTGCAAAGCGCACGTATCAAGAGAAGTAAATTGCATCTAGATGTTATGTGACAAATTTGTACATAGCATAAATAGCATATAAGATACCAAGGTATTGTTGACTCTCCTTTTCTTGAAAATAATAGATATGTATTTCACCACACTGAAAGTATGTTGTAGCTTGCATGGTTGACGGATTACATGGTAAGTAATCTAGCCTAGATGAAATTCAATCTCGAAACTCTAAGATCTTTGCCCAATTTCTTGCTAATATCACAAACTGTTAGTTCATTGGGATCTTGATGACGTGCGTAGTTAGTACAAACAATTAATGATCATAAGGATTAAAATAGAGATGCCTTGAGATCTGTTGGATAATTGCTATGTTTATCAATCCAATACGTGGTTGGGCTAGATATAAACAACAACTCTATGCCTCAAAGGCAAGTGGAGAGCTCTAGAGATAAGAAACCCTAAGTCAAAGAGAAGACTGATACTTTTATACTTCTTTGGGAAGAAGGTTGGGTTATCGATCAATGTGACCTATAGAACTTACATTGTGTACAGTGTTTGAACCCTTAACATATGCCGTAGCCAAAGGAAGGGAGTGTTAAGTAAATTTTGCATAGTATTTCTCTTTGATCCCAAGGGGGAGAGAAAATATGTGATGAAAATGTTATCACATTTATTCTTAATGCCATATTGGGGAATATTGAAATTTTTCATAAGTTTGGGACATGTGGTCAAATCTTTGGATTTGTCATAACTTGAAGACTATAAAACTCCAAATCAAGCACTCTATAGCTCAATAGATTTCATTTTTCAAGTGCTTTCCAATGATAGGTCATATCATATGGTTTTGAGAAACTTATGGGCATGTTATCCAAGTGCCACCTTTTTAGTATTCAAAAAATGGAAATTGGGAGATTCCCAGACTCACTATAATATTGTTTCTTGCATTGTTTGGAAAATACAATTGGTTTTGTTGGTTTATCAACTAAATTTTTTTACGTTCAACTGCTTTTTGGATTGTCGTTTGGATGATTATTCCAATTTCTTGTGATTTATGGTAAATTCATGGCAAGGGTCTATGTACTATGAGGATAAAGGAATGTTTTGTTGGAAGATGATATTAGGTTGATCTCCTTTATTGTGCTTGATTTTTAACTGAATTAATTAAGGAAAGGATGTTTTGCATGGGTGGATCACCTCCAAGATCGCACCGCGGATTCACCCGAGAAGCCTCCTCCATGTCGTCTTCATCAACTGCTTCCTTCCCCCCTGCGCCACTTGTTTGGAGATGACAAAGGGGGGAGGGATTTTTTTTTTGAATTAACTTTAATTAAGAGGGGGGGTTCCTATACGAAGGGGATGGAGATATTATGTCCTCTCCCCCTTAGAGAACTCGAGATGTCCTCATCTCGGAAGAACTGGGGATTTTATTTTGGAACCTATGGGGTAGGATCCATCACACATTCATTGCTCACTCATAAGGATAAAACAACTTATTGTATTTGATATATCCGAGTCTGGATTACAAGAGAAAATTTTATTGTAGTTACATCTCATGAATATCTTCTAGGGTTTTTTCTAAGTACCTAGTAGATTCTGGATCACTGAAGCTTGTACAACTTCAGTCCTTGTAAGTTCAAGTTCTCTTCGAGTCATGTTGGGACAATTTACGTGGATATGTCCAATGTTGTGGCACTTAGAGCATCGTTGTTTAGGGTGCTTTGGAAATTCCATTTTGAAATGACCTAACTCCTTGCAATAGAAAAAACGCAGAGCTGTATCACTTGTGGTCACAAGATTCTTGGTTGTCCTTGGCAGGATTTTCCTTTTTAGACCAAATTTCCCTAGGATCCTTTTAGCAGATCGAAGTGGTCCTTTATCTCGAAAACTCTGTTTCCAATTTTTCCTCTTTTTAGTTCGGGACTGAGCTCCATGGACAATTGGCTTTGCTTGTAATACTAAAGAATACTCCCAAACTTTGACACTCTGGCAAGACCCAATCTATATTAGTTGAGAAAAAACAACTCAAGAGAAATTCATCGCACTTTATAACTATCATTCTTGCTAGAGTATCTCTGGTTACTTGTAAGTTCTAGGCTCAAAATTGAGGCAACTCATTTTACTCAGATTAACTGTAGTTACAAGAGTAAGGTTTATTCCAATACAAGTTGTATTACATGTTGCTAATATTTCTAGGATTTTTAATCATCTTGAAGAGGTGTAGTAGATTCTAAGTTTTCGTCTTCATCCGATTCCTCTATATATCCAAAGACTACACTTGTGTAGCTTCGTTTCCTTGGTGGCTCAGTATCTTCTGGACTTTAGTCAAGGCAATCTGCTTGTACGTGCCCTAGCTCATTGCAATGGAAGCATCGAAGGTTGGGACATCTCCTACAGATGTGCCCTATCTCTCCACACATGTGGCATCTCTTGTCCTGATCTCGAGAATCATATTTGTCACAATTGCCCAATTTAAATTCTTGGATGACTTGCTTCGCTTGAAGTAATGCATCTTGCAAGTCTGTTGGACGCATTGCTTCAAGACGATGGTTCAAAGGAGTATTTATGCCATGGCAAAACTTGGATACTTGTTGCACAATATCCATAGGTGGTGCATATTTTAGTAGGGTTACAAACTTTGAGTAGTAGGCTTCCAAGGTTAATTCCAACTGCTTTAGCTTGAAAAATGCATTCATCCTCAAGGTCTAATAGGTTGGTGAAAGATATCGTCCGCATACAATATCTTTCAGCTGAGCCCAAGTGATAGCGGCTTCAGAAACACCTCGATCTTTGCACCATTGCTTCAACCATATCTGAGCCTGGCCAACTAACTTAAGTTTGGCTATCATTGCTTGGTTGGCAAAAGTGGTTCATGAAGTGGAGAAATAATCATGACTCAATCCATATCTCCACCTCTGCTACGACGTCTATTCCTTTTCCACCAAACTCGAGTGCCTTAACTTGCTTGAGAAGGAATTTCTTTTCTTACATGTTAACATTCGTGGGTGCAGAAGGTGCCTAAAAATCAAGCCATACCACTTAGGTTATTCTGTTTAGGGAACGTCTATGAACCATACATTAAACAATCACATATCATTACAAAGTTTCACTCTGATACCAACTATAACGTACATGCCCTAGGCGACGAATCCAAGCGATGCTACCTAGCACTCCCATGGAATGTTACGAGGCTTGTCGCATAGAGTTTCTCGAGTCCATCTCACAATGGAACGTTCGCGGCCAAACCTAGTAGGATGACCTAAAACTTGAGTCCCTAGTGGTCAAGGTCTCCTAACAACATTCTAGCGTCAGGGCTTGGATATCCTACCATACACAAAGTTATCCAAGCCAAAGCAGATCCATGCTGCACTTGGTTCAAAGAGAATGGGAAACAAGAGGAATGCGCCGCTAAACCTCTCTACCCGTAGGGCATAGTCCCATTCCGGTCCCCTAAAATAGCATGAATCGGGGTTCCAACCTAACACTTACTAAGGGTCGGTTGTCGGTAAAACCTTGTGAGAAGCCTTGTAGTTCTCTGGGACCACCCTGCCATAGGACGGACCCATCAGGGATTCCACCCACCTACTTTTCTCAATAGGAATTCTTTAGTTATTTAATTAGGTCCTATCATATTTATGTGTGACATTTAAAATCAGCTTCCTTAATTAAGCCTTTTAGGGAACAAGGTTCATTCGTGTAACTTATATCACTGACACGAAAGCAGAGCAAGCAGTCCTTTTTACAAGCAAGTTCATTTTCTTATCTTCAAGTTAATCTTTGTTTCCTACCCATACAATAGAAATTATATATTCCTTCTGCCCTGTAGAAGTAGTTGGTCCAAATCACATGGCACCAGAATTTCCATCCTTTATCTAGAATAGGATCTTCCAACACCACAGACGTTGGGGCCATGTCAATCTTCAACTCCATTCTGGACTTGGCAAGGGGTGTCTAGAGCTCCACCTGACCCAAAAGTGGCCTAGGAGTAAAACACCATTTCCGTGGTTGGCCTTTTTACCACTCGACCTTCGACCCGTGACTCGAGTAGTACCCTTCTCGGGTTAATCCGTGATGCAATCTTGGAGGTGATCCACCCATGCAAAATATCCTTTCCTTAATTAATCCAGTTAAGAATCAAGCACAATCAAGGCAATCAGCCTAATGTCATCTTCCAAGAAAAGATTCCTTTATCCTCATGGCAATTTGTCATCACAAACCCCTGCCATGAATTTATCATAAATCACAAGCACTTGGAATAACCATCCAAATGACAATCCAACAAGCAGTTGAACTTAAAAACATTTACAATATTTTTTAATCAACCAACAAAACCAATTGTATTTTCCAAACAATGCAAGAATAAACGCAATAACATTTTCATCGCATATTTGCTCTCCCCCTTGGGATCAAAGAGTGATACTATGCAAAATTTACTTAACACTCCCTTCCTTTGGCTAAGGCATGTGTTAAGGGTTCAAACACTATACATGATGTAAGTTCTATAGGTCACTTACATTGATCGACAACCCAACCTTCTTTCCAAAGAAGTATAAAAGTATCAATCTTCTCTTTGACTTCGGGTTTCTTATCCCTAGAGCCCTCCACTTGCCTTTGAGGCTTGAAGTTGTTATTTGTATCTAGCCCAACCCCAAATTGGATAGATAAACATAGTAATTATCTGATGGATCTCAAGGCATCTTTGTTTTAATCCTTATGATCATTATTTCTACTAACTACGCACATCATCAAGATCTGTAAGAAGCTGGGAATAAGGAATTAGTGTAAATAACATTGATATTATGCCATGTCACACTAACATTGGTATAAAAGGAGAGGACATGTAATTTTTCACATCTTTTTGACACATGAATATAATTACAGTCTTTCTCTCCCATCTTGCTCATAGCTTCTATGGCTTCTCCTTCTTTCCTGTCTTTCTCTCTCTAAATATAGTCTTTCTCTCTCCTCATCACTCTTCTTCTCAGTCTTTCTCTCTCTTCTGTAGTCTTCTCTCTCCTCTTTCTCTCTCCCTAGTTCTCTCTTTGACAAGTGGTATCAGAGCATTGGTCTTTCATCCATTCTTTTCTTCTATTTTCAGTCTTATTTTCCTCTATCAAAATCAATTTCAGACAAAAATTGTACAAGACAATGACTAGTGGAGTACTGCAGATCATCTACAGTTAGTAAGAGACTACATCTGGAGATATCCAAGATCAGAATGGCAGAGGATGGCTTAAATGACAAGTCGTCATCAAATTTCATGCAAAATTGGAGATAATTAGGGTAAAGAAGAGTTAACCGGGATTAGTTTGAGAACAAATTGTGGTTACTTTGAAAAGAGGGAGTTCTATTTTCCCTTTCCTAGAGTTTCCTGCAGGTTTCATGGAAGTTTAGCACTAAGATCTGTTTATTTCTCTCAAACCCCCGATCTTCTTGGCCAAGAATCACCTAGAATAGATCCCTCTCTTCATGAGCTTCAGAATGAGCACAAGATTGCCCCATCTTGGCTCAGCCAAGCAGCCAGAAACAGTCCCAAAAATTGCGGCGCAATTTTCGGGCTGATTCTAGCCTGCTCTCTGCTCAGGTTGCTTCTTCCTCAGGCCTTGGCACTCTCTCTGATCCTTTGCAAGCATAAAACATCAGTGAAATGGAGATATTTAGCCCTCTTCAAGGTTCTTCAGCTTCTTCCTAAACCCTAGGTGAACAGTCCATGGCAACCATGAAAGCTTCAGCCCGATCTTCCAATTTTCAATAATTTCTTGAAGATTCTTCATCCTTTTAGCCTGTGGGATCATCTCAACAAGGATTCTTCAATAAATTGCAAGGATTAAGCATGAAATGGTTAAAGATTGAAGCTCAAGAGCTTCCATGGAGCAAAAATTTGGGGGAAAGGGGTTTAATGCTTCAATTGCAAGCATTTGAAGCTTCAAGATTGTTCCTAAGTACTAAATACACAAGCCTTGGGGATTATTTTACCAACATTGGACAACCGGAGGCTCTATCAAGCATATGAAGATTGTTCAAGTCATCATCAGCCATGTCAAAGATACTCTTCTTCAATACTTAATCTCTCTCATTAATCCAATTGCTGAGCTTAATCCATTTGATTGAGAGATTAAAGAACTGAATAATATCCATCAAATTTCAGCCAACCTTTGCTTGAATCAATCCATTCATGAATGCAATGCTTGCTTTATGCATACTAGTTCCAATCAATGAATTAGAGGCTTCAATTTGAAATTTCCAACATAACAATTGAATCCCATTGATTGAATCTATTGATTGATGAACTTGTTTACTCTAATCCATTGATTGGCTGAATTTCTTTTATCCAAGCTGAAATATTATAAAAGGGTAAGTACTAGCAATCGGTGAGTCACTGAATTGCATTGGTAAGACTCTTCTCCTATCCAAACTTTCATGATTCCATTCAATTGCATCTCATGAAAGGCTGAATGAATATTTCAGAAATGCATCTCATGCTGATTGATTAGAATACTAGCCTCTGCCATGTTGATATACCCACCGAGGAAAAAGGTGGATGCCGGGGGAGATAGTGGGACAAAAGAGAGGTGACCCTCCCTCACTATCAAAGATCCCAAAGGGGTGCAACCAACCAACCCGGGGGGAACTTTGCCCACCTCCCGGTGATTTGGAGCCCATGTAGGGAGCCTGTCATGCCGTTTTATCCCTCACATAGGTCCAGCGAGTGGAGAATTGAAGATTGAAGACTTTCCAAAGTCTCAAGTACCTACAAGTCCCAAATAGGGTAAAACAGGGAATTTACAGGGCACTTACAGGGTACTTACAGGTGGTTACAGGTACACCCTTCATTACTGAAGTACAGATGCAGGTACTATAGGATACCCACAGATCCTATACACCCTTTTACAGGGTTTGGTAACCATTTGGGGTTACTATCTTGCACTACAGGATCAAAATAGGGCACTTGCAGGTCTAGACAGGGTGTAGGACTGGACAATTCAAACTCAGAAATCCAACTACAGAATTTTTTATCCTAAACATGTTACAGCGTGCTATAGCTCATCTTGAAGAGGGCATTATTAGCTTTGATTTGAACTAAAAAGTTCTAAAATCGAAGTTCCCTAGCAAAAGTTATATCCATTTTTCTGACAGGGGGTACTGCAAGACTGCACTATTATGGCAGGACATAAAGGTAAAAATAAGGTCCAGGAAGATTATGCTTAGCAAATCAGGGATTCCATGCTGGATAATACACTTCAAGAGAGCCCTGAAGAGCTTCAACAACAAGGAGAAGTCAGTATACTTAATAATACTTTGTGTTCCCATGAACAAAGACATAGGGAACGACATGAGGCCATCTTGTCAAGAATGGAGCAAATGGTTTTATCCACTGATCAAACGAAGTCTTCCATTGATAAGTTGGTAGATTCAATGACTCAAACCAAGGCTTCTATTGATAAGTTGGTGGAATCTGATGCTCAACTTATGGCACAATTTTTTCAATTGATGCAATTGCAAATGGGATCAAGAGAAGCTAATGAGAAAGATTGTTCAAACAGTGGCCCTTCAGTCCCACTTCAGTCATCTAACCAAAATGGTCATGGATATGGGATTATTGGAAGAAGAGGCATTCCAAATAGTCAGTATGAAGTAGGAGAGGCTTCACAAAGGCATGATGACTATTTGGGCATTTTGAATGGAGCCAATCCTCAAGCTTTTGAACTGAATACTCAAAATTCTAGGGGTGCTCTACCAACAGGAAGATTGCATAGTAATTCTCAGCCACCTATTGTCAAGATTGTGGGAGAGAAGGAAGGAGTCTCACTTGTAGCTTTCTTGCTTGCACAATGGGGGAATACACACAAAGGTGGAGGCCGAAAAACAATTTTCCTCTTCTTAGTTGTGTAAGCCAAAAGAACTCTCATACAAAAGAAATAGAAGAACCCTATATATGGGTCTCAAACCAAACTCAACTAACTAAGGTGGCATAATAGCTGAGCCACGAACTAGAGTAGATAAGGATAGCTATCATCTAGCTATTATTCATGGGCGGTGTACCAACCGCATCTGTAACTGACAAGTCGGTGACATAAATGTACAACGATCACCCTGGCATATCACGAGTGGAGCTCGATATCTCAACACTCCCCCTCGAGCTCAATCCCAATTTTTGCACACCAAGCAGGTCTCTGAACTTGCGCAGCTTCTCTGCGCCCAATGCCTTCGTGAATATGTCAGCTACCTGATCCTCTGTGCTGACATAAACTAGATCAATAAGACCTAGTAAAACCCTCTCCTGCACATAGTGATAATGCACCTCAATGTGCTTTGTTCTAGCATGATAGACTGGGTTATTTGCCAAGTGTATACTACTCATGTTGTCACAATAAATGACAACTAGCCCATCTGTAAGCTGATGCATATCATAAAGCAGCTTATGCAACTAAGCTACCTCACATACAGCCATTGCTGCACCCCTGTACTCAGCCTCTGTGCTCGAAAGGCAACTGTAGGTTGTTTCTTGCTGCTCCAAGTCACTGCAGCACTCCCAAAAGAGAACACATATCCACTGGTAGATCGTCTATCAGAAATACTACCAGCCCAATCAGCATCAGTGTATCCATGCAACTATATCTGAACCCCAGTCTCATAAAGTAGTCCATACTGCAATGTGGACTTCACATTCCTGAGTATGCGTCTAGCCACATCCAAATGCATTTTTCTTGGAGCCTGCATAAACTGACTTACCAATCCAACATCATAGCTCAAATCTAGCCTGGTAATAGTCATATAAATCAAACTTCCTACTATGCGTCTATACATAGTAGGGTCTTCGAGAAGCTCACCTGCATCTGCGCTCAGCTTCACATTCTGCTCCAAAAGAACTGAAATAGGCTTACAGCCTGTCATCCCATATTTGGACAGCATGTCCAATCCATACTGCCTCTGCAAGAGCTGTAACCCACTTGGTGATCTAATCACCTCAATGCCCAAGAAATAACGCAGCTCTCCCAAATCCTTCATCTCAAACTTCTACTTCAATAGCATTTTTACATGAAGGATATCTTCATCACTATCACCTATGATAATCAAATCATCAACATAAATGACAAGTAGCATAATACCTTTCTTTGTTTTTCTCACATAAAGTGAAAAATCTGCCTTGGAAATCTAAAAGCCAATAGTGACAAGATACTGTCCTATCTTGTCAGACCATGCTCTAGGTGCTTGCTTCAAGCCATACAAGGCTTTCTTCAACCTACAAACAAACTCAGGATGAACAGCATGCACATAACCTGGTGGCTGCTCCATATAGACCTCTTCTTGCAAATCACCATGCAAGAAGGCATTCTTTACATCCATCTGATGTAAAGACCATTCCTTTGATGCAGCCATAGCAATGACTGCTCTTACGGTTGCCATCCTTGCAACCGGACTAAATGTTTCTTCATAATCAATGCCATATGTTTGTGCATACCCCTTGACTACTAATCTTGCCTTGTATCTGTTCACAGAACCATCTGCATTGTGCTTCACCTTATAAACCCACTTACTGCCAATTGCATTCTTAACTTTAGGCAAAGGTACCAATTCCCATGTAGCATTTGCTTCCAAGGCATCCATTTCTTCATCCATGGCTTTCTCCCATTTTTCTTTTCCCATGGCTTTCTCAAAAGAAGTGGCTTCTGGTTCCTGTATCACTTTGACCATATATGCATAGTGAATGGCTGTAAATCCATCATATTTCAGCCTATCCATAGGATACCTAGCTCTGGTAGACCTACGCAAAGTAGGTTCACCAGGTGCTCTCAAAACATCCCTGGTCTTCCTTACTCTAGGTGTAACAATAGAAGGAATACCCAACTCATCATCAATGCTCTGTTCTGAGCCACTGGATTCACCATCCACATAAGAGTGACCTGCATTCACATCAAACATGGGCTGATCTACCTTCTCTTTTCCTTTTCATGATGCCTGAATACCACTATCTGCATTGCTTTGAGAAGATTCTCCTGATCTCAATCTGTCTGTCCATGGCAAAGAATGTGAACCACTGCTAGAAGACGTTCCAGGTCCACTAATATTTTGTGACTGCTGCTGTGAATTCTATGCAGCATTACCATTTTGTGCATCTACATCATCAATCACATTTATGGTTTATACCAGCTACTCATCTCATAAAAAACAACATCTCTGCTCACTGTAAACTTACGAGTAGAATGGTTATAGCATCTATACCCTTTCTGCTGCAAAGAGTAACCAATAAAGATGCACTTCTCAGCTTTTGGATCCAACTTGGATCTCAACTCATCTAGCACATGAACATAGGCAATGCAACCAAAAATTTTCAAATGAGAAATATCTGGTTTCCTACCAGTATACCTCTCCTCTGGAGTCATCCCATGTATTGCTGTAGTGGGAGTCCTGTTCATAATGTAGACTGCTGTAGCAACTGCCTCAGCCCAATAAAAATCTGGCAAGTCTTTTTCATTGAGCATGGCACGAGACACCTCTCCAATATGCCTGTTTTTCCTTTTTGCAATTCCATTTTGTTGTGGGATATGACTGCATGAATATTGCTGCTTTATACCATGCTCCTGCAAGAACCTTGCAAACTCATTTGAGAGGTACTCTCCCCCTCCATCTGACCTTAGGCATTTTATTTGCAGGCCTGTTTCTTTTTCAACCATACCTTTAAGAGTTTTGAAATGCCCAAAAACTTCACTTTTCTTTTTCATAAAATACACCCAAACTTTTCTGCTATAGTCATCAATAAAAGTGACAAAATAATGACAACCTCCAAGAGATGCAGCTTTAGTAGTCCACACATCAGAGTGGATTAATTCCAATGGCTTCTTACTCTCTTGAACATGTCTAGGAAATGGTTTCCTTGCCTATTTTCCAAATTGGCAGGCTTCACATACCTTATGCATTTCTGCAACCTTGAATTTAGGCAATCCTGCAACAATATTTTGGGCCTGCATTGATTTAAGTCGCTGTACATTAACATGACCAATGCGTTTATGCTAGATATCAATATCTGCAACTATACCGGTCCCATGTGCAAACATTGCTGCACTCAATTCAGACATGTCTGCATCCAACGTAAACATTCTTCCCTTCTTCTTTCCTTTTGCTATCAAGCGACCTTTATTTTTCATATCCTCAACAAAGCATCCATGAGGATTAAATCTGACCTGCAAGCCCTGCTCAACCATTTGACCAACAGAAACCAGATTCTTGGTGATATTCGGGACATGAAATACATCGGACAGGTATTTCTTTTTCCCATCCTGCATAGACAAAGGAATTTTTCCAATCTGCACAATAGGATATGCAGTATCATCACCAGTCTCCACAAATCCTGGTTTTTCCATTTTTCTTGCATCCTCCATCCATTCTGCATGACCTGTCATGTGGTTTGATACACCTGAGTCAACATACCATACATCGTTGCTTTCTTCTGCACTTGTCACAGAATTGTTCATGTGCTGCACCATAAACAAATGTTCATTTCTGTCATCACCCTCTCTACTAGAAGATGCATAATTTCCTTGTTGTAATTTTCCATTCATGATGTCATTCTGCTTTTTATAGCAGTCTTTAGCCATATGATCCATTTTACCACAGTAGTAGCATTCAACATTACTATTTGCATTTTGGCCTCTTTGCCATCCACCACGACCTCTTTGGCTCCCCCTGCCTCTAGAGTTACCACGTCCTCCTCCATAGGACTGGTTTTCTTGAGTTTGCTGCATATTCTGTTTTCTACCACGGCCTCCAGATCGGCCTCCTCTACCTCTGCCTCTACCTCTTCCAGCATTTGAGTAGAAGACAGCTTCTTTTGAAGTTCCTCCTGAAGAAGATGCACCACCATTTCTCAGCTCTTCAGAAATTAGAAGAGCAATCAACTCCTCAAAATCAGAAAATCTTTCACGGACAGAAATGGATGTTCGAAACTATGCATAATCCTTTCCTAGACCATTCAAGGTCACAGAAACTAAATCATCATCTTCCACTGTGACCCAATGGAAGCAAGTGCATATGCAATCTTCTTTACCTTCATGTGGTAGTCATTGATGCTCATATTTTCTCTTTGCACATTATGCAACTCTTGCTTGAGCTGCATTTTCCTGGCTTGCATATTTGTGCTATACATTTTTGACAAAGTATCCCATGCCTCCTTTGGCGTACTTGCATCTTGAATATGCACAATCATAGAGTCTGAAATGCTGATAGACAGCCAGTACATAACTTTCCTGACTCTCTCATGCCATGCTTTAAATGCCTGCATTTGTTGTTGACTGGGAACATCAGGAAGAACTGGTTCTTCTTCATTTCCTGCAACAAATTCCCCATATCATTTTCCCATAAGGAAATTCGTCATTCTAAACTTCCATGCTTGGAAGTTGTTCTTGTCAAGCTTTTCAGTGACAATCTATGAGAGAGAATCAGACACCATTACAGAACACTGCAAAAAATTCTGTCACTGCAAAGAACACAGCTTCAGCCTCACAAGGGCTAATCTACAAAACTAACGAAAGTGGTATTTGACCACACAGTCACTTCCTAGTGACGATTTTGCATCAACACGCAACAAGGATGATTCTGTAACTTCCAATGTCTCTGCACACAAGCATACGATGCAATTTCTACAGTAACTTTTCACCGACCTGTAGAACAGTGGTCGCACAGCATAAAACTGGGCCTTTTCCTGAGTGCATGCAGAAAACTTCCGCCTCCAAAACAGGCCCCGAAATGGCCTCAAATCAAAAAAACAGGGTCACCAAGGGCTAAAGCCCACTCCTGCAGCATATATTGCCCTCTTGCTTCACCGCGAAGGGCGTCTCAACCTGAGACAATGCACTCTTGCAACTTCTGGTTGTGCTACCTGCAGAGATTTGCTCCCAAAACAGAAAATGAAAGCAACACTGCTCCTCTTACCAGAACATGGCGAACTTGGTTTGCTTTCTTGAGCTCCTTACCACGAACAAGGCTCTGATACCATGTCAAGATTGTGGGAGAGAAGGAAGGAGTCTCACTTGTAGCTTTCTTGCTTGCACAATGGGGGAATACACACAAGGGTGGAGGCTGAAAAACAATTTTCCTCTTCTTAGTTGTGTAAGCCAAAAGAACTCTCATACAAAAGAAATAGAAGAACCCTATATATGGGTCTCAAAACAAACTCAACTAACTAAGGTAGCATACTAACTGACCAACGAACTAGAGTAGATAAGGATAGCTGTCATCTAGCTATTATTCATGGGCGGTGTACCAACCGCATCTACAACTGACAAGTCGATGACATAAATGTACAACGGTCACCCTGGCATATCACGAGTGGAGCTCGATATCTCAACACCTATTGGGAGATTTTTGTCTCAATTTGGGGGTTCTGTATATGGTAATCATGATCAGCCAATTTTGGAATAGCAACAATTTCATGAAAGAGAGCTTAAGGAAAAAAAATTTCTAGCCAAATTTAATGGTCAGTCATCTTCACCATCTGATTTAGAGGAGTGGACCTCTAAGATGGAGTCCTACTTTGACATATTCCCTAAAACTGATGACATGAAGATTCACTTTGCTTCCATGCATTTGGAGGGATTTTCCCATACTTGGTGGAGGTATATTAAAAATGAAAACATACTTGTAGAGAATTGGGAAGCTTTCAAGGCACTTATGGCTGAAGTATTTGTTTCTCTTCTTGAGAAAGAGAAATTAGCACGGAGATGGTATGGTTTGGAACAAAGGGGCCTAAGTGTAAGAGAATACACTAACCAATTCCTCAACCTGACCATGTATGTGGAAAGCATCAGTGATGAGGCTAAGCTTCATAAGTTTATGTATGGTTTGGAGCCATCTTTATCAGCTCATGTTATGGCACAAAATCCTACTTCACTCTTTAAGACTATTGAGCTTGCGGAGCGCTATGGAAGAAAGTATAGAAAATAATCTTCATTTCAGCCTAGTTTTGGATAGCCAAGGACTGTTTTAAAGTAGGGGCAAGTTGGTAACACTTATGGTAGTAATCATGTGCCAAATGGGAGCTTACGGGTACCAACTTATCCTCCATTCAATGCTTCTAGACCTCAAAGTAATTTCAGGACAGCAAACAGTCCAAGAGTTGATTTCAAACAGGGGGACAGCAAGCTATCTCAGCCAATACAAATCCTAAATCTATTCTATGGATCTTTATAAAGAAAGAAAGGACAAAGGCTTATGTTTCAAGTGTAGGGAAAAGTATACACCTGATCATGCCTCAAAGTGTGTATACAAAAATGTCAAACCCAAGCTTCAAAGTATGCTGCTTTTTGAGGATTGTGACGATGACATAGATGAAGCTAATACAATGGCATTTAATGCTGAAAATCAAGATCTTGAGGAGGAAGTTGGGCAGGAGTATTTTTATGATCCAGCCGACTCTTTTCCTTTTGATCCAAGTGGAAGTGTTCCGTTTGATCCAGGTGGGACTTGTGATGAGTCGCTTGCTGCTACTAATTGTTCTATCTCTATGGATGCTTGGACAAGATCTAAGAGCCCTAATACACTCTGTATGAAGGGAAGCATATGTGGAAAGCTAGTGTTCATCCTAATAGACAGTGGCAATACTCATAGTTTTGTGAATAAGTCCATCATGGACAAGCTAAATTGTGTTCCCACAAATTTACAGCAGCCCATTAGAGTTCAAGTGGCTAATGGTGAAGAGGAAATCAGTACACAGCTATGCCCACAGGTTTCTTTACAATTGGCTGAAATTTTTGAAGCCAAGGTAAACCTGATCACTCTGGAAATGGGGCCTATAGATATTGTACTTGGTTGTGATTGGTTGATGACACTAGGCAGGATCACTATGGATTTTTCACAGTTGTATATGGAGTTTATTTCCAATGGACAGCTTATCCATTTACAGGGAATTCCTAGTAGATCAGATTTTTAGCTTATCACCATTCAACAACTCAAAAGAGAGTACAAGAAGCGCTCACAAATATTTGTTTTGCATCTAAATAAAGAAACACAAGATCAGCCCAATAATTCAGCAAACCATCCAGCCTTGACAACTCTTCTTGAGGAGTATAGAGATCTGTTTGAGGTACCTATTTCATTGCCTCCTAAAAGAGCAGTGGATCACCCCATTGATTTGGATCCCAACTCAAAGACAATCAATAAGCCACCTTACAAATTATCAAAGTGTGAACAAGAGGAAGTAGCCAAGCAAATCAAGGAACTTCTTGAAATGGAATGCATTGAGCCAAGTTCTTCACCTTATGCATCCCCAGTCCTGTTAGTCAAAAAGAAAGATGGATCTTTCAGAATGTACATTGACTATAGGGAACTCAATAAGATCACAGTGAAGAACGGGTATCCTATACCCAGGATTGATGATTTGCTTGATGAGCTTAAGGGGGCTCGATTTTTTACAAAGATTGATTTGAGGTCAGGGTATCATCAGATTCACATGCGAGAGGGTGATGAAGTCAAGACTGCTTTCAGGACTGATCATGGGCTCTATCATTTCTTAGTGATGCCATTCGGGCTTACAAACGCTCCAACTACCTTCCAAAGCCTAATGAATAAGATTTTACAACCTTTCCTCTTTCAGTTTGTCTTGGTGTTCTTTGACGACATTTTGATCTACATCAAGACTTTATAGGATCACTTGGCACATATGAGGAGGGTTTTTTATGTATTGAGACATCATAGGCTTTTTGCTAAGGAGAAGAAGTGTTCTTTCATGCAAACTAAAGTGGAATACTTGGGACATATTGTCAGTGAAAAAGGAATACAGGTTGATCCCAAGATTGCATAAAAGATTGGCCAATGCCTACTACTACTACCTCTCTTAGAGGATTCCTTAGTTTATCTTCATTCTATCGCCGATTTATTAAGTACTATGCGACAATTGCAGCTCCTTTGACTGATAGGTTGAAGAAGGAGGCTTTCTTTTGGGATGCTCTTACAGATAGCAGCTTCAACCAGTTAAAGAAACTCCTTACCTCTGCTCCTATCTTAGTATGCCTAGGCTTCTCCAAAGAATTTACTATACAGTGTGATGCTTGTGGCTATGGCATTGGGGTTTTTTTGCTTCAAGAGCATGGTGTAATTGCATTTGAGAGCTGTAAGCTTACAGATAAAGAAATGGCCATGAATGTTTATGACCAGGAGATGTTGGCTATCTTGCATGCAATCAAAAAGTGGCACCATTACTTATATGGCAGCCGATTCAGAGTACATAGTGATCACAGGGTACTTAAGTACTTCCTTACTCAGTCCAATCTTACTCCAAAGCAACGTCGTTGGGTAGCTACATTACAAAATTATGATTTTGACATCACTCATACAAGGGGCAAAGATAACATGGTGGCTGATTCTCTTTCTCGTATGTGGGCTTGCAAAGTTTCAGCTATGACAGAATTACATAATGACTGGATAAAAGAATTACAGGAGGCCTATCTTCTAGATGAGGAATTCAGCCAAATTTTTCAAAAATTACAGCAAGGTCTTATGGAAGAAAACTCGCATTACCAGCTCAAAAATGGTCTTATTTGGTTCAAAGGCAAGATTGTTATTCCCTCTACCTCTTCTTTTAAGCGGAAAATTATGGAGGAGCTACATTCTTTGCCTCTAGCTGGACATTTAGGAGTTTTCAAGACCTATGACAAAATCAGTAAAAGCTCTTATTGGAAAGGACTGTGGAAAGATGTCAAGGACTTTGTTATGAAGTGTATGCCTTGTCAACAGAATAAGGACAGCACCCATAAGCCAGGAGGTTTGTTACAGCCATTGCCTATTCCTATTGGTAAATGGACTCATATTACTATGGATTTCATTACTGGCTAACCTACTACCAAGAAGGGATGGAATAGTATTTATGTGGTGCTAGATAGACTCACCAAGGCAGCCCATTTTATTCCAACCAAGATTCAGTTTATTGCTTCTCAAGTGGCCAGCCAGTTTATGGAGCAGATTTTTAGACTACATGGATTACCGCGAGTGATTGTCCATGATAGAGACTCAAAGTTTATGAGTAACTTTTGGCAGGTGGTATTTACATCTATGGGCACTAATTTGGCTCCATCTATGGCTTATCATCCTCAAACTGATGGACAGACAGAGACAGTTAATAAATGGTTGGAGACTTATCTTCGCCATTTTTGCTATGATGTCCAAACCTCATGGGATTCTTGGTTACACTTGGCTGAGTTTGCTTATAACAATTCTACTCATGCGAGCATAGGAGTTTCACCCTTTGAGGCTTTGTATAGTTACAAGGTGCCCTTACCCACAATCATCTTTAATAAAAAGATCAATCCTCATGGGAAGGAAGAGTTGGAAAGAATGCAGACCCTTCTTCAGCAATGTAAGGTGAATCTAAGGAAGGCTCAAGATCAAATGAAGATGTATGCTAATGAGAAGAGGAGGCTCTTAGAGTTCCAAGAAGGAGAGTTGGTTTTGTTGAAGGTGCCCAAATCCAAGTACTCTACATTAAAAGATGGATCTAGTAATAAGCTTGCCCACAGGTTTTATAGCCCTTACCGGATCCTTAAGCGAATTGGAGTTTTGCCATACATATTAGAGATTCCCTCTTCTACAAAGATTCATAATGTCTTCCATGTTAGTCAACTCAAGCCCTATTATGGTGATCCAGTGGATATAGTTGATGAGTTGCCACCTATTGATGAAGACGGTCTTATTCAGTACATCCCAGAGGCTGTTATAGGTCAGCGTGAGAAGAAGCTTTGATCTCATTCTATCATGGAATATTTGATCAAATGGAGAGGTTTACCACCTGAGGAAGCTTCTTGGAGGCTTGATTCTATATTGGATGAGTTTCCTTTCTTAAGGGATACATTGGTATAGCTGAAGCCTATTGATTATGGAGCTAGTGATGATGCAGATAGGATCAGGACATCATGCTATTTTAGAACAGTTTTTATCGTGCCTAATTTTTAGAATTAAGCCATCTACATAGGCTTAAAGTGCTCTTCAAGAGCTTCGTTTTGATATATGGTACGTCCCATTTGGACACTTCTACTAGAAGTTATGGCAGATTTGGTCCAGCAGGGTCTGTTTACACAGTAAGCTGTCTACTTTGTTTTGAGATTATTTGTTGAAGACTTTATGGCTCTATATGCTTCTGAAGTATTCCAAATCATGTATATAGCTGGGGCTTACTTCCGTTCTTCAATTTCAACTCATGTAGTTGGTCATACTTCATTCATTTCCCGTTTGTAAAGTTGTAAAAACGGAGTAATACTCTGTTCTATCCATCTTTTTCTAGTTATTTCCAGATTTGTTTTTGAGGGCAAAAACTTTTGGGAAGGGATGGATTGTAAGAAGCTGGGAATAAGGAATTAGTGTAAATAACATTGATATTATGCCATGTCACACTGACATTGGTATAAAAGGCGAGGACATGTAATTTTTCACATCTTTTTGACATATGAATACAATTACAGTCTTTCTCTCCCATCTTGCTCATAGCTTCTATGGATTCTCCTTCTTTCCTGTCTTTCTCTCTCTAAATCTAGTCTTTCTCTCTCCTCATCACTCTTCTTCTCACTCTTCCTGCAGTCTTTCTCTCTCTTCTACAGTATTCTCTCTCCTCTTTCTCTCTCCCTAGTTCTCTCTCTGACAAGATCCCAATGAACTAACAGTTTGTGATATTAGCAAGAGCTTGGGCAAAGATCTTAGAGTTTTGAGATTGAATTTCCTCTAGGCTAGATTGCTTACCATGCAATCTATCGAGCATGCAAGCTACAACTTACTTTCAATGTGGTGAAATAAATATCTATTATTTTCAAGAAAAGGAGAGTTGAAAATAACTTGGTATCTTATATGCTATTTATGCTACGTACAAATTTGTCGCATAACATCTAAATGCAATTTACTTCTCTTGATACCTACGCTTTGCAAACTCCATCTTTCGAATAAGTGAGATGAAGCCTATCCCTTTCAATGACCTATTCTCATGTGGCATAGTATCCATCCTAACGTATCTCATGCGGGAATCAAAGCAAGCATCATAAATTTGGAGATTTGTTACTTATGACTGTTACCGTAGTTGGATTGATAGTGATGCCCTCACTTGAAGCTTCGTTGCTCGTTGAGGGATTGCCATCCGCACGCGACATTTTTCTCTCGAGGGCCATTCTTGATCTTCTTCTCTTTTAGATGCGATTCACACAAGACTTTAGCGGCCTTTTACTTAAATAGCGGGGGCCGATTAGGGAGGAAATCAAGCTTGCAGGTGGAGATTAATCCTATGGAAAAGGGAGAAAAAGGATAAGTGCATGTGGCCACCCTCTTAGGAGGGGAAAGGGGGGAACCTACTGGAAGGTTCTCTCTCTCTCTCTCTCTCTCTCTCTCTCTCTCTCTCTCTCTCTCTCTCTCTCTCTCTCTCTCTCTCCCCTGCAACGTGCCAGGGTATGGAGGCCTACCTTCAAATTGCCATGGGGGGAGGGAGGGGGGAGTTTATAGTGGGGAGGGAAGGTGGGAAACTAGAGTGGTGGTGGTGCCACAACCCACCACTTGTCCCGACTGTGTGGTGGCACTGCTGCAAACAGGTTGAGAAGGGTTTAGGAGGGGTAGTAGGCTCGTGGCCTCCCCCTCATTGATGTTATCGTCTCCTTCCTCTTCGTCATCGTCTTCCTCCTCCACGTCGTCTTCATCGACTACTTCCTTTCCCCCTCCCACCTGTTTGGCGATGACAGGGGGAGGGATTAAAAAATTTTAAATTAACTTTAATTAAAAGGGGGGGAGGGGGTTCCTATATGAAGGGGATGGGGGTATCACCAAAAATGTTTGAAGGTTCAATGCTAAATAGTCACCATGTATGTACTGTTTTAAAATATTAAAAAACAAAAAAACAAAACTCTAATATATTGAACCCCCTACATTAACACTTGAAAAAAAAAACAAAGCCATGACAATAAAGAAAGAAATTTTTAAAATAAACTCTCAAAAGAAGATATCCATCACCCCTGAGGTCCTGGTAGGATGTAGGGATTTCCTTAACAGGTGCCCTGTGTCCGATGCCTTGTATCTCTTTGGGGTGGAACCTTTTGAGCATGGCTAAAAACAAGTCTTTGAAAAAAAAGAAACTCTAATAAAAGGAGATAGAGGTGTACTAATACTTATATTCTATAATGTAACCAGTTAGTAGCTAGACACAATGTCTCTTCTTTCATGGCGAGTTAACAGCTCTGCCCTAGAGACTCTATCTTTTGGAGTGCCCTATATCAGTTTTGCTGAGATCTAGTGTTGGTCTTGCAAGGGTGAGCAAAGTCTTTGTTATGGATATCTGGAGGGAGAGTAGCGTAGCAATTCTTTGCTTTGAGGGGTTTTTTTAATTTCTTAGCAACTCTTATGGTTTTCTTTTTTGTTGGATTCTTTCTTGGGAATTGCAATGCCATGCATGTCAGTGTGGACAGAAAGCTTTGGGGACTAGTTTTAGTGTCACATTAAGTTAGTTCTTAATTGTAGAAGGTAGAGATTATTATTTGTTGGCATATACTTATTTCCTTTGTGTTCCTTGCAGGATTGTTGCAGATGTAGTTGTGCTCGTAGGGACACTTGTGGTTTGAAGGGGGAGAATAATTATTTTTTCGCATGACGTGTAAGCTTTCTTGGATGTTGTTGTTGTTGAAGCTATTTCTGAAGACTGGAATAGTTGTCATTTTGTTAGTTCACAGGAGCTCACTCAACTTAGTGAGGGGGGGATGATAACTACTTATTTTGTGCCATTTTTACACTATTTTTTGGCAAAACTGAAGGGCTTTGGCTCTGTATTATGCATTAATTTTCATAAAATTTAATTAAAAATAAGATTATAAAGCGATATTTGAGTTGTGTTGAGGTGGAATTAGAAGTTGAGAGTCGGGGTATTTTTAGATGAAGAATTTAGGGAGTAGAAAAATAACAAGTGATAGAAGGCGGATGCATGAAATTTTTTAATGAAGAGCATAGATATTTTGGAGACGGGTAGAAATGCGAGTATGATTTAGCATGCATACATGGAGTTTGAGTTAAGAAGCTATGGACAGGGACAAATTAGGTCCACTGATGTGAAGAGATGTCAAAGAAACTCATTCAAGTGGTAAAATTGTCATTTTTTAAAAGAGGTTATTCAAGAAGTTGGGGGGGGGGGGGGGGGGGGGGGGGGGCTGTCAAGTGAAGAGAGGGGAGTTGTAGAGAGAGAAGGAGACAAGAAGAATGGGCGCCATCATTTTATGGGCTTCTTGTTGATTTGTTATAGATGTTGCCTCCTTTTCCATTTGATCCTCTCTTAAATCTCCTTTAGCCTCATACCATTCTTGATCATGATTCTTGAGTATAGAGACAAAAACTTTCAACAAGATTAAGGAGAGATTAGTGTGTATTAGAGGGATAAGTGAAAGATTATGGATTATGAATATTGTTGCAAGTGAAGGGAGAAAAGGAGCAAGCACTAGCATTCTCAAATATAGTGGATCATCCTTAATTATCTTCTTAATCAAGTATGAACATTTTCATTGGAAAGTGAATAAAAAATGGATAGAATGTATGATTTATGGTTCATTTTATAATCTTTGAAGGTAAAATGAAATATAATAATTAAATTTCTTACATTAGAATGATTGAAATGGTAGAGAAATGGCTGAAATTAGGATAAAGACTATATTTTTAGGTCATATTTAGGAAAAATTAAGACTTCTGTGTAATTTTGATATTAAGCAAATCAAAAAAAGGTTAACATGCATTGAAAGGAATCTAAAGACAAAGTTTCATATGTTGGAGATGAATCTACTCAAAGATATATGTATTTTAGTATAAAAAATGATAGTTTTTACTATAATTAGTGATAAGTAAAAGTATTAGTAAAATATTTAGAAAAAGGAAAAAAAAATAAATTAGATTTTTATGGATTTATCTACTAGATCTTAACTTAAACAGACTTCTAAAATTAAAATTATTGAATTTTAATGGTGACAATAACAGTTGCTGGGTAGTAATTAGTAAATATTAAGAGTAAATGGAAAAGTTTATGGATGAAAATCAATATTGAAACTAAATTCAATATAATGAATGTCTAGTCAATAGTGCTTGATATATTATGATCATGTGTAATTATTATTATTACTTTTATTTTTCTAGATAGTAGATGAAAAATCAACAACTTTTGACAATGAGTGATTTAGAAGAGATATTGAAAAAATACTATAGTTTATTTATTGTTCAAAATCTTCTCATAAAATTATACTAAGAATGGACTTCATTTGTATGTACTTTCTTTGTTAAATATAGTTCAAGGCTGAAGTAGTAATTAGTAAATATTAGTGATAGTATTAAGGTAGTAGTAGAAGTTGAGTATAGATTAAGAGTTTTTAAGTAATTTCTTTCTTTGGTAGAAATCTTCAAGATAATGGAACTTATATATTATAGGTTGTAGTTCAAAATGAAAGTTAAAAAGTGATGTTTAGTGACTTGTAAGTATGCAAAGAAAGTTATCAGTTGGACTACTAAGAAAGAGGATAATATAACTTTTATGATGATAATTTAAAGATGAAGAATATATAAATATTCACCTTAAACCTTAATTAATATAATGGCCTTACATAGCCATTTTGCCTACGTATATGGGGGCTTTCTAGGGGGCCATCAATGAGAAAAAAATGGTAGTACCTAAGGGCCTCCAAACCATATGGGGAGATGGATAGGACTTATGGGAAACTTATAGTATCTGCACCTATACTCCAATGATGAAGATGATACATGTAGCAACCCCTGTATATACCCTCGAGTGTCCTATAAAATCCCTATTTTACCCTATTTTAATCTTTAGGGTACTCGAGTCTTTGAGAGTGCTTCAATCCTCAATTCTCCACTCATACTACCTAGGTCAAGCTCTCTACATGAGTTGTGAATTATCAAGAGGTGGGTAAAGTTCCTCCCGAGTCGGTTGGTTGCACCCCTTTGGGATCCTTAATAGTGGGAGAGGGCCACCTCTCCATTGTCCCACTATCTCCCCTGGCATCCACCTTTTTCCTTGGTGGGAATATCAACATGGCAGTGATATGCTACTCTAAACAATCAGCATGCTATGCATTACTGAAATTTCCATTTAGTTCATTCCATGAAATGCAATAAGACTGAAATTGGCAAAATGAATAGGGAGAGGGTCTTACCACATAGTGGCTCACTGTTGACTTACCCATTATAATGGATTATGATATATTTTGCCATGAATCACTGTTGACTTACCCATTATAATGGATTATGATATATTTTACCACATAGTGGCTCACTGTTGACTTACCCATTATAATGGATTATGATATATTTTGCCATGAATCAGTAAATCAATGGATTAGAGTAAGCAATCTAATCAATTAGTTGAACTTTAACCAATGGGATTGAATGTAATGTTGAAAACTCAAGCAAGAGCTTCTAATTCACTATTTGAATCAAGTAAGCAATGCACTCCATGAATAGGTGATTTAGCCAATGATGGGCTGAAGTTTGATGGAAATTTTTCAATTCTTTAATCTCTCAATCAAATGGATGAAGCGTGGCATTTGGATGAATGAGAGAGATTTAGAATTGAAGAGAAATACATCTTGTTAGCTTGATGAAGGCTTGAATGATCCCCAAATACCTGATAAAGTCTTTGATTGCTCAACGTTGCCAAAATAACCTTCAATCCTTGTTCATTTGATGCCTAAAAGTAATCTTGGAACTTTAGAAGCTTAAGATTGAAGCATTGAACCTGTTTCCCCCAAATCTTAACTCCATAGAAACTCTTGAGGTTGAATCTTTGGCCACTCGTACTCAATCCTTGCAATTTCTTCAAGAATCTTTACCAAAATGAATTCCACGGTTGAAATAATGAAGAGTATTAATTGAAGCTTGAGTTGAAGCTTTCATGGCTACTATGGACTGCATTGTTAGGGTTTCAAGAAAGCAAAAGGATGAGAAATAGAGCTTCATTTGGAAGTCTAGACATCAAAGACTTGAAGTATAGTATGCCAATGATGATTTAGAAGCATCAATGCTATCCAAGAGCTGAAGAAATGATGAAGAACAGGGCTGAAAAACGAATGTAATTTTTGGGTTGCCTTCCTACATATATGGCTGTCCACATAGTTAGCAAAATGGTATGGTACCTGTAAGGTTTGAAGTCAGGAAGGCCATTACGCATGCCATTGTTAAAGGGAAGCAAAGATCAATGAAGGAGAAGAAGATCTCTACAAAAAACTTCATGGAAACTTTACAATAGCTTGAAGAAAGGGAAAAGAGAAACCTCTCTTTAAAAAGTAACCATAGTTTATTCTCCTAAGTCCCGTTAGCCCCTATTTTACCAAGTTACCTTCAAAATAGCATATAATGGATGCATGACCTATCATGTTAGCCAAGGTTTGGCCAAATCTCTCCAATATATTTGTTAGAGCCCTAAGTTTAGCCTCTACTTCAAGTAGAATACTTGCAAGTATCTATCATGTGGCTCTTGTACTTGCTATCCAAGATATAATGGTGGAAATTTTGAGAAAAACATTTTAAAATGAGAAAATTAAATGGATAAAAATTCTATGCTCTAATAATACTTGTCAAGGAGAGAATTGAGAGGTGAGAGAAAGAAGAGCAGAGGAGAGAGAAATAAGTGGCAAGGAGAGAGAAATACTAGAAAGTTAGGAAATAAGAGAGAGAAGCCGTAGAAGCTATAGAAAAGAAGGTGAGATAAGAGATAGTAAATGTATTAATATTCAAAAGATGTGAAAATTTACATGTCTCATCCCTTTTATACCTATGTCAGTGTGACAAGGTATTATTAATGATTCCAAACTAAACATATTTTCTTCCTAGCTTTTTATATGGAAGCCTATCTTTTGGATGATGAGCTTAGCCATGTGCTTCAGAAATTATAGCAAGGTCTTAGCCGAGTTTGCCTATAATGAATCCACCCATGCTAGCATTGGAATTTCACCCTATGTGTAGTGGGAGCTCACACTCATCTACGAAGACCCACAGACTGCCTATTGCTTCAAGTCACGTTTCAAGTGAGCACAAATGGTGGCTATCTCTCACCTAGCTGACAAACCTTCGATCCTACAGGGGTGTACTGAGCTTACCTTGACGCCGAAATGAGTAGCCTCCTCCCTCAAGCAAACCAGTAACTCCACGATTTGAGATGCCAGCTCAAGCAACCTAAAGCCTCCACCTCCAAGCTCCATTCTCCATAGTTATGCGCAAGACAAGAGGAGAGGAGAGAAGAGAAGAAGAAGACAGGAGATGATAGAGAGCTTCTTCTCCAAGATCCCTCACACTATCACACTCCCTCTCTCAAGCACACACAAGCAATCAAGAAGGAGAGAAGAAGAGAAAAAGAAGAGACCACTTTTGCCACACGCCAATGAATAAACTTCTCATTCACTTTTTGACTTTATATACAAGCCCTAAATCCCTTGGGCACCCACCCCCTTCTTTACATGAGGGGGCATCTTGCCAATGTCCTATTTCCCTATTCCCTTCTAGTTGCCTTATTCCTTCACCTATGCCCATTCAGACTTTACAATTTGCACAAGAGGGAGTGTGATGCTCTTTTACAAAATTTTAGTGGCACCGTTGCATTTTAAGATGCACCTTTGTCTTCGACTTGGCCTTTGAGGTCTCCCTTGTGCTTTTGGCATTTCTTCTCTTATTCATTTTCGTAGCTATCTTTTTTTGCATTATTTTATATTTATGGATTTTCTTTTTTCCACCTTACATTAGGGTTAACATTACCCCCTCCTAGACGAGTGCTAGTCCCATGGCACTTGCGGGTCTGTGGACTAATGAGGGTTCCGTGATTTGAAAGGTGGTCGTGTGAGTCGATGATGATGGGGCTTCATGGGGAATAGTCCTAGGATTTGATCACATAATTAAGGTGGTGGAGGCCGAGAGCAGATTGAGTAGATGACAGGGCCTCTAAAGTTGGTGGTTTGCAGCATTTGTATTTACCTGTAAAGAAAAGAAGGTGCACTACTTGGGGGGCATGTCTACCTTACCATGTGGTGTATTGTGCTTGTGCTAGTGGAACTGGGAGTTGGGTTGAACCACAAGCAACAAGCATGGGTGTTATCCCACACTTGAGGACCTTGTTCTTTCCTAAGGGTGGTGCAGCGACTATGGCTTAGGAAGACAGTTCTAACCATAGGCGAGGGTGATCTCCCTAGGTATGTCATGTCCTTGATGTGTCCTAAGCATGATGTGGGGAATCAAAATGGGCTAGGGGTTAGGGATAGAGTCGACTAACTGAAGACACCAGACGCACCTAACTTGAGGACCCCTAGGTGCATTGCATATGGCCTACATGTATTGAGATGATTCTTTTGCTTGTGATTTTCTTCTTGTGATCCCTTATTCTTTTCTTTTCTCTTCTCTTTTCTTTGTCTTTTCCCTTTTTTTCTTTTCTTTTGTGTCTTTTTTTTAATAGACAAAAAACTAATCTTCATCGTTAGAGTTGTGAGAGGGAGGAGTTAGGGGCTTAAGATATTTGTTAAGGAACCTCCAACTTTGCATGTATCCTTTGAGGTTCATTCTGCCTAGAGAGGAGTAGTGAGAAGAAATGGAGGAGTTGGGGGCTTAAGAGATTTCTTAAGGAATCTCCAGCTTTGCACGTATCCTTTGAGGTACATTTGTGCCTAGAGAGGAGTAGTGGAAAGAAATGGATGATTACAATGAGTGAAAAGGCTATCATTCATATCTTCTAAGAGAGCTAAGCAAAAAGAGGGAAGGAGGGTAGCTCATATCATTAACCTAGTCATAGCACAACTGTCTATGCCATTTGGATAAAAAAAGAGTGGTGGTAGGCAATACTCTGTGACATAGCCTCTTGCTTTAATAGTACCCTAAGTAATCTAAGATAATTACACGTAGTTAGGAAGGTTGGGTCTGGGCATGAAGTGAATTCATTAAGGAAGTGGGCTATTGAGTTGTATAGGTCTTGCAATGTAAAATTGAGGGCTTTCTCAAGCTTGGTGGCATTGACATTGTATATTCTAGGGAAGTCATATTAACCATGGATGTCAGGATTGTAATCCACTCCTACCCTTTTTGGATATGGCATGAAAGTAGGGTTATTTCTTTCAAAGGGTGGGGTGTTACAAAATGACATCCAGGCATCCATTTTGCCTTCCTAGATGCACCTCCTCCACTTCAATTTGGCACTCATAGCCCTTCACTATTTTGGGCACTTCACTGACTTTGTTCTCCTAGTAGTCTGGAGCCTCTATTTCCCATTGGGTAAGGATTGTTCTCTCTCCCAGAGGTCCACCTTTATCCCAACCTCCTACAACCGACATTGATCACCTCTTCCACCACTGTGGTTGATAATACCCTGCTCAATGTAGTGGGAAATCAAAAATCAAAGTCGAACAGTTCATGGTTATTCTCTCTCTCCTCCTAGAATATGAGTTTAGCATTATAACTTATTGAAAAGAATTCTTCCCTCAGTGGGATGGATGATGTTGGTACCACTGCCGATTGAGCATTCAGCCTTATTTGTGCTTGCTCTAGCATCTACTTCCTCTTGTTTTTTAGCTCAGCTTTCCTGTTAGTAGGGGTGTCCACCTATTGTTGCACTTCGGGTCATGGGGAAGGAGGTTGTGGGACTAGCTTCTTCTCTTGTTGCCCCATTTCAAGGCGTTCTACCTCTTCCTCCTCCCTATGTTCTTGTTGTGCTCCTTTTGTGAATCCCAGGGCATCCACTTCTTGCATATGCAAAATATCAACCTATTTGTACATTGATAGTAGCACCTTTTATATTTCATGACTCCCATGTATAGATATTATTTACTTGTGTGTCATTTGATCTACATTATTGTCAATGAAACCCTGTATGAGTGATTTTGCCACCTCCATATATGACATAAACTTTGTAATTATTTCAATGTTCCCATGACACTTGTTCCTTGCACCATTTATGATTTTTTTCCTAAGCCTATAGAATGTTAGTTTCCCTATGCCGTGCATTACATACCATGCTTTATTACAAACCTTTTCTCCATCAAATGTAAACTCAAAGTAGTCCTCATCTTAGCAAGGTTTTTTGGGCATTCTCATACAATCTACTACATATGTGCATTGATTAGAATAGCTCTACCCCTATAAGTTTAACCTTACTTACATGATTTTGGCTCTATCTCCGATTTGGCAACACCTTTGTTCACAAAATCCAATTGTTGCAACTTAGTGGATGTTTGCAATATCACATCTTTTACCAATTGCAAGGTTTTTTTTGTTTTTTGAACCCTTAATCTGTACACATAACTTCATTTCTTTAGTGTCCCATCTATGCTTTCATAGTAAATAGTTATGGCATCCTCATTTTGAAGAAAAAACCTACTTCTATACTATCACTTCCAACTTGAAAACTATTTTCATTGTTATGTAACATGATATCATCTTGATCTTCATCACTAAAACCATCTAGTTTCTCAAAGCGATCAATCTTTTGTTCCATCCTTTCATCTTCAATACTATGAATAGTAGGGCATGGTTTCTTGTCTCTCAAGGGTTCACCATTCTCAAAGACATTTGACTAATAGGTCATCTAACTAACTTCAAACTAAACATATCTATTTCTCTTGGTTTTGATGGATCCAAAGATCCTTCAACAATGACACCCAAGTTACTCTCCCCTAGTTTGCTATAGTTTGTGGCCTCATATGGGTGGATCAACAAAACCACACCTTCACCAAGGATAAATCTTTTTTCTTTCCAACTCTCTCTATCTATAAAGCCATCCTCTTGCTCAACATTTGTTTCCTAAAAAATGTTATCTCTTGTAACAACTTTATCTTTGTCAATGTGACAATGCCATTCAATGGCCATTTGATAATGCTTCCAATGGCTTGAGACATATTTTTTGCCTCCATTGTTATAAATGTAATCAAGAATGTATTATCAAAGCTCTCAAGAACATTTATGGCCACACATGCTGCATCGATCAATTGAAATCCACAGCTCTGAGATGGATCAAGAGAATGGACAAACCCATGTGGCTTTCTTGAACGACCATCAAACAATAAGAAACATTGAATCACATTGTTTTAGACCCTCCAATCCCTACAAAAACCAAAGAGAAATGAGTAAAGCTCATCAATAGAATTGGATGTGTTGAAATTTTCATTATAGCATATTGATTGTAGCATGACACCTCAATACGAGGTTTTTCATAATCAAATTACTTTGATTGTTGGCCAAAAATTGCATTCTAAGCTCAAACTTTAGTTTGAGTCTCATAGGAGGGTTACAGCTTCAAGAAGGTAGACACAATTCACAACTTGAACTTTAGGTTGAGCCTCAGACAATGGTCACAAATTGACAATGGCTGCTATATAATGGTTATCAAGTTTTCCCCCATGGTATGGTCACACTTCTGTTTGAGATTCTTATGCCTAGTGGTTGGTTAAAAGACCTCTTTGAGGCTCAAAATCTATTCTTTGGTAAGATGCCAATGAGCTTCACTAAGAGGCTTGAATTCAAGTTTGAGCTTCAAGTGTTATCTAAGGATAGACAATATATAGCCTGCAAGAGTTGCATGGTATTTTTCAAGCAAATGGAGAGAAACAAATATAATCCCAATAGTATAGTTGACATGCATTTCTCAAAATTTAGATGGAGGATTAGAGAATGATGATACTATGTTGCAAAGAATGGTTATTTGTGGGCTTTGAGAAACATAGGATCATGCAATTCACTTTGAGGCTCCAACTTACATTTGTACTTGGTAAGTGAAAGACCTTTCTTTTTGGCTCAAACTCTAGTTCCATCCAAGATATCCCTGGGCTTTGCTCATGGCTCAAGCTTGATTTTGAGCCTAAACGTCTCATCTAAAATATAGTTAATGGAAGTGTTTGAGAGTGTTTTCGATGATATTGATTATGTTTTGGAAGCTATTGATGATTCTTTGTGGAAATATGAAGCTCTGTGATGTTCTGATAGGTTCTGTTGTTTGAGGTTCTGATTGGTTCTGATACCTTCTATTTAGCTTCTGTTTTGTTTTGATTTTCTTCTGATGGAGGTGAGAAATGGAACCATGAGCTACCAAGTAGATCAAGTGGAGATGGAGGTGAGAAATGGAACCATGAGCTAACAATGAACTGACTAGAGGTGGAGAGGGACTAGAGGAGCAGAGAGAAGAGCTAAGCCATGTTTAGAGTATAGGCATATGAACCACCCTTATTCAGGAGTGGATAAGGGTAGTCAAGTGTGAATGGTCTTGAGAGGAAGGGGAAACCCTAACCCTAGCCAGTTGGGGCTATATAAACAGCCCAGGGGTCTACATCAACCTTTGAGTGAGAGTGACCCAAGTTGTACTTTCATGAGCAACTGAATAAGCAAGACTTTTTCTTGTACTTGTGAGCTCTTCTCTCCCTCTTGTGCACACTTCAATCTTGGCTTCCACTCTAATTCTTCACATGGTATCAGAGCCACCTCTGATCATGAAGCTTCCATCAACTTGATTACACCACTAAGTGCACATGAGCCTTCACTTCCTTCTTCTTACCTCTTGACCACCATAGCCATAGCCTAACCCACCTCTGTTGGAGGACCTAGGGAGAGCAAAGGAGAGCATTTCAACTCAAGGTTCCTTTTGAAGATCTCCTGAAATAGCATGGCACAAGAAACCGCGACGTTGTGGGTGTAGGAGGGCGGCATTGTTGAAATAGTAGGAAAAGGCATAGTCTGGGCAGTGTGATATCTCTGTGCATGGTGTGGTTTGCTGGCGACGCAATCTTCTCAGCCACCATAGGGATTTCATAGTCCCCCTAGTGGGCCATCTCCTCTAAGAGGGTTTGACCCCATTCCCTCTCTATTGCCCACAATTAGCAAAACCCTAACTGTGGGTTTCTTGTAAGCCATAGCTAGGAAGCTTCAAGCTCTCTTATTCTCATTTTTTTCAATTTGGGCATTCTCAACAGTGATTTTAATCACTGAAAAACCCTTGTCAAGATTTATTATTGCCATGAGGAGCTGAAATGTAGAGTTTCTTCTCATTCCATGGGCACTACTAAGCTTGTAAAGATCGACCTTCATTATAAGTAGAAGAATGGAAGTTGATACAAGTGCTTCTTAGCACTATTGATGGATTCAGCTAATATTTCTTACTATTTGCTACTGGTAAATTAGAGAAATGAATATTATTGTACTCTCCTTCGATTCATCCCATAGTATAGAGTTGGTTGATAAGCCTTGTTCCACCAAGAACTCCTCTAATAAGCCACATTATTAGGAGGATCCAAAAGTGTAGTCTAAGTTTACCTCACTGAAGCCAAGGAAAATGGTCAAACGCAAAAAAAGGGTTGGTCAAAAGCAAGGACCGTCATATTTTGAAATACTTCATATATATGATTTCCAACCACTCTCAACCTTCAAGTTTTAATTGTGAAATCTGCATTTATACTTGCACTAATGGCCCCTTGTAAAGGATTAGACACTACTACTTGCACTAAGCAAGTAGTAAGACCTTCCTATGGCCTCAGCCTATGCTGACCTTCGTCCTTAGATTCGTAAATTTGATGGCAGAGACTTTCACCCCTGGCAAGTACTCATTAAGTACAAAATGATGGAGAGAGGTTATTGGCCTCTCATTCAAGGGACTAGAGCTATTGATCTCTACAAATATTTCTGATGTGAAGGATAATCAATGTGCTCAAGAAATAATCATGTTACACTTAATCCTTAATTCATCGTGTTGATTAGCTCTCCACTGCCAAGGAAAAATGGGATGATCTTGAAAAGCTCTATGGTGCTACAAGTAAAAACACTAGAATTTCCTTAAGATTGAACTCTTTAGCTTGGAATATAAAGAAGGAGAAGACTTGGGAAACTTTATTTCTCATTATGAAAGGCCTCATGACACAACTTTCATTAGTGCAAGCACCAATCCATGATGAGGATGCTATTGCCATTCTTTTAAAAGTAGTAAAAAAGGCATTTCCCACACTTGTAACAACCCTTACTAATATTCTCAATCCTACCTTGGTAAGTACCATCCAATCCTATTTGAATGAAGAAAAAAGGAATCACAAAGAAGGAAACACTAGTTAGACATCTACTCCAACATCTCGTGACCAAGTCTTGGTGCATACAGTTGTTAATAACTGTACTTTTTGTAAAAAGAAAGGGCATATTGCAAAAAATTGTTGGAAAAAATACCCAGAAAAGATAAAATGTAATAAATGTAAGAAGACAAGACATATTACAAGTAAATGTTCTAACCAACCTAAAGTACCTAAGGAATTGCAGGCCAATTTTGCCTCCCAATCCACAAATGATCGACTCTTTTGAGTCCTATATCCCTTCTGCCTATAACCATCCTTGTAAGCTTGTTTTATAAAGGCATCCTAATTTGGGTTAAGGGGGGGAATTCTCTTATGCTTTGTATTTCAATGCTACATGGGATTGAAGGGGGGTTGTTGAGAGTATAGACATATGAACCACCTTGATGCAGGAGTGGATAAGGGCAGCCAAGTGTGAATGGTCTTGAGGGGAAGGGGAAACCCTAACCCTAGCTAGTTGGGGCTATATAAACATCCCAGGGATCTACATCAACCTTTGAGTGAGAGTGACCCAAGTTGTACTTTCATGAGCAACTGAATGAGCAAGACTTGTTCTTGTACTTGTGAGCTCTTCTCTCCCTCTTATGCACACTTCAATCTTGGCTTTCACTTTGATTCTTCACAAGCCACGCTCAACTGAGCTCTAATACCATATGAAAGGCACGGATCTAGAGCATGGCAGGAGCTATGGTGGATGGAAGATGAAGGCTAGATTAATGTTGACATAGAGGCTATAGAGACAACTATTACACAAGTGAATTAAGTTCCAAGATGGAAGCTTGGACTCATAAACACAATCTTGTGTAATGGACTGACGATGACAATGACACTAACTGAAATAGAAAAGCATCATGATATTGTATTACTCATCTAGAAAGTGATAATCAAGTACAATGCTTTATAGTAGTTGGGTTATTTCACTCTCCTCACTGTGCATATGGAATTCAGGACATCTCTTCCTGGAGCATACATCATTTTTCATTTCTCGACATGGTATATCTAGTATCAACTTGCTTGAAGATTGAATTTTTTTGCAAGATTTTCTATTTTTTCAAAATGACTGACAACTTCAACCATATTGTTAGCGAGAAGCTTGATAAGAACAATTATTCTGCATGGAAGATCAAGATGATAATTTTCTTGAAGAGCACATGTGTTTAGAATTACATTGAAGGAGACATGGCAATATCACTTGAAGTTTTTGCACGAAATGCTACTGCAAAAAATAGGAAAAGGCTAAGAAAGATTGAGAGTAGATGTAAAGTCATGTATTGTCTATTTGTCAGTGTCAGTGTCATAGATTGCATGATGGGCTATTTTCAAGATTTTGAAACTCTGGGTATTGCATGGAAGAATCTAGCAAGGCTATTCGAAGTAAATACAAATGCCAGAAAGTTGTAGCTCAAGAGCTAAACTAAGTAAAAAGAGGAAACATGTCCATTAATGATAATGACTTGAAGATCAAGAGTATTGTGGTAGCTCTTGGATCTATCAATGTGGTAGTTGATGATGATGATGTTGTGCATGCACGCTTAGATGGACTTGGAGATGAATATAAGAGCTTTGGGTCATTTATGAATACAAGCGATGATATCCCTGATTTTGTAGCATTGATTTCTATGGTGATACTTGAGGAGAAGATCTTGGATTCCTCTTCTTCTCAAAGTAAAAACAAGTCTAAACATATGTATTACTCTATTAGTAGAGGTAGAGGTAGAGGTAGTGGTAGTGGTAAAGGCCAAGGTGGTGGTTGTGGTCAAGGTTAATTATGATGTAGAGAAAAATAGAGGAGGACAATCTCAAGGAAGGGGGAGTCAAAGAGGGAAAGTTACAAATTCTAATAGGCAATACAATTCTGGCAATAGCAAAGAGTGTTGTCATTGCGGTTAAAAAGGCTACACTTCTAAAAATATCTTCAAAAAGAAGGTTGACATTAGAAATGGGGAAAAGGAACAAGGTCATTATGCATCCAGTAGGAGAAACAACAATGATAGAAGTGAATTATTATTTGTTATGTAGCACATGATGAATACTATGATTGTTGATGGTTCATCAAAGAATAATGTATGATATGTAGATTCATGTGCCTCTAACCACATGACTTCTCATGGAGAGTGGTTTAGAGACATTCACAATCTAGAGTCTCTGGACTATGTAGAGACAGGGGATGATACAACTCAACCCATTATTCATGTTGGAAATGTTCCTTTGAGTATGCAGCATGGCAAAACTAAGTACTTGGTTGATGTGTTGCATGTACCAAATATTACAAAAAACTTAGTTCCTATTGGTCAAATGGTAGAACTGGAATTGCAGATTCAGTTCACATCTAATGGTTGTTATGTAAAAGATCTCAAAAATTACTACAAGTTGATTGCAAAAGGGAAAACTTACTGGTAGATTGTTTACTCTTGATGTAAGTCTGTAAAAAATAGATGTTGCCATGTTTCCACAAGGTTTAGGTGTTGTGGGTGATATTGAAATTTGGTGTAAGAGAATTGGTCATATGAATGTGTAGCGACTAAAATACATGTAGTTAAAATAGATTGTGGATGGTTTGCCCAAGTTTCGGGTTAATGGGATACATAAACTATGTGAAGCATGTCAATTTGGAAAGCAAGCAAGGCATGTGTTTCTACATGAGAAGCATGTATGCAAGAAACCACTTGATTTGATATATTTTGATGTGTGGCGTCCTACAAACTGTAACCTTGAGTGGTTATATGTATTATGTTTGCTTTATTGATGATCATACTTGCAAAGTATGAGTTTATATTATGAATAGGACATCCATTGCTATTGCACATGGTAAGACACTCGAAGGGAAGTTTGGGTAGAAAGCCAAATTCGTCCCATCTAAAAATATTTAGATGGATTGCTTGTGTGCATATTCCTACGAGTTGTATAGTAAATTGGATCCCAAAACATAACAATGTGTATTTGTTGGATATTCACTTGAGTAGCAGGGATATAGATGTTATAACCTTGTTACACGTGAGCTAAGAGTTAGCAGGGATATTGTTTTTGATGAAATGAGTAGTTGGTACAGTAATGTGTAGAATATAGTTGGGGTTGATGACCATGAGAGTGTGGCTGTGTAGAAAATAGGTGATCAATCACAAACATTGAGTGGACCATAAGAGTCTCCTAGTCATGGTTCTCTTAATAGGCCTTAGAGTGGCAGATTGAGATCACATGTTACTCCACCAAGTACATCACAGATATCAAGAAAAGGTAAGAGAAATTTGGGGACTCACCTATTGTGACAGATATATCATTAGGTTTCTCTCATATTGATGCTAATTCAAATGGCTTTGAGTAAAGCTTGGATGAGAAGTTTGGGATTCCGTCTATAAAAACACCTAGTGTGCAGAAGGCACAAGAGGATACTAAAGCACATGGTAGTGATCCAAGTCCATGCAGGTCATGTAGAGTAAGAAAGCCAATGTACTGATTGACATATGATAGCTATATAGCTCATCACTATGCATACATGTGGCTAAGGTTGTGTAAGATGTGGAACACACTTGTTTTGAGGATGCAATGGGTTATGAGTATTGGAATCATGCTATGGATAAAGAAATAGTTGCACTTATATGGATAATAACACATGGAAGTTAGTGCACTTATCTAAAGGCAAGAAAGCTATTGGTTGCAAATGGGTTTACAAGTTCAAGCATAAGTTAAATGGATCTATTGAGCACTACAAGGCACCTAGTTGCGAAAGGGTAAGCACAGACTCATTGTATTGATTATGGGGAGACCTTTGCTCCAGTGGCTAAAATGGCCACTATAAGGGCAGTCATAGTAGTGGCTACATCAAAAGGTTGGATCATGCATCAAATAGATATTAAGAATGCCTTCTTGCAAGGAGAATTGTAAGAGGAAGTTTATGTGGAGAAGCCGCTTGGTTATGTGAATGAGAATTATCCAAATTATGTATACAAGCTTTCTAAGGCCTTGTATGGAGGTTGAAGCAAGTACTTAGGACATCGCATGATAGAATTATAGAATATCTTATCAGCATTGGATTTTGCACAACATAAGCTAATCACTCACTCTATGTATGTGGGAGTGATGCAAGTATTGTGGTCATTACTATATATGTGGATGATTTGATCATTGTGGGTGATACTGAGATAGAGATTGACAATGTGAAGGGTCTTCTTAAGGCTGAATTTAGGAGACATATGCTATTTTCTTGGCATAGAGACAATCAGGACTCCAGAGGGTATATGGTTATCACAAAGACAATATACATTAGATATATTGAAGAAGTATGGTATAGCTGATTGCAAGCCTATTTTTATATCTTTGGATGTTAATGCTAAGCTTAGTGCACACAAGGGTGACTTGATTGAGAATGTCATTGTGTATTAGGATATTTTGGGTAGCCTTATCTATTTGATGATCGCTAGGCCAGACCTAAACTACACAATTGGTTTGGAGAGTTAGTTTATGCAGCTTCCATGGAAGCCACATTTGGATGCAGTTAGACACACATCGCGCTATTTTTAGACTATGCCTTATTCTTTGCATGGTCACATAGATATAGATTGGACTGGTAGTAATCTAGATAGGAGATCTACAAGTGGTTTTATGTTTTCCTTTGGGAGTGCTACTATTACTTGGAGTAGCAAAAAACAACCAATAGTTGTGTTGTCTAGTATAGAGGCATAATACAAAGGTGTTACAATTGCAGCATGTGAGGTAGCTTGGTTACACAAGCTACTTGGTGATTTAGGAATGAAGATGGATAAGAAGGTTATCATTTATTGTGATAATATTAGTAGCATTCAATTGTTTAGGAACCTATGTATCATGCGTGGACCAAACATGTAGCAATCTATTACCATTTCATTTGGGAGTGAGTTCTAGTAGTAGGTGATATTGACTTGGTTTGTTAGCACACAGAGGAATAAGCTATTGACATTTTCACCAAGGCCTTTTGAGCTGAGAAGCTTCAATGCTTTAGGACTATGCTTGGAGTTCATGAGCTCATGTTGAGCTTGAGGGGGAGTATTGAGATGTCGAGCTTCACATGAGCTGGCATCCCACTACATGCGCCTTGGTGATGTGGCATGATATATATTCACTAGCGTGTTAGGTAACTGACATGAGGATACGCCAGTGATTCTATAGCTAGACTATATCCACATAGTTCATTCTTGGTTATGGCACATTTATTGTGCCACCTCTTCTTTTGTAGTGGGTTCACACTTAGTGACCACATGTACATATATTGTGGTACTTTCATATTAGTATTTTATCATGTTGTAGACTTAGTTCTTTTGTGTGGAAGAAAAAGAAAGAAGAAGAAGAAGACTTCATCCCTATCTCTTTGCGTTCTCAAGTCTCCATTGCTTTTCTATGCGTGTGCTCTTGGATGCTTCATCTCTCTCCCCTCTTGTCTATTTTCATGTAATTCACCAAAGTAATCCCCAATAAGCACATCCAAAAATTTTGCATTGAAGGACCCCTAGGTAGTAAAATTTTGACATTTTTCAATGTTTTTAACAATTTTATTCCTACCTAATATTCTCTACTCAATTAAGCAAATCAAAACACAACTTCACATTAATTTTTCACTACTTCAATCGCCTACTCTATCCTATCACAAATGTGCATGTTTTGGATCAAACTCAATGCAAGATAAAGAGATTGGTTCTTTTTCTCTCAATCCCTATCTCAACACCACACATGCCTCCTACTCCACCCCTTGATGGGAATGCAAGTTTTCTAGAGTGATTGATTCCATTCAGGTCTTGGAAATGGAACCAAAAGATGTCGAGATATACACATGACATGCCAAACTTGGATAAAACTTTTGTTGCTTTAAGAGATGCTATGCTCATGGACTCAACCACCTCTCACATGTGACTCACATTGCATTCTCACTTTCCTCTCACTCTCCCAAGCAAAGTAAGAAAACAAACCACATTTACTTGTAATAGACTCACCTTTTTACCTCCCAACGTTGGCGAGAGCTTGACTGGCCACACAGTCTGAGTGTTCTCTGGCTTGAGTATTCCATGGAAGAGGAGAAGATAGAGAAGAGGAAGGAGAGTAAGAAGTTGGAGAAGAGCTTCTCCACTCCTAGTCACACACACACACACACACACACACACACACACACACACACACACACACACACACACACACACACACACACACACACACACACACACACACACACACACACAACCTCCCTCTCACCATTGAAAGGGATGGAGAAAAGAAAGGCAAGGGAAGAGTAGAGCTTCTCTCTACCAAGTCCCTCACTCACACTCTCACTTGCTCTCACATTTTGCATAAGAAGATGGATGAAAGCAAGAAGAAGAAAGGGGAATCTCAAGTTTGCATACACCAAGTTAGCTCTTCCATTCATGGGCTTTAAGATTTATGATTCCACACATAAATTGGGTGCCCCTTTCACATTTTGACTCTTGATTGGTGCATACACTTTAGGTTATTTGGATCAATCCTCTCAAAGCAAATGAAAGATTGGTTCTTGCAACCCTTTACCACTATGAGTTAAATGTGTAAGTATAAGAAATAATGCAAGTATATCATGATTGCACACAATGGATGATAGCAATTAAAATGATATAGTGCAATCTGAAAATATAATCATTTGCAAGTTGATGCTAACACATTGCTTTTCAGCTTGAGTCACATCCTTCTTCGCTATTGTGGTTAACAATGTACTTCATCCATGACTTAGAGACCACTACCAATTAGGGTGCAACAATTAGTAGTACATCAACTTGCATAACGCCTTATGATTAGGGCACCTGACCTTAAGAATTAGGGAGAACTTAGATCCACCTTGTTCCAACAAAAATTCAAGAGAAGATGAGGCCTAGAACATTGTGATTGAAACCCTAAGAAAAGATCACCTTCCATACATCGAGAGTTGGTTGTGCACCACATGTTGTTTGAAAAAGAGAGAATCTCGATTGAGCATGGTAGTTAAGAAAATGCATCAATGTGGTTGTTTGTGGCCTAATTCCTTGCAGTGATTATTGCTCTTCAACATTTGTTTGTTGTTTGTGAGATCCTACTTCCACACTCATTGCACAAAGCTCAGTTCATTTCTTTTAGACAATGTCCACTTTCTTACCAAAATCATAACTTAAATAGGAAGTTTTAACTAGCTTTAACAAGACAAATGAAAAGCTAAGCTTGGGTTTTCAAAATTCTAGACTTGACACGTATTTGAACATTGATAGAAAAATTCTGAAACTCTAATTTGTGAGTCATGGGATGGCATCTATGCACGAGCTCATGATTTTGACATTACTATGTCATGAAACAACAAAACCCTTCTAATGTTAGCTTGCAAAGCTAGACTATGGAGTGTGAGCACCAATTATCCATGTGAGCACTAAACTAGAAGCATGACTGCTGTGAGTGCTTATTGTTCATGTGAGTGTCCGATTTGTCGTGTAACTTTAGAGTAGCACTTTACAGTAGCTCAAAATGTCGATGACACTATGGGATGTGAATTAACATAGAGGCTTCCAAAGCATGCTAGGTTGGTGTCTAGACAAAGAGCTCAATGACGTTGATGACACTACTAGATGCCAATTAACATAGAGTTTTCTTGATGGAAAATGACTTGCCTTCTTGCTTGCTTGAGGTCTTCGGTCGTGTGAGCTCAAGTCTCAAAAGTCTCGTTGATCGTTATCATGCAACAAGTGCCCCGTGGGCCGTAGGTGACCTGCACAGAGTCACCTGACGCAGACCCTCATAGAAAGCCAAGACAAGCATACAAACACAGACACAGAGAGAGAGAGAGAGAGAGTCAAGGACGCAGACCTGATAGAAAGCAAACAAACACAGACACAGAGAGAGAGAGAGAGAGAGAGGGTCAAGGACGCATGCAGACATTTCTACGCGCATGCCCGAAAAGTCTTCACCCGTCACCCTGGTTCCCACAGCCTCTCTCCCCCTCTTTCTCTCTCTCTCTGTGTCTGTCTGTTCTTCCTTCGGTTTCCTCTTCTCTGTGTCTGAGTCAGCCGCGGTCAGTCCCGTGCAGACCCCTCCTATCACCTTCCTCAATCTGTGGAGAGAATTTGGGCGGTTTAGGTGAAGAGATTAGGCGGCACCCCCCTTGAGGCTAGTATCCATTTGCGCGCGCGCAGAGAGAGAGAGAGAGAGAGAGAGAGAGAGAGAGAGAGAGAGAGAGAGTTATCCCATACCCCCTTGCTGCCCATAGGTGCAGCACCCAACTACGCTCTGTTTCTTTCCTTCTTAAAACGGAGCGCAAATTATGGCTCTGAGATGGTTAGGGTTTATCAGCGCCTGGTGCTACCTGTTGGCTGCATTTATGGTGGCCGCCCTTTCTCCCGATGAGTCCACGATGCTCACCGTCGGGAGAGACCTCAAAGGAGGAACAGAACGATGGGATACGAGCAACAGCAGCCCCTGCCACTGGCCAGGTGTTCACTGCACAAGCAATGGCTCAGTTCTGAGCCTGAACTTGGTGACCTTGAATCTGTCAGGGTTTTTCTCACCCAACATCAGCCTCCTCGCCTCTCTCACAAGCCTGGATCTCTCCAGGAACAACCTCACTGGCACAATACCGGCCGGCATCGCGTCGCTCTCTAACCTCCGCAACTTCTCAGCATACTCCAACAAGCTGCAGGGCCCCATCCCGCAGCTGAACATCGCAGATCTGAACCTTATCAATTTGGCCTCCAATAGCTTGAACGGGACCATTCCCACGAACCTGTGCGCGCACCAGCAGCTCTCGATACTCATCCTCACCAACAACAATCTCACTGGCCCTCTCCCACCTGATCTAGGCTCCTGTAGAAGCCTCACTGCTCTGCGCGTCGGGCAAAACCGGCTTAATGGAAGCATCCCAAACAGTTACGGCAGCCAGCTTCAGAGTCTTACTTACTTCGAAGCTGGCCAGAATCTGTTGCATGGTCCCATACCTGCTAACCTGGATGGTTGGACCAGTCTGGCTCTTCTCAACCTGGCAGACAATTTCTTGTCTGGTCATCTTCCAGCCGCATTGAGTAACCTATCGAGCTTGCAAGAATTGCATCTTTCTGGCAATGGTCTGTCTGGATCGATTCCCAGTGGATTTCTAAATGCTAGCCAGCTAACTGTGCTTGACCTGAGTAAGAATCAGTTTGTGGGTGGGATACCAGATGATCTTTGCCAAACGCCAACGACAAAGCTTCAAAACTTGCGATTAGAAAGCAATCGGTTCAGTGGATCTCTTCCATCTACCATTGGCGATTGTTCGCTTCTACTTGAGTTGCAGCTTGGCAACAACAGTCTGAGTGGCACGATACCTATAAAAATTGGATCTCTCTTGAACCTCCAGGTTTCACTTACTCTTAGCATGAATCAATTCACTGGCAGTATCCCATCCTCTTTGAATAATTTGAATAAGCTTCTCTCTTTAGATCTTTCATACAATCAACTCTCAGGACAGATTCCCTTTCTGGGGGGCATGGAAAGCCTGACAGAAGCAAACTTCTCACACAATCTCTTGAGTGGGTCTGTCCCGCAAATTGGAACTTGTTTACAAAATGTTCTTATAAACCTTGGGAACAATTCTTGGCCTGGCAATCAGCTGCCATCTCCCTGTCCTGATGGCAAACCATACAATTCAAGTGGAAAAGAATCACACAATTCAAAAGGAAAATTAAGTACTCTGGCAAGAGTAGGGATCGCAGTGGCTTCTGTTGTCATAGCAGTGGTAGTTCTATTGGTCATAGCCGTTGGCATGATGCAGAAGCACCATTTCTCATCGACAGTTGATCCAATAAATTTTCCTGTGTTTAGTCGCGTCTTTAAAAGTGCTGGTGAACATGACATTGACTTTAAAAGCATCAAGGAAGCTACTTCTACTACAGCTGAGGTTATCAGCAACAGTCGTTTTAGCACTATGTATAAGGTAGTCCTGCCTTCAGGCTTTACTATTGCTGCAAAAAGGCTCCATTCTACTGAAAAGTGGTTGATCACTAAGCAAAGGAAGATAACTCTCGAGCTTGAGAAGTTGTCTCGATTGGAACATGATAACATCATGAAACCAATGGGCTATTTTCTGGAGGACGATCTTGCACTCATAATATACGACTTTGTGCCCTCATGCTGTCTAAAGCAGAAACTCCATAGTTTTGATAACTCTTTACCATGGTCATCACGGTATGACATATCTGTGGCTGTTGCACGGGGTTTGACCTTTCTTCATCTCTGCAATCCACCCATGAAGCATTTGGATGTTACGTCCAAAAACATCTTCCTCGGCTCTCAGTTTGAGGTGAAAATTGGGGACATTGAAGTCTCCAAGCTGTTAGATCCGTCAAAAAGTACAGGAAGTATCAGTGCAGTTGCGGGTACACTTGGCTACATTGCTCCAGGTGCATATTCAGATTCAGGTTATGTGCCTTAGATTATTGTTTCTACCATATCTGCACAATTATATCTAAGTGTTTGCTTTTGCTGTTTTCTGGATACATGCAGAGTATGCGTTTACTATGCAAATCACATTTGAAAGCAATATTTTCAGCTTTGGTGTTGTCTTATTGGAGCTTCTTACTGGCCGTTATCCAACTGGTGAAAGTTTCGGTGAAGGCTTAGATCTTGTAAGTTGGGTACATGGAGCATCATCAAGAGGGGAGGTGCCTGAGCAGATCTTAGATTCTAGGATCAGTGCACAATCATTCGCTACTCGGCAGGAAATGCTGGCAGTTTTGAAGGTAGCACTCGCATGTACTAATGCTTTTCCCTCTAGGCGGCCTCAGATGAAGAAAGTTCTTGAGATGCTTCTTGGGGCAAGATGCCAATAGGAGGTATGCAAAATGAATATACCATAATGATGGATGTTCTTGCTCACTTTGTTTCTCCTGTGTATTTTGTACTACATATACACTATGCGAGAAATTAGACAACAGCTATGGGTTTTGGTGAAGCTCAACAATGATGAATATTGAAGCTCGATACTACAAAGTTTTTTGAGGAAGAGGAAGTAAATCCTTTTCATCATCATCTAAGAAGGAAGTATCCCCTATTGAGACGGTATCTTACACATAAATTTAACAAATGTAACTATATTTTGAGAAAATTAAAGAGAATTTATTTCCTTCTTCCAAATAATTGAAGAGGATTTTTGTCAAGATGAACAAGTTCTAAGATGAAGCGAACCCACCTTTTCCCAAACCCTGTGCAGCTAGCCTGCAGGGAACTGTAGACTCCTGTGTCACTTTGGAAATGGCCACAGTTCTCAATGATGGCTTTGACAAAAGGTAAACTGACACTGGTCCAAAAGTTTGAATCTTAATTTCTCTGAATCAGAGATTGATGTGAAAGCACTATAGCAATTGATAATTGTTGATGACAAACACCTAATAGAAGATGGTGTACAAGTCTTCAACAAGCGCTCCACAGCCGTTGGATGTCATTGCAGTCATAAATCAGTGCAAAGAAATTTGCAGTGCATCAGTCCAAAATACTGTACGTACCATTTATGTATGTGGACAGTGCTTGCAGCGGTGCACACAAATCCAAGATCCCCAATGAAGCTTTTAACTCTCCCACATCCTGCATGCTCTCATTTCCACCTGCTTAGCAAGACATGTACAGGCAGCCAGTGGGGAAGGACTAAGTTTTCTCTCAATACCAAGTGCCATCTTTGGTCTCAAAGAATCGGGTTTTTCAGATTTCTAGCACCTATGGGAAAGTTTTCTAATGAAGAGTTTTAGTGGAAGTGCTTGGGAAAACACTCCCTAAAGACCAATGTCTCACTTTCAACCATAAGATCCAAAATTGTGTTGTAGCATTTATCCCCAATTCAGCAGGAGTTAGACATAGCAAAGCTTTGTAGAAGATAGGAATCAGTATACGTCAAGAGCTCACAATAGTTGTTATGAGTTGATACACTCTGCATCAAGTTTACTGGTTTATGTATTCTCAGCCATTGTCAACCATCCAAACACTGATAAAAAAAGCTTAGAACTTACATTGAGGGCAAGTTTTGACAATCTTGTTGCTACATCATTTTTGGTTGATTTTGTCCATCCAGTACATATCGACATTATGCAATATGACATGGAGTGAATGATGAATCTTTGCAGGTGAGTTCCATGTCTTAAACATGTATTTGTATTTGGCCATTGTATTCCCATATATAGATGTTTGTATAATATTAAGAATTGAACTCTAGACCTGGCCACCATATGTAATTAGTAGGGCAATTCACCTACACCCATATGGTGTCACACACACACACACACACACACACACACACACACATTCATATTGAGTCTCCATCATGTTTCTATTTTTCAGCCTTATAAAAGTGCATTCCAAAACTATTTGAGAGTCCCAAGGTGAGCTACCTTGGCCACACAACCCAAAGATCCTTGCAGTTGCAAAGCAGTTATAAAAATACCAGCTGAGTAATGACACGTACAACTTCAGAGAGCAGTTCGGGCAAGTCTGTGAAGGCAACGGCCTCGTAGATCTTGCCTAACACTCGCAAGCCTTCGGCCTTTGCCTATTGGTACACCAGCTTAGACGTGGTGGAACTGAATAATTTCAATGACCTCAAGGATCTCTTTATCAAGAGGTTCTCCAAGGTTGGGTATTTTGACACCTAGGACACCTGGACCTTTCGTAATCCACCCATAGAGCAATGCTCTAGTCCATTATGTGGAGAAGCCCAATGATGAGGAAGCATATGTGAACCCTTACGTCTAGTATGCCAAAGAGGGTAGTTCTATTCTCATGAACTATCGACCAGTGCCAATGCTGGCATTAGGCAGAGGTAGGGGTAGAGTGTTGGGGGTAAATGCGTATTTGTCTAGCTACCCATGTATTACTACACAGATAGTATCCGCACCTGCACATTGCAAGTGGCGGGCGCTGGTCACCGTTGTGCAGCTACGTGCGCATCGTGTGAAAAACTCTAGAGTGCGGCTTTCTTTTTGATCTAGAGAGCCAATGCCATTTTAGACATTAGTGTTAGTGTCCATAGCGTGGATGGTTAAAAAATATTAGATTTTTGAACAAGTTTAGCCAATTTTTGATATTTTAGATATTATATCTTTTAAAAATCTAAAAGTTATAGATAACTTCTAAAATAGATGACATGTAAAAGAAAGCATGTAGCTCTCAGCCATTTTGGGAGGATTTTATGTAAAAAGAAGGATTGACGAAATCGTACGATGCGCGATCGTTGTTTTCAGGTAATGAATAGCACTCCGAAGTAGGAGATGGAGTGATCTAGCAGAATTCTGGTCAGGTGTCTTCGTATTTTACCCCCTTTTGGAGCCAATGGAAGCATTAGATTAGCAGTCTGAGTAGCATGGAGGAATGTATTGTTTTATGTATGTTTTTGTCTACAAGAGATTTATCTTCTCATAATGCAGAAATAAATTGACAGGCTTTCTCTTTGTGAGTATTCTTCTATGTCTCATATTTCTTTCAATCCCTTGTCTTCTGTTTACTTCTCTTCTCCTTGAATCTCCCTTCACCATGCTGTCTTTTACCCCGTGGTAGACTTTCGATCCCAAATACTTCGACAGTGGTGAACTTGACGTGAAAGTCGGTAGCAGGTGCGTTAAGATGGGGGATTCAAGTGGTGGTGATGCTTTACAACAGATGATTGCTTTGTTGCAGCAACAGTTGTTACAACAGTAGATACAAACTCGACAAGAAGTAGAAAGAATTGATTCCTTAGCTATGAATGCATTGCAACCAATAGGATAAGATACATCTGGTTGAATGAAGAAAAGATGTTTCATGGGGTATCTTAGTATGCATGGAGTTGGTATTTCTCCTGTTTGGCCATGCATACTTTGCATGATTGGATTGATGAGTTACATAGAAGAGATGCTGATTGGATAGCTTTCAAGAAAGCTTTGGAAGAAGAGTTTTTCTTTGGAAGATGCAAGATTGGTAACTAAAAAGACATTTATAGATTGGATTGAAAAGCTCAATAAAGGGTTGGTTACTACAGCTTTGCTTCGTGAATTCGAAAGTCGGTATGTGCAGTTGGATGTCGATGAGCAGTAATCATTGGAGAGTCAGAAAATTGATTTGTTTCTAAAGGCTGTAGATTTTGTTTTGTAGGAGAAGCTAACTAATCGTTTAGAAGATGCCTCTTCTGAAACGGGATTGAAGTCAGATTAGGCTAATATTGAGGCAACACATATGTTAGTAAAGAGAGAGCGGATGAAATTAAGATGGGGTACAGGCACAACACCTACCAGTGCTCAGAAGGGGGCTGAAATTGCAGCAAAGGCACCTGTAGCTATGGCGGAACAATCGTCTACACCTATTGGTTTGGCTCTTAAAAGTGATGTTGTGGATGAATTAATCAAAGGCATGCGTGATTTGAGGCTGAATTTGACAGAAATCTATGCTAAGGTCGAAAAGTTGGATGTCAAGGTAGAAGAGAATGATCGAACGACAGTTCAAAGGCTGTATAGAGAAGGATACAAGAGGAGATGCATTTGATGTGATAGTTTATAGCATGAAAAACAAGATTGTACATCCTACTGTGAAGCGGAAGGAAAAAGGTTAGTCTTTTGGAAAAATGGCAAAATACATGTAATAGAAACTGGTCTTCCAATAGAGCTAAATTTTGAAAATGGTGGCATGTAGAAGAGGTTGGAATATATGGTTACAAGGAAAGCATTTGTTGCCATAGATGTAGCCACATATGGATTGAGAATTGAAAGGACTAATGAAGCTTGTAAAGGAATTATGGTTGAAGCAAAATCTCATGTTTGGATGCAAGCATTAGTTTGCATGGAAAATGGCAAAACAGTAAAGTCTGAATTAGCTAATGCGAGTCAGAGTATATAAAGGAGAACATGATGGAGTGCACGAGTGGACTCATTTTCAGCCTATGCTTATTTGACTAAGGTTCACAATCAAGAAGCTCTTGTGGAAGAACAAAGAAGAAGAGATGATGACACTGCTGGTCCTTTCTCTTCAGGCCCATCTAAACGCATAACACGAAGTAAAATGGAGGAATAGAAAGAGGCTAAAAAAGCCATACCTGAGCATGTTATGGAGGATACAACTCAAGAGAAGAAACAAGAAGGGAAGAAAAGGGGCAAATAGGTTGGTTACAGGTTACAATCAGATCTTGAGATTACCACAAACCTTAAAAAGGTATTGGAAGATCACATACTTGGTAGTAGAGTGGAATTCACACTTGGCAAAGCTCTTGGAATCGCAAATCGTGAATTTCATGATGCAATTGTATAGTTTGATGGTGAAGTTTTGCAAGCATTGATGCAGGTTGACAAAGTCATAGAGAAACATCTTCAGAGGGAATATGATGATGCATGTAATATTGTTTTGGAACAGGTTGATGCTGAAAATGGGCTAAATGGGAGTATAGATAGCAAGCTTATGGCTGAAAATGGTATTATGGGCAACACTAAGCATAGAGAGAAGGCTATGTATAATAGGGATGTCCATCAACAAGCACATGAAGAAGGAGATGCTCATTTTATTCCAAGCAGTTATTATTTATGAATGCATTGGACTCGTGATACAACAGATATAATTGTAAAAGTGGGAGAAAGAGAGATGCCTTGCATAACTCTCTTGGATCATGGTTCTGAAATCAATGTTATGGCACACAGCTTGTATGAGAATGGAGGTTGGTTGCTTAATGTAGATCCGGGATGGTACATGTGAGCATCAAACAATTCATAAGGGGATCTTTATGCAGCTTGTTTGAATGTACCAGTGACTATTGGAGATGTTAGGGATGAATATATATTTTTTACAAGATTTATGTAGTTATCCGGTGATTTTGGGGTAGTCCTATATCTCGGTATCAAGGTTGGAAACAAAAGCCTTGGATGATGGTTCTTCATATGCACAGGTTGTTCGGAGTAAAGACAATGCAAAGGCAGTACTATTTCTCACTATTTGTGTGAATCATCCCTGCAATCAGGATAGGCTGCGGGATAATCCTATGCCACCTAATGTACGAGAGTTTAAGGGTTTTTAGACCGCACTGCTGTAAGTGGAGGCTATGGTAGTGCCCTTAGGAAGATAATTATGCCTCCAAGAAAGGGGGAAACTATGTTTGTGTTTGGATTGTAGGAATGGATAGCATGTAGTCTTGGCAATTTTAGGAATATTTCAGCCATGTGTAGGGCTGAAAAGAAATATTTAGGATGGGCTGAAAAAAAACTAAAGACATATGGTTTGATGGCTGTAAATGAAGGTATCTCAGGGCTATTTTTAGGGTTGGTTGATGTTGATACAACGGCTGAAATTTCTATAGCAATTAATGTTGAAAATATGACAGAAAAAGAGGTTATTTATGTTGACACTTTAGAGATGTATGAAGTCATTTCAAAGTTTGTTGAGTATGAATGTTATGGGCTGTAAAACAAGGTTGAAGCAAGGGCGGATACAAAATACAAAACGGTTGCAAAGAAGGTTAAGCATGTGGCTTTGTCTTTACCACCTGAAAGTGATGGGTTGGTTGAAAAAGTGACTCAACAACCTACTTTACAGGATCCACATGGAGCAAGACATAATTTTACAGATGAAACTTTACAAAAGATGAAAATTGGTGATACAAGCTTTCTTTTGCTTGTAGAAAGAGCGTGTTTCTTGCAGATGTTGGCAAGGCATGGGAAAGCCTTTGCATTTCAGCTAGATGAAATTGGATGTGTTGATTCGACCATAGTTGCACCTATGGTGATCTTTATAGTAACTCATGTGCCATGGAATTGAAAGCCTATTCTAGTACCTCGAGCATATTTGCCTAAGTTGCTGGAGCTTTTGAACGAGAAGATCAGGATGCGGATTTTGGATCCCTCTTCAGCTCCATATTCGAATCAGTGGTTCACTGTTCCAAAGAAGAATGGTTCTTTGAGGTTCAGTGTTCTAAAGAAGAATGGTTCTTTGAGGTTTATACAGGATTTGCAACCAGTTAATAAAGTCACCATAAGGAATGTTGGATCAGGCCCGATAGTGGATGAATTTGTAGAAGCATTTGTAGGCAAGGCAATTTACTTTATGGGTGATTTATATTAAGGATATGATTAGTTCCAGCTTTCATTGGAAAGCCAAGATATCACTATCATGAAGACACCGCTTGGATTGGTTAGGATGTGTATGCTTCCACATGGAGCAACCAATTTAGTGGCTCATATTATGAATGCTATGCATAAAGTTTTGAGGGAGTATATTCCTTAGTTGACCTTACTCTTTCTTGATGATGTGCCAATCAAAGGATGTGATATCTATGAGAAGAGTGAAGAGTTGAATGAGCATGGATGTAGAAGATGTGTGGTCGATCCTATTGTTAATTGTGACAGGATTTTGAGCCGTCTTGAAGAAGTGCATTTGACTCTGTTAGGAGAAAAGTCAGTTTTTGGAGTGGAGGAAGTATTAGTTGTTAGGCATGTGTGGATCATATGTGAGAAATCCCTCACTAGTAAAGACTGATGCCATAAGCAGGATGTGGGAGATATGTTCGAATGTATTTGAGGTGTGAAGATTTTTGTGTGCATGTGTCTTTTACTTGATATGGATTTCTCATTTTGCTTATGTGGTTGAAAGTTTATATGAGCTCTTAAGAAAAATGACAAAAGTTTTGGTGGAGGAAACATCATACGAAGGCAACTCAAAAGCTAAAGAGCTTATTGATTTCAACCCCAACACTAAAGAGAGAAAATTATGAGAATGGAGAGCCTATTATTCTCACTGTGGATACAAGCTCAATTGGCATTGATTGGGTAGTGGGTTAGGATGATGCTGATGGGAATATGTATGCCATTCGGTTTGGAGCAAAGATCCTCAATGAATGGCAACGACGGTATTCTTAAGTCAAAAGAGAGCTTTGGGATGTAGCGACAACCCTTAAGTGTGATATGGAGTATTTTATGGGAGCTCATGTAGTGGTAGAGACTAATTGTCTATCTCTATTGGGTATGACAGTGAATTGCTGAACTCCTAATATTGCCATGTTATGGTGGATTGCATATATAAAGTCACTTAACCCTGATTTTCAACATATTGCAGGTAGAGAAAACCCTGTGGTTGATATGCTTTCATGAGCAAGGTTTGAAGATAAAGAGGAGCTGATGAAAGATGAAGAGGATGATGTGATAGGTGCTGAAAATGACTTTATGACAGCAAGGAATGACTATGCAGCTGTTATTATTGCAGGTATAACTATTGTAACAGGGATTTCAGCAGTAAGAAAAGAGCTTATAGCCATGGAGAAGAGATGGGCAGTAGAAAGAAAAAACCATCAGTGTTATGCTTCAGTGAGAATACAATTTTTGGAAGAGTTGTATGAGGATGATTGGCTAAAAATAGGCCAATATCTTAGCCTCAAGACAAAGAAGGTTGAGTGGTCTAAAGTTGAATTCAAAGGATTAAAAGAAAAGCTTATGGGTTTTTCTTGAAAGATGGATATTTATGGAAGTATGCAAAGAAAAAGAGAGGAGCTCTAGTACGTGTATTGGAAGATAGGGCTTCTCAACAACAGGTAATGTAGGAGTTTTATGAAAGCTTATGGGTTGGGCATAGAGGATTTGGGGGCACATTTGCCAAGATCAAAGAGAAGTATTGGTGAAAAAACATGTATAAAGATGTGGAGCATTATGTGGAATCATGCAATGTTTGTCAGATGTATTCCATGGTAAAGCATAGAGATGGGTTTCAACCGACCTATCCGTTGTCTATGCATTACAAATGGATAGTAGATTTGGTTACCATGCCTATAGGTTTATGGAATATGAGATATCTTGTGCTTGCACGAGAGGACTTAACAAATCAAGTGGAAGATTGAGCTCTTAGTACAAAGACTACTCAAGCAGTTTGCAGGTTTTTATTGGAAGAAGTATTTTGCAAGTATGGTTGTGTTGGTAAAGTGGTTGCAAATAGAGGAGAATTGAATGTGGATAAGGCTCGTAACTTTTTTTTACGATTGGGTATCAAGCTGGCTTTAACTTCAACCTACAATCCTGAAGCAAATGACAAAAGTGAAAGAGGTCATCACCCTATCATTAAGGCATTAGCAAAGTCATACAAGGGCAGGATGAAAGAGTAACCAATAATATTACCCTTTGCTTTATGGGCTAATAGGACCACTCATAGTGCAATTACAGGGTATATGCTTGCTGAATTAATGTATGGACAACAGTCAATCATGCTTATTGAGGAGACTATTGCTACTTGGAGTGTTTTACCATGGAAAGAGAGTTTGAATAGAGAAGAGTTGATGGTCTTACACATTAGACAATTATAAAGAAGGCCTGAATGCATTGAGACAACCATGAAAAAGCTGAAGACTGCAAGGATCAAGAACAAGAAGAGATTTGACAAGCGACATAGACTTCAACCACGAGCTATACAAGAAGGGGACTGGGTGTTGGTTTATGATAAAAGCTTGGAAAATTAGCATAGTGCTAGTCGGAAGATGGCAAAGTGGTGGTTTGGTCCATATATGGTAAGACTTGTTTTTGATAATGCTACCTATGCATTAAATGAGATGGATGGGATAGCTCTAAGGATTCCAGTGGTTGGAAAACGTATCAAGCTCTTTAAACATAGAGAGTCTTCAACATATGAGTTAAAGGAGTTGGATACTGAGTATGAACATGTGAATATGGAAGAAGAAGAGGTAGAAGATGAAGACATTGACATGGCACAAGATACTTCTTTTGACACTGCAGATCCGTAAGACTTTGGCACATGCTAGAGGATATACAGGTTAGGAGGGGGTGGATGTCGTACCGCTACACATGCACCGTGTGAAAAACTCTAGAGTACGGTTTTCTTATTGATCTAGAGAGCCAATGCCATTTTAGACATTAGTGTTGGTGTTCATACTGTGGATGGTTCAAAAATATTAGATTTTTGGACAAGTTTAGACAATTTTAGATATTTTAGATATTATCTATTGTAAAAATCCAGAAACTATAGATAACTTCTAGAATAGGATGATATGTAAAAGAAACCATGTAGCATTTAGCCATTTTGGAAGGATTTTATATAAAAAGAAGGATTGGCGAAATCGTGCGATCGCTGTTTTCAGACAGTGAACAACACTCCAAAGTGGAAGATGAAGAGGAAGTGATCTGGCAGAATTATGGTCAGGTGTCTTGGCATTTTACCCCTCCTTTCGGAGCCAATGGAAGCATTAGATTGAGAGTCTGAGCAGCATAGAGAAATGTATTGTTTTATGTACATTTTTATCTACAAGAGATTTATCTTCTCATAATGTAGAAATAAATTGACAGGATTCATCTGTGTGAGTATTCTTCTATGTCTCCTATTTCTTTCAACCCCTTATCTTCTGTCTACTCCTCTCCTCCCTGAATCTCCCTCCATCCTACTGTCTCTTACCCCCGCGATAGACTTTCGACCCCAACACTCCGACTTCGTCACTTTATTATTTATTCTTTTAGTGATAGATGAATAAAGGGAAGGTCGGTCACACATTGTGATGATCGGAGTTCCCACATTGTGAGTCTCTCTCTCTCTCTCACTCTTGCTCTCCTGTGAAAGCTTCGATCCTTCTCACATTTCAACTGGTATTAGAGCATGGTTGCTTGAACGTTCAAGCTTGGTCAATGAATCTAGCATTCATTTGAATCCCTACACCATTGGTGCATTCTCCCGGCAGCCATATCCGACTCATTCGAGCTTTGATCACTCCTCGGCTTCTCGAGCACCTACTTGGCCCACTTGGACACTCTCCTCAGGGCATTCCTTCAGAGATATTGAAGCATTCTTTTGAGTATTTATTTCAGTTTGCAAGGTACAATAGAAAGGGGTAGCCATAGCTCCAACCATTGGAGCTCCCCCATTTCATATCTTGGCTCTTGCATGATTAGGCTTGATAAGGCTTTGTGTAGGCCTTATTTAGGCCCTACTTGAGCCCCCCTTCCAACCCATTAATGCCACGTGAACTAACAACATACCGAGCAACATCAGCCCTGTTTGGGCTAGCTTGAAGACCTGTAAAAATTTATTTTTTACTTCAGCTCTTCCTTGGCACTCATTGACAATTTGAAAATATTTCATTTGGCACTTGGAAACAACCCCTTGATGCTCGGCATTGGTGGTTATCATTGGCATTGATTTGTGGACTGATTTACCTCAATCCAAGACTATTTTCAACACTCCACAAGAAACCACAAACAATGTTATATCACCACTTTATGTTTATGCTTGGTTGGTATTGACATTTGATGCCCAGTTGTGGTCCCGAATGGTCCCCGAATGTTAGAGGAATGTATGCCTATTGATTGGCCATCATTTGGAGGTGATTTACTGGCCAAAAATACTCTATTTTACACAGTAAATCACTGATGCATACTCCAAGGCTGAAGCTTATTTAGTCACTTTATGCTTTGCCTATTGGTCACGGGTGCTTCTCGTGTGTTTCATATGACTATTGGGATGTAAATGAAGGTTGGCAAATGCTTTGGATGGTTCCAAAATGTATTTTGAGCCTTGTTTGAGCTCCGTATTTGTTAGCATTTACTTGACATTGGTCTACATTGGCATGCTTTGTGATAGAGGCTATAACTATGGTCTATGTATGACCCATTGGTACATGCTTGATGTTTATGTTACCTACACATGCTAGTTACATTGTTTGGACTTGAATGCTACTGGAGCTTCATTTGGGCTTGACTTTGTATATTCTGGAGCTTATTTTGGTCTTGCTTTGCTTGTCGGAGATTGATTGGGATTGTCTTTATGACATTGGATGCTATCATTGGATACTTGACCGCTCATATGCTCTAGATGTCTTATTGATGTATGATCTTTGATACTATGTCGTGCTTTTACATGCTTTGTTTGAGCTTATTTGCTTGACACTTATAGCTTTTGTGCCAGTGGGAGCGTCTTTGTATGCTAATCAAACATTGAGCAGTGCAGGTTATGCATATTGAGATTTTGGATCTTTAAGATCGGGATCTCCTCATGGGATGATGTATGGTTGATATACCTTGGTTTATGTAGATGTATGTGGGCTGATTTGGCTTTGTATTCATTGAGCAGACACCGAATTGTGTCAGGTCTTGGTAGTGGTATGTACATTTTACCTTGTTGATTGGGGGTTGTACTGACTTTACTGACAGACTTTGTTTAACATGCTTGGGTGTTGGCTCATGTCAGTTTGATTGTTATATGCTTGTTGATGCTGGTTTTGCATTGACAGTCAGTGATTGACTTTGAATATTGGGTTTTGCCTACTATCAGCTCTCATTGTATACTGTTGTCATAAATTACAAGTATATATCTTCGAACTATCATGTATTTTTCATGTTGAACCATCTTGGTTTGATGTACTTTTGATGGTACTTGGTGGGCAATATCATTAAATACTCGTTTCTTGCCATTTTGCCTTAGTTTTGGTGGTTTTTTTTGTAATTTTTTGCAGTTTATAACAAGTAATTTTGAACAGTTTGCACTGTTTCAGCTTGCAATATGGCATCTTCTTCCATTGATAGTGCTATCTTTAACATCACTAAGCTTGATGGTACAAATTATGCCTATTGGAAGAGCCAAGTTTGACAGGTATGGGTGCAGAAATCGACCACTCAGGTTGAGTGGAGAGTAGCCTGAAATTATGACTAATGACAAATGGATGAAGCTTGATGAGTTATGCAAGTCCACCCTCATCTTGTCTCTCACTGAATAGGTGCATTACAATGTGGTTGAGGAAGCACATAGTGCTTGGCAGATTTGGGATAAGATTAAGAACCTCTATGACAAGCAAAATCCTACAAGTCAAATGTATTGACTGAAACAACTTATGGATTTTTGCATGAAAGAGAATGTGACCATGTCAGCTCATCTGAGTCAGTTTCATGCTATTCTTAAGAACTTCGTTTCACACGGCATTAATTTCAAAGAGGATATCACTTCATTGTTCTTGCTTGGAACTCTTAATGAGTCTTGGGATATATTCTGCACTGCCTTATGTGCTTCTGTCACTACTCTGAAGCTATCTGATGTTGAGAGCTCTCTTTTATAGGAAGAGATAAACCATAAGAATTTGGATGTCTCTCGTGTGTCTCATGCTTTGACAGTTAGAGGCCGACATGATGGAATGGATGGGATTCACAGAAATCTTGGTCCAAGTTGCGGGGCAAGTCGCGCAGTAAGTTTCGTGGGAGAAATGTAAATCTGACTTGTCATCATTGTGGGCAGAAAGGACACAGTGTCATGAATGCGCAATGAAAGGTGCAAAGACAAGGGGAAAGAGAAAGTGTAGGAAAAGTCTTTTGATTGCAGCATAGTACCTGCTAAGTCAAGTGTTATAATTGAAAAGATCAAAGTTATGTAGCTTGAGGATAGTGATGAGGATTATATCCTTACATCAGCTTCATCTAGTACTTCACAGATGACAGAGATACCCTCTATGTATGCACCGTGTTGGCTCTTAGACACTCAGGTGCGTCTTTTTATGTAACACCTTGCCAAGAGTGGTTCCATTCATACCGTTCTGTTTTGGGTTCTGTGCACTTGGGTGATGACAGGTCTCTTGAGATTGTTGGCATTGGTGATGTTAGGCTGTGGTTTTCTTCTGCTAACAATTTTGTTATGCAGGATGTACGTCATGTTCCTGCATTGACATGTAGTCCCATGTCCGTTGGACAGCTTGATGATGCAGGATATCATGTATCTTTTGGAGACTCTACATGGAAGATTACTCGTGGTGGCAGGCTTGTGCTAGCAAAAGGTGCAAAGGCTAGCAGTCTCTACCCTTTAGTTGTTTCTGGATCTACAGTTGATTATGTTTTTTCGGTGGAGTCTTTACCTCATGTATCTCTTTGGCATGCCCATTTGGGACACATGTCCATTAAGGGAATGAAAATTCTTTCTAGTTTGTAGTACTTACCGCCCCTTGAGTATTCTCATTTTGATGAAGTCGTAGGTAAATGAGGAAGAGAACCGAAGCGAATGTCATGCTTAAGATGGAGAGTGCCATGACACTAATCGTAGGGAAAAAAGTCCTAGATGTAGAAGCAAAAATATCTGCTCCAAAGACTATGGAAAAGGAGAGTGCCAAGGTCGCCCAACCTGAAGCACCAGCTTGAAGCCATAAATAAGGTCAAGGAGTAGGTGGGAGAAGCCCAAGAGCAATTGAAGGATATTAAGCCCATCTTAGAAGATGAAATTGATGAGCTCTATTGTGTGAGTACACCGGTTTCACCTACACAATTGAAATCAAGAGATGCATTTGCACCTCGAGTAGTACTGCATAGATAAAGCTCAAGTGCCATGGGTTAGCAAGCTAGCTAGGACCATTGGCCAAGAAGCATAGAATTATGAGGGAAGCAAGCAGTTGACAACCTTCTTACAACACTAGTGACAACCCGTGTGACTTTGCGCTTAGAAGACCTCAGACTTGCTTGTCTTAGCACTAGGAGACATTGCGAGGAAAGGGATTGTGGACACGGGAATCGGAGTCAGTGTACTTAGCCACATAGTGCTCCAGACTTGAGGTAACCCACTTGTCGAGAATGCTAGGTTTTTACCCAATGGGAGGGCCATTCAAAGCATTGAAGATCACAAGATTCCAGTTTTCAGTAGACTTCATTGTCACGGAGTACACTATGACATCCTACTAGGCCGACCCTAGATGCAGAATACACAAGTTATAGAAGACTAGGGCAATGGTTTGATCTTCTTAAGCAATCAAACAGAAGCAATGAGAGTAGAGATGGGCATCTAGAGGACAACGCCAATAGTTGACTTGAACGCCATCTCCATTATGTTGAAGGGTGATGCCCAAGTTGGGAAATCTTACAAGCCACTAACAAAATATATCCCTAGCCTTGAGGATGAGCGAGATTGGATGCATGTGCTAGCTACTATCATTCTATCATTCTCAAATGACGAGAAGGAATACAAACAAGCTATTAAGATAACCGGTGAGCCCACGAATAAGCCCTCAGTACCATTATGCATGATGGCTAGAAGCTCTTGTAGTTGACCTACCCATGTTGCGTTTCATGTCCCAAACAACAAGCTAGAGCTTCATGGGATCTTAGAGTACTCGACGGACAAGCTAGCTGGCAACCCAACCACTAACCTTAAATCCCTCAAGGATCTCATGGATGAAACCAAGTGGAAGTGGACCAAGGTATATAATCTGAACCTGATATACAATTGGGCCTTAGTCATGGATGAGAATGAAAAGGTGCATAGAAACCTAGGAGATGATGAGTAGTTGGACGAGGACCATTTGGATGGGGAGTACGAAGATTGTTGTTTCCTCCGTGAAGAGAGTAAAGAAGAGATTGACACAATAGAGTATGATATTGACAGACACATAATTGAGAAAATACGAATAGATTCCAAAGTGTGAAAGGGGAATACCTTTAAAATTGAGAGAGGAATCATGCGAATGGAGTGCATGTGCTTGGAACAGTTAGGGGTAATAGATCATGAACGAGCAGGGCTCATCTAACCAAGTGTCGCATCGCTATTTAGAACCAAATCACCTTCAGATATACGACCACCGGGAGAGACTTCTCTTCTAGCGAAGACAAAGAGTTCAATTTTGAGTCAGAAGTAAGCTTAGATAGTGATCTTGAAATACCTCGATCACCTAAGACCAAATGCACCAAGGGGGACCTACTAGTCCACCTAAGGTGTTGATGGTAGAGGGAGGAGAGAAAAAGATAACCTAGGGAGTCGAAAGCTGAGGAGTAGAAAAAATTGCAAGATCTACCAAAGAGATTTAGGAAATTTAAGAAGGGCGATAGAGTAGTGATTTTGCTGGGTGCCAAGAGGCAAGGACAAACAAATGAACTCGTAGAAGGGCATGCCAAAGTCAAGGAGGTTGACCTGGGTAGGGAAGAGGAGAAGTCCCAACTTGTTTTTGTAGCTGATGACTGAGCAAGAAAAAGAAAATCTTATTGCACTCCTACGAGAGTACATGGACATATTCACTTGGTTCCTTGATGAGAGTTAAAAGGGGTAGATCCGAGTGTAGTGACTTATAATATTCCCATGACATGAGATGCAACGTCGGTCAAGCAGTGACCATATCTGATGAATCCCAAGCATGCTCATGTAGTCAAGAAAGAGATAGACAAGTTGTTAAGTGATGGATTCATCTATGAAATTGAGCACACGGATTGGGTTTCACCTATCATAATGGTCCTGCAAAAGAATGGAAAAATCAGAGTGAAAGTCAATGCTGCTACGAAGAGAGAACTATCCACTACTGTACACTGAGCATATGCTCGAGAGAGTGGCTAGAAAAGAAGCCTATAGTTTCCTAGATAGCTTCTTAGGTTACAATGGGATACAAGTGCATCGTGGTGACAAGCATGAGACCACATTCGCTACCGAGTGGGGCATCTTTGCCTACATAGTCATGCCATTCAGACTGACAAACACACTAGCCACATTCCAATGGCTCATGTGTGCCATCTTCAAGGATATGCTTAGGCGAGAGCTAGAAGTGCTCATTAATGATCTGTGTGTTCACTCAAGTTGAAGCGAATATCTAGACAAACTCTACATAGTCTTTGAATGATGCTAGTTGTATCGTCTCTCATTAAAATCCCTTAAGTGTCAATTATGGGTGAAACATGGATGCATCCTGGGGCACGTGGTGTCTAAGAACGACATTGCCGTTGGCTTCTCGAAAGTTGTCAATCTTCCATCACCAACCAACTATAGGGGAGTTCAGTGCTTTCTAGGATATACATGGTACTATTGATGATTGTATTGAGCTATGCACTAATCGCTAGACCACCCTACAAACTATTGATAGTATTCGAATGGACTAAGGAATGCCTCATCAATGAGTTTCTCTACCTCCATGAGGCCCAAGCCGATCATGCCCCAATTGACCACCCAACTGCACACTGTTTTAGAACAGTTTTGCACTATTCAAATCTCAGGTATGTGCATCCTACATATGCCAAAAGTACTCGTCATAAGCTCCGTTTCGACGTGGTACACCCTATTTGGAGTAGCCTACCAAAAGTTATGACCTGTTTACTTTAGTAGGCCGGTCCTAGATTGCATGCTGTCCCTAGTCTCTACCCACCCAATTTTCATTGTCAAAGGGCTCAGAGTAGTACTTTGCAACCCTCCCTTAGCCCTCCCATCAATCCTCTATTTCTCCTTCAGATTGGGGATGGATTGTAACAAGCGGGATACACACCGACTAGGGTCTAGAGACCCAATCACACTGACTGGGGTATATAAGGTGTAACAGCCCCAGATTAGAGCAACCAATGATTATCAAGATCATACTCTTCACCTTCATCTCCAGCTTCCATGGCTTCCTCCTCCCTTCTCTTCTCTTTTCTCTCTTTCTCTCTCCTCTTCTAGTCTTCTCCCTTCTTCTTCTTGCTCTCTTTCTCTCTTCAGCTATTCTCCTTTCTCCTCTCATCTTCTTTCATTACATAATCATGAGACACCAATGAATGTACTGAATTGGGGGAGGAGTATGAGGCGCCATTTAGATGGATTACACACATACTAACTAACTAACCACCCCAAGTAGTCCACATCCTCGGAAAAATCCAGCATGACCTCTACACACATGCGACCAAAAGCTTCATGCGATGCAATATAATCAGACACCCTATATCTTCGTATCATGCAAAAAAGAAAAAAAAAAGCATATCGTACCTTGACTCGTCAACATGAGCAAAAAAAAAAAGAGACTCTCATATAAACTAGTTAGATCGACATGTCACTCAAACTGTTTACTACCATCGACAAAAGGGACTAGACAAGACTCCACTGTTTCCATCCCCACGAAGTACGTTTATTAAAAAGGGAATGCACAGTGTAGGGAATGAAGGATTCATTTTAATAAATTTATTAATAATGGGTGAAATTTTATGAGGTTATAAACCTTTAAAAGAAAACGGTGATTCATTGTTATCCTTTATTTAAAATATATTAAGTTTGAAACGGTGCTTTTAACGTAACTCAGACTTCGGAGCTTGACTAGGGATCTCTAAATGCAAACTCATTTATTAAAAATTACTTATGTATTGGGCGCTTTTTGCCAGCACATGCTTCTTAGTGACCATCACTGGTTCATTTTTATTTAAAAAGAAATGTAACTGTAGCGCACGAAGAGCGTGCTAAGTGAATGGTGGGTTGATTTTAATTTAGAAAATATGTGTGTTTAGCACGAACACATGTGAAAAACGTGGTGATAATGATTCCTTTTAATAATTATTTGTGGATTTTGGGATAAAAAAAGAAAAGAAATACTTGGGAGAGGTGTGTATGCAAGCACACGTTGAATGTGCTAGTAATGAAGATGATGCAACCATAATGTAATCTAATCACAAAATCCAACCAACTGAAAAGTTTGCCAACATTAATGAATTTGGATATGAATGGCGGGCTAATATTTTTTTCTTGTTTATTTAATCAACAATATGGATTGAAAGTAAAGCACAAAGGTTTAATAAAATTTTCAAAAATTTTCCAAGTTTTGTTAGCCATTTTTGGAGTGGAAAAAAGAATGTTTCAAAGAATTTACATAGAAAATAAGGGGTTTTTTCCAGTGAATTGTTTTCAATTGATTTCAATCATTTCAGCATATGCAAGTAATTCAAATATATGAAAAAAAAAGAATATGATTTTCAAAATTTTTTGGAAATTATTTTTATTTTTCATTAATTTTCAACCATTTTTAGGTAAATTTTCATGAAAGTAAAGGATTTCAATTATTTTCTAATTTTCTGTGAACATTATCTGCTAAGAAAAAATCTAAAATTTAAAAAAAATTGGTAAATTATTTCAACATTTTTTGGGAAAAATTTTCCATAAATTTTGAAAATTTTAAGAATTTTTAGGGTTTTTATAAGGTTTCATTTGTGTTTTAAGTGTTTTTCAACTTTTTAAAATTTTAAAATTTTAGAAAAATGTACCTGGGTTGCATGTTTACTGCGTGTGAATAGCACAGCGCATCACCCCACTAGAAAATTGCATGTTCTTCCTCGCGTGTGAACAACTAGGACGCGTCCCCACACTTAAGTCCTTAACAGATCAGATTGATGACATGACAAGGGCCTAACATGGGATCATAACCCATATAAGTATGTCCCCAGAGTCAAAACATGACTGACTCATTAAATCAAAAGGGATAGGGTTAGAAAAACTTGGCCCGAGTTGTAGATGATCGAAGTGAACCGTTGTTGTTGCATGAAGGATCTTAGTCCTCATCTCGGTAGGAGGTACCAGTGCTCACTATATTGCACTTGTCCAGTATGCCAAGGACCATGCAACAGCTCCCAGTGAGGTAGCTTTGTTGTTGAAACATTGGTAAGGTTTTCGATGGGGGCGAGGTATTCAGCACTCAATCTCGACAATCTCTTAGGTGGAAATGATAGATCAGTCACTCACCCCATGGCACATGTCACTCAAAGAATAATGATTGAAACCCATAGCTCTCATCCAGTTTAGAACTCAACAAAGGGAATGGTTCAGAGGGAGTATGTGAATGTGCACAATTGATGGTGCAGTTGTGCATTCCAACCCATTTGGCATAGGTGCAAGAAGGACGGCTAGGGAGTCTTATTGTGCAGTGTGCCAAAGAGAATGAGGTGTAGAGTGATAGTGGAGGAGACCTATCTCGCGTGTGCAGAGGAAAACAAGAACGTACATGTCTCCAAGTGTCGTAACGTCCCTCAATCTCGCATCTCTCAATACTTGTTTGAGGAAAAATCAGTCATGCTCATCTCCCCCTCTGTCTCACACTCCTTTAATAAATATAGCAGGGCAACCCGTTCTTGAAACCCATTGATGTTATCCTCACTGTCACTTGTGCAAAGGTTGTATGCCTTATGCGCAATTGATGGTGCAACTATGCATCCCACCATGTGCCAACATACGGTGCGAGAAGGAAGGCCAAGGAGCCTTATAATGCCATGCATAAGAACAATTATGTGCTTTGTGCATTGAGAGGCCCATCTCGTGCGTGCAACTCTCCATTCACATGTCGCATCTCTCTGTTAGATATAAAGGGCAAGGACTAGTCACTCACCCCACCCTCTATCTCATGCTCTGTTGATAATTACAAAGGGTATCCCATACTCACGACCCCATCCGGTTAGGATGCAAGATCACATCGCTCTAGGGTTGTCGATGAAGATTGGCTTTAGTTGATTAATGATGTCAACGTGGATTGGTTGATGAAGAGACATATCCAAGGAGGTAGTCAACAAGTTTGATACTTGAATTGCATGTGAGAAACAACGTTTATTAGAGAAATCAGAAGCACTTGATGAGGTTATACGATTCAATGCACCAAGGGAGGCAGCTTTGGAAACTTCTTCCGTAAGAGTTCTGCCAGTGATTTGACTGTCTTGGATTGTGGGGTGTTACCACCTTTTCCACAACGAAATTTTTGTCCAAGGGTGTGTACCACATTTTCTTAGAATGAGGCGTCTTATGACAGGGAATTTCTTTCTTTTCTCCCATAACAGTTTTGTTTGTATATTTTTATATTTTTATATTTTCTTTTTCCTTACTCTCGAGGGTGTTTCCACCTTTTCTCGAAGAATAGGTTGGCATGACAGGGACTAGAGTCATTTTCTCCCATAACTAATATATAATTATTTTTTTTCTTTTGTTTTTTTTCCTTGTTGGAAGAGGAGAATGGTAGAAATGCCATGTAAGAACCCTCCTTGCCACCTCTATTGTATTAGACGGAAAGGAAATCGAGGAGGAGGGGAAGGTGGTTGTGAGGGGCTAACAGAATGAAGCCACATTATCAGAATTAGCAAGAAGACTATTAGGAGCATTAGGTAAAGCTGTATTGACCATTGTGCAAGGAATGAGGATGCTATCAACGATGATTGTCAAGATCCCTAGGGAGGATCATACTTCTTGAGGCGATAGCCATTAATCATGAAGGGATCGTTCAAAGCATTGACTTATTGGACTTGGACAGAGCCATTAGGGTTGACGGCAAGTACCTGATAGGGACGCATCAATATTTTTTGAAGCTTGCTTGGAAATTTTCCAAATCGAAAATCATAGGTTAGGACCAAGTTACCTTCCTTGAACTCCTTCTACTTCCTTGATGAAGTTGTCATGATATGCCTTTCTACGAGCTTACGTGACTTCTATGCACTGTAGGGCCATCTTGCGAGTCTCATCTAGACATTCCAAGTGCAAGAGATGGTGTTGCAAGGACTTATCATCTTCCAAGTGTTCTTTGATAGCCACACACATAGAGGGTAGCTCGAGTTCAACAGGAAAGACAGCTTTTGTTCCGTACACCAACAGGAAAGGGGTTTGTCCTGTAGTAGCCTTATGGGAGGTTCTCTATGCCCAGAGGGTCTCTGTAAGTCAATCATCCCAATCACAACGATGTGCGGCTATTATTCTTGTTAGAATAATCAAGCAGAGGATGTGATTGGTAACTTTGACTTGGCCGTTGGCTCTGGGGTAATAGGATGTAGACTTACGATGGTGAATCTTGTACAACTTTGTCAATTCTTCCACAATCTTGTTGAGGAAGTGAGTGCCTCTGTTGTACAGCTTCCGAGTCTGTAATAGGGTGATAATATTCTCATATAGGAACAGGGCCATGCTGTTGCCATTATCCCGCTTCAGAGCTTTGGCTTCACACCACTTTGTCACATAGTCCGTATAGACCAAGATGTATTTATTCTATTTCCTTCTGGTTGGCGGATCAATGGGACCAACGAAGTCAATTTTCCATTTTCCACTTCTCAAACGGATTTAGGGGAAGGATAGGTTTCAGGGGCATGCCATTGGATTTGGCAGGCTTTCCCATTCGTTGATAAGCATCACACCGTTTGCAGTAGTCATAGGCATCCTTGTGGAGGGTGGGCCACCAATATCCTGCAAGCAAGGCCTTTCTAGCTATCACTTTCCCCACAAAGCATCTATCATAGGGCTCATCATGGCATGCTTTTAGCACGATTCCAATCTCATCTCCTAAAATACATCTTTGCAAGACCTCATCTTTTTCTTTCTTGTATAGAGCACCATCTAACAGGGTGTAGGGGGCTAATTCCAACATAAGCTTCTTCTTCTCATTGCTCAAGATACCAGTGGAATACTATTGGGTTTCCAGGAGGTTGGCTATGTTTGTGTACCATGGGGTAAAAATTTCAACCAAAAAGAGGAAAGCATTAGGGAGGTCTCGATCATCTTGCTCTTCATCATCATCGCTTTGAGGAATTCATGACAGATGATCAGCCAGGACATGAGAACGACCGGGTTTGGTAATCACTTCAAAATCAAACTCCTGAAATAGAAGGAGTCATCTCATCATTCTTCCCTTCACATTGGCCTTGTTCATCAGGAAGGATAGGGCTTCATGGTCCATGTAGAATTTAAAGTGTGTTGACAACAGATAGTGTCGGAACTTCTCCAAGGAAAACACCATTGCTAGGCACTCAAGCTCCGTCACTGTGTAGTTTTGATATCTGTCGATTACTTTCTAGCTGGCATAATGGATAGATTGATCTAACTTGGAGGGGCCCTTTTGGCATAAGACTGCACCTAGGACATCAACTGATGCGTTAGTGTGCACATGGAACACCTTTGTCCAATCATCAAGAGACTGCAGGATGGGTGCTTCAATCAAAACATTGTTTAGGGTATTGAACACCTCGTCACAATCAGTGGTCCACATGAACTTTGCATCTTTTCTCAGGAGTTTATACAGGGGGGCTTCCTTTGTTGCAAATTGTGTGATGAACCTTCTGTAATAGCCTACATGGCCAAGGAATCCTGTCAATTGTTTGAGGTTGTTTTGTGCTATTTTAAGGCACCTTTTCAATCTTGGCAGGATGTATTGCTATCCCCTGTGTAGAGACAATGTGTCCTAGAAGAACTCCTAACAAGATGCCAAAGACATATTTGTCAGGGTTGATAGAAATCCCATACTCTCGACATCTGTTAAAGCACTGCTCTAGGTGTCCCCAATGCTCATGGATTAGGCTATAGACATAGAAGTCATCGAGGTACACCTCAATGAAGTCATATAGATGGTTCTGGAATGCAGCCATCATCACTTGTTGGAATGTAGCAAGGGCATTACAGAGCCCAAATGGCATCACTTTGTAAGCATAGGTTCCCCATTTTTTTGTGAAAGTTGTTTTGGATTGATCTTCTTCTACAATTTAGACTTGATTGTATATGATGAATCCATCCAAGAAGGAATAGAGTTCATGATTTACCACTATGTCCAACAGTTGGTCTATGAAAGGGATAGGAAAATTATCCTTCTTGGTCTTGGAATTTAGCTTTCAGAAATCCACACATATTTATAGCTTTCCATTCTTCTTGGATACTACCACAATGGGCGAAACCCATTCACTATTAGCCACCGGATAGATGAACTCGACTTCAAGGAGCTTCATTAATTTGGCCTTCACTAGGGCAGAGTAATTTGGATTGATACGCCTTTGTCTTTGCTTCACAGGTTTGGCATTATGCTCTAGGTGGATGTGATGCTGGCATACTATGGGATCAATCCCATTCACATCTTTGTATGACCATGCAAGCATATCCAAGTTCTCCTTCAGTAGATCATGCAAGACCGAGAGTTCTTCTTCTGGAAGATTAATTACCATGATGTTCAATTCCTTTTGCACCCGCGAACGTTAGTTGCTTTTCACCTTCCACTTCGCAGATGAATGTCCCATGGACTGCTTCTGGGTAGAGACCCGACTCCTTCAAGGGAGCAGTCTCCTCTTCTATTAGAGAGGTTTGGGATTTGGTTTGGGAATGAGTTACTTCTTGACATGAAGACTCATCCTCCGAGGATGCATCCAAGAATGTCACATAACATGAACCTTCTACATTCCGTTTAAGCTGCCAGACTAGTAGTTGTTGGCAAGGTGCATCATCATCATCTTCTCTTAGGAAGGGTAACTTTGGGCGACAAGATCCACTACTGAAAGAAGGCCAATTCTTCTTAATCTATTTCTTATAGAGGCTTTGCTTATGATGTGACTCATTAATCAGTCCAAAGGGTGCCATAGTCATTATGTCAAACAGAAAGGGATCTTTTGTTTCTGAGGCTTCTGGAACTTCTAGCACTTCTTCCTCATCTTTGCCTTCTGCGAGAAAGAAATACTCATCTATCTCACTTTATATTCTTCTTCTACATTATCACTTTCGTTCTTTTCAGATTCTTTTTTTGCCTCTGTGGAGGCTCTGTAAGAGAAGAACAGACTCTCTATTATGTTCTCTACTTCTACTTCTATCTTTATCTTTGCCTCTGCGTTTGGCTCTACCTTTGCTACTTCTATGTAACAAGGAGAACAATACATCCATGCTTCTATCTTGCTATCAGAGGTAATTTCAGAAGTCAATTTGGGTTCAGGCAGGAGGTATTCACCCATTGACAAAGACTTTGTTTCCTTCAAGAGTTGACTTAGAGTGCCCACTAGACTGTGCCTCTATTTTCTTTGGAAAGATTTGTTTGACAGCTTCTTCATCTCCTGATGTACCGTCTATTACTTCATTGGAGAAGTCTATTACGACTTTGATGGAGGTGGATCCATTGCCGTTTTGTGATCCATATAACTTCAATACCACTTTATTGGGTCCTCTACTGCCTAGGGTTAGGGTTCCTTTGAACCAATCCGCTCTTTCTCTTGCTTCAAAAAGCCAAGGTCTTCCCAGTAGAGCAGAGGGTATTAGGTCCCATAGGAATTTGTTTTGACCACCAAATATGTCAACCAATAATCTCTTCATATGCGAGGGTTGTCTTCACGTATGGGAGAATACCCAAAGGCTTGATTCTCCTTTGGTCTGCCAGTCGGATAAGCCACTATGTAGGTTGGATTTCTTGCAAGCCTAGATCCTTCATTGTCACATCTGTCATGATGTTCAGATCAATACATTTTCTATAAAACATCCTTCAATCCATATGCCAGTCTTTGGGATTCCAGGATCCAGGAAGGCACTAGCTACATCCACTTCCTTTACAGGATTTGAGACTCTGTTGGACTTGGTTGCTGTAGAGGGAGAAATCCTTAGGCCTCTTCTTCTTGTTAGTATGCTTTTGAATTTCTTTTGACAGATAGGCGACAACATCAACAATTGTCAAAATGTTAGATTTGGTTTAAAAGTGCCTAGGTCTTTGACCAAGTCATATTCTTTGATAGGATCCATAGGCTTCTCCAATCGGCTAGGGAATGGGGCCACGCCTACTTTTGCCTTCCCTCTTTCTTCTAGGAGCGGAAATATTTGTGCTTCTTCTCCTTGAGGAGGTACTACAGTATCCTCTATCTCTTGGATCTCTAGTCCTATCTCTCCAATTGTCTCTATGGCTTTATGTGGCTCTGTAGTGCTTTGTATCACATTATTCTATGCTGCATTGTTATGTTTCTCCCTAGGAAGGTTGAACTTCACAGTCTTGGCAGAGGGAACGCTCTCTTTGGGAACTATGGGTTTTCCTTTCTTTGCACGCGTTAGTGCAACAACTTCCCATTCCACCAAATTGGAAGCATGTTCTTGGGTCTTCTATTGGGTATCAAAAGTATATTTCACAGGATCAGGACTTGGATAGTCTTTTGCAGTGTAGCATTCTCCTTTGCATCGACTGCATAAGGGTTTGTAGTCTAGAGGCCTTCTAGGATTTGGACAATTTGGTGAGATATGACCCTTTTCTCCACATCTATAACACTCTACCTATAATCTCTGGCCACGGCCAGATTGTCATCCTCTGTACCTCTGAGAGGGAAACCTCCTTAGACCAAAATCAGGACTGAATTCCCTAGGCTTTGGTCCAATGTCCTGCATTGTCATTTTGGATTCCAGCAAGTTGAATTTTGCTTCTTCATCTTTCTTTCTTCTAAATGCATCTCCTTCAGAGAGAAAATATCCTCTGTATGTTTCTTCCTCAAACAGTATGAATAGAAGGCCCCAGGAATGGTTGGTTTTAGGAGGTATGGTCTGGAAAATCTCCCTCATATGTGCATATGTGAGTCTTTGGATACGAGGCTTTCTACCATATTTGCAAAGACAAGCACAACAAGTTGGATCTGCCAAAGTCTGTCAAATGCATCTTTCTTGGATGTGGAAAGAAAAGAATAAGAGGAAAAGAGAAGTTGCCAAAAAAGCAATCAAATCACCTTACTACACATAGATCACAATCGCTGCACCTAGGGGTCCTCAAGCTAGGTGCGTTTGATGGCTTTGATCGGTCGGCTCTATCCTTAACCCCCTAGTCCATTTTTATTCCCCACATCATGCTTAGGGCACATCAAGGGCAGGACATACCAAGGGAGTCACACTCACCTATGGTTAGACTCGTCTCCCTAAGCCGCACCCACTACACCTCCCTTAGGCACAAACTGGGTCCCTCAAGTAGTGTGGGACAATACGCAAGCTGATCTAACTCCCAATTCCACTAGCACGAGCACAATGCACCACACGGTAAGGTAGACACTCCCCCTCGGAAGAAGTGCACTTCTTTTCTTTTCAGGTACATACAAGGGCTACAAACCACCCACTTCGAAGGCCCTGTCATCCACTCCAACCACTCTTGGCCTCCACCAACTCAACATTTTGATCAACTTCTCTCCAACAACCAATCCCCAAGAGGCCCCATCATTATCCACACTCCTATCACCTTTCAAATCACCAAATCCTCATCAACATAGATCTGCAAGTGCCATGGGACTAGAACTCATCTAGCAGGGGGGTAATGTTAACCCCAGTTCCAGACCAAGAAAAACAAGTCCAAGAAAACTCCAAATGCAGACACAATAGAAGAAGCAGGAAGGAAAATGGCCATAAGCGTAAGGGCGGCCTCAAAAGCTAAGTCAAAGGAAAAGGGGCATTTTTTAAATGCAAGGCACCCCTAAAACTCTTGTAAAAGAGCGCTAGGCTCCCTCCTATGCAAATTGTAAAAGGTAGAAGGACATAGGTAAAGAGAAAGGGCAACTATAAGGGAATGGGAAAAGAGAACCTTGCCACAATGGTCAGTCATGTAAAAAGGGAGATGGGTGCCCAAAGGGATAAGGGATTTATATGTAAACTCAAAAATTGAATGAGAAGCTCATTCTTTAGTGTGTGGGTAAAGTGGGATCTTCTTCTTTATATATAAACTCAAAAATTGAATGAGAAGCTCATTCTTTAGTGTGTGGGTAAAGTGGGATCTTCTTCTCTCCTTCTTACTTGTTTTGTGTGCTTGAGAGAGGGAGTGTGAGAGTGTGAGGGTGAGGGATCTTGGAGAGGAAGCTCTCCATCATCTCCTCTCTTCTTTTCTCTTCTCTTGTCTTGCATGTGGCTATGGAGGATGGAGTTTAGATGTTGAGGCTTGAGGATGCTTGAGCTCACATCACGAATCATGGAGCTACCGACTTTCTTGAGGGAGGGGTGTTGAGATGTTTGCAATCACACCTACTTCAGTCTCTTCGGAAGAGGAGCAATGAGGGCTCAGGACTAGAATCCCATAAGCACAGTAGGAGAAGTGCTACCATCCAGTTTCCTATAAAGCATTGTACTTGCTCTCTTTTCTAATGCAATGCCATATTACTTTTGTCCTTTAGTAAAGTCTCTGTGTCATTGTTAGTCTATACACAATATTGTGTTTATGAGTCCAAGCTTCCATCTTGGAACCTAATTCACTTGTGTAACAGTTAGTCATGTCAGTGTCTTCATGAACTCACTCTTTCTCTTCCAACCTCCATAGCTTCTTCCTCAAGCCATATTCTAGATCCATGTTTTTACAAGGAGGCTACTCATTTGGGCATCAAGGTAAGCTCACTACACCCTGGTAGGATTGAAGGCGTGTTGGCTAGGTGAGAGATAGCCATCGGTGCTTGCTTGAAACGCTTGAAACAAAAAGAGGTTTGTGGGTCTTGGTAGCTGAGCATGAGCACCCTCTACAAAAACTCTCTAATTGACTTGGAAATCTCAAAATAGACAACTTCAATGGAGGCTTTATGTTGTGAGAATCAAGCTTAAGTACGTTTAGCTAGTATTAAAGTCTAGCCTCACTTTCTAGTTCTACCCTTGTATATGAAGATGAGGCTCAAACTTAGCATGCAATGGCAAGGCTTACTTATTTTCAAGCCTCAATTGCAAGGTCTACTATAGCACATGGAGCTAAGCCTCAAACTTAAGCATAAGTCTCACTTGTAGAGGAAGGTGAGGCCAAACTCAAGTTTATGCCTAAGTTTCTAGAGCAACACAAGCAAATTAAGAGAACTCTATACTAGACTCACTTTCTAGCTCTACCCTTGACCGTGAATGTGAGGCTTAAGTTCGAGCCTCACTTGCCACTACTACACTAGCATATAGGGATAAGGCTCGATTGAGCTCTATGGTAGAACATGAAGGTGAGGCTCTAGCTTAAGCTCTAGCCATCGGGTAAGTTACTTATGAGTATATGTGTGTATCATCTGGGTTCAAAATAAGGTATTTTTAAAATATCATTTTTATATGTTTTTACATACAAAAAGGTATAATATAAAGGGTTCATTTACAAATTTGAATAGAAAAGGGTCATGTTTTATGTAAGAAAATTTCATAGATAAGGATATTTATAAGTAGGCCTTGAACGCACGTGATGTAGAGAATATACATATAGTAACTTCCCTGAGCTCTAGCCTCACTTGCTAGCTCTACACTAGAACAAGGAGGTGAGGCTCAAACATAGATCATTGACTTACTTCCTCTACACTAGAAGAGGGAGGTGAGGCCCAAAGTCAAGTTCATGCCTTTGTACCTAGAGCTACACTAGCACATGAAGTGAACACTCCATCGAGGCTCACTTTCTAGCTTTGCCCTTGACCATGAATACAAAGGAAATGTTGAAATCAACTCTAGGTAATGCTATTGTGCATTGAGAGGATGAAAGGAAAATAAAATATAAAAGAGAAAATAAAATGACATAAAAAACTCATTCATGAGTAATAATAGTATTGAATCTCTCACATGCTAGAGAAAGTATGCATGGAGAGATAGTAATTTTAACAAGAGAGAGTAATTTTGACGCTACCTAAAACACATTTTGAAACACTAGAGCCCTAAGAGAGAGACCAAGGAAAAGGGGTTTCTACTGCAAGAAAATCTATCTTGTAACATCAACAAGCTTTTGTTTCATTCTTTAGATGACCAAAAGAAGGAAAACATCAAATCTTTACGCAGTATCATAGTAGATATCTCCCATGGATTTGATAGAATCAACCATAATCTTCAACATCTTCACAAAATCCATAAATAAAACAAGGAATATAAAAGAATACACCAATTTTGAATAGAAATCAATCACATAGTATTCATCTCCAATGTCTTTATAGTTTTCTCTTTCAATCTCTCATAGAAAGATACATTGTCTTCATAGATTTGACTATCTCTTGTATATGATCTCTCACACACTCATACACTCTCAATAATACATCATATCCTCACTACAATACTCAATAATGGCACTTAATAATCCATCTTAGGTCATGGATGTTGTCACTTTAGTCTTCTCTTCAGTCTTTATCAGTTGCTTCTTCCATTTGTTTTAGCTATTTTGAACTTAGATTCATCATTTTCAAAAGTTAGAAAACTTTCCCAAAGTCACACATACATTCTATAGAACACTTACAGAAGATCTACAGAACAGAATAGAACAAAAACAGAGCAGAGACAGAGTAGAGACAGAGACTCTACAGAAGGTCTACAGAGGGTTACAGAAGGTCATCAAAACCTCATAACTCATACTAAAACCATTCCAAACTATCAAAAACTATTCAATAAACTTTCAAAAGACCTTATCCTTCTTCAATCATCAATTCATGATTCATACAGAAGAGAATCAGAACAAAACAGAATCTAAATAGAAGGTATCAGAACTAATCAGAACCTCAACAGAACCTATCAGAATATCACAGAGCTTCATATTTCCTAAGAATCATCATGAGCTTCCAAAACATAATAAATATCATCCAAAACACTCTCAAACACTTCCATTAACAACCATACATCACTCTAAATCCATAAAAAATCAATCATTCAGACCTCAAAAACAATAAAAATCAGTCAAAAATTCAGTCTTTTTCCACTCTCAACATATCCCCACACTTAGAAAGGAAGCATCCTCGCGACCTAAGGAAAAGAAGAATATAAGTTCAGTAAAGAGCTCAATTCGATCTTCTTTAGTATCTTCAATAATCACCCTAAACCACGACCCCAACTTATCACCTGTATCTAGGAATACTACTAAAGGAAAACATTGTTATTCAGTAACACATCTTATAAACAGTAAAAAGTCATGAAAAATTTGTAAATGATATAAGAGGTTCCTCAGTTTTGCATCGTAGGCTTGCCATCCACCATCACCATTAGTGTCAATAGTCGAAAAGAGAGCTCTCGAACAAATTATTCAACCATCACGAACTCATCACATATAAATTAATACATCACAAACACAAAACAACCATCTGAATGGGACCTCCAAAAAATATATCATTAAGAAGCACAGAAGATACATTCACAGGTATCAGTGAAGATGATCCCTCTTGAAAGCTTGATGATTACGAAAGTGATCCATGGATAAAGACTCATCTACAAAAGATCTTGGAGGATTCTGAAAGAATTGAAGGCAGCACATCCTTTCTAGTAAAACAAGGTATTTGTTAGGTAAACAAAGGGTATGAAAATATAGGACATCCAACTGTTGGGAATCAATGTTCACATTGACATTCATACAAAGCTTGGGAATGGCGTTATAGGAATACCTATGCATATATGCTAGGTACCACGCAAAATGGGCTGTCAATCTCACTAAAGGATCTAGAGATTGTGAATATTGTTGAGAAAAATGGAGGTAATTTTGGTACGCTTGACTAGCAGTTGTCTAGTCCCCTGGAATTAATGGCCAATTAATCTGTGGTCCCGTAAGAGAATCAGTTGAGTTCCATCCTCTTCTTCTTGGAATCTGCTGATCAAATCCTTCATATCCACTAACCAACTGAGGGGGTTGAGAAATAGAAGTGGTAGGAGATGGAAGAGGAATGAGTAAAAGAGGATGAAGAGATGGGTAAGAAAAATCATAAAATGAGGAATAAGCTAAAGAAGGAGTAGCTAAAAATTTAAGCGAATGAGTTAAGAAAGACGTCTATTGATAAGTAGGAAAAGTAGAAGGTATATGGATAGATGGGGAAGGACAAGGTGGAGAAGGGGAAAAGACTCGATCTTCAATGAAAGAACAATAGGTAAAGATTGGAATTTGAGGAAAACCCTGAGATTGAAAAAGGAGAGGTAAGATAATTGCTGAGTTGGATTGATAAAGGGAAAAATAAGCATCATAGCGATGGGCCATTTGTTGATAATACAATAAGCTAGGAACAGAGGGACCTAACACAAATCATCGATGGTAGGCATCAAAGAATGATGAATCAAATGGTTGTTTTTTGGAAAGATAAGCTAAGAGATCCACCCTTAGTTGGTTAGTGCTTTGCACATGAGTAGAAGTTGTATTCTGGCGTTGGTTCAGGACTACAAAATCAATCATTGAGTGCCATAAAGTGTCAGGGCAAGTAGCAAACTTTAGAAGAATAGCACTGAAACATTTCATCTATCCTCAACCCCAAATTGTTGACACATAAGAAAGCTTGTAAGACCACATCCCCCACATAACAAGCCAGATCGATGTCATCTGAAATTAACAGATTACCTCATAGATACATGTAAGACAGCAACATGGTATCCATCATCATAGAATCTTCAAAGACCTTACAGACAACTTCTGTTAGCAAATCAGAAGACTAAGCCCCATTCCAACTATCCTCTGGAAGAGGGAGATCCATCGTTGAGATCTTAATATAGAAGGCCAACTTCTGCAACTGATAGTGGACAAAAAAGAAATGGTCAGGAGAAAAATACTCTTGAAATTGCTCAAATGTAGACCATAATAAATCCATCTTAGACTGAAATCTTTTCACTTTATCTTAAAACAACTGACATAATGTGGCCTGCTCTGGAGAACTGTCAAGTCCTGTTGAGATATAGAAGGAATCATGGGGACACTAGGACATAGAGGAATGGACCGTGACTGCGCTAGTTGGTCCGTCCTTCAACTGTTTAATTTGGGAAGCTTGGGATTCCACTGTATTGTGAGCAGTCTACAAAGCTGATAGTTTTGTATCCAAAAGAGTCTTAAACTCTTAAGCTTCTTTGGACATTTTCTCTTTCTCTTCCGAAACTCTAGCAACCTTTGATTGAGCTTCTACTAACTGAGTTTTCAAAGAAGATATTTCTTCTCTTTGGATCTCAATCATTTGTGTCTGCTGCTCCATCTTCTTAAACAGATTGGCAATAGTATCTTTAGCAGAGACTAACTCTGTGGTTGCCTTATGCATCTGGTCCTTCGATTGCATCAATTCTTCATAGAAAGAAGCATATAATTGTTGAACACAAGCTATCACTGAGAGTTCAATAGAACTCTGGATATCGTTACAAAGGAAAGGAATGGCATCCCCTGACACTAAGTTGTTCAACGAAGGAACTGATATTTCCAAAGAACCCTCTCGATGTGCCCTGAATAAATTGTTGCATGTGAGATAGGCAAGGAGGTCACTTCTAGAGGTGGCAGGAACTGACACTGAAGGAATGACTGGTGAAATTTTCTCTGCTACATGCTTCAAGCGCTTCCACTGAATGACCAATGGAGGAGGGGAGTCAATATCCTCTATGTCAATGGGTTCTGAATCTTCTGAAGGGTGAGAGACTGGATCAGATGGAGGAGGAGGTAACACACCCTTATTAAGGCTTGAATAGGTCAAAAAAGCAAATAAATATGAACCATAGGTTACATTGGTAACATTCCCTTTAGTCATCTTGACAAAATGCTGGTCCATCTTCGTAAGAAGGTAAGTACTCCAGTCAATGGCAACCCCTTTTAAAACCATCCCTTGAGGCTGTGAAGAGCTCCTTGGACAAATAGTGAGATGGTGTCTTGGTAGGCATGAACCTGTCCTAAAGAAATTGATAGACTAGCTTCTAGAGAGGATCAATGATCATTGAGAAAGACACTCCTGAAGTATTGATCACCTTCTTGACATCGAGGACCTCTTTAGTCTGCTTCTGCAACAACTTGAGGATCTCTTCATTTGAGAATAACTGTTTGGCTATGACAAAGGGTTCTCCTTTGTAAGGAAGAGACAAAGCCTTTCCTAACCCTCTAGGTGTCAAGACCATGGAGGTACCATGCACCAAGCCCGATTTCTTACTGTATGATGCAAGAAACTGATCACAAAGACTTGGATTGTCTGGAATCAGAGGGAGTGGAGCAACCATAAAAGATGCAAGGTCAGCTTTTGCAATAGGCTCAAAAGTCAGTAGGAAAGAATAATCTCTACTGATCAATGGGACATACTGAATAGGAGGAGGAGCTTGAGACGCCATTCAAATGGAATACACACATACACCACACACACAGACAATCACAGTGAATTCTTGCAAAACAACAAAATAGCTATTAAAAAAAATCGATCAAAATAAGCACACACAGACGTAGCTAACCAACTGACCACCCCAAACAATCCACATCCTAGAAAAAATTCAGCATGACCCCTACATATATGCGATCGAAAGCTTCATGCTATGAAAAAAACAGGCACCCAAGACTCCGTATTAGGTATTAAAAAAAACTACAGACCGCATCCGTAATCGTAGCACACAATCAAACCATAATATCTCAATAACCTAATCAAGACATAACCAGAACTTTGATAAACAATGTTAGCTTAAAGGACTGTGTTTGCCCATCCCATGAAGTGTATTTATTAAAAGGAAAAAAAGTGTAGTGAGGAAAATGATTTTAGTGAAGGGTTCGTTTTAATAAATTATTAACAATGGTTGAAATTTTATTAGGTTGTAAACCTTAATAAAAAACGACAGTTCATTTTTAAATTGTTAGTTACAATTTATTAATGTGAAACGGTGCTTTTAACGAATCTTGGACTTCGATACCCAGACTCAGGTCTCTAAATGCATATTCATTGATTAAAAATTTAATGTGTCTAAAGCACTATTCTTTTTCAACATGTGCATTTTTATGATGGCTGGTTCATTTTTATTTAAAATTAAAGTGCCTCTGAAGTGCACATAGCGCATTTAAAGTGAACATCGGGTTGATTTTAATTTATTAGAAACATGTGTGTTTGGTGTGAGCGCACGTGAAAAAGTGGGTGAATAAAGTTTATTTTAACAATTAACCGTGGTTAAAGGATAGCAAAAAATAAATGAAGCATGAAAGATAGATACCTAGTAGGGGTGTGTATGCAAGAGACTGAGGGCGCATGGAGTAGTCCCAAATGTAAGGAATCCAACAAAAAAGCAAAAACCACTAACTAGAAAAAATAAAACACATTATTATTAAAAAAAACAAAAGAAATATCAAGACAATGTTAGTGGGATCACATTTGGTCTAGTTAATGTTGATTAGTGTGTGGATGATATTATAATTATTATTATTAAATTGTAATTTAGGTATGTTTTTATTTTTGTCCGTTTTTTGTTTGTTTGTATTATTTATTTATTTATTTATTATTATGTTTGATTTATTAGGGTATCAATTAAACCTAAGTGAGAATTGAACCATCAGGCTTCAACAATGGATCTATATTTTTTTTGTAATTTTGCAGTCTATTTTTGGCATTTAAAATAAATTTTCTATGAACTTAGGTTAAAAGTTTATCATTGGGGTTCGAAAATAATAGGATGATCATGTGTCAAGACTTTTTCAGCTTATAAAATATTCAAAAAGTAATCAAATGCATTGATGGAAATTTTTGTGATTTTTTGAATTTAATTCTAAATTTTAGGGATTTTTAACAAAAATTTCTCAATTTTTAGTGAATTTTAAAAAGGATTTTAAATATTATTAATTATTTTGCAATTAATTCTCTGTATTATAATCAGTAAGATAAACCATAAAATTATTCAATTTAGTAAGGATTTTTTAGAAATTTTTATTTTTTAATTGATTTTTAATGGATTTTAAATGGTTTTAAGTGTTTTTAGGTATTTTTCGCGGGTTTGTGGAAAATGAAAGGAGATACATGGGCTTCATGTGAACAATTGCGTGTGCTCGGGGATGTCACGCACCACCGCATGATAAGACCAAACGCGCGTCCTCACGTGTGAACACCCGTTGGCAACTCACATACGGACAGGTATACCTCGATGCCCGCGTGAACATACGCACACAGAGGACCATCGGGTAGAAAAGGAGCCAGTGTGTGGGGGGCAGTGGTGTGGTTTGGTGAAGTCGGTTTTTTTTTTTTGGTTGGTGTTTGGGGGAGGTTCGGCCGGTGGAGGTGGTGGGAACGGGGGCTAGGAGGGGGGGTAATGGGGTAGGGGTATGAAAGGGGGCTATGGTGGGGGTAATTGGGGTTAGGGGTGTGCTTAGGTTAGGGGGTGGTTAGGTTAAGGGATGGTTAGGTTAAGGGGTGTGTGGGCGGCCAACGGGAGGAAGGGGAGGAGGAGGAGGAGGAGGAGAAGAAGAAGAGAGCATCGCCATGTCGATGAGGATGTCGTCACGTGTGGGGCCTTACGACGCGGAACTGCAGGTGAGGATACTGAACGCGCAGGACCTGAAGGGTGTGAAGCATGTGGGGAGCATGAACATGTACGTGATGGTGGAGATCAGGCGGCCGGACGATCCGCTCGTGAGCGAGGAGGCCCTGAAGGTGCGGATGCTGTCGCGGGGCGGGGGAACCAACCCCACCTGGAACGAGACGCGGGTGTTGTCCTGGCGCTTGGACGTGCTGTGGGTGAGCAAGGGTGGCCTCTTAGCGTGGTTAGGAGACAAGGGCAGAGGAGGCCATGGGTGGCGGAGGGGGAGGACCCGGTGGCAGGAGGGGGAAGGCGACCACGGGCGGTAGGAGGGGGAAGGCGACCAGGGCGGCAGAGGGGCAGAGGAGACCACGGTGGCAGGAGGAAGGGAGAGAGGAAGAATGAGATGGCCGCACGATAGGTAGGGTAGTTTGTTTTTTTAAAATTTTTTTTTTTTTGGTGTTTTGCCCTTTTTTAAAAATTGTTTTTTTTCTTTGTTGTTTGTTCCTCTTTTTTTTTCATTGTGTGGTTTTTTTTTAATTTTTCGTTTTTCGTTTTTTGTTTTTTTTTTCTTTTGGTTTTTGCTTTTGTGGTTTTTTTTGGGTTTTTTTGGTGGTTTTTTTGTTTTTCTTTTGTTTTTTTGTTTTTTATTATTGTTTTTTTGTATGTGTGTGTGTGTTTTTTTTGTTTTTTTGTTTTTTTGTTTTTTTTGGTTTTTTTTTGTGTGTTGTTGTTGTTGTTTTGTTTTTTTTTTGGTTGTTTTTGTTTGTTTGTTTTTGTTTTTGTTTTGTTTTGTTTTTGTTTTTTGGTTGTTTGGTTTTCTTTTGTTTTTTTTAATATTATAAAAACTACTATTAGTTGGGTTGTGTTGGTGTATGTGTGTGTGTGTATGTTTTTTGGGTTTTTTTTGGTTTTTTTGTTCTTTAATTATTTGGTTGTTTTGTTGTGTTTTGGGTTTGTTTGGCTGGTTTTTTTTTTGGTGTGGTAGTTAATTGTTTGTTGTTTTTTTGGTGTAAAAAAAAAAAGAATGTAAAAGGCCAGCGCTATAACAACACAATTAAGATAAAGAGAAATACATTGAAAGAACACCAAAAATATTAAAAACATACAATCAAAATGGTTGTGCGTAGGGCACTACCCTCATGACCCACGTATCGCCCTCATTAGCCTGACCGAACCATTAAAGGTGCCCATCCACCTGCGAAGCAACACTATGGAGTGCCCCAGGGACCCCTATTGGGATAAACATGTAAGGTATGTATCCACATTAACCTGTGAAAGAAGGCTTAAAACAATTACCATAGCAACATATCGGACATAAACATGTAAGGTATGTATTCATGATTGCCTTGCGTCCCTAGCCAAAGATTCGTATCCAGAACAATAAGACCGATTCACAAGCACATATTCCCATGCTCTCCGTGCTTTGTCAGTACACAAGTGATAACTTCATGGTAATGAGACGCTCGTTGAGTTACATAGTGAAGGGAGTCTTTCATCCGCCGTCATTGGAGGGAGAGGTTATACTTGGGATTCCTTGTGAAAGACAAAACCCTATCTTTTGGACACTATAGGGTGAGTATAAGGCGTCACGGGCACATTAGCAATGCGTAATCAAACAGGTGGGGCAATCGCATAAACCCATTGGACGCGCACACAACGTCTTATGCAGTCATATTGTAGGTGGTGCAAAAACATACTTGCAAGTTTGTGAACCAATATAACCTAATTCGAAGGATCCAACTAGAATCAATGTGGCTTAATTGCACTACCATAGCGAACAAAGCACCTTGCCCATTTGCCACCAGTGTGAGAACCACATGTCGTAGGAAAGGCAGGAACAATAAAGCGTAAAATTTTGGTGTTCCTTAGGACTTGGTAGCACCACAACCAAAAGCATGACCACCATGTGTTAACTAATTAACCAACCCCTATATACAAGACCAACAAGTGAGACATAAGATTTGAGAGCCATATATGGCGAGTAAGGCAAAATGCAAAATGTATGCAAGGACGACATGTGTGGTAGCATGTAGAAGAGATCTAACAATGAGTAGGGAAGGTGACATTGGGGGTTGAGGCCAAACCCATGGACAACCAAGGCGTAGCATTGGACAAGTGGCCACCCTCAAGCTTAAAGCCCGCAAAATGGCACATGATAGGGGATGCGAGCCCAGTGAACGGGGGCTCCCACCGTGCATAGTAGGTGGTATGTGCGTGTCTGTCAAGTTATGTGAAAATTAAAGAAAATTGTCGAAGGGGCATTGGGGATGTGGATCCTCACTTCTTAAGTCCCACATGGCTAGTCAAAACTCACGTCATATGCTTTGGAGCAATGCCTGTAAGAAGCTAGGAATAAGGATTTAGTGTAAATAATATTGATATTATGCCAATGTCAGTGTGCCATGGCATAATATCAATATTATTTACACTAAATCCTTATTCCCAGCTTGTCAGAGAGTGAACTAGAGAGAGAAAGAGGAGAGAGAAGACTGCAGAAGAGAGAGAAAGACTACATGAAGAGAGAGAAGAAGAGTGACGAGGAGAGAGAGACTAGATTTGGAGAGAGAAAGATAGGAAAGAGGGAGAAGCCATAGAAGCTGTGAGCAAGATGGAAGAGAAGGACTGTAATTGTATTAATGTGTCAAAAAGATACGAAAAATTACATATCCTCTCCTTTCATACCAATGTTAGTGTGACATGGCATAATATCAATATTATTTATACTAAATCCTTATTTCCAGCTTCTTACAATCCATCCCTTCCTAAAAGTTTTTGTCCTAAAAAACAAACTTGGAAGACTAGAAAAAAAATGGATAGAACAGAGTACTACTCTATTGTTACAGCTTTATAAATGGGAAATGAATGAAGTATGACTAACTATATGGATTGAGATTGAAGAACGGAAGTAAGCCTCAGCTATATACATGATTTGGAGTACTTCAAAAGTATATGGAGCCATAAAGTCTTCAACAAATAATCTCAAAACAAAGTAGATAGCTTGCTGTGTAAATAGACCCGGCTGGACCAAATCTGCCATAACTTCTGGTAGAAGTGTCCAAATGAGATGTACCATATATCAAAACGAAGCTCTTGAAGAGTACTTTAAGCCCATGTAGATAGCTTAATTCTGAAAATTAGGCACGATAAAAACTGTTCTAAAACAGCGTGATGTCCTGATCCTGTTTGTATCATCACTAGCTCCATAATCAATAGGCTTCAGCTACCAATGTATCCCTTAAGAAAGGAAACTCATCCAATATAGAATTAGGCCTCCAGGAAGCTTCCTCAGGTGGTAAACCTCCATTTGATTAAATATTCCATGATAGAATGAGATCAAAGCTTCTTCTCACACTGACCTATAACAGCCTCTGGGATGTACTGAATAAGACCTTCTTCATCAATAGGTGGTAGCTCATCAACTATATCCACTGGATCACCATAAAAGGGCTTGAGCTGACTAACATGGAAGACATTATGAATCTTTGTGGAAGAGGGAAGCTCTAATCTGTATGCCAAATCTCCAATTCGCTTAAGGATCCGGTAAGGGCCATAAAACCTGTGGGCAAGCTTATTACTAGATCCATCTTTTAATGTAGAGTACTTGGACTTGGGCACCTTCAGTAAGACCAACTCTCTTTCTTGGAACTCCAAAGGCCTGCTTTTCTCATCAGCATACATCTTCATTTGATCTTGAGCCTTCCTAAGATTTATCTTACATTGCTGAAGAAGGGTCTGCATTCTTTCTAACTCTTCCTTCCCATGAGGATTAATCCTTTCATTAAAGATGACTGTGGGTAAGGGCACCTTGTAACCATACAAAGCCTCAAAGGGTGAAACTCCGATACTAGCATGAGTAGAATTGTTATAAGCAAACTTAGCCAAGTGTAACCAAGAATCCCATGAAGTTTGGACATCATAACAAAAATAGCAAAGATAAGTCTCCAACCATTTATTGATCTTTCTCCCTGTCCATGAGTTTGGGGATGATATGGAGCCTATTTAGTGCCCATAGATGTAAATAGCACCTACCAAAAGTTACTCATAAACTTTGAGTCTCTATCATGAATAATCACCTGCCAATCCATGTAGTCTAAAAATCTGCTCCATAAACTGACTGGCCACTTGAGAAGTAGTAAATTGAATCTTGGTTGGAATAAAATGGGCTGCCTTGGTGAGTCTGTCTACCACTACATATATACTATTCCATCCCTTCTTGGTAGTAGGTAATAAAATCCATAGTAATATGAGTCTATTTACCTATAGGAATAGGTAATAGCTGTAACAAACCTCCTGGCTTATGGGTGCTGTCCTTATTCTGTTGACAAGGCATACACTTCACGACAAAGTCCTTGACATCTTTCCACAGTGCTTTCCAATAGAAACTTTTACTGATTTTGTCATAGGTCTTGAAGACTCCTAAATGTCCAGCTAGAGGCGAAAGATGTAGTTCCTCCATAATTTCCGGCATAAAAGAAGAGGTAGAAGGAATAACAATCTTGCCTTTCAACCAAATAAGGCCATTTATGAACTGGTAATGCGAGTTTTCTTCCATAAGACCTTGCTGTAATTTCTGAAAGATATGGCTGAATTCTTTATCCAGAAGATAAGCCTCCTGTAATTCTTCAATCCAATCATTATGCAATTCTGTCATAGCTGAAACTTTGCAAGCCCACATACAAGAAAGAGAATCAGCCACTATATTATCTTTGCCCCTTGTATGAGTGATGTCAAAATCATAATTATGTAATGTAGCTACCCAACGACGTTGCTTTGGAGTACGATTGGACTGAATAAGGAAATACTTAAGTACCCTGTGATCACTGTGTACTCTGAATCGACTGCCATATAAGTAATGGTGCCACTTCTTAATTACATGTAAGATAGCCAACATCTCTTGGTCATAAACATTCATGGCCATTTCTTTATCTGTAAGCTTACGGTCTCAAAGGCAATTACTCCATGCTCCTGTAGCAAAACAGCCCCAATGCCATAGCCACTAGCATCACACTGTATAGTAAATTCTTTGGAAAAGTCTGGGCATACTAAGATACGAGTAGAGGTAAGGAGTTCCTTTAACTGGTTGAAGCTACTATCTGCAAGAGCATCCCAAAAGAAAGCCTCCTTCTTCAACCTATCAGTCAAAGGAGCTACAATTGTCACATAGTGCTTAATAAATCGGCGATAGAATGAAGATAAACCAAGGAATCCTCTAAGAGAGGTAGTAATAGTAGGCGTTGGCCAATCTTTTATACATTGCACCTTCTTGGGATCAGCATGTATTCCTTTTTCACTGACAATATGTCCCAAGTATTCCACTTTAGTCTGCATGAAAGAATGCTTCTCCTCCTTAGCAAAAAGCCTATGATGCCTCAATACATCAAAAACCCTCCTCATATGTGCCAAGTGATCCTGTAAAGTCTTGCTATAGATTAGAATATCATCAAAGAACACCAAGACAAACTGAAAGAGGAAAGGTTATAAAATCTTATTCATCAGGCTTTGGAAGGTAGCTGGAGCATTTGTAAGCCCAAATGGCATCACTAAGAAATGATAGAGCCCACGATCAGTCCTGAAAGCAGTCTTGACTTCATCACCCTCTCGCATGCAAATCTGATGATACCCTGACCTCAAATCAATCTTCGTAAAAAATCCAACCTCCTTAAGCTCATCAAGCAAATCATCAATTTTGGGTATCGGATACCTATTCTTCACTGTGATCTTATTAAGATCCATGTAGTCAATGCACATTCTAAAAGATCCATCTTTCTTTTTGACTAACATGACTGGATATGCATAAGGTGAAGAACTTGGTTCAATGAATCCCATCTCAAGAAGTTCCTTGATTTGCTTGGCTACTTCCTCTCGTTCACACTTTGATAATCTGTAAGGTGGCTTATTGATTGTCTTTGATTTAGGCTCCAAATCAATGGGGTGATCTACTGCTCTCTTGGGAGGTAATGAAGTAGGTACCTCAAACAAATCTCTATACTCCTCAAGAAGAGCTATCAAGGCTGGATGGTTTGTTGAATTATTGGGCTGATCCTGCATTTCTTTATTCAAATGCAAAACAAATATTTGTAAGCGCCTCTTGTACTCCCTTTTGAGTTGTTGAATGGTAATAAGTTGAAAATTTGATCTACTAGAAATTTCCTGTAAATGGATAAGCTGTCCATTGAAGATAAACTCCATATACAACTGTGAGAAATCCATAGTGATCCTGCCTAATGTCATCAACCAATCACAACCGAGTACAATGTCTATAGGCCCCATTTCCAAAGTTATTAGGTTTACTTTTGCTTCAAAATTTTCAGCCAACTATAAATAAACCTATGGGCATAACTGTGCGCTAATTTTCTCTTCACCATTGGCCACTTGAACTCTAATGGGCTGCTGTAAATCTGTGGGAATACAATTTAGCATGTCCTAGATGGACTTATTCACAAAACTATGAGTACTGCCACCACTGTCTATCAGAATGAACACTAGCTTTCCACATATGCTTCCCTTCATACGGAGTGTATTAGGGCTCTTAGATCCTATCCAAGTATCCATAGAAATAGAATAATTAGTGGCAACAAGCGGCTCATAACAAGTCCCACCTGGATCAAACGGAACACTTCCACCTGGATCAAAAGGAAAAGAGTCGGCTTGATCATAAAAATACTCTTGCCCAACTTCTTCCTCAAGATCTTCATTTTCAGCATTAAGTGCAATGCATTAGCTTCATCCATGTCATCTTCAAAATCCTCAAAAACTAACATACTCTGAAGCTTGGGTTTGTCATTTTTATATACACACTTTGAGGCATGATTAGGTGTATACTTTTCTTCACACTTGAAACATAAGCCTTTCTCCTTTCTTTCTTTATAAAGATCCATAGGAATAGATTTAGGATTCGTATTGGCTGAAATGGATTTAGGCTTGCTGTCCCCTTATTTGAAGTCAACTCTTGGATTGTTTGCTGTCCTGAAATTACTTTGAGGTCTAGAAGCATTGAATGGAGGATAAGTTGGTACCCATAAGCTCCCATTTGGCACAAGATTGCTACCATAAGTGTTACCAACTTGCCCCTGCTTAAAAACAGTCCTTGGCTGTCTAAAACTAGGTTGAAATGAAGATTCTCTTCTATACTTTCTTCCATAGCACTCCACAAGCTCAATAGCCTTAAGAGGGAAGTAGGATTTTGTGCCATGAGATCAGCTGATAAAGATGGCTCTAAACCATACATATACTTATGGAGTTTAGCTTTATCACTGATGCTTTCCACATACATGGTTAGGTTGAGGAATTGGTGAGTGTACTCTCTTACACTTAGGCCTTCTTTGTTCCAAACCATACCATCTGCGTGCTAATTTCTCTTTTTCAAGAGGGGAGACAAATACTTCAGCCATAAGTGCCTTGAAAGCTTCCCAATTCTCTACAAGTATGTTTTCTTTTTTTATATACCTCCACCAAGTATGGGAAAATCCCTCCAAATGCAAGGAAGCAAAATGAATCTTCATGTCATCAGTTTTAGGGAATATGTCAAAGTAGGATTCCATCTTAGAGGTCCACTCCTCTAAATTAGATGGTGAAGATGACTGATCATTAACTTTAGCTAGAAAAATCTTGTCTTTTAGCTCTCTTTCATGAAATGGTTGCTATCCCAAAATAGGCTGATTATGATTACCATGTATGGAACCCCCAAATTGAGATGGAAATCTCCCAACAGGTTGCTGAGAACTACTATATAATCTTCCTGTTGGTATAGAACCCCTAGGAATTCGAGTATTCAGCCCAAAATCTTGAGAATTAGCTCCATTCAAACTGCCCAAATAGTCATCATGCCATTGTGAAGCCTCTCCTACTTCATACTGGCTATTTGGGATGCCTCTTCTTCCAATAATCCCATGTCCATGACCATTTTTCTTAGATGGCTGAAGTGGGGCTGAAGGCTTACTGTTAGAATAAGCTTTCTCCTTAGCTTCTTTTGATCCCATTTGCATTTGCATCCATTGGGAGAATTGTGCCATAAGTTGAGCATTAGATTCCACCAACTTATCAATAGAAGCCTTTGTTTGAGTCATTGAGTCCACCAACTTTTCAATGGAAGACTTCGTTTGATCAGTAAACAAAACCATTTGCTCCATTCTTGATAATATGGCCTCATGTCGTTCCCTATGTCTTTGTTCATGGGTGCACAAGGTATTATTGAGTATACTAACTTCCCCTTGTTGTTGAGGCTCTTCACGGATTTCTTGAGGTGTATCATCCACAACATGGAATCCCTAATTTGTTGAGTATAATCTTCCTAGACCTTATTTTTAACCTTATGTCCTACCATACTAGTGTAGTCATGCAGTACCCCCTGTCAGAAAAACGGCTATAACTTTTGCTAGAGAACTCTGATTTCAAACTTTTTTAGTTCAAATCGAAGCGAAGAATGCCCTCTTTGAGATGAGCTATAGCACACTATAAAAAATTTAGGACAAAAAATTCTATAGCTAGATTTCTGAGTCTGAAGAACTATCCAGGCTGACACCCTGTCTAAACCTATAAGTGCCATGTTTTGACCCTGTAATGCAAGATAGTAACCCCAATGGTTACCAAACCCTGTAGAAGGCTGGATAGGACCTGTGGGTACCCTGTAGTACCTGCACCTATACTTTAGTAATGAAGGGTGTACTTGTAACCACCTGTAAATGCCCTATAAGTGCCCTGTAAATTCCCTGTTTTACCCTGTTTTGAGCCTGTAGGTACTTGAGCCTTTGGAAAGTCTTCAATCTTCAATTCTCCACTCGTTGTACCTGTGTGAGGGATAAAACAACATGACAGGCTCCCTACATGGGCTTCAAATCACCGAGAGGTGGGAAAAGTTCCCCTCGGGTCGGTTGGTTTCACCCCTTCGGGATCTTTGATAGTGAGGGAGGGTCACCTCTCTTTTGTCCCACTATCTCCCCTGGCATCCACCTTTTTCCTCAGTGGGTATATCAACATGGCAGTAGCTAGTAATCTAATCAATCAGCATGAGATGCATTTCTGAAATATTCATTCAGCCTTTCATGAGATGCAATTGAATGGAATCTTGAAAGTTTGGATAAGGGAAGGGTGTTACCAATGCAATTCAGTGACTCATTGATTGCTAGTACTTACCCTTTTACAATATTTCAGCTTGGATAAAAGAATTCAACCAAAACAAACCAAGGTTATGCATGAAGCTTGACAAATTATATCTATGATGAAGTAATGATTGAATCAAGACTGAAATTCAATGGAATAGGATAAAATCAATGAAAATTAACACTAATCTCCGATCTATTGATCAATTCAGTGAATTAATTGAAATAATCTCCCATCAACAAGTGGAAAAGCAATAGAAAGTGAATTATTGAGAGATTTTAGAGATTAGTAAAAGAAATACCTCAATTAAGCTTGAAGAATATGGTAGATGTCAGCTCCAATCCCATTGATGGAAGAATTCTTCAAATTCCGCTATAAATCCATCATAAAGCTTGAAATCTCCATAGAATCAGTCCACGCAAGCTCCAATATGATTAAATCCGTGAAGAATCAATGGCCCGGCCTTGTTTGAACACTTGAATATCAAAGATTCAAGCCTCTTGAAGAAAAGCCCTAAAATAATCCTTCCATTTGAGCTCCAATGTCCTCCACCGGCTGAAATCTCCTGAATGTCTTCAATCTTGAAGTCTATCCGACTTGTACATAGCACTACAGAATCCTTGGAGGTCGGGGAAGTCCAAAATTTGAAGAAATTTGAGCTTTCAAATTTGTGGCTATGGCTTCCCTGTTGTGTTTTAGGGTTTTGAACAAAGAAATTGATGATTAGAGTTCTCCTCTAGTAGCTGAGAGTTGCTGTAATAGATGTCGATGAAGTGTTTCAAGGCAAATGATCAATCAGTGGAAGATCTGGAGTAGATCAAGTGGAGATTGAGAGCAGGGAATTCAACACAAATTTCGGTGCATTTTTTGGGCTGTATTTTGCTCCATTTCCTGCATCACTACATGACCAGTATACTCTTCTTGAAGCTCAGGTGATAAGGAATCATTGCCCCATGATTTGGCTGTGAAAGATTATCAGTAGAGAGAGATCTTTGAAGATTTCTTGGCAGCCACCATGGAAGCTTTAGCCAAAAGATTGAAAGAGAGAGAAGAGAAGCTCCCTTTGAAAAGTAACAAGAGTTTAAACTCTAACTAAGCCCGATTAACCTTTCTTTACCCTAGTTACCTCTACTTTTGCATAAAGTTTGATGACGACCTGCCACTTAAGCCATCCTCCTCCATATCTGACCTTGGATATCTCCAGATGTAGTCTCTTACTAACTTTAGATGATCTGCAACACTCCACTAGTCACTGTCTTGTACAATTTTTGTCTAAAATTGATTTTGATAGAGGAAAATAGGACTGAAAATAGAAGAAAAAAATGGATCAAAGACCAATGCTCTGATACCACTTGTTAGAGAGTGAACTAGAGAGAGAGAAAGAGGAGCGAAAAGAATGTAGAAGAGAGAGAAAGACTACAGGAAGAGAGGGAAGAAGAGTGACGAGGAGAGAAAAAGACTAGATTTGGAGAGAGAAAGACATGAAAGATGGAGAAGCCATAAAAGCTGTGAGCAAGATGGGAGAGAAGGACTGTAATTGTATTAATGTGTCAAAAAGATACAAAAAATTACATGTCCTCTCCTTTTATACCAATGTCACTGTGACATGGCATAATATCAATATTATTTACACTAAATCCTTATTCCTAACTTCTTACAATGCCACTAAACCTTATTTGCACCCTGGGGCCACGAGGACTAGCGTTTGTCTAGACATCTCATCGCCAATTCGAGAAGGATAAAAGGGTCAGGGTCTTGGATACGAGATGTCCAACGAGAACATTCGTTGTGAGGGGTTTGTGCGAAAACTCGGGTGGTTCATGTTGAGATATCGAGCTCCACTTGTGATACGCCAGGGTGACCGTTGTGTATTTATGTCACCGACTTGTCAATTGCAGACGCGGTTTGTACACCGCCCATGAATAATAGCTACATGATAGCTATCCTTATCTACTCTAGTTCGTGGCTCAGTTAATATGCCACCTTAGTTAGTTGAGTTTGGTTTGAGACCCATATATAGGGTTCTTCTATTTCTTTGTATGAGAATTCTTTTGGCTTACACAACTAAGAAGAGGAAAACTGTTTTCAGCCTCCACCCTTGTGTGTATTCCCCCATTGTGCAAGCAAGAAAGCTGTGAGAAATGCGGGATCTAGAGCATGGCAAAAACGGAAGCTATGGAGGATGAAGAAATAAGTGTAGACTCATGATGGAAAGGACACTGTTTGTTACACAAGTGAATTAGGTTCCAAGATTGAGATTTGGACTCATAAACACAATCTTGTGTATGTGGACAATGACATTGACACTTTATTGAAATGAAAAGAGTACTATCATTGCATTAAGAAAGGAAGCAAGCACAATGCTTTATAGGAAAGTAGGAAACTGCAGTAGGCACCATTGTGCATATGGGATAAGTTAGCCTGTATGTCCTTGACCCTGAGACTCCATACAAAGAGGCTGTTTGAGTGTGATTGCTGATTCTCAATACCCCTCCTCAATCACAACTAGGAAAGGCACAAAGTGTGTAGAGGCTGTAATGAGAACCACCTACAAAGTGTGGGCATACCACAGACATGGCAAAACACCAGAGGCTGTCGCAGAAAAAGCTAAGTGTGGGTACCATAAACATGGTGGACATCCAGAGGCTGTAACAGGGGCCTCACAAAGTGTACAGGGACTGTAATGCCAAGTTACATAAGGAGTTTACAAAGCTTATGGCAGGAAGCATTAGGGCAAGGAAAATACAAGGCTATTAAAACAGTCTATCAGAATTATGAGAGTACAAGGACTGATGAGTCTTGTCCTTCCGATCCTGGTGGTCTTCATCTTCATCTTCTTCTTCCTTTGCTCCATTTTCTTCTTCTTCTTTGACTGCGACTAGATAGGCCTTTTGGGATCTCTTTCTTGCGTGGCAGAACTTCTCGGTGTGTCCGGTCCTTTTGCAGAAGTCACAAAAGAGCTGATCTTTCTTGCCTTTGTACCTGTTGCCAACATATAATGCATGCTCATCTCTAGAGGTACTTGGTTCTTCTTTAGTTTTTAGCTTCTTTTCTTCTTCTAACAGTGATGCCTGGATATCAACAAGTTCAGGATTTGGCATGTTGATTAAAGTTGTTGATACATTATTATATTCAGGAGGCAAGCTTTTAAGTAGAACACCGATGCAAACATCTTCATCCATTTTAATGTTGATTCCTGCAAGTTGGGTTAGGAGTCCTTCCATGTAATTAAGATGTGTGGCAAGTGATGTGCTGGACTTCATTTCAAGCCTGAAGAACTCAATCAGGAGACCATACTTTGATGATTTAGATTGTGCACCGAACAGGGTGTCAAGTCTTTTCCATGTATCCTGTGAGGTCTCACAGTTATCCACATGATGAATATAACTGTCGTCTAGCTCCAGTTTAATAATGGCCTGAGCTCTGTCATCATTCTTTTGCCAAGTAGTTGCAAGGTCCGCGTCCCGAGGTTTCTTCTCTTTGCCATTTGTGATGGCCCAGAGACCCTTCTTCATCAGGATGAGCTTGATGCGGGTTTGCCAAGTGTGGAATCCGACTCCTTTGAATCGAGCATTTGGAGAGTCTTTGCCCATGTTAGATTTACGAGAACAGTAGCAAATCAACTTCAGACTTTATTAGATTTGAGCAACAGAAGAATTGATTGAGAGACACAAGTGCTAAAAAGCACTAATTGAGTGTCAATGAATACCAAATCTGCAAAAGTCTTTTACTCCAAGTGATCTTCCCCTTCTTGATTTGATGCTGATGCCTTCAGATCTGAGTGACAGTACTTTAATGAACTTCAGAGAGTATTGCTCAGTGATTAAAATCACTGTTGATAACTTCAGTGAGAGAAACAGTGAAAAATGTCAAGATTTTGAAGCTTTTGGCTATGGTGGAATTAGGGTTTCTGAGACAGGGGCCTGGTTTTTTCAACATTGCAGGAGCTATACTTGATCATTTTAAAAAATTTTTACATGCCTAGGAAGCTGACTTCATGGGCTATCAAAGCCCCATGGAAATCGTGTAGATCGCGGACAGCACGGCGCATGCAGGGAGCTCGAACAGACACGGCGCAGATCTGGACAGCGACATCGAATTTCTGCAATGCTGGAGCTGTAGATCACCAATGTTGGTGTTTAAAGTGACAGGAAGCTGCGCCCTGAGCCAAGGAACATTTCTCCAGAAGAAATCGTGTTGAAATTCTGCCTGTGGAGGGAGATCAAGAAGCTCCAAGTGAGCTGGGTCCTGTTGGCTATGGAGGACACCCACAACAGAAGCAGAGAAGATTGACAATGCTGAACTCCAAGGTGTATAATGCTTAGGTGTGAGGTGCCAAGGAGGAGGTCTTTATGTTGGGGAAGATTCCCCCAGAAGGAATCGTGAAGAGATATGGTCTCTATGAGGAGATATAAGTGTTCAAAGCAGGGTATGTGCTGTGTAGCTATGGCTGCCAAGCATGGCAGTGAGAAGAAAGAGTAGGAGATGAGGTCCTAGACTTGGCCTGAGCTGGACTGAGCTCAAGCTGAGCTAGATGAGAGTGAACTGGAGTTGGAGGAGCAGTGCCATGCCCGTCTGTGCTCTGATACCATGTGAGAAATGCGGGATCTAGAGCATGGCAAAAACGGAAGCTATGGAGGATGAAGAAATAAGTGTAGACTCATGATGGAAAGGACACTGTTTGTTACACAAGTGAATTAGGTTCCAAGATTGAGACTTGGATTCATAAACACAATCTTGTGTATGTGGACAATGACATTGACACTTTACTGAAATGAAAAGAGTACTATCATTGCATTAAGAAAGGAAGCAAGTACAATGCTTTATAGGAAAGTAGGAAACTGCAGTAGGCACCATTGTGCATATGGGATAAGTTAGCCTGTATGTCCTTGACCCTGAGACTCCATACAAAGAGGCTATTTGAGTGTGATTGCTGATTCTCAACAAAAGCTACAAGTGAGACTCCTTCCTTCTCTCCCACAATCTTGACATGGTATCAGAGCCTTGTTCGTGGTAAGGAGCTCAAGAAAGCAAGCCAAGCTCGCGGTGGTCTGGTAAGAGGAGCAGTGTTGCTTTCATTTTCTGTTTTGGGAGCACATCTCTGCAGGTAGCACAGCCAGAAATTGCAGGAGTGCATTGCCTCAGGTTGAGACGCCCTTCGCGGTGAAGCAAGAGGGCAGTATATGCTGCGGGTGTGGGCTTTAGCCCTCGGCGACCCTGTTTTTTTGATTTGAGGCCATTTCGGGGCCTGTTTTGGAGGCGGAAGTTTTCTGCACGCACTCAGGAAAAGGCCCTATTTTATGCTGTGCGACCACTGTTCTACAGGTCGGTGAAAAGTTATTGTAGAAATTGCATCGTATGCTTGTGCGCAGAGACATTGGGAGTTTCAGAATCACCCTTGGTTCCTGTTTATGCAAAATCGTCACTAGGAAGTGACTGTGTGGTCAAATACCACTTTCGCCAGTTTTGCAGATTTGCCCTTGTGAGGGTGAAGCTGAGTTTTTGCAGTGAGAATTTTTTGCAGTGTTCTGTAATGGCGTCTGATTCTCTTTCACAGATTGTAACTGAAAAGCTTGACAAGAACAACTTCCAGGCATGGAAGTTTAGAATGACGAATTTCCTTATGGAAAAAGGATATTGGGAATTTGTTGCAGGAAATGAAGAAGAACCAGTTCTTCCTGATGTTCCCAATCAACAGCAAATGCAGGCATTCAAAGCATGGCATGAGAGAGCCAGGAAAGTTATGTACTGGCTGTCTATCAACATTTCAGACTCTATGATTGTGCATATTCAGGATGCAAGTACGCCAAAGGAGGCATGGGATACTCTGTCAAAGATGTATAGCACAAATACGCAAGCCAGGAAAATGTAGCTCAAGCAAGAGTTGCACAATGTGCAAAGAGAAAATATGAGCATCAATGACTACCACATGAAGGTGAAGAAGATTGCAGATGCACTTGCTTCCATTGGGTCGCCAGTGGAAGATGATGATTTAGTTTCTATGACCTTGAATGGTCTAGGAAAGGATTATGCACAGTTTCGGACATCCATTTCAGTTCGTGAAAGATTTCTTGATTTTGAGGAGTTGATTGCTCTTCTAATTTCTGAGGAGCAGAGAAATGGTGGTGCATCTTCTTTAGGAGGAACTTCAAAAGAAACTGTCTTCTACTCAAATGCTGGAAGAGGTAGAGGCAGAGGTAGAGGAGGCCAGTTTGGAGGTCGTGGTAGAAATCAGAATATGCAGCAAACTCAAGAAAACCAGTCCTATGGAGGAGGACGTGGTAACTCTAGAGGCAGGGGGAGCCAAAGAGGTCGTGGTGGATGGCAAAGAGGTCAAAATGCAAACAGTAATGTTGAATGCTACTACTGTGGTAAAATGGGTCATATGGCTAAAGACTGCTATAAAAAGTAGAATGACATCATGAATGGAAAACTGCAACAAGGGAATTATGCATCTTCTAGTAGACAGGGTGATGACAGAAATGAGCATTTGTTCATGGTGCAGCACATGAACAATTCTGTGACAAGTGCAGAAGAAAGCAACGATGTATGGTATGTTGACTCAGGTGCATCAAACCACATGACAGGTCATGCAGAATGGATGGAGGATGCAAGGAAAATGGAAAAACCAGGATTTGTAGACACTGGTGATGATACTGCATATCCGATTGTGTAGATTGAAAAAATTCCTTTGTCTATGCAGGATGGGAAAAAGAAATACCTGTCCGATGTATTTCATGTCCCGAATATCACAAAGAATCTGGTTTCTGTTGGTCAAATGGTCGAACAGGGCTTGCAGGTCAGATTTAATCCTCATGGATGCTTTGTTGAGGATATGAAAAATAAAGGTCGCTTGATAGCAAAAGGAAAGAAGAAGGGCAAAATGTTTACGTTGGATGCAGACATGTCTGAATTGAGTGCAGCAATGTTTGCACATGGGACCGGTGTAGTTGCAGATATTGATATCTGGCATAAACGCATTGGTCATGTTAATGTACAGCGACTTAAATCAATGCAGGCCCAAAATATTGTTGCAGGATTGCCTAGATTCAAGGTTGCAGAAATGCATAAGGTATGTGAAGCCTGTCAGTTTGGAAAACAGGCAAGGAAGCCATTTCCTAGACATGTTCAAGAGAGTAAGAAGCCATTGGAATTAATCCACTCTGATGTGTGGACTAGTAAAGCTGCATCTCTTGGAGGCTGTCATTATTTTGTTACTTTTATTGATGACTATAGCAGAAAAGTTTGGGTGTATTTTATGAAAAAGAAAAGTGAAGTTTTTGGGCATTTCAAAACTCTTAAAGCTATGGTTGAAAAAGAAACAGGCCTGCAAATAAAATGCCTAAGGTCAGATGGAGGGGGGGAGTACCTCTCAAATGAGTTTGCAAGGTTCTTGCAGGAGCATGGCATAAAGCAGCAATATTCATGCAGTCATACCCCACAGCAAAATGGAATTGCAGAAAGAAAAAACAGACATATTGGAGAGGTGTCTCGTGCCATGCTCAATGAAAAAGACCTGCCAGATTTTTATTGGGCTGAAGCAGTTGCTACAGCAGTCTACATAATGAACAGGACTCCCACTGCAGCAATACATGGAATGACTCCAGAGGAGAGGTATACTGGTAGGAAACCAGATATTTCTCATTTGAAAATTTTTGGTTGCATTGCCTATGTACATGTGCCAGATGAGTTGAGATCCAAGTTGGATCCAAAAGCTGAGAAGTGCATCTTTATTGGTTACTCTCTGCAGCAAAAAGGGTGTAGATGCTATAACCCTTCTACTCATAAGTTTACAGTGAGCAGAGATGTTGTTTTTGATGAGACGAGTAGCTGGTATAAACCAATAAATGTGATTGATGATGTAGATGCACAAAATGGTAATGCTGCGCAGAATTCACAGCAGCAGTCACAAAATATTAGTGGACCTGGAGCGTCCTCTAGCAGTGGTTCACATTCTTCGCCATGGACAGGCAGATTGAGATCAGGAGAATCTTCTCAAAGTAATGCAGATAGTGGTATGCAGGTATCACAAAAAGGAAAAGAGAAGGTTGATCAGCCCATGTTTGATGTGAATGCAGGTCACTCTTATGTGGATGGTGAATCCAGTGGCTCAGAACAGAGCATTGATGATGAGTTGGGTATTCCTTGTATTGTTACACCTGGAGTAAGGAAGACCAGGGATGTTTTGAGAGCACTTGGAAGTGAGCCTACTTTGCGTAGGTCTACCAGAGCTAGGTATCCTGTGGATAGGCTGAAATATGATGGATTTACAGCCATTCACTATGCATATATGGTCAAAGTGATACAGGAACCAGAGCCCACTTCTTTTGAGCAAGCCATGGGAAAAGAAAAATGGGAGAAAGCCATGGATGAAGAAATGGATGCCTTGGAAGCAAATGCTACATGGGAATTGGTACCTTTGCCTAAAGGTAAGAATGCAATTGGCTGTAAGTGGGTTTATAAAGTGAAGCACAATGTAGATGGTTCTGTGAATAGATACAAGGCAATATTAGTAGTCAAGGGGTATGCACAAACATATGGCATTGACTTCAGTCCAGTTGCAAGGATGGCAACCGTAAGAGCAGTCATTGCTATGGCTGCATCAAAGGGATGGTCTTTACATCAGATGGATGTAAAAAATGCCTTCTTGCATGGTGATTTGCAAGAAGAGGTATATATGGAGCAGCCACCAGGTTATGTGCATGCTGTTCATCCTGAGTTTGTTTGCAGGTTGAAGAAAGCCTTGTATGGCTTGAAGAAAGCACCTAGAGCATGGTCTGACAAGATAGGACAGTATCTTGTCACTATTGGCTTTCAGATTTCCAAGGCAGATTTCTCACTTTATGTGAGAAAAACAGAGAAATGTATTATGCTACTTGTCATTTATGTTGATGATTTGATTATGACAGGTGACAGTGATGAAGATATCCTTCATGTGAAAATGCTATTGAAGCAGAAGTTTGAGATGAAGGATTTGGGAGAGCTGCGTTATTTCTTGGGCATTGAGGTGATTAGATCACCAAGTGGGATACAGCTCTTGCAGAGGCAGTATGGATTGGACATGCTGTCCAAATATGGGATGACAGGCTGTAAGCCTATTTCAGTTCCTTTGGAGCAGAATGTGAAGCTGAGCACAGATGCAGGTGAGCTTCTGGAAGACCCTACTATGTACAGACGCATAATAGGAAGCTTGATTTATATGACTATTACCAGGCCAGATTTGAGCTATGCTGTTGGGTTGGTAAGTCAGTTTATGCAGGCTCCAAGGAAACCGCATTTGGATGCGGCTAGACGCATACTCAGGTATGTGAAGTTCACATTGCAGTATGGACTATTTTATGAGACTGGGGTTCAGATATAGTTGCATGGATACACTGATGCTGATTGGGCTGGTAGTATTTCTGATAGACGATCTACCAGTGGGTATGTGTTCTCTTTTGGGAGTGCTGCAGTCACTTGGAGCAGCAAGAAACAGCCTACAGTTGCCTTGTCAAGCACAGAGGCTGAGTACAGGGGTGCAGCAATGGCTGCATGTGAGGTAGCTTGGTTGCATAAGCTACTTTATGATATGTATCAGTCTACAAATGGGCCATTTGTCATTTATTGTGACAACATGAGTAGTATACACTTGGCAAATAACCCAGTCTATCATGCTAGAACAGAGCACATTGAGGTGCATTATCACTATGTGCGGGAGAGGGTTTTACTAGGTCTTATTGATCTAGTTTATGTTAGCACAGAGGATCAGGTAGCTGACATATTTACGAAGGCATTGGGCGCAGAGAAGCTACGCAAGTTCAGAGACCTGCTTGGTGTGCAGGAATTGGGATTGAGCTCGAGGGGGAGTGTTGAGATATCGAGCTCCACTTGTGATACGCCAGGGTGACCGTTGTGTATTTATGTCACCGACTTGTCAGTTGCAGACGCGGTTGGTACACCGCCCATGAATAATAGCTACATGATAGCTATCCTTATCTACTCTAGTTCGTGGCTCAGTTAGTATGCCACCTTAGTTAGTTGAGTTTGGTTTGAGACCCATATATAGGGTTCTTCTATTTCTTTGTATGAGAGTTCTTTTGGCTTACACAACTAAGAAGAGGAAAACTGTTTTCAGCCTCCACCCTTGTGTGTATTCCCCCATTGTACAAGCAAGAAAGCTACAAGTGAGACTCCTTCCTTCTCTCCCATAATCTTGACAGTTCATGTGGTCGTTGGGCCAGCGTGGTGGTAGGGGGCCGGTGGGGGCGCGTTTTAAAATAATTCACGAACAAGTGTTGGGAAATGTTGTCAATTTGAAAGAAAATCCGATCGCCCTACTCAATGGGTGAAACTAGGAGTTAGGAAAAGACAGGGTCACTTGGACCAAGCACTTGTTCATCGGGAAAGATTCCCTCGTGATGTGTGAAAGAAGGAAATAAATCTTCCTCGTAGTTCACAAAAGACAAGGAGAAAGGGCAAAGAAAGCCAATCCAGTGTGGCAGCACTTGCGAGCTTGAATCAATCAACCACCGCATGGGACCAATCTGTTGCGTCATGCCATCGTGGAGTCCAACAGAAGGGAAACTTATCCCAAATGTGTCAATAAAGTGCATTCATATGGAAAACCGTCCAATGTACGAGAAATGCTTCAAAAATTAAGAACCTAAGAACCAGCGGTTGGAACAAGGGTTGGTAAAAAGGAAACATGTACCATCCAAAAGGACAAATAGGGCTGTAAGGGTGGATGGGGGTGTCAGGGAACATAGGAGGTGTTCACATGGAAAAACATCACAACAAGGGAGAAAGGGAAAAAAGAGAAGGAACAGTCCCAAGGGTGGGGTGAACATGGACAGGTGGGTGGGGAAGGGACCCCATCAAGGAAAATTCAGGCCATGGCCTACATGTAGGATTAAAGTGAGGCATATGCAGGGGGTATGCATCATAGACGCGCAAGGACTCATCCCCACACTGAAAACCTTAACAAACAGGGTTAGATGCAGCAACACGGTCTAGAACTCGTCAACCGACTGGACTCTGGCGTCCCCACACTTAGAACAGAACGTACACTTGCAATCATAAGGATAGGGTTAGAAAAACTTGGCCCATTTCACGAATGGTCGAAGGAATCGTCACTGCTACAGAAGGGTTGGAGTCGACTGCAGGAGGTACCATAGCTCACTCCAGCATTCAGCCAACATGGCAGGGACCATGCAGCAGTACCCAGGGAGGTAGATGGTTGATAAAGCCCATCGGGGTAGATGTCATTGATGAAGGAGAGTCACTCAACTCACGGGCACTCAAATGGGATGAGAGAATAGTCACTTGCCCCAGAACTTACATCACATGAGTGAATAATGATGGAAACCTAGATCTCACACTCGGTTTAGGAATCGACAAGGGAATGGTGCAGAGGGAGTATGCCAGGGTGTACAGTTGATGATGCATCAGTGTGTCCAACCCAATTGGCATAGGTACAAGGAGGAAGTCCAGAGAACCTTGTAGTGCAGTACCCAGAATAGAGTGGCGTGTCCTATGATGATAGTAGAGACCCATCCCATGGGTGCATAGGGAAATAAAAACGTACCTGACTCCAATGGTCATAACGTCCCGTAATCTCACCTCTCGGAATTGATTAAGGAGAAACACCAGTCACATTCAACCCACCCTCTGCTCACACTCTATTGATAGATATAGGAGAGCAACCCGTTCCTGAAACCCATTGATGTAATTCTCACTATCACTTGTGTAGAGGTTATATGCCTTGTGCGCATTTGATGGTGCAACTGTACATCCCGCCCTGTGCTGGCATATAGTGCAGTGCAAGAAGGAAGGCCATAGAGCCTTATAGTGTAGTGCACAGGAACAGATCGTGCTTTGTTCCTTGAGAGGCCCAACCTCTGCATGCAATACTCCATTTACACATCTCGCCTCCCATTTTATTTGAAGGGAACGACCAATCACTCACCCCACCCTTTGCCTCACACTCTTTTAATAGATACAGAGGGCAACCCATACTCACATCCCCATCTGGTTAGGATGAAAGCTCATCTCGCTCAAGGGATTGCCGATGAAGATCATGTTGTCTGTTGTTGGCATTAGGGTGTTGAAGATGAGGCATACCTATGGAGACAACCAACAAGTCTGGTACTTCAATGATTTGTATATAGAAGATATCATTTGTTGTAGGGGTAAGATGGATTGATAAAGTTACAGAGATAGTGCACCAAGGGAGATGGCTTTGAAAGTATATCTTGAAAAGTTCGGCTAGTAATTCCATTATTATGGATTGCGGGGTGTTACCACCTTTTCCATAGCCAGCTTCCCACCCAAGGATGTTTCCACATTTTCTTGAAATGAGGCCTGCTATGACAAGGAATTTCTTCCTTTTCTCCCATAACAATTTGTTTTTTTTAAAAATTTTATTTTGTTTTTTTTGTTTTTGTTTTTTCTCATTAATAAAGAGAATGGTAGAAATAGCATGTGTCAAGACTAACCTCGCCACCGTTGCTGGATCAAACGAGAAGAGAACAAGGTAGGATTGAGAGGTATATGTGATGAGGGGCTAGTCAAACGAGACCGCCTCATGAAGAAGATCATAAGGTCTATCAGAATCACGAAGAGAATGACAGTGCAATGTCCAAAAGGGAAAGGGTGAGTTGATTGTGATTGTCAAGATCCCCAGGGAGGGAAGTACTTCTTCTCAGGTGATAGCCATTTATCAGAAAGGGGTCCTCAGAAGTGTCGACAGCTTGCACTTGGACAGAGCCATTAGGATTGACAGCAAGTACCTTATACGGGCCTATCCACCATTGTTGATGTTAGATATGATCAATGCCCCACCCTCATTAGGTGCTACCAATGATCCATGGTGCTCAAAGTTATAAGGCCCCCATTATGAGGAGAAGCCAAATGTGAGCCCGGACATTGGTTGAGTCCTGACTTGTATATCAGCTGAGGTCTATGTGACTGGATGGCAAAAAGGTGACTGTTGTGGGTCTAATATTTGGGTTAGATGGAGTGGTTAAACTGGTAGCAACTCGAGGCGCATTCTCGATGGTAAAGGAAATATTCCCTGGAATATTCCCTGGCCGACTAGTGGAGGCTCATATGGTAGGTCGGTCAGTAGGCCGACCTAACGACCTTCGCGGGCTATAAAAGCTAAACCCCTTCGTAGCCATCTCTCACTGATCTTTCACCCAGTCAGAGTTGTTGTTCTACCTAGCCTTAAGCTCTTCACCTATCTTCTGTCTAGATCGCCATCTAAGCTTCACACAGTGGAAGCGCACGGGTGGACAGAGCCATCTTTGTATCAGTTGTTTGGAGTTAAAGAATTTACTGATTCTCCTCTTATCTGTTGTGTACTCTCTATCTCTTTCTCAGATTCTATTCGCTGCACCGTGTAATATTTTACAGTTGAAGCTTGCCAGGAAACTTGCGGAATCTCAAATCATAGGCTAGGACAAGATCACCTTCTTTGAACTCCTTGTGCTTGATGAAACTATCGTGATAGGCCTTGCATCGCGCTTGAGTGGTTTTCATACACTGTAGGGCCATCCGCTAAATCTCATCCAAACATTCAAAGTGCAGGAGATGGCATTGCAATGACTCATCATCTCCCAAGCATTCTTTAACTGCCATTCGCAAAGAGGGCAATTCCAGTTCAACAGGGAAGACAACTTCTGTACCATGCACCAGCTGGAAAGGGGATTGTCTTGTAGTAGCCTTATGGGAGGTTCTGTACGCCCAGAGTGCCTCCGTAAGTCAATCGTCGCAGTCATGACAATGTACAACAATTGCTTTTGTCAGGGTCGAGCAGAGGATGCGATTGGTGACTTCAACTTGGTTGTTGGCTCTGGGGTAATAGGGAGTAGACTTGCGATGGTGGATCTTATACAGCTCTGTCAGCTCCTCCATGATTTTGTTAAGGAAATGAGTACCTTTTTCACTTACCAACTTGAGGGGACTGCCAAAACGGGTGATAATATTTTTGTACATGAACAGAGCTACGCTATTACCATTGTCCCGCTTCAGAGCTTTAGCTTCACACCACTTTGTGACAAAATCTGTACATACTAAGATGTATCTGTTCTACTTCCGTCTAGTAGGTAGATCAATGGGTCCCACAAAATCAATCTCCCACTTATCGAATGGCTTTAGGGAAAGAATGGGTTGTAGTGGCAAGGCACTTGTTTTGGTGGGTTTTCTGATTTGCTGACAAGCATTACATATCTTGCAGTAGTCATATGCATCCTTGTGGAGGGTCGGCCACTAGTATCTTGCTAACAGAGCCTTCCTAGCTGTTGCTTCTCCTGCAAAGTGTCTACCACATGGTTCATCATGGCATGCTTTCAATACTATGCCAATTTCATCCCTTGCAACACATCTTCTCAGTACTTCATCTTTGCCCCCATCTTGTACAATGCACCGCCTAGCAAGATGTAGGGAGCTGATTCTAACAGAAGCTTATTCTTCTCACGGATTGAGATCCCAGGAGGATACTATTGAGTTGCCAGGAGGTTGGCTATGTCTGCATACTAGGCACTAGTTGTTTCAACTAGAAATAAGGAAGCATCAGGAAGGTCTGGATCATCCTGTTCCTCTCTTGTAGTTTGAGGGATCCGTGATAGATGATCGACTAGGATATGGGAATGGCCAGGCTTAGTGATCACTTCAAAATCAAACTCCTAGAATAGGACCAACCATCTCATCAGTCGTCCTTTGACATTTGCTTTGTTTATCAGGAAGGACAGGGCTTCATGATCCACATAGAACTTGAAATGCGTTAACAATAGATAGTGTCGAAACTTCTCCAATGCAAACACCATTGCCAAGCACTCAAGCTCTGTCACTGTGTAGTTCCGTTCCCTATCAGTGACCTTTCAGCTTGCATAATATATTGGTTGATCTAATTTAGAGGGGCCCTTTTAACATAGGATAGCACCTAGCCCTTCAACTAATGCATCTGTGTGCACATGAAACTCCTTCGTCCAATCAGGAGACTGCAAGATAGGTGCTTGGAGAAGGCACTATTTTAGGGTATTAAAGGCTTCTTCATAGTCATTAGTCCAAAGGAAATCCGCATCTTTCCTTAGGAGCTTGTGTAGAGAGGCTATCTTGGTTGCAAAATGTGCAATAAATCTTCTATAGTAGTTCACATGGCCAAGAAATCCTCTCAATTACTTGAGGTTTGTTGGTGCTGTCAAGACGGCAATCTTCTCAATCTTCGCCAGGTCTGTTGCAATCCCTTGTGCAGAGACACTATGGTCCAAAAGAACTCATGATGAGACACCAAAGACACATTTGTCAGGGTTGAGAGAAATCCCATACTCTCGACATTTGTCAAAACATTGCTTTAGGTGTCCCTAGTGCTCATGGATTAAGCTATAGACACAGAAGTCATCGAGATACACCTCAATGAAATCATGCAAATAATTTTGAAAGGCAGCCATCATTACTCATTGGAAGGTGGCAGAAGCATTACAGAGCCCAAATGGCATCACTCTATAGGCATAGGTCCCCCATTCTATGGTGAAGGTTGTTTTGGATTGGTCCTCTTCTGCGATTTGGACTTGGTTATATCCGTTGAATCCATCCAAGAGGGAATACAGTTCATGGCCTGCCATTGTGTCCAACAGTTGGTCTGTAAAAGGGATAGGGAAATGATCCTTATTCATCTTCAGGTTCAGCTTTCGAAAGTCTACACATATTCAAAGTTTCCCGTTCTTCTTGGGTACAACCACAATGGGCGAAACCCATTCATTGTTAGCCACAGGATAAATGAACTCGGCTTCATGAAGCTTCAATAATTCAATCTTCACCAGAGCTGAATAATTAGGATTCATACACCTTTGTCTTTGCCTTACAGGTTTGGCATCAGGCTCTAGGTCAATGTGATATTGACATACTATGGGATCAATCCCCTTTACGTCTTTGTACGACCAAGCAAATACATCTAAGTTCTCCTTTAGTAGATCTCGTAGGACCACTAGTTCTTCTTCTGGAAGATTGAGACCCACTTTCAAGTGACGTTCAGTACCGTCAGTATCCAAGAATGTCATTTGCCTTTCACCTTCCACTTCGTGGATAAATGTCCCATGGATTGCTTCTGGATAGAGGTCTGACTCCTTCAAGGGAGTAGTGTCATCATCTGATGTTCCACTAGAACCAGTGTCCTCCTTCTGAATAGATGACTCATTTGTCAGTTGAGATTGCTGGAAGGGTATCAAAGCTTTTTTTTTGGAATTAGGGATTCATCTTCAGAGGATACATCCAGGAATGTCACATAGCATGGTCCTTATATAAGCCATGGCTTTGATGGTTCTGGCTTCTGTTGCAACAAGAAGATCAACATCATCAAGACTCATCAAGAATACTATCTCTTGATACTACATAGTGTGTTTTTCACACTACCTTCACTTGTGTCTTTTGACACATTGAAGATCAACTTGGTTGCCAATTATTCTCAGTTATTTGAAGCTGATCAACATGGCCGAACTTGAACAAATAGCCAAGTTCAATGGAGAAGGTTTTCATGCCTAGAAGAAGAAGACCACGTACCATCTTATGTTGAAGGACTTGTGAGACCTGTTTGAGGATAATGCAGATAGCAAGAAGGAAGATGATGAAGACGGTTCGTTGAAGAAGACCAGCTTGAGACAAAGGAGTGGAAAAAGATGAACAAGGCTCTAGGCATCATTGCATGGGGACTACCTGATGATGTATTACACCATATCTCTGGCATTAGAGATGCTAAAAAGGCTTGGGGTAAGCTTGACAGGATCTTTGGAAGTCAAGCCAAAAACTCTAAGGTCAAGTTGTTAATGGAGTTCTATAAGCTTGACATAAAAAACAACACTTCAATGACTGCATAGTAACAAATTCAAAAGTCTAAAAACTCAACTTGCCACTTTGAAAAAAACAATAGATGAATATGAATCCATTGATGTACTCCTTGCTAGTGTGAACCAGGATCCTTATGAAAATCTTGTCTCTACTCTCAGCAATGTACCTAATTTGTCACAAAAAGATATTGAGCACCAGTGCTTTTCTTGAAGAAGATAATAAATAGAAGAACAAGAATGCAAAAGATGATGTCACATCATCTAGAGAAAATCTCTTATACACAAAAGGAGTTGTTGGACCTAAAGGAAGAGGCCGAGGATTCAACTCTAACAACAAAGATTGGATGACATGTCATTATTGTGGTAAGACTGGCCATATAGCCAATGAATGTTTCCATCTTAAAAGAGCACAACATGTACAGAATGGTAACTATCAAAGTCAATTCATGAATGAAATAGAAGAAGAGGAAGATGCTTCCGCCATCAACAAAAACTCTGGTAGATTGTTTTGAAGAAATTATCTTTCCCATGGTGGATTTTGTTTCCCTTAGTGGATTTTCTTTGTAAAACAAATCCCTTACCAAAATGTAAAGTTTCAAGCCTTAACTTGACTAGGTTGCCAAAGAGCTAGTCTCTCGGGCCATGCCATCATGTAGGGGGGGCAAAAGCCATCAAGGGTAGAGACTCATCATTTGAGGGGGATGTTGAGAAATGAAAAATGATGTATGCTCTAGGAAGAGATGTCATGAATCCCATATGCACAGTGAGGAGAGTAGACAAACCCAACCACTATAAAGCATTGTACTTGACCATCACTTTCTAGATGAGTAATATAATATCATGATGCTTTCCTCTTTTAGTTAGTGTCATTGTCATTGTTAGTCCATTACACAAGATTGTGTTTATGATTCCAAGCTTCCAAATTGGAACCTAATTCACTTGTGTAATAGTTGTCTCTATAGTCTATATGTCAACATGAATCTAGCCTTCATCTTCCATCCTCCATAGCCATGCTTTAGATCCGTGCTTTTCACATACCACAACTAAACATGTAGCCTTTTTTACTGATTGCACAAGAATAATTGCATTTCATAATTTGTATGTAGATGCCTTTTGTTCTTGCAACATAGTAAACACCTAAAATCTTATAGATTTGGAATTTGTAACATGTGCAACTATAAATAGTGCGGACACAACTGAACCTATAGTATATCCAAAAACGACTTGTCGAGACCACTTGCAAGTCTAGAACAGAGGTCAAAATGACCTCAGATGCCAAAATCATAGTGAAAAAGTGTTTACGAGCTTACGTGCAGTGTATATACGTTCTTCTTTTAACTCACCAAGTTTCACTACAATTGGAGAGTGCAGCCCTACCAGCCCTCTCTGGAGCCTCCTGTAGCTATAACCTAAGGCAAATCGAGCAAGGTGGAAGAGATTCTTACTCGTTGCTTGCTTGCTTGCTTGCTTTTGTGCTCCAACACCTTTACCTTAGCTTTCAATCAAGCCCCACATAGTCATGGGTTGGCTCTGATACCATGAGAATAGACAAGAGGGGAGAGAGGTAAAGCACCCAAGAGCACACACACACACAAAAGCACTAGAGACTTGAGAATACAAAGAGATGGGGTTGAAATATTTTTCTTCTTCTTTCTTATTTTTCCACATAAAATAAATAAGTCTATAACATAATAAAACACTTATATGAAAGTACCACAACATATGTACACACGATCACTAAGTGTGAACCCACTAAGAAAGAAGAGGTGGCACAATGAATGTTCCATAACCAAGGATGGATTACGTGGGTGTAGTCTAGCTATAGAATCGTTGGCATATCCTCATGTTGGTCTCCTAACACACTAATGAATAATATCATGCCATATCACCAAGGCACATAATGGATGCTAGCTCATCTAGAGCTTGACATCTCAACATTAGACATCCTTCAAGATTGTTTAGTTTTTCAGATAGAGTGTGTAAAAGGAATAGACAGATTCTAGGACCCCAAGATGCTATCTAGATAAAAGCTCCCACAATCATTCAAGCACAAATTTCACTCATGTGTTTGCACTCGATTGAAAAGAGAAGAAAGGAAATGAGCCAAAAGGGTTTAGCACTCAAGTGCAAGGGAAGAGATTAAAGGATATGAGTTGAGAGTAAACGTTTAAAAGGAAATACTCGATAGAAAGTTTAAAAGGAATAAAAAGGAGGCCTTGAAAAAGGGAGGGCTTCAAACATTCACTAGAGTAGGATCAAATCTTAAATGAATAATTTGATAGCATACCTAGAAGGATAACTGCCCTATCAAACATTAATTTCTTTGCCACCAAGCCATTTGATTTTGATAAGAAGGATAAATGAAAATTTAATGCAATGGTAATACTCTTAAGAAGGTCCCACTGGATTTGATAGAGAGAAATCAAGTGAGACAGAAGAATTGAAGGAGCCTTGAGTGCAAGTAAAGGTAGGCTTGAGTGGAGAAGAAGCAAGAGACTTAAGTGCTGAAGAAGACTTGAGTCAGGCTGAGCATGCAAAGGAGAAGCCAACCCAAGGAGGGGAAAGAGATTCTAGTGGAGGGATCAAGTAGGAGTGCTCAAGTATACACCATAGGTATAGGGAGAAATGACTTGGCCCAAGAGTGGATCCCTTAAAGGAGGATGATGCGCTCTCTTTTAGATATTACCCCACACCATTGACCCCCACTTAAAAATATTGAACTAATTAAATGGACACTAGATATAGCCATAAGTAGCCAATCAGATCACCAAAATCACACCTAATCATGAGATGCATCAGAGGGCTTTGTTTCCTGGGCAAGACCATTCTCATGAAGATCTCAACTACTATGACCATGGATGTGCGACCCCACTAGGTACTTGGCATGGCTCATGCTATAGGCCCTTAGGAAACTTTTGTTTCTTTCTTTCTTTGTTGAGAATACAATACAATTAATTGTGTGGAAGATGATACACTACTCACAAAGTGGGTGGAGTATTCTTTCAAAGCATCCTTCCTTGAGGAGATATTCATTCACAGACTCATGGAGCTACAAGGATGACAAGGGAAAGAAGGGATGTGTGACTTGGAGAACTTATTATCCACCATATCCTCTAAGAATTTCACACAAGTGGTAATAACACAACTCAAAGGTAGAGTCAAACCATCACCATATAATCAATACATGCATTTATAACTAAAAATAGTGGCAAGAGTCCATCTTTTCTATGGTGTGATTAGTTGTTGCCATAGCTTTATGAACAATTTGAGGTAGTTGCGGGTTGTGATGAGGGATATGTTTGGGAAATCACTAAGATCTCACATAAAATGGTTGAATGATGGCACTAGCTGTAAGAGCTATGCAGGTGGGTTTTAATTGTATGGGTGGATTTTATGTTTGGAATCCTAGGAAAGTTGTACCTAGCATGCTTACTTTCTTCGTGCTCTTTGCCATACCTATGTGGATAGGGATAATAGAGAGAATTTTCCCTTTGTCTTCATATGGGTGCAAAAATCTTCCCATGTCCTTTTGTTCTTTTCAAGGATGGGATATCCCACTCTGGTTGACCTAGTCATGATTCAATCAATTTCTTCTTAAGATATTTACCCCTACCTCATTGTGCACAACAAAACCTACAATAAGTTGGGATGTCCAATTGTTGAGCCACTTGCTTGCTATATTCTCAGTTGCCCATACAAGCAACTATATTGTGCATTTGGGGGGGGGGGGGGGGGGTTTTAAAGTGAGTCTTTCATTTGGAATTTTGAGCTACTTTTGGAGTTGTAGTGAAAAATTCAACATTTTTGGAGTATTTGCAAGTTATTTTGGAGCTTTCTAAATGCATAGTAATATGCATGAGACTAGTTGAGGATAAAAGGAATTATGTATCGAGGTTCAAAATTGTAATTGCGTTCTATAGTATAGTTTTTTATGGATGTTGAGTTACACATGTGCAATCAAAGCTTACGCAGATTTAATGGAGAGAGATTTACCCAACAATCATACCCTTCAAAGAATCGCACAAAAGTTTTCTTTATTCACAATAATAAACAATGCAATATTACTTGTTATATAAAAATTATATGATTTAGATTCAAATGACCTAAAAGTTTTCATTATTCATAATAATAAATCATGCAAATATTACTTGTCATATAAAGCTATCATGATCTACAGTCAGGGACACAAACTCCTCATAGTTCTAATAACAAACCATTGAAACATGTTCTATACTATATTTTCATGTTCTCACTAGTGTCCAAAATGGCTAGCAAGACATGAATCTTGGGCATGTTGCAATGACTCACTAGCAACTCTATCACCTCTTTAACCATGTCCTCATCAAAGGTGATTATTATGCCATATGTACGTATATACTCAAGTACTATGGACAAGATCATATCCAACATTTCTAGCTCACCCATGTTAGAACCATCTTTGCACATAATTATTTTGGTAAAGGATAATTCTACCTACCTTAAATTGTCTAGTGCTTTGGTGTATATAATCTTGACTTGCATAATTGGCCTTTTTCCACATGATAAAGATAGTTACATTTTCTATCTTGAGTGTTTTTTACACTGAGAGCTTCTCTACGGTTGAAGGCACCATAGTGTCAAAAATGATTAGATTGTAATGATCGTGTTCATACCCCGTCCCTATACCTTGCAAACATTGTATTTAACCTTGAAAAAATTGTGCAATCAAAAATGTTATTTTGTATGGATGACAATAGCATACCTATTGATGATCCTCAAAGATAGTGATTTATCTTACATAGGAGTCTTAGTTCTACATTTGGAGAGGCAAATGTGTTAGTTTCCATTTTCATAATTCAATGCACCATGTGACTACTATGATAGTGTGCATGACACTCATATATTATACCTTTCTACAACAAACCAAAACTATTGACATCTTATTTTCATTTGTTTATGCTTCACAACTTATGTAGGGTAGAGGAGGTCCAAAAAGAATGGGGATCCCAATAGAAAGATATCCTACAAAAAGAAAAGGAATAAAGGAGACCTATGAAGGCTAATGAGATTCCATCATAATGTAAATGAGATATTCGAGTTGTTCTATTACTACAATGTTGAGATGTTGAGCTCTATATGAGCTAGCATTCAGTGCGTGCCTTGGTGATGTGGCAAGTTATTATTCACTGGCATGTTACGTGACCAACATGAGGATACACTAGTGATTCTACAGATAGACTACACCCATAGTCTATCCTTGGTTATGGAACATTCATTGTGCTACCTCTTCTTTCCTTAGTGGGTTCACACTTAGTGGCCACATGTACATACATTGTAGTACTTTTATATTAGTTTTTTATCATGTTGTAGACTTAGTTATTTTGTGTGGAAGAAAAAGAAAGAAAATGAAGAAGATTTCAGCCCTATCTCTCTATGTGCTCAAGTCTCTGTTGCTTGTGTCTGCTCTTGGTTTCTTCACCTCTCTTTCCCCTTGTCTCTTTTCATGGTATCAAAGCCATCCCACAACTACATGGAGCTTGATTGAAGGATAAGGTGAATGCATTGGAGCACAAAAGAAAGCAAGCAAGCAACATGTAAGAAGCTCTTCCACCTTGCTTGATTTGCCTTGGGTTATAGCTGTAGGAGGATCCTAAGACTGGTAGGATTGCAATCTCTAATTGCAGTTAAACTTGGTGAGTAGGAAGAATCTAAGGTCATTTGGACCTCTATTCTAGAATTGCAAGTGGTCTCAATAGTAGTTTTTAAGTATACTACAGTTTTGACTATGTCGACTGTTTATAGTGCATAAGTTACAAATTTCCAATCTGTAAGGTTTCACGTGTTTGCTAGGTTTGCAAACACAGAAGGCATCTGCATATAGATTACAGACTACGATTATTATTGTGCAATCAGTGAAAAAAGATTGCATGTTTAGTTGTGGTGCGCTTGGTATCAACTTGCTTGTAGATTGCAATTGTTTGCAAGGTTGTCTATTTTGTCAAAATGTCTGATAACTTTAACTAGATTGTCAACAAGAAGCTTGATAAGAAGAAGTATCCTACATGAAAGTTCACGATGACAAATTTCTTGAAGGGAAAAGATGTTTGGAATTATATTGAAGAAGACATGGCAATAGCACCCTAAGTTCCTATACAAAATGCTAATGTAGAACATGTAGATGCTAGAAAGGATTGGGAGTAGATATAGAGTAAAGGCATGTATTGGTTATCTATAGGTATCATAGATAGCATGATGGGCTATTTGTAGGAATCTAAAACCCTACTATTGTATGGAAGAATTTGGCAAGACTATTTGAAATAAACACAAAGATAAGAAAATTGCAGATCAAGTTAAAAGCCAAGTGAAAAGAGGAAACCAGTCCATTAATGATTATGCATTGAATATCAAGAGTATTGTGGAAGCTCTTGGATCTATCAATGTGGCAGTTGATGATGATGATGTTGTGTATGCATGATTAGATGGACTTGGAGATGAATATAAGAGCTTTAGGTTATTTATGAATACAAGAGATGATATCCCTAATTTTGCAAACTTGATTTCTATGCTGATACTTAAGGAGAGGAACCTTGGATTGGATTCCTCTTCTTCTCAAAGCAAGATCAATTCTGAACATGTGTTATTCTATTAGCAAAGGTAGAGCTCGTGTCAAAGGGCAAGGTGGTTGTTGTAGTCAACAAAGTTATGATGCACAACAAAATAAAGGAGGACAATCTCAAGGAAGGGGGAGTTAAAGAGGTCAAGTTGGAAATTTTAATAGGTTAGAGAGTTTTGATGATAATAGGGAGTATTGGCATTGTACTAAAAAAGGCAACATTTCTAAAACTTTCTCAAAAAAGAAGATTGAAATTAGAAATGGAAAAAATCAGTAAGATAATTATGCATTGAGGAGTAGAAATAATGATGACAAAAGTGTTTTTTTTTTTGTTATGCAATACTTTATGAATACTATGACTATTGAAGGTTCATTAAAATGATGTATGGTATGCAGATTCAAGTGCCTCTAACTACATGACTTCTCAAAGAGAGTGGTTTAGAGAGCTTTGCAGTCTAGAGTCTTCAAGCTATGTGGAGATAGGGGATGATACAACTCACCCCATTACTTATGTTGGAAATGTTCCTTTGAGTATAAAAGATGGTAGAACTAAGTACTTGACTCATGTGCTGCATGTATCAAATATGATTAAACATTTGGTTTTTATTGGTCAGATGGTAGAACAAGAATTGTAGATTCAGTTCATATCTTATGGTTGTTATGTAGAAGATCCTAAAAATTATTGCAGGTTGATTGCAAAAGGAAAACATTCTAGTAGATTTTTTACTCTTGATGTAAGTCTATGCTACCATGTTTGCATAAGGTTCAGGTGTTGTGGTTGATATTGAAATTTGGCATAAGAGAATTGGTCATGTGAATGTGTAGCAACTGAAATACATGCAGTCCAAACAAATTGTGGATGGTTTGCCCAACTTTAAAGTTGATGGGATGCTAACGTATTTGAAGCATGTCAATTGCGAAAGCAAGCAAGTATGCATTTCCACATGAAAAGCATGTATGCAAGCAGCCACTTGAATTGATATATTTTGATGTGTGGGATCCTAAAAAGACTATAACTTTGAGTGGTCATAAGTATTATGTTTTATTCATTGATGCGATCATACTCACAAAGTATGGGTTTGCTTTATGCATGAGAAAAGTGAGGTGTTGAAGCTTTAAGGCTTTGGTTGAGAAGGAGATATTGTTTCATATTAAATGCCTAAGGTCAAATGGTGGTGCACAAATCAGATGTTGTATGCGCATAGTGAACATTGGAAGGTCCCCAAAAACAAAGAACTCTACAAAAGCTTCATTAAAGCAAGAAGAGAGTTTACACGACATGAGATAAAAAGACAAATTGGATGCAATCTCCCCCCATACCTTGTGTGAGCGCTTCACAAGGCATGTATTTATAGATTTATTAATCTCCAAGCTAAAAAATAGCCCAATTTACAATTATCATGCTTTTGGCTTTTGTGTTTGCTTTTGCCCAAATAAAGAGTAAAGCATTTGGGTGTCCAAAAATCAGGCTATGCCCAAATACAATGTCAAATAATGAAATATTTAAATCAAGCGACTATGCGCATACAAAATAATAAATGTTTGTCAAGTACTTCAATAAATAAGCATGTCTAAATAAATATTGTCGCCACACCTTTAGTAATAAGGCATGCACCCATCAAAATAATAATTCTTCTATGTAATCTAAATACACGCCATCACCCGATGCTTCCCAACGCCACCACTGCCTTGCTCTACACATCAACTGAATCATTCACAATTGTTAGAAAATAATACGATAAAACTCAACAAAGTGAATACCTAGCAATCTTCAGCTACAAAATAATTAAATAGGTTAGAATTCTGTCCTAGCCTTAATTTAATTCGACTGTACTCTAAACTTATAAATGTCCATTCATTTAATATGTATTTTGCGAAATCACTATTGTCGAACCACCCACGTACACATTAAATTAATTTGACACTCGAAAAGGATAGGCGTCCCTGTCAACTTCTCACACAAGGAATCCACCTTGTGTACGAGCCTCGACAAATAAATATATTTTTGCGAAATCCATTGAAAAACCTCATGGAATCCATTGTGGAATATCCCTCATGGCATCAAATGGAGAGGGAGAATATCTCTCCAATGCATTTTTTGGTTTTTACAGAAAAATGGTATATAGATTTAGTATATATGTATATATACTCCACATCAAAATGGAGTTACTAATTAAGTGGAAAAATAGGCATATTGCAAAGGTGGCTTGTGCATTTATGTTAAAAAGACACTTGCCTCATTACTATTGGGTTAAAGTAGTTGCTATTGCTACATACATTATGAACAGGTCACCCACTACTACTATATATGGTAAGATACCTGAAGAGAAGTTTACAGGTAGAAATCCAAATCTATCCCATCTGAAAGTATTTGAATGTAATGCTTATGTGCATATTTGTGATGATTGCATAGTAAATTGGATCCCAAAGCAGAAAAATATGTATTTGTGGGATATTCTCTTGAACAAAAGGGATAAAGATGTTATCACCTTGTTACATTTTAGTTGAGAGTTAGTAGAGATGTTGTTTTTTATGAAATGAGTAGCTAGTATGGTAATGTGTAGAATATAGTTGGGGTAGATGAGCATGAGAGTGTGGCTATGCAGAAAATAAGTGACCAATCATAGACATTGAGTAGACCACAAGAGTCTCCTAGTAATGGTTCTATTGATAGATCTTGGAGTGGTAGATTGAGGTCATAGGTTCACCAAGTATATCACATATGTCAAGAAAAGGTAAAGAGAAAGTTGGGGACTCACCTATTGTGATAGATGTATCATCAGGTTTCTCTCATGTTCATATTGACTCAAAAAACTCTGACCAGAGCTTGGATGAGGAGTTTGGGATTTCGTCTATTAAAACATGTGGTGTATAGAAGACACAAAAGGATGCTAAAGCACCTGGTAGTGATCTAGATCCACGTAGGTCAAGTAGAGTAAGAAATCCAATGCAATGATTGACATATGATAGCTATGTAACACATCACTATACATACATGGCTAAGGTTATGTAGGATGTGGAACCCACTTGTTTTGAGGATGCAATGGGTGATGAATATTGGGATAATACTATGGATGAAGAAATAGATGCACTTAAATATAATGACACATGGGAGTTGGCGCCTTTATTTGAAGGCAAGAAAGCTATTGGTTGCAAATGGGTTTACAAGGTTAAGATGGATCTATTGAGCACTATAAGGCACGATTGTTGCCAAAGGTTATGTACAAACTCATGGAATTGATTTTGAGGATACTTTCTATAAGGATTGTCATATGAGTGGCTATATCAAAGGGTTGGATCATGCATCAAATGGATGTTAAGAATACCTTCTTGCAAGGGGGGTTTCAAGAGGAAGCTTATGTGGAGCAACCACCTAGTTATGTGGATGAAAATCATCCAGATTATGTATGTAGGCCTATGGGCTAAAGCAAGAATCCAAGGCATGGCATGATAGGATTGTAGAATACCTTGTTAGCATTGGATTTTACAGAGCACATGTTGATCATTCACTTTATGTATATGAGAGTGATGTAGGTATTGTGGTCATTACTATATATGTGGATGATTTGATCATTATGGATGATAGTGAGACAAAGATTAACAATGTCAAGAGTCTCGTCAAGACTGAATTTGAGATAAAGGATCTAGGAGAGCTACGCTATTTTCTTGGCATAGAGATAATTAGAACTCCAGAGGGTATATGGTTGTTATAGAGATAATATGCTTCAGATATATTGAAGAAGTATGGTATTTGCTGATTGCAAGCCTATTTCTATAACTTTGGATGTTAATGCTAAGTAGTGTACATGAGAGTGACTTGATTGAGGATGTCACTATGTATCAGAAGATTGTAGGCAACCTTATCTATTTGATGATCACTAGGCCAACCTAAACTAGATAGTTGGTTTATGCAACTTTCATGAAGCCACATTTGGATACAGTGTGGTGCACATTGCACCATATCAAGTCCACATCAGATAGTTTTATACCTCTTCTATATTGTGAAGCTATGTTATACTAGTCTTCTTGGGAGGCAGCTTTACGCAACAAGTAGTACATACATGACTTGGATTTTCGCATTAGTAGAGCACACAGCATGAGGTCACTTGTGTTGAACATTGATGTTCGTACTTTGGGACTTATCTTTAGCTTTTGGGGGTTAAGGTTTAACTCCATTCTTAACTAATACATTAACTATATGTGGAATTATGCTTGTGTCATTACGAAAAGAATTGAAAGACTTTTGAAGTTTTGATTATTGTTACAAATTGGCGATTCTTTCCCTAGTTGTTGCAGACAAGATGAGCTATGGTCTTGAGTTCTTTATTTGCATCATGAACATAGGAAATAGCTTCATAGAGTGAATATAGTTGAAGTTTTATGGTGTAGGTGTACCATTGGACTTGTATGGTTACATAGATGTAGATTGGACTAGCAGTATTTCAAATAGGTCTATCGTTGGTTTTATGCTTTCCTTTGGTAGTGCTACTAGTGCTAGGTTCAATAAGAAACAATTGAAAATTGCCTTGTCTCGTATAGAGTTAGAGGATAGAGGTGTTGCAATTGCAGCATATGAGGAAGCTTGGTTACACAAGCTACTTGGTGATTTGGGGATGCATGTGGACGAGAAGGTTATCATCTACTATGATAACCTTAGTAGCATTCAATTAGCTAGGAACTGAGCGTATCATGTACGAACCAAACACATAGAGGTCCTTACCATTTCATTCAAGAGCGGGTTCTGATAGGTGTTATTGTCTTGGTTTATGTCAGCACAAAGCATCAAGTTGTTGGAATTTTCACCAAGGTCTTGCAAGCTGAGAAACTTTAATGCTTCAAGACTATGCTTATAGTTCACGAGCTCATGCTGAGTTAAAGGGGGGGAGGATATTGAGATGTTGAGCTCTATATGAGCTAGCATCCACTACGTGCCTTGGTGATGTGGTAGGATATTATTCACTGGCATATTACGTGATTGACATGAGGATACACTAGTGATTATATACTTGGACTACACCCATGTAGTCCATCCTTAGTTATGGTACATTCATTGTGCCATCTCTTCTTTCTTTAGTGGGTTTACACCTAGTAACCATATGTATATATGTTGTGGTACTTTCATATTAGTTTTCTACCATGTTATAGACTTATTTCTTTTGTGTGGAAGAAGAAGAAAGAAAAAGAAGAAGGTTTCAACCCTATCTCTCTATGTGCTCAAGTCTTCATTACTTGTGTGTCCACTTGATTTCTTCACCTCTCTTCCCTCTTGTCTATTTTCATTCAAGTTAATCAATCACATTCTAGGATGTGACTATGAGTATATAATAGTTGCGCAAACAAATAATATAAAACAAATTGGAAAAAGATATGATCATATATGAATAATTCTTCAATTAACATTAGGAATATATAATACAAGATATATTTGCACTTTGTTGATAAGACTTCAAGAATGTTCCCAACAATACCAAAATAACATAATATCATTTGCAATGATTTTGTGATAGGGAAAGAAATTACAATACCTAAGCCACAATCTTTGCCTAAACCAAAGGCATCCATATGAAAACTGCATTGATAACTCTAACAAATAATGGCAATGGGTTTTATGCATCTAGACCAACTAAGCACATAATGAACAAACACACCATTGATGAAAATTACATTAATAACTCTAACCAATAATGGCAATGGGTTTTATGCATCTAGATGAAGATGACCAAAAACCAAGTATGGAAAAACCAAGTAGCAAGAGACTGAGCAAGTTGTTTTGACAATGTCATTTAGAACTCGTAGTCCTATCTTAGAGTTTTAGATTCTCAAAGAAAGTGCATACACAAGCCTAGTAATGGAATTCTCCCTCACAAGAACAACACAGCAACAACTTATTGACATTAGCAAAATAAACTTATATTGTCTCAATCAAAAAAGCGCAAACATAATTCAAAATGCGACTCTGTTTTAATGGACCAAAAAAGGAATGACAATATATAACCATCTATAAGACATTGGAAGAAGAAATTATAGATGTCCCAAAAGTTACTGACTTATCTATGGTGCAAACCTAATTTCTTGCTTTACATAATTTCTTGCTTCCCTGCAATTTCCGCATTTCCGCAAAAATCCAACCAAATGCCAAACATTGTAGATACATTCCTTCTATATAACACTAGTAGAAGGAATATTGTGGTGTCCCGAGAGTGCTTGGCTAAGCTCTAACTTTGTAATTGTAGCTTGATGCATAAATTTGTGTATTGTAGGTTGCAAACCAAACACCCTAATGAAGACAAAATATATATGCTCACATGGCACGTACGACTCTTTTTTCAGATCCCTCAAAGCAAACTCTGGACAAGAGCACCTTGGAAACTTGCATACATTAACCACAAAGGAGATTCCAGATTTCTTTGAATCAATTGTTGAAATCCAAAAAATGTGTGACTCTGCTTGACTGACAACTGTCTCACGCACTACCTCTCCTTCCATTATAAGTGCTCTGTTAATGCAATCTTGGCTTGCCTTGCTTATCTTCTCCTTCCATCTTACAATGCAGCCATCACCTCTGCTTGTTGGGCAAACATTGCATGATGTTGTCTGAATAGTGGAAACACTTGTTTTACACCCTCCAAAATAAAACCCGCATTGATGAGTTTGGTTGTCTCTTTCGTAGACAAGCATGTGCCTTTAGCAACCTTCCAAAGAAGTGAAGCTGGCCCACAAGACTTTTGAATCTTCTCATCCACTCTAGTTGAATGAATTACACTCGATGGACAAAAGTAGAACATCTGCCAACTCTCCTTATCCTTATACTGTCGACGTCCTTTGAAGCAAGGTGCAGGAATACCCTTTAGTGGCCCTTCCTTCTTGTCAGGAACGAAAGCCCCATAGCATTTGGCTCTCCCTTCCAAAATACCCCAGCATGTAGATTGACATTTGGGTGGTGTTCTTCGGATAGCCCATTCTTTCACATCAACCTCACTCTCTTTTGGGGTCCCATGAATGCATGAAGCAGCCCTTTTTGGTCTTGGAACATGAACAGTAAGATTCTCATATTCTGGCCAATGACTATTTGTATCAAGTATAATTTTTGCATCCATATTTCTTCTCTTGCGCATCACACTTTTCAGGACTGTCCTCTAAACATTTGGAGCAACAATATCTTGTTCCTCCAACATTGTTGATACAAGGTCCACAAATTTTTTTTTTTGCTCAAACCCCTTCATCTCCGGACATAAATCTTTTCTTAATTTGATTTAAACTCGGCCCAGACCCCTCATGTCTTCCTATCAAGTAGGCCTTATAATGGGCACTTTGCAAGACTAACACGGCAAGGTCTATAGCTAAAGCACAGAACAAACTAACTTGTTGAGTGTATCCCAAAGTTACTCGCATGGATGCATGCTTAGACTCTGAGATTTTAACTGTAGGCACAAATGGACCTCCACCCTCTTGTGTCAATACCCATTTTGCCCAGTGAAATCTCCGCATCTCCCATCAAGATAACCATGTCTCTAATTAATGTAGCTCTATCTCATGCGCATGTCCCAAACTCCAAAATGTAACAAGTTTGTCCTTTGCTGATGCGGATGACACTTCACTTGGTGCATCTCTCCACCATCGACACAAATCCTTATGCTCTTCTTGAAATTGTGGTTTGATACAAACTCGTGTATGTTCCATCATACTCTTTTCCTAGTGAAAAGAACACGAGCATTCCTTGAACATCATCACATTCCTTTTATCTTTATTGAAAACAGTATGCACTGCAAGCCAATTCGCTTGTGCCTCATCAACCATGAAACCTGCAAACTTTGCACTCTCAAATCCACATTGCTGCAACCTTTCATTCATCAAAGTCCAAAATAAAACATGTGCATTTGTATTCTCCACCTTGAACTCACCTATTGCAATTGTAAGCAATTCTCTGACAAAAGAGTGATAAACATGTGCACTCATTATGGTCCAGCCACTTGTCCTGTGTACATGATCAAAGTGGACAAATTGTTTCTCTAATGGTCCACCCGGCCTCATTTGATTAACCAAGTCGATCCCACTTCCAGGACCCACAGAGGACATCTTAAATACATGAAGCTCCACATTGCTTGCCAGGTGGTTTGGAAATAAGAGGCTATGAAAGAAAGGGTATCACCTATTTTTTTTCTCCTTAAGATCCAGTAATTCTTTGAGCCCAAGAACCGATCCCTTCACATTTTGACGGGCAATATCCATGGATCTTTGAATCCTAATCAAATACCAAAAGTTAAGCATTGCAACATGCGAGTTTCAAAAAAATGTAAACAAAGTTTAGACCTAACCTTTTTTTTTTACAAGATGTGTATCTCTTTCTAGAAGCTGATCGACCCACAAATCTCCCATATCAGGAGTGATATCACTGTCATCAAAGAGCATGTCCATAATTATATCTTGAGCTACACTTGTCTCAACCTTTTTACACTTTGCATAAAGGTCATGGGAAGCTCTATCTTGCACCAAAGTATGCACAAAAGTCTCATTTGTTTTCAACACCCCAACTGCCACTGGATGCCTGTGACTACCTTGATGTATGACACATCTTGTTGTAGTAGTTCTATCTGCAAGGTAGCAATAATAAATAGAAGACTCACACACAGCCAAGCATTCTGGTAAAGTAGAGCAATTTCGATAAACTAAAGTGCCAGTTTCAGAACTTAAAAACCCAATTCTGGGCACCTATTTAAGTTTTCCCTTCCATTGAGATTGATTGCTTCCCTTCATCTGCTCATAATATGGGCACTCCACATTACAACATCTTAGATGCCCCCCACAAGAACTACACCTAACAACACCATCAAAACATTCCTTTGTACATGTGTTATACTCCACCCACACATGACCATCATATCTTTGCTCCATCCTAGCCATTGGCTTACCTTGTGGTGCAATAGGGAGCTCAAAAACAATATCCCCATCGTATTGTGATGGAAGTTCATCAACTTTCCTAACTTCAGATGCATTCATTAAAGCATTGAGAAGAGTGTCATTAACATACAATTGTCTAATTAGAGACAATATACTGAGAACTTTATTTTCTATGGGTGTCCCTAAACTAGATAGATAGGGTTCAAGGGTTGATGGAGTTCCCAAACAGGAAAAAGAGGGATTTTTTTACTGATGAGAATATATGCCCACCATCATCTCTACCATGCACAATATCCTTGAAATGTAGAGATAAAGTAGACACAATGCATTCCCTTGGCATTGGTACAGTAAGTTTAAATGCATAAACACCATCAGCTAGCTTTATCCTAGGCACTACACTGCTTTGATTCTCCATTGATAAGTTATTATTACCTAAGGAGAAGTACTGTTGAAGCTCTCTCTGCCGAAATAACATCTTCTGAATCAAAACGAATGGATAAAATTTTCAAAGAGCCAAAGCAAAGAATATCAATGACGTGCACCATTCTACTTGCGAGATGCAGCTATTGACAAATGTCTAAAAATATATCAAGCAGGCCAAACTCATTCTCCCTCTTTGAGATATGAGTACTGATATTTTCCAGATACAATTGCATTTAAAACCAAATATTTGCATCACTAGTTAATGAGTAAAATGCATTTATTGAATATATTAGCCACTAACTAAAGAATATTCGTGCTCGAGGAGATCACTATTTGTGATGGCGGTCACTCGGCCAAACTATCAGAGAATGAGAGGACCCTTTCCATCGGGTTTTTGAAGATGACCCTTTCCACTGCCCACAATTTGTGACCTCAAAACTTTTGCCTTCTTGAAATTTGTTCGACAGTAACAGTAGTTTGCTCATTTGCATTCTTGAAATTTGTTTAGCAGTAATCGGAGGAGAGCAGTTCATCCACTTGTTTTCATTGTCTCAAGCTCTAAAACACACACATACTCTCTGTGCGGGAAAAGCTTGCAAGGTTTGTGTGTGTGTGTGTTTTTTTTTTTAAAAAAAAAATGTTTCTATGTCCCTCTTTCATTGTCTGTGAATACATATAATTAATCTCTCTCTCTCTCTCTCTCATGCATCTTCTCTCTATCTCCCTATCACTCTCTCTTTCTTATCTACACACACATGGTCACTCGCTCTCCCACATACATTTTCTCTCTATCTCCTTGCCACTCTCTTTCTTACCCACACACACAACACCTCTCTCCCTCTGGCTTTCTTCCACTCACCTCTCTCTCTCTCTCATGTTCTATTGAGAGACACACACAGTCTCTCACATATCATTAACAGTTAATAATATCGATTAACACTAATTATTTCTTTGTGTGGTACATGTTTACAAACAACCAAACAACTTAGCCTTCAAATTTTAAGCAACACAAGTAGACTACTATTTCTATTCAAGTAGATTTTGGGAAGGTCTCATTGTCTATGGCCTTAGCTTCTTGCCACCAAGGGCAAGAAATCCCATACGTTGTCGTATGCGCTTTCTTGCCCTTGGTGGCAAGAAGCTAAGGCCACAAACATGGGTTTTCTAGCCCTTAGTGCTGTTGTGTGTCGACTTGCCAAGCGGAGAAGGATAGATACATCTAAGCTCATCGTGGAAAGATTCTCGGTGCTTACATTTGCAGCTTCTCTATGGGCTGTGCTTTATATATAAGGGTAGAGACATCTAAGCTCATCATACATGCTCCGATACATGTATGTATATGCTTATGTCTGCAATTTCGTTTTTCTACACCTTAGCATTACAAGTATCCTAATGGAATGGTATGTATCCCATTATGATCTATTGAAATGCCTATTGTTTTTACTAGAAATCAGCTGACCTTCAGATATTTGGAGGGTAATGAGTGCATCACTTTATGTTTATTGTAAGAATTTGAGAAACACTTCAACATATACATATGGCTATGGCAAATACAACTAACAATCCTTGGTAAGGCCCAAATGAGGAGAATTATATCAATACTGAGTCATGATGCAGCTGCTTTTATTACACAAAGCTTGTAGATGTGTTACGTTTGCTTAGAATCTGAATACTTTCAGGAGGGTAATGAGTGCATCACTTTATGTTTATTGTAAGCATTTGAGCAGCACTTCAATATATACGAAAAGGGAGCCATTCCAAGCATGCCTGAGAGAACGGTAGTGTTGGACTTACTACAAGAAGTCAGAAATCCTTGATTCAAGGACAATGGTGCTGCACAAACACAAAGCATGTTGACCCTGTGAAAACCAGTATGTTTGAGCAACAAAAAGAAAGACTCAAATTATTGCATAAGCATAGATTGATGCCTCAAATTATTGCGTAAGCATAGATTGATGCTATTAGATCATCTCCAGCTTGCTGTCCTCTACGAAGAACAATGTTCTGCAGTGTCCAATGTTTGGGGCAGGAATGGTGGTGGCAGACTCAACTGTTCAGTTTTAGTTAATCACTGTAAAAGTATTATTCAGCTGGCTCTGTCTCACTGTAGATGTCCTGGCAGTGAACAAGGAAGCAGGTCTTTGATAGATTAGGTACAAAAGTTTTAGTTCTTTTTAATGTTCACCCTGTGGCCAATTGGTATACACATTTGTATTTGCACTCACATTATTAAGCTATTTTTGTTGAGTGGACATTGGAGTTGGATGGGATTTCTCAATTTTATTCTGTCCATCTTGTGCCACTTGATTAAAGTCTATTTTCTCTTAAGTTTTCGTAGTCTATGTGTGTGTGTTTAGACCACTGCTTGGAGGAACTTTTGGTGAATTCAACAACATTCTTCTATTCAATGTGTTTAGACCAGTGCACCGGGACCCTCGTTGTAGACTCACTTGCACAACATTCTTCTCTTCAATGTGTGTGTATATGGTGTGTGTAAAAGAGGAAAATGGGTTGGGGCTATGAACCCATTTTCCTTAATAGCATCAGTAGTAGTGATCTCTATCCTTTTGAGGGAAAGAAGCAAACCAAACCTCAGTAGTGATCTCGATCCCATTAGCATCAAAGGCATATGTGATTTCTTGCCCTTGGTGGCAAGAACTAAGGCCACAGACACGGGATTTCTTGGCCTTGGTGTTGGTGTGTGTGTAAGAGGCCAAGTGTGTGTGTGTGTGTGTGTGTGTGTGTGTGTATGGTGACAAGAGTGTGGGAGCTTTCACTCAACCGCCAAGACCCACGGACCGCTTATTGCTTCAAGTGTTCCAAGCCGAGCACTAATGGCTACCTCTCACATAGCCGACGCGCCATCCATATCTATGGGTGTAGTGAGATTACCTCCATGCCGATTGAGTTATCTCCTCTCTTGTGCTGCACTCCGATAGCTCCATGCTCCAAGCTCCATTACTACAAGCAAGACAAGAAAAGAGAAGAAGAGAGGAGAAGATGGAGAGCTTCTCCTCCCCGATCCCTCACCCTTACACCCTCACACACTCTCACACTCCCTCTCTCAAGCACAAGCTCAAGAAGAAGAAGAAGAAGAAGAGACCCACTTTTGGCCACACACAAGAATGAGCTTCTCATTCACTTTTCAACTTTATATACAAAACCCTAAATCCCTTTTGGGCGGTCATCCCCTTATCCCCTTTTTTACATGGTCGGCTGGAGCCCCAAGAGGAACACCAAGGAATTGTAAGAAAATTTATCTTGTAACATCAACAAGCTTTTATTTCATTCTTTTGATCATCAAAACAAAGAAAACAACAAATCTTCATGCATCATCATAGTAAATATCTCCCATGGATTTGATAGAATCAACCATAATCTTCAACATCTTCATAGAATTCTTCAATAGAACAAAGAACACAAAAGAATACACCATCTTTGAATGGAAATAAATCACATATTATTCATCTTCAATGTCTTCATAGTTCTCTCTCTCAATCTCTCATATACAGTTACAATGTTTTGATAGAATTGGCTATATTTGGCTCTCTCTCTCTCTCTCCATCAATAGTACATCATATACTCACTACAACACTCTCATAAGAATTCTCAATAATCCTTCTTAGGTCATGGATGCACCTCCCAAGAGGTATGTCTGATATGAAGAGTCACCAGAGCCATTACAGTGTCTTTTCACAGCTCACTACTGTCACTGTCACTTAGTCTTCTCTTCAGTCTTCAGCAGTTGTTTTTTCCACTTGTTTTAGCTCTTTTGAACTTAGATTCATCCTTTCCAAAGGTTAGAAAACATTCCCAAAGTCACACATACATTCTACAGAACACTTACAGAAGGTCTACAGAACAGTTACAGTACTGCACCAGAGCAGCTACAATACAGTTACAGTACAGAGATAGAGCAGAGACAGAGGCTCTACAGAGGGTCATCAAAACCTCATAACTCATACTCAAACCATTCCAAACTATCAAAAAATATTCAATAGGCTTCCAAAAGATCTCAATCTTCATCAATCACCAATCCATGCTTCATACAGAAGACAATCAGAACAAAACAGAAGCTATACAGAAGGTATACAGAACCAATTAGAACCTCAATAGAACCTACCAGAACATCATAGAGCTTCATATCTCCACTGAGAATCATCATGAACTTCCAAAACATAATCAATATCATCCAAAACGCTCTCAAATACTTCCTTTAACAACCATATATCACTCTAAATCCATCAAAAATCAATCATTTAGACCTCAAAAACAACAAAAATCAGTCAAAAATTCAGTCTTTTTTCACTCTCAACATATCCCCACACGTAGAAAGGAAGCGTCATTGCGACCTAAGGAAAAGATTAATATAAGTTCATTAAAGAGCTCAATTTTATCTTCCATAGGATCTTCAATAATCTCTCCTAACCACGACCCCAACTTATCACCTATATCTGAAAAAATACTACTAAAGGAAAGCTTCCATTATTCAATAAATAATCTGATTAATCATTTAAAAAATTATAACAAATTTGTAAAGGATATGAGAGGTTCTCTTCAGCTTTCCACCATAGGCTTTCCATCCACCATCAATCTTTTGAAAAGAGCTCTCGAACAAGTTATTCTCAATCAGCACCACGGACTCATCACATACAATTATTACAACACACATAGAAACACTAACACAACCATTTGAATGACACCTCCAAAAAGAGATATATATATCATTAAGAATCATCCAAGATACATTGCAAAGGAATCAATGAAGATGATCCCTTTTGAAGGCTTGGTGGTTTCGAAAACGATCCATGGTGAAGGATTCATCTACAAATGTCTTTGGAGGATTTTGAAAGAATTGCTGGCAGCACATCCTTTCTAGCAACACAAGGTATCTGCTAGGTAGACATAGGGCATGAAAATATAGGACATCCAACTGGTGGGAGTCAATGTTCACATTGACATTCATACAAAGCTTTGGAATGGCCTTTTGATCATTATGGGAATGCCTATGCATGTATGCTAGATAACAAGCAAAATGAGATGTCAATCTCACCGAAGGATCTAGAGATTGTGAATATTGATGATCAAAATGAAGGTAGTTCTGGTATGCTTGACTGGCAGTTGTCCAATCTCCTGGAATTATTGGCCAATTTATCTGAGGTCCTGTAAGAGAATCAGTCGAGCTCCATCCTCTTCTTCTGGTAATCTGCTGATCAAACCCTTCATATTCACTAACCAACTGAAGGGGTTGAGAGATAGAAGTGGTAGGAGATGGAAGTGGAATAAGTAATCATGGATGAAGAGATGGGTAGGCAAAATCATAAAAGGAGAAATAAGTTAAAGAAGGAGTGGCTGAAAATTTTAGGGAATCAGTTTAGGAAGGGTGTTAATTGATAAATAGGAAAGGTAGAAGGTACATGGATGGATGGAGAAGGGCATGGTGGAGAAGGGAAAAATACTCTATCTTCGATAAAAGAGCAATAGGTAAATATGGAAATTTGAGGAAAAGATTGAGGTTGAAAAAGAAGGGGTAAGATTGCTGTTGAATTGGTTTGATAAAGGGAAAGATAGCTATCATAATGGTGAGCCATTTGTTGGTAGTACAGTAGGCTAGGAACAGAGGGACCTAAGACAGATATTCTCTCATAGGCATCAAAAAAGGTTGAATCAAATGGATGGTTTTTGGAAAGGTGAGCTAAGAGATCCACCCTTAGTTGGTTAGTGCTCTGTACATAGGTAGAAGCTGTATTCTAACGTTGATTTAGGACCACAAAATCAATCATTGAGTGCCAAGAATTATCAAGGCAAGTAGCCACTTTTGAGGAGGAACTCTGGAACATGTCCTCTATCCACAACTCCAAATAGTTGACATACAAAACATCTTGTAAAACCACATCTCCCACATACCAGGCCATATCTACTTCATCTGGAATCAACAGATCTCCCCGTAGATACATATATGACAGCAACATGGTATCCGTTGTGACAGAATCTTCAAACACCATACGGACCACTTCTGTCAGCAACTCAGGAGACCAAGCCCCACTCCAACCATCTTTTGGAAGAGGAAGATCCATCGTTGAAAGCTTCATGTAAAAGGCCAACTTTTGCAATTGATAGTGGACAAAGAAAGAATGGTCCAGAGGAACATATTCTTGGAAATGCTCAAATGTAGAACATAGCAGATCCATCCTGGATTGCAATCTTTCCACTTTATCTTGGAATAAAGGACACAAGGTAGCCTGTCTCTGGAGAACTGCCAAGTCCTGCTTTGAGATAGAAGGAATCAGTGGAACATTAGGGCTTGGAGGAACAGACCGTGACTGTGCCAGTTGGTCTTGCAACTGCTTGATTTGGGAAGCTTGTGATTCCATTGTGTTATGAGCAGTCTGTAAGGCTGAGAGTTTTGCATCTAAAAGAGTCTGAAACTCTTAAGCTTCTTTGGACATCCTCTCTTTCTCCTCTGAGATTTTAGTGACCTCTGATTGAGCTTCTATTAACTGAATCTTCAAAGAAGATATCTCCTCTCTTTGGGTCTCAATCATTTGGGTTTGTTGATCTATCTGCTTAAACAGATCTACTAGTGTGTCTTTAGTAGAGGCTAACTCTGATGTTGCCTTATGCAACTGGTCTTTGGACTGCATCAGTTCATCATAAAAGGAAACATACAGCGATTGAACATAGGTTGTCACTAAAAGTTCAATTGAACTCTGGATGTCTTTACAAAGGAATGAAATGGCATATCCCGACACTAGACTGTTCAGTGAAGGGACTGATATGTCCAAGGAACCCTCTCGATGTACCCTAAACAGGTTGTTACATGTGAGATAAGCAGGGAAGTCACTGCTAGATGTAGCAGGAATTGTAACTGAAGGAAGAATTGAAGGAGCTTTATCTACCACTCGCTTCAAGCATTTTCGCTGAATGATGCGTCCAGGAATGTCACATAGCATAGACCTTCTAGAGGCCGGGGCTCGGAGAGCTTTGGCTTCTATTGACAAGGGGCATCATCATCATCTTTTCTCTGGACTGAAAAGTAGGCTGACAGGAGCCACTGGTGAACTTAATTTTTATGCTTTTAATCCATTGCTCATACAAATTCTGCATACTTTGTGGTCCATTGATCAACCCAAATGGAACCATAGTCATTCCATCCAGTACCTTGAGATATTCAGCCTCTGAGGTCTGTGTAGGGACATCAACAAGATCATCCTCTATTAGAGGGAATTCTTCATCTGCACTTTCATAACCTGTTTTATTTTCTTCCTCATCATTTTCATCCTCTTCCTCTGAAGGCTCTGTCTCTGCTTCTGTAGAGGCTCTGTAGGAGAAGAACAAATCTTTTGCCTCTGCATCTGCTTTGGCTCCTATCAGAGCTACTAACTCTGCTTCTGGCTCTGGCTCTGGCTCTGGCTCTGTATCTGTTACTGTCTCTGTAACTGTCTCTGTATTCGCTCTGTCTCTATTCTGTAGCCGCTTTGTATCTGCTCTGCTTCTGTACTGTCTCTGCTTTGTAACTGTACTGTCTCTGTACTGTCTCTGCTCTATCTCTGCGATTGTCATGTAACAGGGAGAATAGTACATCCATGCTTCTATTTCACTGTCAGAGGTGATTTTTGAAGTTAATTCTAGTTGAGTCAAGAGGTATTCATCCATGGACAAGGATTTTACATCCCGTGGCAGTTGGCTTACAGCGCCCATTGTTAGGGACTGTGCCTCTATTTTCTTAGGAAAGATTTGCTTAACAGCTTCTTCATCTCCTGATGTACCATCTGTTATCTCGTTGGAGGAGTTAGTTATGACTTCAATGGATGTGGATCCATTACCTTTTTGCGATCCATACAACTTTAACACCGCTTTGTTGGGTCCTCTGCCTAGGGTTAGGGTTCCTTTGAACCAATTCGTCCTGGCTCTTGCTTCAAAAAGCCAAGGTCTTCCCAACAACAGAGGGTATGAGGTCCCATAAGAATTTTTTTGACCACCAAATATGTCAGCCAATAGTCTCTTCCTGCAAGGGTTGTTTTTACGTATGGAAGGATGCCCAACGGTTTGACTCTGCTTTGGTCCCGCCAATCTGATAAGCCACTATGTAGGTTGAATTCCTTGCAACCCTAAGTCCTTCATTGTCACATCCGTCATTATGTTTACTGATAAGACTCCATCAATTAATGCATCTAAAATGAAGCATCCTTCTATCCATACACTAATCTCTGGGGTTCTAGGATCTAGGAAGGCATTAGCCACATCTACTTCCTTTACAGGCTCCGGGGCCTTATTGGTCTTGGTCCCTGTTGAAGGAGTGATCCTTAGTCCATGCCTTCTTGTCAAGATGCTTTTGAATCTCTTTCCGCAGCTGGGAGACAGCATCAGCAACTGCCGGAATGTTAAGTTTGGTTTAAAAGTGTCTAGGTCTTTAACCAAGTCATAATCTTTGACAGGATCCACAGGCTTTTCCAGCCGGCTAGGAAATGGGGTTATACCCATTTTTATTTTTCTTTTTTTTGCTAACAATTGCTGCATCGGTACTTCTTCTGTTTTTGAAAGTGCTTCTGTATCTTCTATCTCCTGAGCCTCTGGTCCTGTCTCTGTAGCTCTTTGTGGCACTACAGTGCTCTGTACTGTTCTGTTCTGTTATGTACTGCTCTGTCCCTCTATTGGCAGGATGAACTTCACAGTCTTGAGAGGAGAATCATTTTCATTCTGAATCACTGGTTCCTTCTTCTTGGTGCGCGTAACAGCAGCAACCTCCAACTCTACCAAATTGGAGGTAGGCTCTTGTACCTTTTGTTGGCTATTAGTGGCATTGGCCTGTACAGGGGCTAGACTTGGACAGTCCTTTACAGTGTGGCCTTCACCTTTGCATCGGCTGCATAAGGGCTTGTAATCCACAGATCGTCTAGGATTTGGACAGTTCGGGAGATATGTCCCTTTCCTCCACACCTATAACATTTCACCTCTGATATCTGACCACCGCCAGACTATCGTCCTCTGTAACTTTGAGAGGGAAACCTCCTTGGACCAAAATTAGGACCAAATTCCCTAGGCTTTGGTCCAATATCCTGTGTTGTCATTTCGGATTCTAGCAAGTTGAATCTTGCATTTTCATCCTTCTGTCTTCGTTCATGCATCTCTTTCAGAGAGAAAATATCCTCTGTATGGTTCTTCCATAAACAGTAGAAACAGAAGGCTCCAGGAATGGTTGATTTTCGGGTACATTCAATGGCTAAATATCCTGCTTGATGGCACTTTTTGCACCAGGTATTAGAGCGCATCACATCTCTTCCAGCTCCCGTAGGAGTGGATATATTGGTTGTATTCACCTTCAGCGTCTGTAGCTGTTCTGTAATCACATCCAGAAGCTCTTTCTTGATACTTGCAACTGAGTTGGATAAGTAGTCCTTTAGATTTTCACCTCCTGGAGTACTTGTAGTAGGATTTTGGGAAGCGTTTGTGATTACTGCATAAACTAGTTGGGTCGATCCAGAGGGGCCTCTGTTTTGGTTCTGATTCAAAGCTCCTGTTGAGACTTGGGGTTGTTGATTCCAGTTGGTAGGGTTCCACTGTTGTTGAGTCGCTATTGGAGGAACTGTTTGAGGTCACTGTTGGTGTGGTTGAACCATCATTTGAGGCACTGTCGTTTGCGGTGACCACACTCGATTAGGTGCATTATACTGCGGCACTATTTGCATCTGGGGATAGGGGTAGGGAACTGTCCCTGGGATTGCATTTGGTGGGTATACCATTCCAAGCATGGGAGGAGGTAAGACTCCTCTTCCTGGAGTCATTGACAGCCTTGCTTCAACTTCGTCATACAATCTTGCACCTTCCACTACAGCTTGCAGATTGACTGGTCTTCTCAATTCTACGAACTTGTGAACTTTTGGTTGTAGGCCCCTGAGAAACACTCCTTTCTGGATTCCTTCATCCAAATGATGGTTAGTCCATCTCTTTAGGATGGATTCCATTCGCGAGACATAAGATTCTACTCTTTCTCCAGAGGACTAACTTAGGTTCATGAACTCCTCTCACATCCGCTTTTCAAAACCTTCACGCCTAAATTTAGTGAGGAATGCCAACTTCAGGTCGTCCCATGTGCCAAAAGTTCCTGCTGCTTGTCTCTCATACCACTGAAACGTCGCGCCCTTGAAAGTGGCGGGGAATATTGCTAACCAATGCTCAGGGGTTCTAGCATTGTTAGCCACACATGCTACCATAAACTCTGCTACATGAAGATCAGGGTCTTCATTGTACTCTCCCTTAAAGACTGGCAATGGGAATTATATGAAGATCAGGGTCTTCATTGTACTCTCCCTTAAAGACTGGCAATGGGACTACATTTGCTGGCCTATCATCAATATTTTCAGGACGAATCTGACTAGGAAGGGGACCTTGAGTCGCCATGGGGACTTTTGTAAAGAGTGCTTTTAGGGCGTCAAAGGAGGCTTCTGCAAGCTCGTTCTCAGCTTTGATTTTTGTCTTCTCTCTTCTCACATACCTCTGGACTCGTTCTAACACTTGCCTCTTTATTGCGTCATTCATCAGGGGGTTGGCTACAACCAGTTGGACTGGACTCAACAGGATAGTATCAGAGAGGGCTTTAGTCTCTGGAGGATTCTTTGGCCAACATCTCCTCTACTTCCTTCTTTTCAACATCTCTAAATTCAGCTTTCAAACCACTATAGAGGGGAAGATATTCTGTTATGAAAGTATCAAAACTCATTCTTCCTAGGAGTGTTGTTGCATCATTATAATAATGCCAACTTCTGAGGGTTTCAACAGTGTATGTTGTGAAAAACGCTCTGTCTACCAACTTCCAGTGGGTTGCTAATTGCACAAATAGAAGATTATCAGTGCACTAAGCATCCCAGTATCTTGTTGTTGAGCATCCACGAACAAATTCCAACTCTTTTCCTTCTTATTTTCGTGAACCTCTACAGACCAAGACTCCTGAAGCTTCTTCACAATCTCCCACTTGATGATGTCTGGAAACTTCTCAATGAATGCCAAATCTTCCATGGATGGTCATTCTCGCTGTTTCTGCTCTTCAGTTTATTCCCAAACAGTTTGCCACCAAGATGCAAGTTTTTGCTGCGTCAACAGAAAGAGGAAACAGCCCACCACATGGAGCATGCATCATGATGGTGATATGTTTTCGCCATTGTGGGATGAAATTCTTGTGGAAAGTGGCTTTGATAATAAGAATCTCCAAATCTTCAATGGAAGAAGGGACTTTGCAAACATCCATTGAATTTTCCTCTTGTTGACAATGCCATTTCCTTCATTTTTAGCCTCTTCTGGTGCTTGTTGATGGTAAGTTTCCCCGGCTGGGCACAAAAAATATGGAGCCCCAAGAGGAACACCAAGGAAAAGGGAATTCTCTTGCAAGAAAAATTGTAACATCAACAAGATTTTATTTCATTCTTTTGATCATTAAAACAAAGAAAACAACAAATCTTCACGCAGCATCATAGTAAATATCTTCCACGGATTTGATAGAATCAACCATAATCTTCAACATCTTCATAGAATTCTTAAATAGAACAAAGAACACAAAAGAATACACCATCTTTGAATGGAAATCAATCACATATTATTAATATTCAATGTCTTCATAGTTCTCTCTCTCAATCTCTCATATACAGTTACAATATTTTGATAGAATTGGCTACCTCTGGCTCTCTCTCTCTCTCTCTCTCTCTCCATCAATAGTACATCATATCCTCACTACAACAATCTCATAAGAATTCTCAATAATCCTTCTTAGGTCGTGGATGCACCTCCTAAGAGGTATGTCTGATATGAAGAGTCACTAGAGCCACTACAGTATCTTTTCACAGCTCACTACTGTCACTATCACTTAGTCTTCTCTTCAGTCTTCAACAGCTATTTTTCCACTTGTTTTAGCTCTTTTGAACTTAGATTCATCATTTCCAAAGGTTAGAAAACATTCCCAAAGTCACACATACATTCTACAGAACACTTACAGAAGGTCTACAGAACAGTTATAGTACTGCACCAGAGCAGCTACAGTACAGTTACAGTACAAAGACATAGCAGAGATAGAGGCTCTACAGAGGCTCATCAGAACCTCATAAGTCATACTCAAACCATTCCAAACTATCAAAAACTATTCAATAGCCTTCCAAAAGATCTCAATCTTCATCAATCACCAATCCATGCTTCATACAGAAGACAATCAGAACAAAACAAAAGCTATACAGAAGGCATACAGAACCAATCAAAACCTCAACAGAACCTACCAGAACATCACAGAGCTTCATATCTCCACTGACAATCATCATGAACTTCCAAAACATAATCAATATCATCCAAAACACTCTCAAATACTTCCTTTAACAACCATATATCACTCTAAATCCATAAAAAATCAATCATTCAGATCTCAAAAACAATAAAAATCAGTCAAAAATTCAGTCTTTTTCCACTCTCAACACCGGCTGTGGCCTAGGCCCTTTTTCCCATTGTCCTTCTATCTTCCTATCTTCCTTCCTACCACCCATCTACCTTTACAAATTGCACTGGTGAGAGCCCGACACTCTTTAAATTAAACCATGATGCGCTTGTGCTCTTTTACAAAAGTATTGACTTGCGCTTTTTCTTGTGCGTCTTTTTCCTTTATTTAGGACTTTTCTGCACTTCTTGTGTTTCCATATTTTTCTTGGCGCATCTTCATCTTCCATTTCACTTTTGTCTTGGCCTTTGTCTTCTACTTTAGATTTTCCAGATTTTTCACCTTGTTCGTCTAATGGTTAACATTACCCCCCCTAGACGAGTGCCAGTCCCATGGCACTCACAGTCGTAGGCAGGAAGCTTTAGCATGTACCAAAGACGTGGCTGGCAAGGACGTCTGTGATTGTCGTGGAGGAGTGTTGATGGTAGTGTGGAGGAAGGTCGTTGGGGGCATGTTAGTGGCCTAGGTGGCTGGTGGTAGGGTTGTTGGAGTTGGTGGTAGGACTGTTCTTTGTGGGGATTGCACTGATGGCCACCATCACAAGTGGCGGTTTGTTGGGGATTTTGCACATGACGATTCTTGGCTGTTGAGATGACAAGCTCAACACATGTGGAGATTAATGATGGACCGCTTGGTTAGATGGGTCCACACATCTACACTTAGCACGTCGGTGGTCATTATGTCCCTCACATGGCCATTGACTCATTACTTATTATATTCAGGTTGTTACACCTATTTATAACTAGCCTAGTTATAGCGCCAGTCGACTAGTGTAGTCGGTTATGCATTGTTTGACTTAGTAGGCCACTTTCCTTTATGTTGTATCTTATCTATACTTTGTTTACATTGTAAAGAGTGTGCAAGAAGAAGAAGAAAATCAGGAAGAAAACGTTTTGGTCTCCATCTCTCTTCTTGTCTCTTGAGTGAGCTTCTCCTTGTGCATTCTGTGTGTGTTCGGCACAGCATCTTGAGCAAGTCCCCCCACCACGCGATTCTTGACATGGTATCAGAGCCACGCCACTGAGAGAGGCTGATTTCGAAGGCTGAAGTGTAGGAGAAGAAGCAAGTTTCGAGCAAGCAAGCCAGGGATAAGAAGCTCTCCCATCCTTCCACTCTTTCTCTTGGATAGTGCCTGTGGAGGCATCGGAAGCAGGGCATAGCAAAAATCTCAGATTGTAGTGAGATTTGGTGTGCGTGAAGAGCGCTGTGTATTCTGCAAATATGCCCTTTAGGGCTTGCCCGCAGTTATTTTGGGCATCTGAGGCCGTTTCAAGCCCCGTTTTAGAGCCGTAAGGTTGCGGACAACAGTTTCAGGGGTACACTGTGATTTCTGCTGTTTTGACCGAAAGTGGGTACGTAGGTTACAGATTGCAAATCTGTAATTCTTGAGGTGTTTATAGGAAGCAAACATAAGGTTTATTTGCAAACAGGTTGCAGATTACATGTATTGTTGAGCAGACAGTGAAAAAGGCTGTCTGGTGTATTGCTGTGCACTACAGGTCGAGGGTTGCAGAAGATTTGCTTGTTGTTTGGTATTAGTTTTGTGATAATGGCAGAGAATAGTGAAAACCCCATCATTGAGAAGCTTGACAAGAACAACTACGCTTCATGGAAGTTTTGTGTCACGAACTTTCTTATTGGAAAAGGCCTCTACGAGTTTGTTTCAGGTGAAGAAAAGGAGCCAGAGGTGAGTGATCCTCCAACTGCAGAAGAGACAAAGGCACGGAAGGAATGGAATGCAAAAGACAAGAAGGTCATGTATTGGATGTCTGCAGTAATTGACAATAATATGCTGGGACATATTAGAAATGCAGAGAATTCATATGCAGCTTGGACCATACTTGAAAGTATGTTTTCCGTAAATACAAAGGCACGAAAGATTCAACTCAAGCAAGAGTTGAATACATTGAAGAAAGGGAAGATGTCTATCAATGAGTATGCACTGAAGGTAAGGAGCATTGCAGATGCATTGGCAGCGATTGATGTAATGCCCAATGATGATGATTTGGTGTTGTCTACCTTGGGTGGACTTAATAATGAAAAGGCTTGGAAGTCTTTTGTAACTTCCGTATATGTCAAAAAGCCATTTCCAGATTTTGATGAGTTGGTCTCCCTTATGATCATCACTGAAGAGATCAACATGCAGAGTGAGACATCTGAAAGAAGTGGTGAACAGGTCCAAGCTTTCTACTCCAGTTCAGGAAGGGGACGTGGTAGGTTCTCTTCAAGAGGCTATGGTACAGGACGTGGTAGTGACAACCAGCAAAACAGATTGAATCAGCAATTTGGTGATATGCAGGTTTCAGGAGGTTGTGGTAACTTTAGAGGCAGGGGGAGCTTTAGAGGAAGAGGTGGATGGCAGAACAGAGGCTCTAACAACTCTGGTATTATGTGTCACTACTGTGGCAAAATAGGTCATATTGCAGCCCAATGTTATGCTAAGAAAGATGATATTCGCAGTGGTAAGTTGTAGCAAAGAAACTATGCATCGTCTTTACGACAAAATGAAGACAAAAATGAACGTCTGTTTGTTATGCAGCATATGTTGAATACTGTTATAGGGAAGGGAACACATGACGATGCTTGGTATGTTGATTCAGGTGCATCCAATCATATGACCAGCCATGCAAAATGGTTTGGAGAGATGCAAGATTTGCAAAATGCAGGTTATGTGTAGACGGGTGATGATTCATGCCACCCAATTTCACACGTTGAAAAAATTCCCTTGTCCTTGCATGATGGTAAGAAAAAGAGTCTTTCAGATGTATTACATGTGCCATCTATTACAAAGAACTTGGTGTCAGTCGGTCAAATGGTAGAGCAAGGGCTGCAAGTCAGATTTAATGCAAAGGGCTGCTTTGTAGAAGACTTCAATGACAAGTGCAGGTTGGTAGCAAAGGGAAGTAGAGTTGGATGTATGTTTACTCTAGATGCTGGAATTCCTACTATGAATGCTGCTATGTATGCTAAAGGAAAAGGTGTTGTTGTAAATATTGAAATCTGGCACAAATGCATTGGACAAGCAAATGTACAAAGGCTGAAATTAATGCAGTCCAAAGGATTGGTTACAGGTTTGCCTACATTTAGAGTTGCAAAATTTCATAAGGTATGTGAAGCATGTCAGTTTGGTAAGTAGGCAAGACAACCCTTTTCACATGACAGAGATGTAAGCAAAAATATCCTTGATGTTGTGCATATAGACATTTGGGGGCCTACACAAAATGTATCTCTTGGAGGCAATTCATACTTTGTCACATTCATTGATGATTGTTCTAGAAAGATGTGGGTATATTTTATGAAGGAAAAGAGTGAAGCGTTTGAGTACTTTAGAACTTTCAAGGTTGTAGTTGAAAGAGAAACATGCTTGAAAGTAAAGTGCTTGAGGTCAGATGGAGGGGGAGAGTACCTCTCGAATGAGTTCAGTGATTTTCTGAGGTCTCGTGGGATAAAGAGACAGTTCACATGCACATATACCCCATAGCAAAATGGGGTTGCAGAAAGGAAAAACATGCATATTGCAGAAGTTGCACGTGCCTTGATGGCTGAAAAGAATATGCCTAAGTATTTTTGGTCTGAGGCTGTTCATACTGCTGTTTATATTATGAACAGAACTCCCATAGCTGCAGTTCATGGGATGACTCCTGAAGAATGCTTTATTGGCAAGAAGCAGATGTATCGCACTTGAAGGTATTTGGTTGTGTTGCATACGTTCATGTGCCAGATGAGCTACGGAAGAAGCTTGATCCAAAGGCAGAAAAATGTATTTTTATTGGATACTCTTTAGAGCAGAAAGGATATCGCTGTTATAACCCTATCACATGTAAGTTTAGAATGACTTGGGATGTCATCTTTGATGAAATGAGTAGTTGGTATGCATCTAGTGGTGATGCATTGGATGATGATGATGATGATGATGATGATCATGACATTCATGTGCAGGCTGAAAAGCAAGAATCACGAACTCTTAGTGGACCAGAGACATCATCTGATAGTCCTTGGTCTAGGAGACTAAGGAGTACCTCTACATCTTCAGGTGCATTTAGTAGCACTACAGGTAAAGACAAAGGAAATAATAAAGTGTCAGATGGCATTGATGCAGTTCTTGATGGAGAATCCAGTGGCTCAGAGAGCTTGGATGATGAGCTTGGTATTCCTTCTGTCTCAGGACACCAGGTGTACAGAGAGCTCATAGTAATGTAAAGGCTCCATTGAGTGATCCGGTGGTACGCGAATCTAGCAGGGCCAGATATCCTATTAAAAGATTTGGTTTGAAGGTTATGCAGCTCACCATTATGCTTATATGGTGAAACTAGTTGAGGATGTTGAGCCCATATGTTTTGAGGAGGCTGTTGGTCATGCTCATTGGGATGCAGCAATGGATGAGGAGATGGCTGCATTAGAGGCCAATAAGACTTGGGATCTAGTATCATTGCCGAAGGGCAAGAAAGCTATTGGATGTAAGTGGATTTATAAGATTAAGCACAATGCAGATGGTTCTATTAGTAGGTACAAAGCTAGGCTGGTTGCAAAAGGCTATGCCCAGACATATGGCATAGATTATGAAGAAACCTTCAGTCCAATTGCTAGGATGGCAACTGTCAAATGTGTGATTGCTTTGGTAGCAGCCAAAGGTTGGAGGTTGCAGCAAATGGATGTGAAGAATGCCTTCTTGCATGGTGATTTGCAGGAAGAAGTGTATATGGATCAACCAGCAGGTTATGAAGATTCAGAGCATCCCATGTATGTGTACAGGTTAAAGAAGGTGCTCTATGGGCTCAAGCAAGACCTAGAGTATGGTCTGACAAGATCAGAGAGTATCTTTTCAATATTGGCTTTTATGTTTCTGATGCTGATCACTCACTTTATGTGAGAAAGGGAGATGCAGGTTTGGTCATCATAGTCATCTATGTGGATGACTTGATTATTACAGGTGATAGTGATAGTGGGATTGTTGAAGTCAAGGATTTTTTGAAGAAGAAGTTTGAGATGAAGGATTTAGGTGAGCTAAGGTACTTCCTTGGCATTGAGGTGATCAGATGTGATGATGGTATATGGCTGTCCCAAAGACAATATGGCTTGGACATGTTGTCCAAGTATGGTATGACATCATGCAAACACTTTCAGTCCCGTTGGAGCAGAATGTAAAGTTGAGTGCTGATGTTGGGGATGAGATAGAAGACCCTACTATGTTTAGGAGGATAGTGGGGAGTTTGATCTACATGACCATTACAAGGCCAGACTTGAGCTACGCTGTTGGTCTTGTGAGTCAGTTTATGCAAGTACCCAGAAAGCCACATTTGGATGCAGTCAGACGCATATTGAGATATGTGAAGTTCACATTACATTATGGACTTTTCTATGAGGCACGTACAGATGTACAGGTGTTTGGATACACAGATGAAGATTGGGCTGGTGGTATGTCTGATAGAAGATCTACCAGTGGATACATGTTCTCTCTTGGTAGTGCAGCAGTTGCTTGGAGCAGCAAAAAGCAATCTATAGTTGCTTTGTCGAGTACAGAGGCTAAGTATACAGATGCTACTGTTACAGCATGTGAGGTAGTATGGCTAAAAAATTTAATGGCTGATTTGTATGTGCAGGTGGAAGGTCCAATTGTCATTTATTGTGACAACATGAGCAGTATACAGTTGGCTAGGAACCCTGCATTCCATGCTAGGACAAAACATATTGAGGTACACTACCACTTTGTGAGAGAGAAGGTACTAGCAGGTGAGATTGACTTGGTATATGTCAGCACACAAGATCAGATAGCTGACATCTTCACAAAGGCATTGGGTACAGAGAAGCTTCAAAAGTTTCAAAGCTTACTTGGAGTTGCAGAGATGCAGTTGAGCTTGAGGGGGAGTGTTGAGATGACAAGCTCAACACATGCGGACATTGATGATGGACCGCCTGGTTAGATGGGTCCACATGTCTACACTTAGCACGTCGGTGGTCATTATGACTCTCACATGGCCACTGACTCATTACTTATTATATTCAGGTTGTTACACCTATTTACAGCTGGCATAGTTATAGCGCCAGTCGACTAGTGTAATCGGTTATGCATTGTTTGACTTAGTAGGCCACTTTCCTTTATGTTGTATCTTATCTATACTTTATGTACATTGTAAAGAGTGTGGAAGAAGAAGAAGAAAATCAGCAAGAAAATGTTTTGGCCACTATCTCTCTTCTTGTCTCTTGAGTGAGCTTCTCCTTGTGCATTCTGTGTGTGTTCGACACAGCATCTTGAGCAAGTCCCCCCACCACGCGATTCTTGACACGTCCTCTCCTTGGCCACCTCTTTGAGAGATTTATCCTCAAGCCTAGGCTTTAGGTGCTTTGGAAGTGTTGGAGGTGTCAAGGATGTTGGTTGTGAGCCTATTCCATGGGTGAATTGCTAAGGGTGTATTCAACAAGGGGTGTCGTCACGGCCAAAGGCTATGACTACTATGATCCCTGATTGGAAGTAGTAGTAGCTAGTTCAGTGGATTGGTACTGTTAGTAGATTGTAGTATTAGGTCCTCAAGAAGATCGGAAGTGGGTGTGTCTTTTATTGCCCCTTGAGTATTCACTTGTGCAGGTTGTGAGCTAGTCACGATGGATTGCACAAGCATATCCTTGGGCCGGGGGCTAGGGGTGGTGTCATGTCCTACCTCTTGGACATTTGGAAGCTTAGCTGGAGATAGAGATTGAGATTAAGTAGCTGCATTTGATGACTGCTGTTGTGCTTCCTGTGTCCGTTTAGGAAAAGAGGGTGTAGGAGATTTGGGGCTACATAGTCGGCCTCATACTTTGTCGACTAGCCGAAAGATTTGCTACACCCTCCTACTTGGCACTAGCCGAAAGATTTGCTCGTGGCTGTTAGACGATCCTGCCATTTGCTTTGTTGAGCAATCAATCTTACCATGAGCAATGTTGCACCTATGATGCTTGTTATCCTCTTGGGCAATCAAAGGCTCCTTGGGCACTAGTGGCTTTTGTGTAACCTCAACAATTACATTTGATATCTGCTTGTTAAGCATGCTAGGGTGAGGATCCACCCTTCAAATAGTCCCGTTTGGTTTCTTGATTTTTGTTAGGGGCTCAGTCACTCCAACCTTGTTGAGCGAAGACTTGGATTTTCATCTAGATTTTCTCATGTGCTTCCTCGCTTTTGATACAATCTGGCTTTCAGTTGATAGAGGTGGTTTAGTTGGGGGTTTTGGCACCCAAATCCATTGGTTACCTGCGTAATACCCTTGAGCACATAGCAACGCTTTGGATATCCATCGCAACGTTGTGCTGGCTCTCCATCGATACCTTCATCTATAAGGCTTGGGCTTCTTTTGTGATCTTCTATGATATTTGTAAGTCCAAAGCCTATCCTTGGCATTGTCTCATGACCTTCTTGTTTCAAGCATGGCCTCACTCACTGGTTCTCATTGTTCAACATGTTCTTGTATCAACTCTTTCAATAGGTCCTTGCTCTCATTACTAGGCTTGCCTGTTATGTCAGCACCTTCCTTGCCTTTCCCTCGAGGTTTGACGAGGTCACCCTTGCTAAAGGTTGTGATTATCCTCACACCGGTAGTGTCAAGTGTATCCTCTGTGCTACATAGTCGGCCTCACACTTTGTCGCCCTTTTGAAGGGTCTTCCTAGGAGGGTTTCTTTTCCACAATTAGCACCATTTGGAGGAACATGGAAGAGGATAGACAAGCTTTGAGCTTCAATAGTTACAAGGGTTTTGCACTTTCCTATGAGTGCTTGTGGGTGTCCCCCGTAATGGACTAAGAGTTGCATTACTCGATGTGAGCTCTAGTTGGCCTAGTAGGGTCCATGCTTCATAGGTTAAGATATTAAAATCTGCTCCTTCATCGATGAGAGCATTGATAGTATGCTCTCTTTTTGCGATGATTTTGACCCTAAGATAAGTAGGCGGTACTATGTCTTCATCTTCCGAGTCTTGTCTTCATCTTCCGAGTCTTGGCTTATAAATTTAAGCCTTCTAACAAATGCCCTTGAGTCCCCAATTGCACGACCAGATGTGGATTCTCCAGTGCTATTCAAGGTGCATCTATCGTCAGGACTGTCATATCTAGTAATCCTCGCAGTTGTAGCTTGATGTTGTTAATTTTCGCTTTGACTAGATGCAGTCCGAATGCAACACATACGTGTTTTTGCGGTGTGGCCTTTTTGCCCTTGTTGGCTAGATTGGCCTATTGAGGTTCTAGGGTCTCTGTTTGTCTTTGTTCGGGTATGGGCTTTTGGTCGCTCCTTTGCTAGCGAGAATCCATGCTTGTTTAGAGCCATTACTACACTGGGATCTAATTTGGAGGGCCTGTCATGGCATGTGTTTTCTCTCCAACCTACTTGGTGGAGGTGCGGAGCTGTGGGGGTCCTGGGGGGAGGGGGGGCAGTCCCCCTGGCCCATAGGGCCATTATGGTAAATGCCATGCGCGATTTGAAGGACCGTTCGTAGCCAAATTTTGAACTACTTGCTCTAGATATCAGCCTAGTGATCAATCTATGATATGGTTTCAGCTCTATATGGTCTCTCGGTTAGTTTTAGGGTCTACAGGGTAAAATTTGAAAAAATCCAAATTCGGCCCAATAGGTCCATATTGTAGGGGTCGAATGCCCGATTCAACCCGTCCGAGGGCCGAGGGCCAAATGGGAGAGGGCCGAATGTAACTGGTTCAGATGTCAAATTCGGCCACTTCGAGTGTGGTTGTCTAACGAGTGGCCGAGTGGGCTCAGGGCCAAGTTAGGTGAGCCGAGTGCCGACTGGTGAATTCAGCCAGGCCAAATGTCAACTCATCCGAGGGGGGTTGGGCCGAGTCGGCAGGGCCGAGGGCTGAATATCAAGTTGGTCCGAATGGTTGATTCGGACGGGCCGAACAAAGGGCATCCGAGTAAAATGGGCCGAATGGTTGATTCAGCCGACTAAGGGCCGATTCTAGGACTTGGCCGTGAATCACTGTCACTTGGACGCAGGCCAAACACGGTGCAATTTTGGTCGATGTAGCAATAAATCGCTCGAATCACATGATTTAGGTCACGGCTTGTCACACACACCTCCAGATCAAATCTATGGATAGAGGGGAAGAGTTGTATATACCTGGAATAACAAATAAAGTCAAAAATGTAAATCAGCAAGCAAATCAAAGCCACTTGCCCTGTTATGATAGTAGAAACCCTAATGCTTGTTTTTCTCTTATTCCTTTGTTTTTTTCCTATCCTAATTCATCCAAATCACAAATAAAACGCCTACACTACTCTACCATGCTTTTCCAAATCCAAAAAACCAAAAACCTACTTGCTAAGGAGATCGAATAACTCTTCAAACTCCCTCGCTTTCTACCTATCTACCTCAAGCACCGGTTCGGGGAAAACCCTACTTCAATGCTCGATTTGAAGCATGCAAGTGCTCAAGGCTTGAATCCGTTGATCCCAACAACGGAACCAAAATGTGGGAGCTTTTGCTCAACCGCCAAGACACATGGACCGCTTTTTTCTTCAAGCGTTCCAAGCCGAGCACTAATGGCTACCTCTCACATAGGCGACGTGCTATCCATATCTATGGGTGTAGTGAGCTTACCTCCATATCGATCGAGTTACCTCCTCTCCCATGTACTCGGGTAGCTCCACGATCCAAGTGCAAGCTTCAAGCAAGTCCATCCTCAAGCTCCACGCTCCAAGCTCCATTGTCACAAGCAAGAGAAGAGAAGAGAAGAGAAGAGAAGAGAAGATGGAGAGCTTCTCCTTCCCGATCCCTCATCCTCACACACTCACTCCCTCACACTCTCACACTCCCTCTCTCAAGCACGAGCTCAAGAAAGCAAGAAGAAGAAGAAGAAGAAGAAGAAGAAGAAGAGACCCACTTTTGGCCACACACAAGAATGAGCTTCTCATTCACTTTTCAACTTTATATACAAAACCCTAAATCCCTTTTGGGCGGTCATCCCCTTATCCCCTTTTTTACATGGCTAGCCGTGGCCTAGGCCCTTTTTCCCATTGTCCTTCTATCTTCCTATCTTCCTTCCTACCGCCCATCTACCTTTACAAATTGCATGGGTGAGAGCCCAACACTCTTTAAATTAAACCATGATGTGCTTGCGCTCTTTTACAAAAGTATTGGCTTGCACTTTTTCTTGTGCACCTTTTTTCTTTATTTAGGAATTTTCTACACTTCTTGTGCTTCCATATTTTTCTTGGCACGCCTTCGTCTTTCGTTTCACTTTTGCCTTGGCCTTTGTCTTCTGCTTTAGATTTTCCATATTTTCCACCTTGTTCGTCTGACAGTTAACTGAGAGAGAGAGAGAGAGAGAGAGAGAGAGAGAGAGAGAGAGAGAGAGAGAAGAGTGGTGTGAGTGTAGAGGGGCATGATCTTAATTCTTTGACACCAATATAATCTTATGTGAAATGTTAAAGAGTAATCGTGCCTCCACGAAAGAGACAACAAGAAAAAAAACATAGGGAGTTCGGGTCTCTTATAGTAAGATTTCTTAATTCAGCCAATGATGTGAACTAATGATTTTTTAATATTTCTATGTGAACTAATGATTTATAATTCAGCCAACGAGCAAGGACAAAGGAGTGTGTGCATCTAGTTCTATAGTAGATGAGAGTGGCGGCGATGATTTCTCTCCTATCTAGGTTCTTGTTTGTATGCTTTTTCCAGGGAATATTTTATGTTGCTTAGATTGAGTTTGCGAGTTTCTAAGTTCTATGTTTCAAATGTTCCTAGGTCTCTAAAAGAAGACAAAAAGAACAAGTATTGTCTGAACCCGTTAGCAGCACTATGCAATCCATGTGTAGTGAGAAAGAAGAGCAAGGGAAAAATGGGGTGGTGGAAATTATGAAAGGTGGAGATGTATTGGCTAAATGCACGGTTTTAGATGTTTCAAGGTGCCCACCCATTCCCCTTTGTAGGATGTTTCCATACCCTAGGGTTTGAGGTTTGAGAAGTGACACTTCGCTACTCAAAATAGCCTTAGAGGGTGAAACTTACTGTCCAGAGAAGGGTATTTTCATTGTCTTTGTTGTCTCCCCTTTGGAATCCCAGTGACAAGTGAGATGAGGGCTTCATGGGATGCCCACTGGCAGGCTATAGATAAAGAGTTTTAGAATGAGTTGAGAACCAAGAAGGGGTTGTCTTTTCTTTCCAATAAATGTTCTATTTGTGGGAGGGGAACCATCGCATAGTGGATTGGATAGAGCTCATTATAGAGAAATATAAAGATGATAAAGAATGGAATTTGAGGGTCTTTAGCACTGTTGTTGATCCAACTAGACTCAGTGAAGTCTCCCTGCTTGCTGGCCTTCTTCGCATGAATGAATAAGTTCCTCTCAAAACACAATGCACATGTGATCCTTCTCATTAAATGCATCTGTATTAAATTTTTGTTTTTTTTGGAAGCTTGAATGAGCATGCAGTCATAGTCACAAATCTGAAGGATACATTAGTCAATGTTGCAAATATTTGTGAGTGTGACATTAAAATCCTATTTGCAAGAGCAACCTGCTAATGTGGCTAAAACCTTGGAAGACAAAAAGAAGCTTGAATCAAAGACTTCACCCCCATGGTATCCGTTGGCTAGAGAGGATTTGGCCCAGCTTGTTTACCAAGTAGATATATATTTGGGCTCTTTCTTGTTATGAGAGGATTAAAAAGTATGGTATGCAATGATTTCCCCAAAATTTTGTAGGTTGAGTTTCAAAAGGAAGTAAGGACCAAAGTAGCTGAAGTGACAAAAGGTCTAAGTGCGGAGGAGAGGGCTTTAAAAGAAAAGGAGTTCTCCACTGAGTTGCGACGAAAGTACAGTGATCATATGCAAAAAGTATTGCAATGTTTGATTTGTTTAGAATTATTATTGTTGTGTTTGTCTCCTACTAATATGAAATGGTTTTGGTATATTTATTAGGTTTTGAATATTATCAATCCATACCTTGGCAAGGAATGGAGAGAAACTTTGTTTTCTCTTCAATTTGATGGAGCGGACACCATTGTGGGTATTGAAAAGTTGAATTTGATAGCAATCTCTTCCATCAATGCAGAGAAAAAGATAACTTGGTTGAGATTTCTTGAGAGTCAATATTTGTTCGCAATACCCATGGTATGCCATCAACAAATACAGAGTTCAGAGCGTAAGAGTTTTTCACTTTTCTTACTTTATCTCTATGCTTCATAGAAAAAAATTGTCTTTGCTTTGCATATTTTTGTGCCTTTCATTATTTCTATCATTGTAGGTGGTTGTCTAGGGAATTGTTGCTAGACATGATAGAAAATAATGCACTTCATTCTTTGGAGCAAGAGATAAGAATAGCAGCTACCACAAAGCATCCAATTAATTTTCCCGATGAGCCATCTCTTCATGTTTACTTAGCATACATACGATACGAGGGAAGAAAACATATTTTTGGAAACATTAAGAAAATTAGTGCTAAAGAAAAGTCCAAAAAAAAGAGGATCAACCTATTCAGTCCCATCTTAATGCAGTCGCTTGTCGCTTGCTCTATCAGTTGGTTTTCTGTTTTAATGCCTTTTTTTGACATTGTAGTGTGTAGTTTGTGGGGACCCATATAAATTATCTTTGAATATTCCAGGTATTTTTTGCACTTGAGAGACCTCAAGCTACTTGTTGATTTGCCCAAGGCTTGTAAAACATGGGTGGATATCACTAACAAAGAGTCCACTATGTGTGGGGAGAATATGATTGGTCTCTCACCATTTGAGATTGAGACATGCCCTTGGTGGATTGACATGCCCTCACCCCATGTATTGCCAAGTGAGAAAGCTAAGTTTGAGGAATGGAAAAAATCAAAGGGAAAGGGTGCAAGTGGTGGCAGTCTGAGTTAAGGTAAAGTGGCTTCCACAACCATCTCCTCTCTTTCCTTAAGCTTTACTTTTCTAAGAAAGAAGTGGTTTTGAAGGTGATCAAATAAGGGACAAGGAAGCGCAAAGGGGTGAGCATGCTCAAAGGGGCAAGCAAGCTCAAATTAGTGAGACACAAAGTACATGTGACTTTTACTAAACGAGTGCAAGTGGAGAGGAAATGAGAGAAAGACATAGAGAAAAGAAGAGAGAAGAAGTGAGAGTGGGGAGGGAAGATGGGGGGGATAAAGAAACATTTATAGAAAGAGAGGGGAAGAGAGAAACAAATAAGGATGAAGAGAGGCAAATAAAAAAAGAAAAAGAGAAAGAGAACAAAAACCTATTATTTGTCATAATGTAGAAAAAATGGAAAATGATGATGGTCGTGATGTCCAAGATCGCGAGGCATATCTTAATCAGTGTGTCCTGTGTCCTTGCTGTCAATGCAAGCTGGCAAACAGATGAAAGCATCACTTGTTTAGAGAACACATATGATGCTCGGCAAGTTTCAATCTGAGATCATTATCTCTACCTTTCTAGGCTTTGCAGGAGAGTGAAGGAATCTTCGGCTCAGTCTTGTTATGGATGGCATCAACCCATTTGGTCTCCGCTCAACTTCTTACAATGTGGGCTTGTAGTGGTGTTTGTTAACTACAAAATCTCGCCATGTTTGTCTCTATGAAGTAAGGATACCTGATCCATAACTTACTATTCCTATGCACTACAAAGTCAAGAATATGGATGTCTATCTCTATCCATTAGTTGATGAGCTCAAGATTTTGTGGGAGGAGGGATTTACCATGGAATATATGAGCAAGCACGATGGTCACTAGTGGACCATGCATGACTTTTTTTGGGATTCGGGAGTGCTCATGTAAGTAGGCTTTCGATCTCCTTGGTGATATCTAGCATAGCTCATTGTCGCATGGAATTTGCAGCACGGGGGTTCGTGAAAGTCGCTCACCATAGGGACCCTTTGTGATAGGAGAATTCAATGAAATAAAACTTATCTTGAAGAATTTTTGAATAAGAAAACGAATTCTTGATTAAAAATATAGGCAAGTTACAGGTTCATAAGACTTTCAGATTAGATCAAAAGAGTTATGGGAAAGACAAGGATGAATTCTCAATCTGAGAGAGAAGAGAAGAAGGTGAGATGTTAGATTTTATGGGAAGAATTTCAAGGAAGGCGAGGAGCATCAAGCTCAAACTCAAGCCACTCTCGTAGAATTGATTATGAGAATTTTGAAGAGGGCAAGGAGCTCATAGCTTGACTTGAAAGCCACTTCGCGGATCTTGATCACAATCGTCAAAGTAGGCAAGAAGCTTAAAGCTCAACTCAAACCAATCTTCATAAAAAACTTCCTACGGAAACTTCAATGTAGGCAAGGGGCTTAAAGCTTGACCTCAAACCTTCTCTCCTAAATTCGAAGCAAGATCTTCAAGGAGGCGAGGGATACAAGCTCAACCTCTAGCCTTTCTCACTTGATTTTATGGCCCATCCAAGCTCTCCTAGTCCTCCTTTTATAGTTTTTCCTCCACTTCTTCTCACGTTGTGCTTTTTGCTTTTTCATAAAAAGCCTAAGGATTTTAATGCCTTACCTTTTCCTTAAGGCTAAAAGCCTCGATCATTATAGTCTAAAAAAACATTGAAGGCTTAGAAACGAAATCATTTAGTCTAAAAGGCTATAAAATTTTAATCTTCTTTGCGCAATCAGTATTTATTTCAGACTACTGCCACTCATCGATGGCGTCTTGATGATCATACATGCGAACTTATTACAAAAGATTTAGAGTCATGCCATCTTTTACATGCTGAAACAATCAAACAGGGTTTGGAAAGAAGGCTTTTTGTGGCCAACACACTTGTGGATATGTATGGTGGATGCGGATTGCTTGTGGAAGTATGGCAAGTGTTTGATATGAAAATTAAAAGTTTGTAGAATGCATTAACCACATCATATGAAAGTTTGTAGAATGCATTAACCACAGCATATGCTGAACATGGTCACGATGATGATGTGCTCATGGTTTTCAAAGAATGTAGTTGGAAGATGTCATTATTAGAGGCACTTATGTATAACACCAACATCTTTTAAGCACAAAAGAAAAGTGACAAAATTAGGACACTTCATAGTGGCTTCATAGTATGCTCCAAGTGACTTTGCAATGGTGGGCGTGCAGTGTCACAACATCATTCAAGTTTGTGTTGAATAAATAGGGGTGTTGGGACAAGTCTGGTTACCTCAGGTTATCATGCATGTCCATTGTATGGGACATAGTTAGACTTCCATAAGTCATGAACCATGAAGAAGATGGTATATCAAGGACATGCCACTTTCTTGCTGGAGGGTCATGAACTAAGGGAAGGTTTTCTTGGATGATCTCCAACATGAATGAATGCCCAAAGCTAGTACGAGTTGAAAATGGTCCACATGGAGTCACATCCAAACGGAATGTGGTGGCTTTCAATTTTCTACAAGTTGCTGTATTGGATCCACTTACAGATCAATCACTTGTTGGATCCCATGCATATTTTCAAGAATGTGGGCAGCTTATTATGGGACCACATCATAGAAAAGAGAGACACTATAGGGACACGAATGGATTTGAAGGAGGTAGGCAAGATGGAGATGCTTTGGCCAAGCACTGATGGTCACTTGCAACTACCTCACGCTCCTTGGGTTCTGTCTATTAAAGAAGAGTGCATTGTGAAGCAAATTATCAGGTCTATCCGCACCCTGACGGGTATGATGCATTCCCTCAGATCCACTTTTTCTAAAGGCGACCAAGTATCAAGGCTAAAATCCCATGATTGGTATGATATTTTGCTATTTAGTGTCTAGTTAGTATTCGTAATGCCTCTGCATTTGTGGTAGTTTGTACTACCGATCACGATCACGGGATGCCTGATGGGACCTAAAATCGGCCGACACTGGCTATAGCACTAGCCGGACCTCATGCTCATGACACACAAACACCCTCACGGCCTCGCGGACCAGGAGCGTCAATATAATGCTAAAGGACAAACCTCCCTAAAGCTTAATTCATGCGTTTATCATTTATAGTCCATGTTAACCCCAATACGAAGAAAGCAAAAGAAAGTGGGAAAGACGCAGGGCAAAGGCGGAAAAAGGTAGCCTGACTGAAGAAAGAAGAGGAAAGAAGACCAAAAGCACAAGGGCAACCTTAAAAGTCCAAGGCAAATGCAAAAGGGAAAAAATGCGCATTTTAATATAAAAAGGCGCACCCTGAAATCTTGTAAAAGAGCGCCAGGCTCTCACCCGTGCAATTTATAAATGTAGACAGGCGGCGGAAAGGAAGCTAGGAAGATAGAAGGACAATGAGAAAAGGGGCCTAGGCTAATGGCCAGCCATGTAAAAAAGGGGGATGACCGCCCATGGAAATTAGGGCATGTATATAAAGTTGAAAAGTGAATGAGAAGCGCATTCTTTGGTGTGTGGCAAAAGGAGTCTTCTTCTTCCTCTCTTTTTCTCTTCTCCTTGCTTGTGTGTGCTCTTGAGGGAGCGAGTGTGTGTGAGAGTGAGGGATCAAGAGGGTGAAGCTCTTCACCATCTCCTCTCCTCTTCTTCTCTTCTCTTCTGTCTTTTTCTCTTGCGTGCGCAGCTATGGAGGATGGAGCTTGGAGATGGAGGAGGCTTGAGGATGCTTGAGCTAGCATCAAGAGTCGTGGAGCTACCGGAGTGCAAGAGAGAGGAGGGTACTCGATCGGGCATCAAGGTAAACTCACAACACTTGTAGGATCGATGGCGCGTCGGCTAGGTGAGAGATAGCCATTAGAGCTTGCTTAGAACGCTTGAAACAATAGGTGGTCCGTGGGTCTTGGCGGTTGAGCGAAAGCTCCCATATTTTGGTTCCATTGCCGAGACCAAAGGATTCAAGCTTGAGCACTTGCGCGCCTCATATCGAGCATCGAAGTAGGGTATTCATCCCTGAAACGGAGCTTGAGATAGGTAGGAAGTTGGGTGTTTTTTATCTTCAGAACATGCAAGTATTTTGGGATATTCTGGTTGTTTGATGATTGGAAAACATGGAGAAAGTACTTCAGTGTTTTGCTTTCGATTTATGTTGTGTTAAGGGTAGGTTAATAGTAGGAAATCACACCCGAGAGGCAGAGGGTTGCTGCTGTGAAACAAGAAGAAAATCGGAGAAAACAGGGGGAAAATGGAGGAAATGCACATGTAAATGAATAGGAAACGCTAGGAGAGTGATCTGTAGCGTTCAGGGAGGGACCAACAGGGTATAAGTTCTGGAAGGGCAAGAGAATCCTCATTTGCAACCAACTGAGAGAGAGAGAGAGAGAGAGTGTGAGCTTGGCAACTGTCCGATCGACCAGGGCACAGAGTGACATTGCATTCGGCGATCCCCAGGTACACCGATCTCTCCCTCACCACTCCAACTCCATCGCTGGTGAATTTCGTGGTCAATAGTAATAGATATCTAGAGATATTTGGGCGAATTCGTGCTTGCAAGTTCGTCGGGCCGGTGGACTCGGATGTCCGACCCAATGTCCAATTCCTAGATTCGGACACTCGGACAACTGTCCGATCGGACCACCCCGTCCGATTCGAACACTCAGACAACCGTCCGACTCGGATGCTCGGAGACTCGGACGCTCGAACTCGGACCCACCCTATCTGATCGGACGAATTAAGACACGTCAGCAATCGGACCACCTACCCAGTCCGATTCCCAGAATCGGACCCGCCCATAATCGGACCACCAGGATCGGACACTCGGACCAGCCCGTCCGATTTTAGAAATTGGACCACCCTATCCGATCGGACCATTCGTACGAATCGGACCACCCAGAATCGGACCAGCCCAGAATCAGACCACCTTTGTCCGATTCATTGAACACTTGCCCGTCCGATTTTTGAGAATCGGACACTCAGACTCTGAGACTGCCACTCAGCTCTGACACACCTGGTCCGATTCCCAGAATCGGACACTGGTAAATCGGATGTCCGATTCCCAGAGTCTAAAAAAAAAAGGGAAAAACATCAAAACTTGACCCACCAAGGGACATATTGGAGCATTCCCCAGCGACCTACCCCCTAGTGAACAACGAGAAGCAGCACAAGACCTTAGAACCCGTTAGAATGGCCAGGACTTGAGTAACAAAGCCTATCAGGCCCAAAATGAGCGAGAGTGAGTAAGATGCCGGGAAATTGCTTGCAGTACTCATGTTGAATTTCCGCACTTGAAGTACACTTAGGAAAGTTGAAAGCCTGATTGAGCACAACAAGTGCACGAGGAACAACACACTCACGAGTGACCATAAGTTGAGCACTATATTCAGAAATTAAAGGAACTCGCTCAGATAAATCGCTCAAAAAACCCACCAATAGGAGAGGACCCAAGACATAGACAAATGCGTGAAGCGCAGGATAGAACCAAGCAAGGAGCGTCAACGACAAGGATCTGTCTCACGACTAGTTAACCTGATCGAGAGCGCAGCGAGGTGCAATAATTCAACCATGACGGAGGAAAGCTCAGACCATCGGTCTACCGAGGAGCTTGATGTGAGTGTATTCCCAGACGCTATACAGCAAATGGTGAGCAGTTACGATGCACACACCCGGTATGAGCACTGTGGCAGGACGACAGATGCAATCATTGTAGACCTAGAGGAGGAGAGAAGGCTAGCCCGTAGGGCATTGCAAGGCATAGCTAAGTATAATAGGGATCAACAAGCTAGGAGCCTAAGGCAAAGCATGGAGCTGCATGAGGTGCAGCGAGTGCTGAACTTGGCTGGCCGGAACCGAACAAACCATGAGAGAGCACTAGAGGGAGACCTGACGCTGAGCAAGCTCCTCATGAAACGGCTACTCGATAACACCGTAGTAGAGCAGAGTGCCACTGCACTAACGACGTCTCTTCTTGTAGGATTAGGGGCAATCCAGGGCTCAAAGAGCCAGGCCAAAATACCGATTGTTGCAAAGCAACTCGACAAGTACCAACCGCATGATGATCCGTACAGCTCGTTGAGCAGTTTGAGTAAGTCTGTGAAGCCAACGGCCTCAATGACCAGGATCAACGCTCGCAAGCCTTCGGACTTTGCTTAAGCGATAAGGGTAGGATGTGGTATACAAGCCTGGATACCGTGGAACGATCCAACTTCAATAATCTCAAGGATCTCTTCGTCAAGAGGTTCGCCGAGCCCAGATACTCCGACAACTTGCTGGTACGCTTGATGAATGTCAAACAGAAGGAGAAGGAGGACATCCGCGACTATGTGACCCATGTGAGAAGTCTCTTTAAGAGAATCCCCTTGGGTGAGCGATCGACTGACAGAGCAGTTTCAACTATATTCATCAGCAGAATTAGAGATGAGGAGTTATATAAGGCATTGGCAAGCAATTCAAGCTTGCAGCAAGACGTGGTGGCTAGAGTTTTTGAGGAAGCCATCAAAGTCGATGACCAATTGAAAGAGCGAAGCTCTAGGAGCTCAACTCTGGAAGAGACTAACCCGCGAAGCGTAGATCGAACATCGACCTCTAGTGAGCAGTCAAACCCTGTTGAGATATCGAGTTCCACTCGTGATATGCCAGGGTGACCGTTGTGCATTTATGTCACCGACTTGTCAGTTGCAGATGCGGTTGGTACACCGCCCATGAATAATAGCTAGATGACAGCTATCCTTATCTACTCTAGTTCGTGGCTCAGTTAGTATGCCACCTTAGTTATTTGAGTTTGGTTTGAGACCCATATATAGGGTTCTTCTATTTCTTTGTATGAGAGTTCTTTTTGGCTTACACAACTAAGAAGAGAAAAACTGTTTTCAGCCTCCACCTCTGTGTGTATTTTCCCATTGTGCAAGCAAGAAAGCTACAAGTGAGACTCCTTCCTTCTCTCCCACAATCTTGACATGGTATCAGAGCCTTGTTCGTGGTAAGGAGCTCAAGAAAGCAAGCCAAGCTCGCGGTGTTCTGGTTGAGACACCCTTCGTGGTGAAGCAAGAGGGTAGTATATGCTGCGGGGGAGGGCTTTAGCCCATGGCGACCCTGTTTTTTTTATTTGAGGCCATTTCGGGGCCTGTTTTGGAGGCGGAAGTTTTCTGCACGCACTCAGGAAAAAGCCCTGTTTTATGCTGTGCGACCACTTTTCTACAGGTCGGTGAAAAGTTACCACAGATATTGCATTGTATGCTCGTGTGCAGAGATATTGGGAGTTACAGAATCATCCTTGGTTCCTGTATATGCAAAATCGTCACTAGGAAGTGACTGTGTGGTCAAATACCACTTTCGCCAGTTTTGCAGATTTGCCCTTGTGAGGCTGAAGCTGTGTTCTTTGTAGTGACAGAATTTTTTGCAGTGTTTTGTAATGGCGTCTGATTCTCTTTCACAGATTATCACTGAAAAGCTTGACAAGAACAACTTCCAAGCATGGAAGTTTAGAATGACGAATTTCCTTATGGGAAAAGGATATTGGGAATTTGTTGCAGGAAATGAAGAAGAACCAGTTCTTCCTGATGTTTCCAATCAATAGCAAATGCAGGCATTTAAAGCATGGCATGAGAGAGCCAGGAAAGTTATGTACTGGCTGTCTATTAGCATTTCAGACTCTATGATTGTGCATATTCAAGATGCAAGTACGCCAAAGGAGGTATGGGATACTTTGTCAAAAATGTATTGCACAAATACGCAAGCCAGGAAAATGCAGCTCAAGCAAGAGTTGCACAATGTGCAAAGAGAAAATATGAGCATCAACGACTACCACATGAAGGTGAAGAAGATTGCAGATGCACTTGCTTCCATTGGGTCGCCAGTGGAAGATGATGATTTAGTTTCTGTGACCTTGAATGGTCTAGGAAAGGATTATGCACAGTTCCAAACATCCATTTCCGTCCGTGAAAGATTTCCTGATTTTGAGGAGTTGATTGCTCTTCTAATTTCTGAGGAGCAGAGAAATGGTGGTGCATCTTCTTCAGGAGGAACTTCAAAAGAAGCTATCTTCTACTCAAATGCTGGAAGAGGTAGAGGCAGAGGTAGAGGAGGCCGATTTGGAGGCTGTGGTAGAAATCAAAATATGCAGCAAACTCAAGAAAACCAGTCCTATGGAGGAGGACGTGGTAACTCTAGAGGCAGTGGGAGCCAAAGAGGTCGTGCTGGATGGCAAAGAGGCCAAAATGCAAACAACAATGTTGAATGCTACTACTGTGGTAAAATGGGTCATATGGCTAAAGACTGCTATAAAAAGCAGAATGACATCATGAATGGAAAACTGCAACAAGGAAATTATGCATCTTCTAGTAGACAGGGTGATGACAGAAATGAGTATTTGTTTATGGTGCAGCACATGAATAATTCTGTGACAAGTGCAGAAGAAAGCAACGATGTATGGTATGTTGACTCAGGTGCATCAAACCACATGACAAGTCATGCAGAATGGATGGAGGATGCAAGGAAAATGGAAAAACCAGGATTTGTGAAGACTGGTGATGATACTGCACATCCTATTGTGCAGATTGGAAAAATTCCCTTGTCTATGCAGGATGGGAAAAAGAAATACCTGTCCGATGTATTTCATGTCCCGAATATCACCAAGAATCTGGTTTCTGTTGGTCAAATGGTTGAGCAGGGCTTGCAGGTCAGATTTAATCCTCATGGATGCTTTGTTGAGGATATGAAAAATAAAGGTTGCTTGATAGCAAAAGGAAAGAAGAAGGGCAGAATGTTTACGTTGGATGTAGACATGTCTGAATTGAGTGCAGCAATGTTTGCACATGGGACCGGTGTAGTTGCAGATATTGATGTCTAGCATAAACGTATTGGTCATGTTAATGTACAGCGACTTAAATCAATGCAGGCCCAAAATATTGTTGCAGGATTGCCAAAATTCAAGGTTGCAGAAATGCATAAGGTATGTGAAGCCTGTCAGTTTGGAAAACAGGCAAGGAAACCATTTCCTAGACATGTTCAAGAGAGTAAGAAGCCATTGGAATTAATCCACTCTGATGTGTGGACTACTAAAGCTGCATCTCTTGGAGGCTATCATTATTTTGTCAGTTTTATTGATGACTATAGCAGAAAAGTTTGGGTGTATTTTATGAAAAAGAAAAGTGAAGTTTTTGGGCATTTCAAAACTCTGAAAGCTATGGTTGAAAAAGAAACAGGCCTGCAAATAAAATGCCTAAGGTCAGATGGAGGGGGAGAGTACCTCTCAAATGAGTTTGCAAGGTTCCTGCAAGAGCATGGCATAAAGCAGCAATATTCATGCAGTCATACCCCACAACAAAATGGAGTTGCAGAAAGGAAAAACAGGCATATTGGAGAGGTATCTCGTGCCATGCTCAACGAAAAAGACTTGCCAGATTTTTACTGGGCTAAAGCAGTTGCTACGGCAGTCTATATAATGAACAGGACTCCTACTGCAGCAATACATGGGATGACTCTAGAGGAGAGGTATACTGGTAGGAAACCAGATATTTCTCATTTGAAAATTTTTGGTTGCATTGCCTATGTACATGTGCCAGATGAGTTGAGATCCAAGTTGGATCCAAAAGCTGAGAAGTGCATCTTTATTGGTTACTCTCTGTAGCAAAAAGGGTATAGATGCTATAATCCTTCTACTCGTAAGTTTACAGTGAGCAGAGATGTTGTTTTTGATGAGATGAGTAGTTGGTATAAACCAGTAAATGTGATTGATGATGTAGATGCACAAAATGGTAATGCTGCACAGAATTCACAGCAGCAGTCACAAAATATTAGTGGACCTGGAGCGTCCTCTAGCAGTGGTTCACATTCTTTGCCATGGACAGGCAGATCGAGATCAGGAGAATCTTCTCAAAGCAATGCAGATAGTGGTATGCAGGTATCACGAAAAGGAAAAGAGAAGATTGATCAGCCCATGTTTGATGTGAATGCAGGTCACTCTTATGTGGATGGTGAATCCAGTGGCTCAGAACAGAGCATTGATAATGAGGTGGGTATTCCTTCTATTGTTACACCTGGAGTAAGGAAGACCAGGGATGTTTTGAGAGCACTTGGGAGTGAACCTACTTTGCGCAGGTCTACCAGAGCTAGGTATCCTATGGATAGGCTGAAATATGATGGATTACAGCCATTCATTATTCATATATGGTCAAAGTGATACAGGAACCAAAACCCACTTCTTTTGAGCAAGCCATGGAAAAAGAAAAATGGGAGAAAGCCATGGATGAAGAAATGATGCTTTGGAAGCAAATGCTACATGGGAATTGGTACCTTTGCCTAAAGGTAAGAATGCAATTGGCTGTAAGTGGGTTTATAAGGTAAAGCACAATGCAGATGGTTCTGTGAATAGATACAAGGCAAGATTAGTAGTTAAGGGGTATGCACAAACATATGGCATTGACTATGAAGAAACATTCTGTCCGGTTGCAAGGATGGCAACCGTAAGAGCAGTCATTGCTATGGCAGCATCAAAGGAATGGTCTTTACATTAGATGGATGTAAAGAATGCCTTCTTGCATGGTGACTTGCAGGAAGAGGTCTATATGGAGCAGCCACCAGGTTATGTGCATGCTGTTCATCCTGAGTTTGTTTGTAGGTTGAAGAAAGCCTTGTATGGCTTGAAGCAAGCACCTAGAGCATGGTCTGACAAGATAGGACAATATCTTGTCACTATTGGCTTTCAGATTTCCAAGGCAGATTTCTCACTTTATGTGAGAAAAACAAAGAAATGTATTATGCTACTTGTCATTTATGTTGATGATTTGATTATGACAGGTGACAGTGATGAAGATATCCTTCATGTGAAAATGCTATTGAAGCAAAATTTTGAGATGAAGGATTTGGGAGAGCTACGTTATTTCTTGGGCATTGAGGTGATTAGATCACCAAGTGGGATACAGCTCTTGCAGAGGCAGTATGGATTGGACATGCTGTCCAAATATGGGATGACAGGCTGTAAGCCTATTTCAGTTCCTTTGGAGCAAAATGTGAAGCTGAACACAGATGCAGGTGAGCTTCTGGAAGACCCTACTATGTACAGACGCATAGTAGGAAGTTTGATTTATATGACTATTACCAGGCCAGATTTGAGCTATGCTGTTGGGTTGGTAAGTCAGTTTATGCAGGCTCCAAGGAAACCGCATTTGGATGCGGCTAGACGAATACTCAGGTATGTGAAGTCCACATTGCAGTATGGAGTATTTTATGAGACTGGGGTTCAGATACAGCTGCATGGATACAGTGATGCTGTTTGGGTTGGTAGTATTTCTGATAGACGATCTACCAGTGGATATGTGTTCTCTTTTGGGAGTGTTGCAGTCACTTGGAGCAGCAAGAAACAGCCTACAGTTGCCTTGTCAAGCACAGAGGCCGAGTACAGGGGTGCAGCAATGGCTGCATGTGAGGTAGATTGGTTGCATAAGCTACTTTATGATATGCATCAGCCTCCTACAGATGGGCCAGTTGTCATTTATTGTGACAATATGAGTAGTATACACTTGGCAAATAACCTAGTCTATCATGCTAGAACAAAGCACATTGAGGTGCATTATCACTATGTGCGGGAGAGGGTTTTACTAGGTCTTATTGATCTAGTTTATGTCAGCACAGAGGATCGGGTAGCTGACATATTTACGAAGGCATTGGGCACAGAGAAGCTGCGCAAGTTCAGAGACCTGCTTGGTGTGCAGGAATTGGGATTGAGCTCGAGGGGGAGTGTTGAGATATCGAGCTCCACTCGTGATATGCCAGGGTGACCGTTGTGCATTTATGTCACCGACTTGTCAATTGTAGACGCGGTTGGTACACCGCCCATGAATAATAGCTAGATGACAGCTATCCTTATCTACTCTAGTTCGTGGCTCAGTTAGTATGCCACCTTAGTTATTTGAGTTTGGTTTGAGACCCATATATAGGGTTCTTCTATTTCTTTGTATGAGAGTTCTTTTTGGCTTACACAACTAAGAAGAGGAAAACTGTTTTCAGCCTCCACCTCTATATGTATTCCCCCATTGTGCAAGCAAGAAAGCTACAAGTGAGACTCCTTCCTTCTCTCCCACAATCTTGACAAACCCATCATCCCAAGATAAGGGGAAGACCACCGAGACGGACCAAGGCTTGGCTGAGGTCAAGATGGAATTAGCCAAAATACAAGACATGTTGAGACGACCAACGCGTTCGCACATCCAGTGCGTGTACTGTGGCGGAAACCACCTGCCAACAGAGTGTCAAGACCCTAGGTCAAGACCTTGCGCTAACTGTGGTAGGTTCGGCCACGATGCCGCACACTGCAGATTACCACGAAGACTACCATACGCGCAACCCTATGGCCAGCCTTATCCGGCTAATAGGCCGCATCCATTCTTCGGACGGGGAGCCCCGTTAACCCTACCTGCGCCTAGCGATGTGAAACCAGCTGTCCCTAGAATGGACATAAATCCTACCGGCATTCCTAGACCACCTGGTCCCTATGTGACCCACCCACCGAGCGACGCTCCCGTACACTACGTGGAGGAGCCCAGTGACGAAGAGACCTACATATACCCTTACGTCTCGCATGACGATGAGGGCAATGTGGTCTTCATGGATTATCGACCCGTGCCGGTGATGGCGTTAGGACGAGGACAGGGTAGAGGCCTAAGAGGGCAGCCACAGGATCCGGTCACTTGTTGGACTTGCGGACATCCCGGTCATGTCTCATCGCGCTGCCCTGAAAGAGAGAAGCAAAACAAGGACAAAGCTGACCAAAGGTGCGCAGAATGCGGAATCACTTATCTTTTCATAGACTACCCAAAGCGGAAGTCGTCCTCCGGTTCAGCTAATTTGCCATCCATCCCATTGGGGCTGTTTGGTGTTGAAAACCCCTGATGGGGAGGCCACACCTATTCCCTTGCGAGTTATGACCCGAGCCCAAACGAAGCAGGCCGGCATCTCTCTGCCAGGACCTAGCAACCTTGACGCAACCTCAGTAGGAAAGAAAAGCTGTAGGCGGAGAAAGAAGAGATCGGAAGCTAAGGTTGCACTAAAGATCGATAGTATTACGACCTTACCTAATGGGAAGAAAGTCTCAGACGCAGAGGCAGAGACTTCAGCCCCTAAAACAGCCCAAAAGGGAAGTGCTAAGATAGGGGAATACCCCCACCCCAAGCGGCAATTAGAGGCCATAGAAAAGGTGAAGGAATGGGTGAGGGAGGCTCAGCAGCATCTCAAGGATGCTGAACCCATCATAGAGGACGAGATCGATGATCTCTCCAACATGAGTGCGCCAACGTCGCCACCTCAACCTAAGTCGGCCGAAGCCACTGCGCCACTAGTAGTGCTGTTGAGACCATGTCTAGACGCAACAGAACCGCAGAACAGGTGCAGCCAGTGGCCAGGACAGTCTAGGCTAAGAGAAGGGCGAGTGTCTGACAACCTCTTGACCACGTTGGTGACCACGCCTGTAACACTTAGCCTAGGGGACTTGCTTAAGCAGCACCCTGCCCTATGGCAAGACCTCAAGAAGTGGGTCGAGGGATCGCAAGAGCAAGCCACGACAGATCCTCAAGACCAGGATGCGAAAACACAATTGCCAAGTCTAATGCTACATTCCGTGCCTAAATCCTTGCACGTCAATGCCTTTTGGGAGGGCTCTGAGATGCACGTAGTCCTACCGGTCCTAGCCCTGGGTGACACAACGAGGAAGGGAATTGTGGACACGGGAGCTGGGGTTAGTGTGCTTAGCCATGCAGTGCTGCAGACTTGGGGAAACCCGCTTGTCGAAGCTGCTCGGTTTAATGTCACACTAGCAAATGGTATGAGAGTGAAGCCATTCGGTGTCTTGAAGAATTGGCCAGTAAAGATTGCAGGAGTCCAGTTCTCTGTCGACTTTATAGTCATGAAGGGAGTGGACTATGATATCCTATTGGGATGACCCTGGATGCGCAATGCTAGAGTCATCGAGGATTGGGGTAACAGCCTGATCTTCCTTGGCAATCGAACTGACGCCGTAAGAATAGAGATGGACACTTGGAAGACCTCACCAGTCGACCTAGATGCCATCTCTGCTATGCTCAAAGGGAACACTTAGGTCAAGGAACCCTATGGGTCCTTAACTAAGTATATCCCATGCCCAGAGGACGAGCGGGATTGGATGCACGTTCTCGCTACACTTGACCTGCCATTCTCAGACCATGAGGCGTATGAGCAGGCTATCAAAACAATTGGCAAGACAAATGAAGCACTCTCTACACCCATCTACATGATGGCAGCAAGCCTCCATGAAGGGCCTAAGCCTGTCACCTTCCAAGTACCATCCAACAAAAGGGAACTCCAGGGGGTACTGGAATATCTAGCAGACCAACTAGCGGGTAACCCGACTGCCAACTTCAAACTGCTCCAGGATCTCTTAGAGGATCCTAAGTGGCAATGGACTAGAGTGCACGAGCTGAACCTCATGTATAATTGGGCCCTGATTCGAGACCAACGAGACGGGGCATTCCAAGCCCTAGGAGACGATGGGCAGTTGAACGACAAAGATTCCTGCGATGAATACGAGGATTGCCAATCTTTCAGCGGTGAGAGCGAGGGTGAAGTGGATACCATAGAGTATGACACGGATGGACATGAAATTGAGCAGATACGAGCAGACGCCAAGCCACAGAAAAGGTAGGCCCTTAGACTAGAGCACGGCTTCATGCGCATGGAATGTGATCTTGCGTGGTTGGAATGTATGGGGGCCATAGACCTAGAGCAGGCAGGCCTAGCCCAAGCAGGAACAACGTCAATACTTAGAACCAAATCGCCATCCGAATTGCTTCCACCAGGGGACACCGCCTCTTCTAGCGAAGATGGAGGGTTTGACTCCGAATTGGAAGTTACTTCAGATAGCGACCCATAGATCCCTAGGCCGCCCATGACTAGACGCACAAGGGGGACTTACCCATCCACCTGAGATGCATACGGTCACGCCAGGATAGGGTAAAGCACCCCAAAGATACACGATCAAAAGAGCAGCGGAAACTGCAGGACCTCCCTAAGTGATTCACTAAATTCAAAAAAGGGGATAGGGTAGTGGTTCTGCTAGGTGCCAAGCGTCAAGGGCAGACAAGCGAACCGATCGAAAAACCAGCCAAGGTCAAGGAGGTTAACCTAGCCCTAGAAGGGGAGACACCCCGACCAGTGTTCATTGCCGATGACTTAACTGGTAAGGAAGAGTTGAGTCTTGTCGCTCTCTTGCGCGAGTACATGGATGTATTTGCCTAGTCCTTAGAAGAGCTACGGGGGGTAGATCCGAGTGTTGTGACTCACAATATACCCACGACATTGGACGCAACGCCGGTCAAGCAGCGACCGTACCCCATGAATCCAAAACACACCCATGCTGTCAAGGAGGAAATTGGCAAGCTAATGAGAGCTGGATTCATTTACGAAATTGAGCACATAGATTGGGTATCACCCATAGTCATTGTGATGAAGAAGAACGGCATAAACCGAGTGTGCGTCAATTACAAAAAGGTGAACGCTACTACAAAGAGAGACAATTATCCCTTGCCATACACCGAGCACATGCTTGAGAGAGTGGCAGGCAAGGAAGCCTACAGTTTTCTGGATGGCTTCTCAGGATACAACTAGGTGCAAGTGCATCCTGTAGACAAGCACAAGACCTCCTTTGCCACTGAGTGGGACGTCTTTGTGTACGTAGTCATGCCCTTTGGGTTAACCAATGCCCCCGCCACCTTTCAATGCCTCATGTGCACCATATTCAAGGACATGCTTTGCAAGGAGTTAGAGGTCTTTGTCGATGACCTGTGTGTCCATTGGACCTGGATTGAACACCTAGACAAACTCCGCACGGTCTTTGAACGGTGTCGCTTATATCGTCTCTCCTTGAACCCCTTGAAATGTCAGTTTTGGGTAAAGCACAGATGCATCTTAGGACACGTGGTGTCGAAGAACGGCATTTCCACAGACTTCTCGAAGGTCAGGGTTATCATTGACCTTCCACCCCCAAGTAATTACAAGGGAGTTCAATGCTTCTTAGGTCACACAGGATACTATCGGCGGTTTGTACTGAACTATGCGCTGATCGCTAGGCCATTGTACAAGCTGCTAATCGTCTTCGAGTGGACCGAAGCATGCCAACGGGCGTACAAAGAATTGAAAAAGGCTCTAACAACGGCACCGATTCTAGGAGCCCTGGACTAGACCATTACCTTCCACGTGCACATCTAAGTTTGCAGTGGGAGTAGTGTTGTGCCAACCTGGTGAGCATAACCTAGATTACCCAGTGAGTTTTGCTAGCAGGCAACTCACTGAGACGGAGATGAATTATTTGACAATGGAAAGGGAGGGATTAGCCATGGTGTTCACCGTGAAGAAGTTTCGGCATTACCTGTTGGCCACCCCCTTCATCTTCTTCGTGGACCATCAAGCCCTGCTCTATTTAGTGAACAAACCTTGTGCTACAGGACGGATAGCTCGATGGCTTCTCCTGCTCCTCAAGTTCGATTTCTCCGTGGTGGTACGAAAGGGAAAATAGCATTACATGGCTGATCATATGTCCCGTATACCCACAGGAGAAGCCGCTGGACAAGGCATCATGGACGAGTTACCTGACAGCCACTTATTCCATCTGTCTAGCAAAGGAGACCTATTCAGGGCCGATCTGACACCATACTGGGTAGACGACATAGTCCAAGTGCTCGAGCATGGACTACCCGAATGACCAATAGAACGGACATGGCTTAGGCACTTGATCCTGAAAATCCAGCCCTACCAGCTGATTGCAGGCCAACTCTATAGGCTGGGGCAAGACAGGCTGATGCGTAGGTGCGTGTGTGAGCATGAGATGCACGATGTGCTCTCAGAGGCGCATAATGGTATTGCAGGAGGACACTTTAGCGGAGACACGACAGCACGGAAGGTGCTGCAGTCCCAGCTATGGTGGCCCATACTTTTTCGCGATGCTAAGCAATTCGTCAAGCATTGTGACGAGTGCCAACGGACAAAATTTCCAATTCGCAAGGATCACATGGAATTAACCCATGTTATTGCTTGCCAACCCTTCGAAAAATGGGGGATTGACTTCATAGGACCCATCAGCCCCGCGGCGCAATACTCACAAGCCAAGTACATCGTGGTGGCCACGGATTACCTCACGAAATGGGCAGAGGCGAGAGCCACACGAAAAAACGATGCTAGGACGACTGCCAAGTTCTTATGGGAGCAAGTAATCTCGCGCTTCGGTTGCCCCATCGAACTGGTTAGCGACCAAGGAACACACTTCATCAACGAAGTGATAGCCCATCTCCTATCCGCCTTTCTTATCATCCATTGCAAATCCTCACTATACTACCCTCAGGCTAATGGCCAGGCGGAATCAACCAACAAAATTCTCATCAACGTCCTAACTAAAGTAGTCTCAGCCTCACGAAGTGACTGGGATAACAAGCTGATGGTAGCCTTGTGGGCCTACCGAACAACTTATAAAACGGCCATCGGTCAAACACCTTTTAGGCTGACGTATGGGACTGAAGCCATTCTCCCATTAGAATTCTTCGTCCCTAGCCTAAGAATAGCACTCCAAGAACGATGGGAAGGGAACGAAGCATGGACGCAATGCTTGGTCGAGCTGGAACGCCTATCAGAAACTAGCCTTCTAGCCACCCATGCACTTATCTGCGAGAAAGCCCGACACAAGAGCTAGTTTGAAAAACATCTCAAGCAGTGAGAGTTTAAGCAGGGTGACCTAGTGCTCCTCTACTCAGTTAAAGGACATAAGCAAAAGATGAAATTCAGAGGTCTCGAACCCTTCAAGGTTCGGGCAATCAGCCGAACTAGTAATGTCAAGCTTGAGACACTGGATGGTGAAGGAATAGGCTTCTTCAATGGCAGCCGTGTCAAGAAGTACTACCCTCCCACTCATCCTTTGCATGAGCCACCAATGGTGGAACCGCCTGTCAAAATACGAGTAGCCACAATTACTAAAATCTACGAGAATGAGGAGGAGCCTGTAGAACTCGCCTACCTCCGTGTCACGGTCACTGCCAAGCAAACGTGCTCCTTCAACGCCTTGATTGATGAGGGGGCAGATTTCAATGTCTTAACGCACAAGCATTGGATCCAACTCGGCAAACCCCTACTTCATCCCACAACGGCCAAATTAAGCCCATACGGGGCTCAATCCTACGCGCTTCTCGGCACATGCAAAGTCACTGTTTCTAGCGAGTCTGAAACTGTCACCATGCTGTTTTATGTATTGCCAAGTACCACGGATGCAGGCACAGAGTCATTGCTCAGGCAAACCTTTAAAAAGCAGACTCACTGCAATGTTGATTATGAGTCGCAGCACATCCACTTAGCGATCGGCAACGTGCACATTGTCACAGCTTTCAGCAAGGGCCTCGTAACACCATCATCGTTCATAGGGCCACCGATAGAAATAGCCGTAGGTAAGACTAAGGAGGGGGGTAATGCATATCTGCCACTTTCAGATCCCCATAAACCGCAGGCTGCAGTAACCAAAGCAAAACCCCAACAGCCTTGCTTGCAATGGGTACCTAAACAGCCTCGAGAACTGCCTAGGACTAGACGCGCATGTTTGCATAAGACCTACAAATCTAAATCTCAAAAACCAAGACGCCATCAACGCAAGCGCCATGTGATTAAGCAAAGGTGGGTCCCTAAAATCCTCCTGCATGCGCAAGGCTACTATGAGGGGAATGCCTTGCTGTGGATCCCTAAGGTCCCTACTGCCAAAAGCACTGGTCCTACGCCAACCTCAAGACTCATCAGCCCATGTCCCCCGACGCCTCAAGACCATGGGCCGTAGTGCTCTCCAGAACCCCAGTCATCCGACCCCTCTACGCGTCAACCCAAGAGAGTCACACACGCCTATCGGCCCAAACAACGGCCACCACCACAAGTGGCATCATCCAACCAAGTCAACCCGCCGCTCCATAGCCTAACTGACTGCACCAGCATAACTGCTGTGATCAAACCCGACCCATCCATCTTGACAATGGCCAGGTTGCCGACTCAAACGGACTCCCAGCCGCAACTCTGTACAGTCAGAACCTCCAGTTCCAGCAACCTCAACCACCCGTCGGCCTTAAGCCCTCCTATGAACGAAAGTCATTTCTAACGCTGGCCGCCGCTGACCTTGTAGAGGACACTGGAGATGATGTGGTGGACTGCATCAAACAGCTCGATGGCACCTTCGTTGCACTGGCCCTCATCTATGATTGCCTGGACTTGGGTCTATTAGCAGAACCCTTTGCAACAGACGTGCACAATATGCCTTGCTCTTGGGAGACTTTTGAATTTGCCTTTGCACAGGCTTCTTGCTCTGCCGCTGAGTTGCTCGCTAGCGAGGTCTCCAAAGAGCAAGCCATTAATCAACGCCTCATCACATCATTTGACCCACGGACAACATCTGCCATCACCGACCAAGAGATCGCAAGGTTATCCCACCTGGCCGATACAGGATCACCCTTCTTGAGGCAGTGGTACGCTCTTAGGTTGCAATGGGAAGTCGACGGATGTCGCATAATGACCAACGCCGAACAACGCCGAGCCATCAAAACGGCCGAGTATGATCCCACCTACGTCGCGCCTACCTCATATAGAGTGTTAGCCACCCTTCGGGGTCGACCCATGGACGAACATATCACAGGGCACCCCTATCTCGACCGCCTCATCACAAGTCGGGTCGACTCCGGTGATTTCCTCACAGATGTCCTCACGTACATCACACATGTAGGAATTTGACCCCTTGATCTGGACTGTGCTGCACAACTGGAATATAACCCCAACTTCTATGCTTGGCTCCTACACAAATAAAGATGAACGCCTTGGCCCCACAACCTCCAATCCTGGGACGGATTCTTCTTTTCCAAAGGGGGGGAAGGGGCAGTAAGGGGATAAACGAAATAAAATCTAAAAAGTAAACCAAGTGTGAAATGCTTAGAATTGAAATGCAAATATAAAAGGTGGTGATAGAAGTTTGAAAGGCAAAGTTAAGGCTATGGGCAATAAAATCTGCTATGCTTTTGTTTGTCTAGCAAATTAGTTGCCAAAAAATACTAAAAATGGAAATGGCTAAATGTGCAGGTGGCGACCATGGCAAGCTAGGACAAAGCAGGCAAGCTTCCCTTCTCGGAGGAGGAACAAGTAAAGTACTGCCTCACGATGGAAACAAGAGCTTTCAACCGGTTAAAGTTCTGCCACGTCTTCAACCTGGAAGACATAGTCATCGAAGAACCAGTGGTACGTCAAATCATAGAGCAGTGCCACCTACAGAAGTACCTGGATGCAGTGGGCCGGAGGATAGACTACACCCTGTGTGCTGATTTATTGCGTACCTTCAACAGAAACAGGGGCACCGTCATGGTGCGTGACAAGGAAGCTACCAGACAGGTGCAGATCGAGCTAACCCCCGAGTTGGTGGAAAGGGCACTAGGGCTGCCAAATAAAGTGGAAAGGAAGCCAAAAAGAGACATCTATGCCATGTTGGGGATGGATAAAGTGAAGGTTCACACCAATGACGGAATTAGCTTGGCGGACATCCCCAATCAAGAAATTCAGCTGTAGGCAAAGATGGTGCACGCCCTGTTCTCAAGCCAGAGGTACAATAGCATTATGACCCGAATCAATGTATCTCTGCTCGATAGCATTGCGGCACAATCGCTGGATGAGGTGAACCTCAATGGGTTCGTAAGAAAGACAATTGAGGCTTCGGCGAAGGCCCTGGCGATAGGAGGAAGAGCTGTGGCAGGAGAGTCCCCGTCGTCCCGATCGACCCGCAAGGCATCATCCTCCAAGGCCTCCACCATAGGGTTTGGAGGTGTCCTTACAGCAATCATCCAAGAAGCGATAGGGCAGGGACAAGCAGGAGAAGACAAAGAGGGAGGTGACAAGGAAAGTGGCGAATCACCGTCACAGTCCCCGCCTCACACGGAAGAGCAGCAGAGGTCGTCTGATGAGACGGAAACGGACGCCGATGAGGAGGGAGAATCCCAGGTTACACCACAAAGGCATGCAAAACAACGAACTAAGGCCCTACATGGAAAAAGAGAGGAGGAGTGAAAGAAGAAAGAGAAGGAAGATCTGGAAAGGGCCCGAAGGGAGTCGGTAAGGGATGAGGAGGAAAGAAAAAAGAAGGCCGAGGAGGAGCTGAGAAGGAAGGAAGAGGAAGAATTGGAGCTAGCAACCCGTCGCTCCATCGAGGAACAACACAGAAGAGACGAGGGAGGAGTAGAGGGTCCGCACCAACCTGAGGCACTCAGTCCCAGTACCGGTGTGCTGGAAATTGCGCCCCTGCCCCCTGCAGAAGGAAAAGGAAAGGACTTGATTAGGCCAACTTCCCCCCTCCTCATACCATCCATGCAAGCCACTCCTATCATGATGACACCCCTTGCCACAGCCACCCAAGGGCCCACCCCAAAAGTCGACGAGAGCAGCCGGGGCCACCCCAGCTTCAGGAGCCAAAAGGGCAGCCACCCCAGCTTCAGGAGCCAAAAGGGCCGGAACTGAAAAGGAAAAAAATAGAAGAGGTCGCCACCACTATGACCCTGCCCCACCTCCCACCTCCAGTAGGCCAATACGACGAGTACGTGAAGGAACTGCTCTCGTAGTTGCAAAGGGCCAGACAAGAAAGGAGGATAGCCATGGAGGAGCTGGCAGCGGAACGAGAATCACAAGCCGCCCTCCACAGCTGGAAAGAATGAAGCAGATAACAGAATATCAAAGGGAAATCGCTGTGCTCAGGGAGGAAGCCAGCACTAAGGAGGCGGAAGAATTAAAAGCCCTGAAGGAACGTGACACTGCCTAGGAGGGAAGAAGAAAAATCTTGATGGAGCATCTCAACGGGGAGAGGGAAACGAATGCCCACCTTCGGCGCAAAAATGATCAGTTATCTGCAGTCAACCTGGAAGCGCAAAGCCAGCTTGAAAAATCAGACAGGAGGCTACAGAGCTGGACCAATTAAGGACAGAATAGGTGTGAAGGATGCAGGTGAAGCTGGACCAGTTCAATGTGCAAATCACAGATGAACGCCAGGAGCAGTCCCGCCTGCACCATGAGCTCAAGGCCCAGCAGCAACAGCTCATGGCAATGACCCTCCATCAGGGGGAGAGCCTGGAAGATATGGAACGAAGGTCAAAAGAATGGTCCGATCACAATGAGCAGAGAGTATGGGACTTAGCATGCCGGCTAGCCAAGGCCGAAGGAGATAGGGTGCTGACTGAGAATCAGGCAGAGGCGGCCCAGCTCTCATGATAGCCTAGCAACACACCTTTCTCAATACCCTGCTCCACGCCACCAGAACAGAAGGAGATGAAGCCAATGATCAGCTTTGCAATGGAAACTAACCGTTGCACGCAGAGCTCTCACAGCAGGCCTGCACGTGCTGCTGCAGCTAGGAGGCCCGCCGTAGAGCCTAGAGGAGTAGAGGAGATATCTTGCACAGGTAGGCTTGACGGCGCAGGAGATAGATGACCTCGGTTTCACAGAGGCAAAAACACAAGAAGATGAGCAAGCAGAAGGGGGTGAACCGGAGCTCAATCTAGGACCTCAGGAGGAGGAATACGTCCCACCACCCCCTCAGCCACAACAAGCTGAAGTGCAGCCCCCTGATACATCTGTCGAGAGAAGAGCGGCCCAAACTAACCGCAGGAAAGAGATGGTGGAGAAAGCAAGAAGAAAGCTAAATGCCAGACCCGTTCTAAGACAGCCTGCCCCTCTCCTACTGCACACCCAAGATTCCCCTGCTGAATTCTGTGCCGAATTGATTATCTGGGAACAGCAGGAGTATAACCGCGACCCACGCATTGAGTTTTCCACTGCCTTGAATAGGGTACTGCCCATTCAACTGGTGGAGGATGTCATTGCCATGGGGGCAAGGCTCAAAGCCAAGTGGTTAGCGGAAGGCTCACCCAACTGCTTGGAGAGCCGAGGACCGCGAGTTTTGGCAAGATAAAGTCCTCCAGGTGCCTAGATCAATGGAAGGCTATAATTGCCAACCCACCTGGAGGAGACACATTTTTGACGTCAACTTGGAAGCGTGGATGGCATTTTGCAACACCCTCCCTTCAGAGAGAAACGACCCCACTTTTATGTCGTATCCTCGAAGGGTAGGGGTAGACTTCAATCCGTCCATCCACGGCAGGTTCGATTTCCCCATCATCTATAATAGCAATAGCACCTCCCATAGGGACGCCCTTCTCTTCACCCTCCACGACTTGTATAGCTCTATGGATAAATTCCTTAGCGAGTTCACCTCTTGTCCCGACCCCGCATTCATCACCACTTGTAATTATCTTAGGTTAATTAGGATCCTAGTCCACCAAGAGCCCGCACCCCAAGAACGCCACCTCCCACCCCTCTATTTTGACTCCAACTCCATAGACTGCAACATCATGACTCGCCTCATGATGCGTGCTTCTCTTTTGCCATCTTTCTGTGGTGTACTACTCGAAGACATGAACGACAGCAAATTCACCTAGTGCAACCACCCCTTCCTTTCTACCACCACCCTCAAAACCCGCCTCCACATCAAAGGCTACTTGTTGAGGCAAAAATTCCTTAACAAGGCCCCCCACCCTCCACCAACCCCTACCCACCATTCAGATGACGAGGAGTAAACTTCTGTCATGCCCTTGTACTGCTTGCCTCCATGTATACGCCTCCTCATGCTATTATTAAAAAAAAAAAGAGAAGAAGAGGGAAAGATGCACCACAATCACCGCACCTAGGACCCTCCCTAGTCCCCCCCCCTACTTCACACTTAGGGCACATCAAGGGCAGGACGTTCAGACCTGTCACCCTAAGAATTGCACTGCATTGCCAACAAAGCACGAACTGGATCCTCAAGTGTGGGACATTACCAAGGGCTTACCCAAGGTCAGACCCATCTCCTGGTTCCACTACCACATGCACCACGCACTACACAGCAAGCAGACACACCCCTTAGGGAGTGCACAACTATTCTTGCAGGTTATGTTCGCACTCCCAGATAGGGCTACCCGCAGAGGAGGATAGCCCACGGCTTCCCTTAATAATCAACACTTCTTTTCCTGCACTGGCATCTGGCCACCTGCTTGTTGATGGCCACCCTGAGTAAATCACGTCAGTGCAGAGCTGCCATTGGCATAGATCTTGGACCCGCCTCATCCAATGATCCCTGCCCGATGACTCAAGATCCACGGATCGCTTATTGATTCCACAAGCCTGAAGACCTTCAACTCAAAACTGAAGACCTTCAACTCAAAGACAAGGATCTTCAATCGACCCCACGGGTTTGCAAGCCAAACCGCATTTTGAGGGGTTTCTTTAGCATAAATCCCTCCAATACCATCCTCCTAAGGGATTGCTTATTGCTTCAAGCATTTCTCATACTCAACAGACGACCGGCTACGTAACCAGCGCCACAACCGTGTGACAGATGCTGAGTATCTTCATGGAGTCTAAAGCACACCGGAATCTCTCCTGGTCCTCATCCCCAACCTCCATCACCTCTCAATCCTCCCAACCCTGGCCTACCTGTTCCGCCTAAAGGCCGACGTAACTAGCCACTATGGCCCACCGCAGTGCCATGGGACTGGCACTCATCTAGGAGGGGGGTAATGTTAAGCCCAATATGAAGAAAGCAAAAGAAAGTGGGAAAGACGCAGAGCAAAGGCGGAAAAAAGGTAGCCCGACTGAAGAAAGAAGAGGAAAGAAGACCAAAAGCGCAAGGGCAACCTTAAAAGTCCAAGGCAAATGCAAAAGGGGAAAAAGGCGCATTTTAAAATAAAAAGGCGCACCCTGAAATCTTGTAAAAGAGCGTCGGCGGGCTCTCACCCGTGCAATTTGTAAATGTAGACAGGCGGCGGAAAGGAAGCTAGGAAGATAGAAGGACAATGAGAAAAGGGGCCTAGGCTAATGGCTGGCCATGTAAAAAAGGGGGATGACCACCCATGGAAATTAGGGCATGTATATAAAGTTGAAAAGTGAATGAGAAGTGCATTCTTTGGTGTGTGGCAAAAGGAGTCTTCTTCTTCCTCTCTTCTTCTCTTCTCCTTGCTTGTGTGTGCTCTTGAGGGAGTGAGTGTGTGTGAGAGTGAGGGGTCAAGAGGGTGAAGCTCTTCACCATCTCCTCTCCTCTTCTTCGCTTCTCTTCTCTCTTTTTCTCTTGCGTGCGCGGCTATGGAGGATGGAGCTTGGAGATGGATGAGGCTTGAGGATGCTTGAGCTAGCATCAAGAGTCGTGGAGCTACTTGAGTGCAAGAGAGAGGAGGGTACTCGATCGGGCATCAAGGTAAACTCACAACACTTGTAGGATCAATGGCGCATCCGCTAGGTGAGAGATAGCCATTAGAGCTCGCTTGGAATGCCTGAAACAATAGGCGGTCCATGGGTCTTGGTGGTTGAGTGAAAGCTTCCACAGTCCAACATTTCCCTTAAAACTCCTCAGAGGGAGATCCCAAAGTACTTAGACATAACGCCTCGTCACACACATATAGGAGACACTCCACCAACTAATAGTCAGAGCCCCACTGCAGCTCTCCTACATCGCAGGGATTGGCCCTTTGATGCACTGCTAAACATATAACACATACGAACACAAACTCCTCTCTTTTATATTTCTCGTATTTCCAGGAGATATACCATGCTTTCTCACTTTACCGTCCCTTAAGAAACCGACCCTCTACCCTACGACAAGGGGATAACCTCACACTCTCAATCGTGGGTCAAAGTCCTAAGAAAACAATTGCTATGCAGTCCAGGAGATTTTCCTTTGATATCACGAACCATGCATAGTGCATAATGTGAATGGTTTAGTGCACAAACAATAGAAAATCAGCATTGTGCATCGTGCAAAACCAATCTTTTCATGATTTCCATACTAACGTTTATGTATTGAAACGAGGAGAGACACCGAGCCTTACGCTCATGCTGCCTCTTCCTTTATTTTAAAACAATGTCCTATAACCATGATGCAACACATAAATCAGATTTAAGATTGTACTTTGACGCTCAAACTCTCCTCTCACCCTACCGTTTAATGTTTTGCAATCGTTGATAGGTGTAAGGGTCGTTTTATGTGTATTTCTGTGTAGAGAAAGCAATAAATACGGACAAAAACATAGAAATGAGGGTAAACCGAGGCTAACCTCGTGCTCTACCTTCATTATACATTGCACAAACACTTATGTGATTTTTTAAAATTTTCTTTTTATCGTTTTCTAATTTTCTCCCATTTAAAACCCATTTTTGCCTTTTTTTGGTATTTCTCCTTTATTATTTTCAATAAAAAATGACTAGAAATTGAAATTTATTATGGGCTGTGGCCCATAGGTTATTTGATAGCAAAATTTCAGGTTTTATTGATGTTATATTTCATGTTTCCCCCTTTATTTTGCAAAAAAATCCCATTTTGCTCCTAAAATGCGTGTTTTACAGGTTTTGTACCATTAATTTCAGTCATAACACTTATGATTTTCTGATTTTCTAAGCATAAACTGATCAAACTCATAGCAAACAACAACATAATGCATAATCAGCCCATGGGAACAAATATTCATGAAGCAAGTTGCATAAAACATCAATTCCCTTTGTAAAAATAAAATTACCGTTCTTTGCGGGTTGCGGGTTTTTATTTGCCATGCTTTGGGACTGATTTCTAGCAGCCATTAATGTCCACGACAGTCTGGAATCAGCAATCTACCCTCCTCTTGCATCACGGAGGAATCCCATCTCGGTTGGACAAGCGTCCGTCGATCCTTCTTCTTCCCACATGAATCTGCCTCTAGAAGAGAGAGAGGAGAGGAGAGAGAAAGACTAGAATCAGAGATTTCCATTGAGGCCACCATTTGAGGAGCGAAGATAGGCGATAGAGTCAGCAGGGAAGGAGTAATTCGGGGGTAATGTCAATTGTATAGGCTGTGTGCAGGCTGCCATCTCCATCCCCAAGGATGGAGCGCATTTTTTGGTGCTAATCTGCCCATGCCATCCTCCTCTCTCTCTCCTCACATTTTTTGCCAAAAGTTTCATGTTGGCATAAAATGCCCCTAGCCCCCAAAGGTCACCACTCATTTGGCCAAACTTTGGTCCACCTCTTCGTATCTTGCCTGGTTTCTTGGCCATTTCCCCGTCCGGACTCCGAATTGAGCTCTGAAAAATCCTGGGCATCTGGCTTGACATCCCGCATTGGCCGGTAACTCCTGACAACCCGCATGACAGTCTGAAAAATTATAAAAAATGAACAAGTGTCACTCGAGCGCCTTTGTAGACCCTCAATTAGACCTTGACTGAGCAGAAGGATGCAACATAGACCTTAGAGACCAACGAGAGTGACCAACAACCAAGCTTAAAGCCCTATTAGGTCGAGAATGTAGAAGAGAGTGTTGAAGCTGTTGAGATATCGAGCTCCACTCGTGATACGCCAGGGTGACTGTTGTGCATTTATGTCACCGACTTGTCAGTTGTAGATGCGGTTGGTACACCGCCCATGAATAATAGCTAGATGACAGCTATCCTTATCTACTCTAGTTCGTGGCTCAGTTAGTATGCCACCTTAGTTAGTTGAGTTTGGTTTGAGACCCATATTTAGGGTTCTTCTATCTCTTTGTACTGGAGTTCTTTTGGCTTACACAACTAAGAAGAGGAAAACTGTTTTCAGCCTCCACCCTTGTGTGTATTCCCCCATTGTGCAAGCAAGAAAGCTACAAGTGAGACTCCTTCCTTCTCTCCCACAATCTTGACAGAAGCTACATTCACCATTCCACATTGCACCCCACATTGTTTTTCAATACTTGAAGTGCACTTGAAGAAAAGTTGAAAGCCTGATTTCACACAGTGCAAGAAAAAGAGAACACACACACACACACACACACACACACACACAGAGTGATGGTTAATTGATGACTGTTTGTAAATAACAACAAGGAATTCACTTAGACTTAAGAAACTAAACAAACCCACCAATAGGAGAAGACCCTAAAACTTAGACAGGTAATTGAGAACCCCAACTGAGAGTGCTCAAGAAGGAGCCTACAATGCCACTCCGCATGATGGCTGAAAGCTCTTGTAGCCAATCCAAACCTATCGCATTTCATGTCCCTAGAAATGGGCTAAAACTCCACGAGGTGTTGGAGTACCTGATGGGCAAGTTAGCTAGCAATCCTACTGCTAACTTGAAACCTCTCAAGGATCTCATGAACGAACCTAAGTGGAAGTGGACTAAGGTGCATGACTTAAGCTTGATGTATAATTGGGCCCTAGTTACTGACAAGAGTGAGGCTAGAGATGAAAACTTTTGGAGTGTTGGGGTAAAAGGCCTCTAGGCCTACCTGTGTATATTGTGACTGCCCATTCTTTATTCATATATAATATGATAGTGCAATAAGGATGTCAATTCAGTTGGACAGCACCTACATTGTGTGTGCTCTTCTCTCCCGCATCTTCCTCTTCTCCTTCTTCACTGCCATTGCATCCCCTTCAACTGGTATCAGAGCGAGTCTTCAAGAGCTCATCCCGACCTTTCACATGAGGTATGAGATCTTCATTCTCACTCAGTTTTTAGCTCAACAGGGATTTCACACGTTGTGGGTAGCCATAGCTCACACCTCTTGGAGCTTCCTTCACCTGGATCTTGCTTCCAGTCTATCAATGCTTGCTGAGGCTTGGTGTAGGCCTTCTTTGGCCCCCATTTGTGCCCCCTTTGGGCCCCATTGTTGACACGTGGGACAGCAGACCCCCCCAGCTAGCTCGTGTTTTTTTGTGCCTGTTTCAAAATCTGGCCCAAAAATCACTCTTTTTATCATATCTCGGACATTCGGAACCCGATTCAGGCAAGGTAAGAGTCTAAGTTGGGGTTTTGGCATGCTCCGAACGCGATATGATGTCGGATTTGCCAAATTCTGATGATAGAATATTTTGTAACAGATTTTATGTCTGAAACAACATGTATTTGTATGCCTATGGCTTATGTGATGCTTCTACTGATGTCTATTGATACTGGATCACTTGTGGATGTTATGCCTCTTATGTGAGATGCATTTGGAGATGATTTAGCTCAGCCATTGAATATTTTTAAACAATCCCAGATCTTTCCAAAACAGGGTAGCCACCTGTTACTTCAATTTTATGCTTACAGGTCTTGGCATTTGATGCCCTATTATGCCCGGTTGGTGCCTATACATACGAGAATTTATGCCTATGGTTTGCCTATGGATTTGAGCTTGGATTGAGCATCGATTTTCTTAGTTTACAGAGGTTATATGCTGCTGGAAACTTCAGGGCTGAAGCTATTTATGCTACAGTTGGGTTATGCCTGTTGGTTATGGGGTGCTCCCGACTACTCGGTATGATGTCATGATGTATTTGGACTATGCCACATGTCTTGTTTATGCTTCGGAATGCTTTTGAGCTGAGATTAGAGCTCGATTTGGGTTTGACTATCACTTCTTTACAGTTGGCATTTCATCTATGACATGGTTTATGCCTAGGCTACCTAGTACGGGTTATGATGTCTTGGTGAATGCTTTATGCTTTGGCTGTGGATGGCAGTTGTTTTGAGCTCGTCTCGACATTCATTTGAGTATTTTGTTGAGCAGTTGGACATTGACTTGGCTTTTTCCGTTACGACCTTGGATGCTATATGGGATTTGATGCTCCGATTATGGATCTTGGCTATTACTTGGATGCACTTACAGGTATTGAGCAGTGAACTGCTCCCTTGTTTTGGCAGTTTCCTATTGAGCTATGATTTCTCGTTTGCATTTGATATGCGGGATACTTACTGATAAGTGGACTTGGATAGTGCTTGGGATTTATAGTTATGGCTTTCTTGCTCCTCTGTTGTCTAGCTTCTATGCTAGTTGGGCTCTTGTTGCCCATCCATATTAGAGAGCATATGCTATGTATGCTCACCCATCTATACACATAGTCTACTGTTGTATACCTTACAAAGCCACTTATTTGGATGTTGTTGTATAGATGTTTGGGCTTCACCTGGAGCTTGACTCTTGCAGGATGCTTTGTCACTTGTCGGTCTTTACTTGACTTGGATGTTCCTTGGTGGCATGATGTACTGCAGAGCTATGCATATGCATATGGTTATGGGCTGATTTCATGGCTGAATATCATATGCTCTTATGACAGATGTCTTATGCTTTACTGTACTGTGGTTGGTTATGTCATGCAGTTGGCTACTACGACTCTTCTTCATGTGGGAGCTTTTGCATCCTTGATTGATGCCTTTATGTCCTCCCATCCATTGAGGTTTCATGAGCATTTGCAACATGCTTCTACCATTAATGTAGTAGCATATGATTGTCTTTATGAGTAGGTTCCCTATGTTGGGACAGCCCTCGAACTGCTTGAGCTTCGTGGATGCTATGGATAGCCCTATTCATGATGACTTGGATTCCTTGTCATCTTCTACAGGTTCTTCTACTTCAGATGTTGTTTGCTTCCATTGTGGGAAGCTTGAGCTTGTTCAAAGAAAATGCTTTAGACGGATTAGAGAATAGCAGAGATAGAGACGGACTCGACATGAGCAGAGAGTCAGCGATGTAGCAGGTATTACCACTCTTTCTAGTGGTGAGGTACATGCAGTTACCCATGTCAATGATGCAATTGAAAATGTCCTCCTGTCATCTAGTTTTCCTACAGCTTGCTTGCTCAATGATCAAGCCCATGCCTTTGATTGACTTTTCGACTCTATGGCATCTTGTCATGTTACCCCTCATAGAGCATGGTTCTCTTCTTACAGGGAGGTTGATGGATGTATTGATCTGGGCCTTGAGTAGACTTATGCTATTGTTGGTACAGGGAACATACACCTAGCTTTGCCTAATGGGACTTCTCTTATGCTCAAGGATATTCTACATGTTCCCATGCTCAGTAAGAGCCTGATTTCTGTCAGTCAGTTGCATAATGTAGGTTACTCTGTTTCTCTTCAGGATAGGTCATGGAAGATCTGTCATGGTTGCTTGGTTTTGGCCAAAGGTTCTCGAGTTGGTTCTCATTACCCAGTGCATGTCTCTCATGTGGGAGATTCTATGGTTGTAGTTATCCGGATACCACATGCATTGTTATGGCATTATTTCCTAGGCCATATGCACCACAGAGAGATGGAGACCTTGTCTCGTTTAGATGCATTGCTACCTCCTATGTCACTTACAGATCTTGATGCTTGCCCTGATTGTACTCTTGGTCCTTGCAGAGCCCCCTTGGCTTATGGCGATCGTATGAGGCATGCTCCTCTAGATCTTGTCGATTGTGCAGTATATGGACCTATGCCTTCCCAGTCACTTGGTGGAGCATCATAATTTGTGACCTTTGTTGATCATACTACCCATCGTGTTTGGGCTTTTCCCTTGGTGTAGATTGAGGATGCTGCAGTTATGCTTGACAGGTTTATGGATTCTACTGGTAGCAGGCCTAGGTGCTTGCAGATGGATTATGAGAGTCATGGTCTCTCTCCTAGCTTTCAGACTTCTTGTCAGCAGTATGGCATTGATTTCTTGTGCCCACGGTATTATGGGATTGCTCATGGCATGTGTCTGACCTTATAGGCAAAGGTTGCTTCTATGCTTACCACAGCTCGGTTGTCTTATGGCTTTTGGGATGAAGCCCTTATGACAGCAGTCTATTTGGTTAACAGGACGCTGTGCTTGACCTTGGATGGTATTACACCCCATGAGGCATGGAGTGGCATGCAACCCTCCTATGATTATGTGAGGATGTTTGGCTGCCAAGCATCTGTACGTTAGAGACTCCTAGTGAAGGCATTGGAGTATCTGTCCAAAAAACCTCTCATGGTTCTCACAAAATGGAGTTTATCCTTAGGCCGCTACAAAGTTTGTAAATAACATATGCAAAGCTCATAGAACAAATTCTACACATCAATAATGAATGAAATTGAATTAACTAAACCATGCAATTTTTAAAACATAGGAAGTGGTGAATACCTTGGATGTTGTGAAAATATACTTCTATTTCTACTTTGTCATACCTATGTATTTCTTCAGTACACAGTTTGTGCAACCATGGGATGGACAAGTACATATATGACCCTTTTTAATTTTCCTTAAGTCAATCCTGAGAGAGACATCCTAAATCTAACAAGTTCGGAGAAAATAAATAAACATTTAAGAGACTTTCACTTGATGTTGAATAGCAAATAAGTATATCGCTCTACTTTATACCAATCATAGCCTCAAACAAATAAGGAATGATGGACTTTGTATAGAGAAGCTGATTGACCAAGTTTTCCTACTTTGTTTCTTTCTCTCTTTACAAGAGTGTTTTGAGGGACTAAGATAGTTATGGAGAAACTATGCCAAACCTCTAATTGCAAGTTGGTCAATGGTATTATTTATAAGAGAGGGGGATTTAATAATGGGAAAATACTAGCTACACTAGCTAGTATATAAGGTGTTAGGACTTGATTTTTGACCATCAGATTATAATACAAGTCTCCTTTCATCTTTATCTCCTTCTCCAAGCTCTCATGGCTTCTTTCTCTCTCTTTCTGTCTTTCTCTCTATTTTTTTAGCCTTTCTCTCTCCTCGTCACTCTCTTTCTCTCTCTTCCTACAGTTTTTATCTCTCTTCTGCACCCTCTCTCTCTCCTCTTCTTCTCTCTCTTATGTCCTCTTCATGACAAGTGGTATCATAGCTCTAGTTCTAATCCATTTAGTTACCTTACATGCTCAGTTACCATCCTTTTCAGTTTAAAAATCTAAGAAGCTTCAGGTACACAATGAGACAGGCACAAAAATGGAGGAGCACTGAAGAGCCATAGGTCAAGGACCAAGAGGACAGCAGTCAGGAGTATTAATGGATTCCTTCGACCAATTTTGGAGGCTGGAACACCACATTTAGTAGGCTGTGGGTCATTCTGGTCCAAATTTGAAGGTAAATCTCTAAAAACTGTGGCCATAGGAGTTAGAAAGAGTTTAATCTTGGTTACTTTTCACATGGAGTCTTCTCTCTCCTCATTCTCAAGCTCCTACCAAGCTCCCATGGAGGAGAAACACCATGGATCTTCTCACCCTCAACCCCAGTGATCTTGATCACTCTTCCACAGCCTCACAGGGATCCCAACCATCAATTCAAGCTATCCACTGGTTTGACCCTCCCTTTCTCCCCAAGAAGCAGTCCGTAAATTTCGGCGCAGATTTAGGGACTGCAACCTGATCAGACTAGGGTCATTTGCAGCTTCTTCTTCATCTTGGACTTCTTCCCCACCATCTAACAGTTGGTTCTTGCAAGTCTGAGGCCACCTTCTCATCTTCTTGGACTTTATTCAACCTCTGAAACCCTAACAGGCGCAGGCCATGGACAGCCATGGATTCTCCTTTAGCACTCACTGATTCTTGAGGGCTTTTGACTTCCTTGGTCCCAGGAACTTGTGTCTACAGGAATCTTTCAAGAAGCAAGCATCAAGAGGCCCGTACTTGAAGATGGAGGCAAGAATGCAAGCTAGACATTTGGGGCAGCCATACCCATAGACCACCACCTTCAATTTCTTCAAGTCCTCTTCAAGATTGGGTCCCGGGGCTTCAAGATTGGACTCCTTGCCATCAATGGAGCTTTTTTACCCAATTGGAAGAGCTTTAAGCACGAGAAGGCATTATGGGGTGATATTTTGGGGCATTCTTCTTCTATGACCTTCAAGGCATGCTGAGAACTGCTGAAGTTCAACCCTTCATTCTCCCATTGAAGAATCAAGCTTCAAGACTCAATTCTTGGATGAAGTTGTCATCATGGAGCTAATGGGAGCATTGGAGAGCAATCATGGGACATTGGCCATTGATTCTCAGCCCGTCTTCACCAATCAAAGAGGTAATTGACTCTTGAGCTCTCTTCTAATTTCATCCTCTTGCTGAGCCTAAAAAGCCTATTGTTGGAAGAGATTCAAGTAGTCAATCATGCATTTTCTTCAAGATTTCAATGCTTACATGCTGCCAATTTAATTTCAATCCTCTTTTAGGCTTCCTTGCATTCAGAATGATCCATTCTATGCTGAAAATTCTCACTATTATTTACTGATTGCCTGATCCTAACCTCTTGACTTGTGATGATTGCTTGAGCAAATATTAATCTCTGAAATCCATTGTAAATGAGGTGAGTTAGCAGTGAGTCACTACTTGGTAAGCTCTCTCCTTATTCCCAACTCAATTCCATGCACCTCATGAAAAGAATTACTTCCAAGCCACCCTGCATAGCATGATGATTGCTTAATTAATAAATGTCTGCCATGTATATTCTGAGTGAGGAAAAAGCCCGATGCTAGGCAAGGTGGCAAGACAAAAGAGGGGTGACCCCCCCTTGCCATCAAAGACCCTGAAGGGGTGCACAACCCAGCCCAGGGGAAACTTTTCCCACCTCCCGGTGATCCGAAGCCCAAAGTTTCTTGCAGGTGCAAGTACCCACTTGAAGAACTGAGATATTGACTTGGCACTGATGTATGGATGTATTATTGGCTACAAATGTATGGAATTTCTACTGAGGATGTATTTGCAGATATGAGAATACATATGCAGTCAATGGCAGTGAATACAATGCTTGGGATGTATGAGAGATGCCTATGCATGGGGAATTGTGCTAAGAGATGCTTATGACATGCTCAGTTCTAGAATAAGGCTACAAACAATGAATTTGGATGACTAGGAAATGTATTATGCCACGTGGGATGACCCTTCAGTCATGCATTGACAAGTTGATCCATTGCAACCCCTTGGTATATCTACTCCCAAGAACTGAGGTGCAAGTCGTGCAAAGTGCCCACAAGTCCTACTAAGGGATTTGATCAGTTTTGGAACTCTATTTGGACTCCACAAGATACTTACAGGTTAAAACAGGTCTCCTACAGGTGTAGACAGGGTGTTGAACTACACAGTACAACAGTACTTTTCTTATTACAAAATTTTCTAAATAAAATTTGGGAGTGCATGCTTATGCTCAATTCAAAGAGGGCATCCTTGGCTCTGATTTGAACAAAAAATTAGGTCAATCGGAGCTTCCTAGCTCAAGTTATGGGCAAAACAGTGATAGGTTGGTCTAACAGGACTGCACCTAACCATGGCAGGGAATAAGGGAAAAACTAAGGCAAATGATGACCTTCAGCAACAAATAAGGGATGCACGCATCCGGAGGGCTGAAACTAACCCTGAGGTGGAAGATGAATATTATTCCCATGACATGGACAGCCTCAGTGCGCTCACTAACACCCTCAGTTCACATGAGACAAGGCATGCTGAGAGGCATAGAGAATTGATGGAAGGCATTGGTCAAATGAAGACTACTATGGACACCCTTGCTATCCAGCTCACTAAGTGGATGGAATTCCAAATGAAAGGGAAGGAAAATGAGGATAGATCGGGTATGCATGCTGAACAAGTGACGAGCCCACGAGTGAATGTAGCAAATATGAACTCTCAAGGCATTTTGAGGAGAGTGGGAATCCCTAACAGCACTTTTGAACAGGGAGAGCCTTCACATAGATAGGAGGAGCCCATGAACAATGCAATGAGGGGCAATTTTCAGTCATCACAAGGGCCCATGCCATCTATGCGAGTTCAACCATCTTTTGGCAGAAATTTCTCTTACAATGGTTCATTTTTTGGTAGCCACATGGATCAGCCTCAGTTTGCATATGTGGGACAGTCACCTAATCATGAAAGAGAGCTGAGAGACAAGATTATCTTCTCAAAATTCAATGTTCAATCGTCATCCCCAGCTGAACTTGAAGAGTGGCTCTCCAAGCTTGAGGATTATTTTGACATCTTACCCCGTAATGATGACCAAAAGATCTATTTTGCAACAATCCACTTGGAAGGATTTGCACATACATGGTGGAGGTACATTAAAAGAAAAAATCAACAAGTGAACTCATGGGAAGCATTCAAGGCACTCATGGTGCAAGTATTTGTCTCACCAGTGGAGAAAGAAAAGCTTGCCTGCAGATGGTATAGCCTTGAACAGTGTGGTCTTGTTGTTAGAGAATACACAAATCAGTTCCTCAACCTTACCACATGTATGTTGAGTCAATTAGTGATGATGCCAAGTTACACAAGTATGTGTACAGGCTGGATCCCTAGCTCTCGGCTAATGTTTTAGCTCAAAACCCATTGGATTTGCTCAAAGCTATTGAATTGGCTGAGAGGTACTCTCGCAAATATCGCCAAGATGTTTCATTTTATTATAGACAGCAAAGAGGTGCTATAAGGCGGCCGAGGCAGTTTGGGGCCAGTTATGGTGGTGGTAACATGCCATTCAACACTCCAAAAATCCCCACATACCCCATTTTTAATGCCTCAAGACCACAAGGCAATTTAAGGATAGCAAACAGCCCAAGAATGGATAATAGGCAAGGGGACAACAAAAATAAAAATGCTTCAGCCTTTGGCAGTCCAAAGTCCATTCCCATGGATTTGTATAAAGAAAGAAACAAAAAAGGGCTTTGTTTCAAGTGTGGCAAGAAGTATACAGCTGATCATGCCTCAAAATATGCTTTTAGAAATGCTAAGGCATGGGTTCACAGCATGTTGGTATTTGAGGACTTGGAGGAGGACCCTAAGGATACACATGCTTTTATGATGGCTGCTGAAACAGATGATGCTGATGAAGAGTTTGATCAAGAAGAGTTCTTTGACCCTGCTAACTCTTTTCCTTTTGACCCCGGTGGCCATTTATCATGAGGTATGGGTAGAAAGATCAAGCCACATGCTGAAATACATGTTGCCACTGCTTATACCATATCAATAGATGCTTGGATAGGATCCAGAAGTCGTCTAGCCTACAAAACTACAAGAAAATGGATCTCATGAGCCTGCAAAGGGGTCTAGCAACTGACCACCAACATCCTGACCCTGACTGCTATGCATAGCTATGTCATTTGGGCCAATAAGCGCCTCATTTTCAGCATAAACAGTTTGCTATAATGGCAATGTAGCTTCTGCTGTAAATTCAGCCATAAAGCGTACTGAACGCTCATCAAGAGGGATAAGAGGTGTTTGCGTCTCATAGAAAACAACATGACAGTTGTGTATGACCTAATGGGCATCCGAATCCCATAATCTATAGGCCTTAAAGTCACCATCTCCATAACCAAGGAGGATACATCTACGTGACATAGGCTTTTGCGTATTAAGGGCCAAATTCATGGGAAGGATGTGTTTATACTTGTGGACAGTGGTAGCGCTCATAGTTTCATTAATAGAGCAATCATGGATAGGCTGAAGTGTTTTCCCACTGATTTACAGCAGCCATTGAAAGGTGCAAGTTGCCAATGGGGATGAAGAAATTAGCACACAAGTATGCCCTGCTATTCGTTTCAGCTTGCTGAAAATTTTGGACAACAATTGGATTTAATTGCATTGGAAATGGGGCCTATAGATGTTGTCTTGGGTTGTGATTGGCTGAAAACTTTGGGCACTATAACTATGGAATTTTCCTTACTGTATATAGAGTTTGTTAGTGCGAGTTTGCTCAGAAGCTTGGACTCGAGAGCTTTGGTGGGAGAGCAAGAGCAAGAAAGAGAGAGACAAAAAATGGGAACTCCCACCGTCACAATGTGTGACCGGGCCTTCCTTTATTCAAACTGTCACTAAAAGAATAAAGAATAAAGTAACGCTGATGGGTGCTTGCCACGTGCAATGTGTAGTGGTGGTCACTGTCAGTGTAGTAATACATGGGCGGCTAGGCAGAGGCACCTTTACCCCCAACATGGCCTCAGCGAAGCGGAAGACTGACATGTAGATGAGATTATCATTTAGAACATCCTGGATACTAATAACAACACATGTGTGTCATCATTTCCTTGTGAGAGGACCTATCTCATTGGTTTTGAGTTATGTATGGCCAAAGAAGCTAATAGATGTTAACCTCAACACAAGAAGAAACTAGAAAAAGTGGAAAGTGCAAGTTGAATCACCTAAAAGAGGTAGCCCAAGATGCAACTGAAGAGGTTGGATGGAAAATGACTAAAAGTGCAAGGGCGGCCTCTAAAATCAAGTCAAAGGAAAAATTGCATTTTTAAATGCAAGGCGCCCCTAAAATTGTTGTAAAAGAGCACCAAGCTCCCTCTAGGAAAATTGTAAAAGGTAGTTGGACATAGGTGAGAAAGAAGGCACAAAGAAGAAAATGGAAAAAGGACCTTGCCACAATGGCCAATCATCTAAAAAAGGGGATAATGGGATGACCGCCCAAAAGGGAGCTTGCATCACAAATCGTGGATCTATTAGAGTGCTTGAGAGAGGAAGCAACTCAATTGGGCATCAAGGTTTGCTCATACACTCGTAGAGAGGGATAGCATGTCGGCTATGTGAGAGAGGTAGCCATTAGTGCTTGCTTGAAACACTTGAACAATAAGCGGTCCATGGGTCTTGGCGGTTGAGCGTGAGCTCCCAGCATTTTGGCTCCATTTCTAAGACCAACGGATTCAAGCTTGAGTGCTTGCGTGCTTCAAATTGAGCATCGAAGTAAGGGTTTCATCCCTGATTTGGAGCTTGAGATAGATAGGAGGTTTTGGGTTCGTAATCCATGCTACAAGTATTTTTGGTTTTTGATGATTATTTGCATAGGAGAAATCATTTCAATACTTTACTTTTGATTTTTGTTGCATTTAGAGTAGGTTAGGATCGAGAAATCAAAGCAGAAAGCTTAGGATTTGTTGTTGTAAAATAGGCCCAAATAGGGCATAAACATGGAAAAAATGGGCAAAATGAGTGATTAGATATGTTGGAATAGTAAGGGAAGTGATTGGTGAGATTAAGGTTGTGCACGACAAGGGTTTAAGATCTTGTGAGGCAAGGGAAATCCTCATTTGTGACCGGACATTGTGAGAGAGAGAGAGAGAGAGCTTGGAGGCCCCTACTTTGGCAACAGATCATCGAGCTAGATGGGAGGTTTTCATGACATCCATGTATATGAGACCCTTCCTCTACTTCCCTAATTGTGTTCTAGAAAATCTAGAGTGCTAACATTGCTCGTACTGGTAGCTTTTGATTGAATCGTGCTTGATTTGTCGTTTTGGAATCGAATGGCCATAACAGTGTTTGATTTCCAGAATCGAACATCCGATTCTGAGAATTGGACGCTTCGACCACCTTGTCCAATTTTCAAAATCAAACACTTAGGATCAGATATGCCACATCACCACTCAAACAACCCACCCTTGTCCAATTCTAAGAATTGAACACGAGGGAATCAGACACATCACCTTCTCGATTCGTCCAATCGTAACAATCTGACCATAGAATTAGACTGAGTCACTTGTCTGATTAGGCACCAACCCAAATCAGATTGAGCGTCCCTACTCAATTCCTAGAATCGGACATATTCAAATTGGACTACCCCACGCTGTCTGATTGGACATACCCTGTCTGATCGTGACAATCTGACCTCTGACCTTGTCTGATTTCTAGAATTAGACACATCCTATATTAGATCCGATTCTTAGAATCGAACTCTGGTAAATCGGACACAGTCTGAGAGGAAAAATCTAGAAATTTGACAAACCTCGACTGATGAAGAATGTGACCTGCACCACGAGAACTCACTGAATGCCTTACAAATACTTACAGACCTGGAAATCATAATTGAACAGCTCCGAACCATGCTAACACACATTTCAACAAACTTGACATGCTTAGTATTGTAGGCTGAACTGTAAGACCCCAAATTGACCCTGAGCAAGCTGAATGACTCAGTGCAAACCCTAACAAGCGGGAACAAGGCTAGAAACTAAGCTTAGAGGCCACCAGCACAAGCGGGAGTGCGGAAGCTAAATAGTCATCTTATCTTCACACTTGTACTATTTTCCAGCACTTGAAGTTCACTTGCTAAGAGTTGAAAGCTTGATTATTATGCATAGTGCACGGAAAAGAGTACACCCACACACACTGAGTGACTCTAAATTGAGAATTGCTTGTAAATAACAAGGAATTTACCGAGACATAACCTAGGAATGGATCCTCCATTAGGAGAAAATATGGAAATATAGTTGGGTGGTCAAAACCCCAAGTGTAGGACCATGCAAAAGACATAGTAGGGAATCCATGAGAAATAGTTACGATTTAAGGAGAGTGGATCTGCTTGATCTAATTAATCTCATTGACAACTTGGTGGAGAGAGACATAGTGGACATGGCAGAGACAAGCACAAACCATAGACGGGATGAGGAGCTCGACCTAGGAGGTCTCTTGATTGAAATCCAGCAGTGGTTGCCAATTACGACCTATAAGCCCGGACAGACCACCACGGCAAGATGTTCGAGGATGTCATAGCAGACCTAGGAGAGGAGAGGAGACTAGCACGTGAGGCTTTGCAAATTCTAGTGACCTACAATCAGGAACAACAAGCCATGAGCTTGTGGCAAAACATGGAAGTGCATAAAATTCAGTAAGTACAAGTGCTAGCAAGCAAAAATAGGATGGGTCTTGATGCCGAGAGGGAAAGAGCACTAGAGGAAAATCTTATGCTGAGTGAGCTTCTCACGAAGCAAATGCTAGACAATGCTTCCATCGAGAAAAGTGTCATTGCAATGGAAACCTCATTTCTTAGGAGTTACTCAGGGCTCCAAGAGCTAGTCTAAAATCCCAATAGTCAAGAAGTATCTAGAGAAGTACCAGCCTAGCGATGACCCTTATAGCTTCGTAGAGCAATTTGAGAAAGTCTGCGAGGCCAACGGCCTTACCGATCTTACTTTGCACTCGAAAGCTTTTGGTTTGTGCTTAGGAGATAAGGGTGTTAGATATGCTCAATGCCCCACCCTCATAAGGTGCTAGCAATGATCCATGGTGCTCAAAGTTATAAGGCCCCCATTATGAGGAGAAGCCAAATGTGAGCCCGTATATTGGTTGAGTCGTGACTTGTATATCGGATGAGGTCTATGTGACCGGATGGAAAAAAGGTGACCATTGTGGGTCTAATCTTTGGGTTGGAGTGAGTAGTTAAGCTGGTACCAACTCGAGGCACATTGCATCGAGTTGCGGGGTAAGGGAGTTAAAAGGGGCCCCTATTTTGGGGTCTGGGAGCTGCAGAAGTGGCCCCTTGGTGGGGGTCTGAGGGCAGCGCCCCTGACCAGACGATAAAGAAATATTCCCTAGAATATTACCTGGCCGACTAGTGGAGGCTCATATGGTAGGTCAATCATGCTGACCTAACCGCCTTCACGGGCTATAAAAGCTAAACCCCTTCATAGCCATCGATCATCTATCTTTCACCCAGTCAGAGTTGTTTCGGCTAGCCTTAAGCTCTTCACCTATCTTATGTCTAGATCACCATCTAAGCTTCACCGTGGAAGCGCATGCGTGGACAGAGCCATCTCTATATCGGTTGTTTGGAGCTAAAGAAATTTTCTAATTCTTCTCTTATTTGTTGTGTACTCTCTATCTCTATCTCTTTCTCAGATTTTGTTCGCTGCGCTGTGTAATTTTTACGAAGGGTAGGATAGTACACGAGTCTAGACATTGCCGAGAGAACTAACTTTAATAACCTCAAGAGTCTCTTCATTAATAGATTCTCTGAGCCTGGGTACTCCAACAACCTACTAGTGCAGCTGATGAATGTCAAGCATAGGGATAAGGAGGATATCCATGATTACATGACCCATGCAAGTGACCAACCGAGAGAGCAGTGTCCATAGTATTCATTAATGGAATACAAAGCAAAGAGCTCTATAAGGCCTTGGCTGGCAACTCGAGCTTACAATGAGATGCATTGACGAGGGTCTTTGAAGAGGCCATTAGGATGGAAGACCAACTCAAGGAGAGAAATCCCAATAGCTTGAATCAAGAAGAGACTACCTCTAGGAAATCCAAGAGAGCTTCGATGATGGCAAGTGAAAGAGCAAGCCCAAGTACTAGGGTAAAGGCAAGAGCATTGCTCAAGCCAAGAGCTAGCTGAGATGAAGATGGAGACAACTAGATTACAAGAAATAATGAGAACAACGACACATCCTCACGTCGAATGCATGTATTGTGGTGGAAATTACTTGCCAACTGAGTGTCAAGACCCTAAGTCCCAACCTCGTGCCAATTGTGGTAGGTTTGGCCACGATGCCATGCATTGTAGAGTGCCGAGGAGACTCCCGTACTTGCAACCATATAATAAACCATACCTAGAGAATAGGCCACCAAAACTTCTTAAAAAAGGGAGCCCCATTGACTCTCCTGGCACCCAATGACACCAAGCTAGCCATTCCTAGGATGAAGATAAATCCTACAGGCATAGCTAGACCACTTGGACCCTACATGACCCATCCACCAAGTGATGCTCCAATGCACTATGTGGAAGAGCCAAATGATGAAGAGCTTTATGTACACCCTTACATCTCTCGTACGATGAAGAGGGAAATGCAATCCTTATGGACTATTGACCAGTACCAGTGATGGCCTTAGGTAGAGGGAAAGGTAGAGGCTTAGGAGGGGAGACCCAAGAACCAATCACATGCTGGACTTGTGGTCACCCAAGATATATCTCTTTGCACTACTCTGAATGGGAGCAAGCAAATCGAGACAAGGCCGATTAGAGATGCTTTGAATGCAGAATCACACACCTCATTGTTGATTACTCCAAACGAAAGCCCTCCTCTAATTCAACAAACAAGCCATTAGTTCCATTGGAGTTGTTTGGTGTCGAGGCACTCCATGGGGAGGCCATGTCTATCCCATTGCATGTCATGACCCATGCGTAGACCAAGCAAGCTAGCATATCATTGCCATGGCCTAGCAACTTACACACAGCCTCAATAGGGAAAAAGAACCAAAGACAAAGAAAAAAGAGACCAGATATGAATGTCATGCTGAAAACTGAGAGTGCCACGATGCTACCTACTGGGAAGAAAGTGACCAATGCAGATGCAGAAATGTCAGCTCCAAAGATGACTAAGCAAGGAAGTGCGAGGGCTGGGGAATACCCCTACCCAAAGTGCCAACTTGAAGCCATCAAATAGATGGAGTGGGTAAAGGAAGCCCAAGAGCACCTAAAAGACACCGAGCCCATATTAGAAAATATTGATGATCTATCAAGCATAAGCACATCAGTGTCACCTCCAGAACCAAAATTGAGAGATGCAGCAGCACCATAAATAGTGCCGCATAAATAAAGCTTGAATGCTACAGGCTAGCAAATTAGCCAAGGCCATTGGCCAGGGAGACTAGAGACAAGAGCGCGGCAAGTAGCTAGCAATCTCCTCACCTCACTAGTGACCACCCTTGTGATGCTAAGCCTAGGAGATCTACTTAGGTAGCATCGGCTGCTCTGGCAAGAGCTAAACTAGTGGGTTGAAGGACCAATGGGACAAGGTGTAGCTAGCCTTGAATGAACATGACACAAAAACACAAATATCGAGTCTGACGTTGCACTCAGTGCCAAAATCCTTACACGTCAATGCTTTTTGTGAGGGCTCTAAAATGTATGATGTCTTGCCAATACTAGATCTAGGCGACACCACAAGGAAAGGAATTATAGACACGAGAGCAAGAGTGAGTGTGCTGAGACATGCAAAGCTCCAAACCTGGGGTAACCCACTAGTCGAGACGACCAGGTTTAATGTCAATCTGACTAATGGAACGAAAGTGAAGCCATTTGGTGTGTTAAAGAATTGGTCAGTAAAAATTGCAGGAGTCCAATTCTCGGTTGATTTTTTAGTCATGACGAGAGTGCGCTATGATACCTTGCTAGGCTGACCTTAGATGCACAATGTGAGAGTCATAGAAGACTAGGGCAACAGTCTAATCTTCCTAGGCAATCAAATGAAGGCTGTAAGAAAAGAGATGGACATGTGGAAGGCCACGTCAATCAAGTTGGATTCCATCTCCACTATGATAAAGGGTGATGGCCCGAATAGAAAATCTTATGGGCCACTGACTAGGTATATTCCTTGCCCTCAGGACGAGCGAGATTGGATGCATGTCCTTACTACAATTGACCTACCATTCTCAAACAATGAGGATTAAGAACAAGCCATCAAGGCAATTGGCAAGGCCAATGATGTGCCCAATCTTGTCGCATTTCGAGTACCAAACAATGAGCAAGAGCTTCATGTGATCTTAGAGCACCTAATTGACAAGTTAGTCGGTAACTCATCAACAAATCTTAAACCACTCAAAGATCCCTTGAACAAACCTAAGTGGCAATGGACCTAAGTGCATGACTTATACTTGATGTACAATTGGGCCTTAATCACTAATGAGAAGAAGTTTGAGTAACAAGACTTGAAAGATGATGGTAATTAGATAAGGTCGATTTTGATGACGAATATGAGGACTACTACTCCTTTAGTAATGCAAGTGAAGGGGAGATTGATACAATAGAATACGACATGAGGGACATATAATCGAGCAAATATGAGTAGACGCCAAACCACACAAGGGAAATGCCTTTAGAATTGAAAAATAATTCATTCTCATGGATTGCAATTGCACTTGGTTGAAGCACATAGGTGCAATAGACTATGAACAAGCAGGAATAGTCTAACCAACTGTTGCACCTGTATATAGGACATATTCACCTTCTGAGCTATGACTACCAAGAGAGACTCCCTCTTCTAATGAAGACATAGAGTTTGATTTTGAGTGGGAAGTAAGCTCAGATAGTGATCCCAACATATCTCGATCTACTAAGACTAGACACACCAAAGGAGACCTACCAGTTCACCTGAGGCGTTGAAGGTTAAAGAAGGAGATAGCCTAGCGACACAAAGGCAAAAGAGAAAAGAAAACCACAAGACCTACCAAAGAGGTTCACTAAGTTCCAAAAGGGTGATAGGGTAGTGATCTTGCTTGGAGCCAAACACCAGGGGCAAGCAAGCAAACCAATAGAAGGACCCACCAAGGTCAAGGAGGTCAATTTAGCCAGGGAAGGGGGAACGAACACCTTGAATTGTCTTTATAGTTGATGACCTTGACTTGTCTCTCGAGGAAATCAAGGGGGTAGATCCAAGTGGAGTGACTCACAACATACCCATGATGCCTAACGCAACATTGGTCAAGCAATGACCATACCCTATGAATCCAAAGCATGCCCATGCTATCAAGGAAGAAATTGATAAGCTAATGATAGCAAGATTCATCTACAAGATTGAGCACCCATAGTCATCATTCTAAAGAAGAATGAGAAGATCAGAGTGTGCGTCAACTACAAAAAGGTAAACACTGCTATGAACAGAGATAATTATCCATTGCCATATACCAAACACATGCTCAAAAGAGTAGCCAGTAAAGAGCCCTACAACTTCCTGGATGGCTTCTCGGGGTATAACCAAGTGCAAATACACCTTAACAATAGGCACCAGACCACCTTTGCCACTAAGTGGGCAATCTTTGCCTACATAGTCATGCCCTTCAGGTTGACTAATGCACGAGCTACCTCCAGAGACTCATGTGTGCTATATTCAAGGGCATGCTTAGGAAGAAGTTAGAGGTTCTCGTTGACAATTTGTGTGTTCACTCCACTTGGAAGGAGCATGTAGTACAAGCTCCGAGCTATCTTTGAATGGTGTCGATTATATCATCTCTCGCTAAGCCCCATAAAATGCTAGTTTTGGGTGAAGTATGGATGCATCTTAGGGCATGTGGTGTCAAAGGATGGCATTGTTACCGAGTTCTTGAAATTCAAGGTCATCATCGATCTCCCACCACCAACTAATTATAGGAGAGTTCAGTTCCTGGGCCATATAAGGTATTATCGATGGTTTGTGTTGAACTATGCATTGATCGCTAGACCTCTATACAAGGTGCTGATCATATTCAAATGGACCGAGGAATGCCAACATGTGTATGAGCAACAACTGAAAAATGCTCTTACCATTCCACCAATCCTATGGGCTCCATATTGGACAATTATCTTTCATGGTCACATTGAAGCTTTTAAATTTTCTATAGGAGCAGTGTTGTACTAGCCTCGTGAACACGACTTATGCTACCCTGTGAGTTTCACTAGCAGACAACTCACAGGTATGGAAATGAATTATTCAACAATGGAGAGAGAGGGGCTAGCCATGGTATTTGTAGTAAAGAAGTTTTGGTACTATCTTTTGGCTATGCCATTTACCTTCTTTGTTGACAATCAAGCCTTGCTATACCTTGTTGACAAACCTTGCCCTGCAACATAGTATTCATAGGCTATGTACATCATCATGGCCATAGACTATCTCACGAAGTGGACGGAGGCACGAGCTACGAGAAAAAATGATGCTAGGACCACTGCCAAGTTCTTATGGGAGCATGTGATCTCACAATTCGGCTACCCCATTGCACTTGTTAGCGACCAAGGCACACACTTTATCAATGAAGTGATAGCTCATATCCTATCCACCTTTCTAATAATCCATTGGAAATCCTTGCCATACTACCCTCAAGTGAATGGCTAGACTGAGTCTATGAATAAAATCCTATTAAATGTCCTAACCAAAGTGGTCTCTGCTTTGCGTAGCAACTATGATAACAAACTCATGGTAGCCTTGTGGGCCTACCGTACAACTTATAAAGTGACAATCCGTCAGACTCCCTTTAGGTTGACCTACGGAACTGAAGCAATTCTACCTATAGAGTTCTTTGTTCCTAGTCTGAGAATTGCTCATCAAGAAAGATGGGATGGAAAGGAGGCATGGACAAAGCACCTAGTTGAGCTCAAATGCCTATAAGAAACTCGAATCCTAGCCACCCACGCACTATGGTTTGACAAGCCTGTAAAAACAATGAGATTTTGAATAGGGATACTTGGTACTCTTGCATTCTATTAAGGGTCATAAACAGAAGATGAAATTTTGAGGGGCTGGGGCCTTTCAAGGTCCACGCCATCAGCAGAACTGATAATGTGGAACTCAAAACCCTAGAAGGAGAAGGCATAGGATTCGTCAATGGCAGTCGCATCAAGAAGTATTACCCTCCCACGCACATGCTACATGAGTCTCCAATGCTAGTCCCCCTCTCAACATACAAGTGGCCACTATTACTGAGATAGACGATGAGGATGAGGAAGCTATAGAACCAGCTTACCTAAGCATAACGGTCACTACCAAGAAAACACACACCTTCAATGCATTGATTGATGAGGGAGTCGACTTTAATGTCCTGACTCACAATCATTAATCAGCAAACCACAACTATAGCCCACTAACGCCAAACTCAACCCATATGGGGACCAATCATATGGAAGTGCAAGGTTGTCGTCTCTATCGAGTTTAAAAGCATGCCAATGATCTTCTATGTGTTGGCAAATACTAAAGATGTAGGTATGGAATAACTGTTAGGATGTGTATTTAAAAAGCAAACTCATTGCAATGTTGACTATGAGTCCCAAAACAAATTCACCTCGCCACATGCAATGTACATGTTGTCACAACTTTTAGCAAAGGCTGCGTAACTCCATCAAAGTCCGCAAAGCCACTAGTAGAGAAACCTACCGTCGAGTCTAAGGAGGGGGGTTGTGACTTATCACAACCCGCCAAGCCTCAATGCTAGCAACTCGTTGAACCCAAAGCTAAAGCCCATGAACCCTAGTTCAAATGGGTACCTAAACATCAAGGATCCCTACCTAGGAGCAAACACCCACTCTCTTGCAAGGCTAAGGACCCACACACAAAACCTCAGAGGCATGGAAGAAGCTACCCATATCGACGTGGTCAAGTTGTGATGGGTCCCAAAGGCCTTATTGCAAGCACAAGGCTACTATGAGGGTAACACTCATATCTGGGTGCCAAAAGCCAAAATATCCAAAGGCACTCCTCAAAATCCACCTTCAACCTTGACCACACGAGACATCCAAGCAAGTCGAGCACTCAGACCACAAGATAATTAGGCTACTAAGTCCATAGAATCTCCAAAGCCTAGACTAGCAGGGGCTAAACCAATCTATCACCCAAAAAGAGCAGCTTGCTACTAATAAATGGCCCAAATCTAGTCTCACTAGTGCCACTAAGACCTCAAAAGCACCTAGTGGCTCGACACCCATAGGTCCAACCAAACCCATCAAGCATGAGCCAAGCCACAACCTCATGAGCAAACCAAGTTGCAACCATTAGCTGCTGAACTCTCTAGTTCTATCAAACCTTGCCGGCCTTAGGCTTTCTTATGAGCGATGATCAATTCTAACCTTGTTGGTCACGGACTTAGCTGAAAAAACAGGGGATGACTTGGTTGTTTGCCTTAAATGCTTGGATGCTACTTTCATGACACTAGCTAAAAGCTACGATCAACTAGATTTAGGTCTTTTGGAAGAGCCTATAGCAACGGAAGTGTGTACACTCCCTTGCTCTTGGAAGGAGTCTGAATTTGTACTTGTTAAGGCTTTCGAAGCAGTTGAGGAGTTAATTGACATTGAGATACCTAGAGAACAACCAATCAAAAATCGTCTCATTACGTCATATAACAAGAACACGATCATGGCCAAAGACCAAGAAATTAAGGAGTTGAAACAACTTGCTAACAACGACTCCTCTTTCTTGCAAAAATAGTACACTCTTGGATTGCAATGGGAGCTAGAGAGATGCAAATAATGACCAACGTTGAGCAGCGATGCACAATCAAGGCATCAAAATACGACCCAACCTATGTAGCTCTAACTTCATATAGGATGTTGAATACCATCCGCAATCAACCCCTAAAATAACACATTAGGAGACATCCCTATTTAGATTGCATCCTCATCGAGGAGGAGTTGCACATTGCTAGCAGAGTGGACTTCGATGATTTCTTGCTTGATGTCCTCTTTTACATTACACATGTAGACATCCGCCCTTTCGACTTGGATAGCTATGCTAATTTAGAATATAATCTAAATTTCTATGCTTGACTTATGCAAAAGTAAAACACTAAGATTATGTGCTGAAGGCCCTTCATCCTCTAGCCCTTTAATCCTAGGAAGGATTCCATTTCAGAGGGGGAAGGGGGTAAGGTGAATCAAATCAAACACATGAACCAAACCAAACACATAAGGAAAACAATAAAGGAAAAGCACACATTAGAAACCTCAATCAATGCCTTAAAATAGAAATGGAAGGATGAAACAACTTGTGATTGAGGAAAATGTCAATAAAAATTGAAATCAATAGACTACTTGAAGGGAAAGCCTACTTCTACATTTCAATTCAACAAGTATGTAGTCCTTTCCTTCTGCTTGTAATTATTTTGAAAAGCACTAATGGTGAATATAGCTTCATGATAAGCATAGGCCAAGAAAAAGGTTGGAAAACTACCTTTTTCAATAGAAGAGCAAGAAAAATATGGCCTTTCGGTGGAAACACAGGCCCTTTAACCAGTTTAAGTTATGGCATATCTTCAACCTAGAAGATGTGGCCATCAAAGAACAGTTGTGAGGCAAATCATCGACTCGGGGGGTCCACTAGGGTTTACCATATGGTACCACATGAGTGTAAGAGAGGGGGGTTATTTAAGGGAAGGAAGGTACATTCTATAAGATAATGTCCATAAATAGGGGTAGATAAGGGGTATTTTCATATATTTCTTGCATGTAGGTGACGTCTCCTTATTACTACTAGTGAATCCCCCGTGATCATCGAGCAGTGCAATCTGAAAAAATACATGGAAGCAAGGGCCAAGGGGTAGACTGTATCCATTGTGAAAAGTTCTTACAGACTTTTCATAGGGACCGTGGCATCGTCACTGTGTGAGAGGGGGAAGGGAGTCACCAAGTAGCTAACCCTAGACTTGGTAGAAAGAAACAAGTTGTGTCTACACCTTAGGGCATATGGCTATTGCAAAAACAATATGCTCATGATATGCTGCTAAAATATGGCATGATGGAGTGTAAAGCCATGGCAATACCATTGGATCAGAATGCCAAACTTGTAGTTGATGTTGGGACTGAGATTGAGAATGTCACTATGTACAAAAAGATGGTGAGTGGCCTAATTTACATTTTCATTACCCATCTTGACTTGACTTATGCAGTGGGGATGATTAGCTGGTTTATGTAGGAACCTCATAAGCCACACTTAGATGCAATCTTAGGAGGATTATGTGGTACGTGAAGGGTATTGTTGATTATGGACTATTTTATGAGCATGGAAAATCATTCGTCTTGACAGGCTATATGGATGTTGATTGAAGCTAGTAGGTTGTGTCTTTGATAGAAGGTCAACCAATGGTTATGCTTTCACTTTGGGTAGGAGTATGATCAACTGGAGTAGTAAGAAGCAACCCACCATTGCTTTATCTAGTATAGAGGCAGAATACAGAGGTGCAACCTTAGCATGTAAAGAAATTTGGCTTGTGAAACTTCTACATGACTTGGGTATACAGTTGGACAGCAAAGTCACATTGCATCATGACAATCTTAGTAGTGTGATGTTGGCTAGCAACCCTGTCTATCATGCTAGATCCAAACACATAGAAGTTCATTACCATTTTATCAGGGAGATGGTACTTGTTGCTGGAAAGATTGATCTACTCCATGTGAAGATAGAAGACCAAGTAGCAGATATCTTTACCAAATCACTTGGTAAAGAGAAGTTTGTGCATTTTAGGGAGCTACTCGGAGTACAACAGTTAGCTTGAGCTTGAGGGGGAGTCTTGAGAATCAAGCTCGTGATGAGTATCATCGACATGATCGACCTTGTCTAGACAGTTGTCATTACAGCTCCATGTCTGTGTCTCTCTCTCCCTTTGAATCTGATGTGGGAACTCCAATAGTCACAATGTGTGATTGACCTTACCTTTATTCAAATGTCACTAAAAGAATAAATAATGAAGTGAAGTGATGGACGCCTGTCACATACAATGTGCAGGTGCAAGTACTGTGAGTGTAGTAATACAAGAGCAACTAGGCATAGGTGCCTTTACCCCCAACAGCCCATACACCACTACATAGTGTCACATACTATTTATTAGATGATGAGTATTGGGGACTAGAGTTATAGAGTAGCAATGAGGTGGTTATAGGTTTCTATATTATGATCGACACATTCTATGCAAACATTAAGATAGCACATAAATAATTGTCAAGGGAGATATCTAGATCCAAGGTAAGAGAAGGTACGGTCTCAAATCCCTTTGTGCAAGAGATGGCAAACAAGCAACCAACATGGAAGTGGTGGACTATGAATGAAAGAGATATCCACATTTGAGACCCCTAGCTATGTGAGTTCTCGTGCAATGTGCTAGAAAATCTAGTTTGGGGAGCACATATAAATATATGCACAGTACAAGTTGGAACAAATTATCAATAAATATGGCTGAGAAGCTAGTATACATGTATTACAATGATAGGATTTTGTAGATTCTTGAGAGTAGTAACTATGAGGAGTGTATGCCTCCGTGGATGTACAATTTTGAAAACATTGAGACCGAGGCCTCAGGCCCTAATGGGGCCAAACAATTTGAAAGTGACAATCATGCCATTGTAACAAACATCGAGATTCAAATGAATCTAGAGGTAGTAGGTACAATTATTGAGGAGCACCTTGCATGTCATCAATCCCAAGGAACATTCATTAAGCATGAACATCACGGAGCAGCAATGGTTTAGACTTGAATCTTTACCTTCACCTTTTGATATATTAAAAACTTTAAATGTTGTAACTGGTAGATCTGTGGGACATATAAAGTTTTTTAAAGCAACAATATAAGCTTGCAATGTCACATTTAACTTTATTGTGAAAAAGGTATTTATTCTTTACAAACATTGATACATTTTGAAAGCCATCTCTTCATAGAGAATCAAGAAGTTTGATTGGTTTTCTATATAGGCTTGCCAATCAATGTTTGTACATCAATGTATTTACATGTAGTTTTCAATCAACAAAGAGGTTACAGAAAGCACTAGGTATGGTCTCTCAATCTCCCTCTTGAGGGTGTATACAAGACATTTGAAATATTTTGTATAGAGCTTTAAAAAAAAGGGTGATGCACTATGGAGACTTGTTGTTGAGAATCATTTATCACCAACAGCAGAGCAAGCAAGCAATGCATGTAATGCCCACACAAAAAAAAGTATAAGTCATGTCTCTCTATTGAATAGCCTAAAGTAGCCATCATAAATATTGCTCAAGCTTGTGGGACATCTACATTCTACAAGATGGCATGGGGATGGAGTATAGCACTCATAAAGTAGTCTCATGGTAAGGCCCCTTGGGAAGCACTCTCCATGATGTGGTGTTCAACATGCTCTATGGTCCTTGTGAGCATCTCAATCCACTCCTCAATACAACCATGCACTTGTGGCAATGTTTGAGATTGTAGGACTTATTGGAACTTCAATTCCCTTTACAGTAGCTTGTTCTTCAATGCCTCTTCTCTTGCATGCAAGTCCAATGTTATGCCTTGCATTTTTGATTGCAAATCATCACAAGCAATGGTTACACTATGCACTTGTGTTGAGATATCGAGCTCCACTCGTGATACGCCAGGGTGACCGTTGTACATTTATGTCACCGACTTGTCAGTTGCAGACGCGGTTGGTACACCGCCCCTGAATAATAGCTACATGATAGCTATCCTTATCTACTCTAGTTCGTGGCTCAGTTAGTATGCCACCTTAGTTAGTTGAGTTTGGTTTGAGACCCATATCTAGGGTTCTTCTATTTTCTTTGTACTAGAGTTCTTTTGGCTTACACAACTAAGAAGAGGAAAACTGTTTTCAGCCTCCACCCTTGTGTGTCTTCCCCCATTGTGCAAGCAAGAAAGCTTCAAGCGAGACTCCTTCCTTCTCTCCCACAATCTTGACATGGTATCAGAGCCTTGTTCGTGGTAAGGAGCTCAAGAAAGCAAGCCAAGCTCGCGGTGTTCTGGTAAGAGGAGCAGTGTTGCTTTCATTTCCTGTTTTGGGAGCAGATCTCTGCAGGTAGCACAGCCGGAAATTGCAGGAGTGCATTGTCTCAGGTTGAGACGCCCTTCGCGGTGAAGCAAGAGGGCAGTATATGCTGCGGGTGAGGGCTTTAGCCCTCGGCGACCTTGTTTTTTTGATTTGAGGCCATTTCGGGGCCTGTTTTGCAGACGGAAGTTTTCTGCACGCACTCAAGAAAAGGCTCAGTTTTATGCTGTGCGACCACTGTTCTACAGGTCGGTGAAAAGTTACTGTAGAAATTGCATCGTATGCTTGTGCGCAGAGACATTGGGAGTTTCAGAATCATCCTTGGTTCCTGTTTATGCAAAATCGTCACTAGGAAGTGACTGTGTGGTCAAATACCACTTTCGCCAGTTTTGCAGATTTGCCCTTGTGAGGGTGAAGCTGTGTTTTTTGCAGTGACAGAATTTCTTGCAGTATTCTGTAATGGCGTCTGATTCTCTTTCACAGATTGTCACTGAAAAGCTTGACAAGAACAACTTCCAGGCATGGAAGTTTAGAATGACGAATTTCCTTATGGGAAAAGGATATTGGGAATTTGTTGCAGGAAATGAAGAAGAACCAGTTCTTCCTGATGTTCCCAATCAACAGCAAATGCAGGCATTTAAAACATGGCATGAGAGAGCCAGGAAAGTTATGTATTGGCTGTCTATCAGCATTTCAGACTCTATGATTGTGCATATTCAGGATGCAAGTACGCCAAAGGAGGCATGGGATACTTTGTCAAAAATGTATAGCACAAATACGCAAGCCAGGAAAATGCAGCTCAAGCAAGAGTTGCACAATGTGCAAAGAGAAAATATGAGCATCAACGACTACCACATGAAGGTGAAGAAGATTGCAGATGCACTTGCTTCCATTGGGTCGCCAGTGGAAGATGATGATTTAGTTTCCGTGACCTTGAATGGTCTAGGAAAGGATTATGCACAGTTTCGGAC